>NC_083570.1:88745377-89462877 GCF_027579695.1 Neoarius graeffei
CAAGAAGGTCCGGGTTTGAGCCCCGGGGCCGGCGAGGGCCTTTCTGTGCGGAGTTTGCATGTTCTCCCCGTGTCCGCGTGGGTTTCCTCCGGGTGTTCCGGTTTCCCCCACAGTCCAAAGACATGCAGGTTAGGTTAACTGGTGACTCTAAATTGAGCGTAGGTGTGAATGTGAGTGTGAATGGTTGTCTGTGTCTATGTGTCAGCCCTGTGATGACCTGGCGACTTGTCCAGGGTGTACCCCGCCTTTCGCCCGTAGTCAGCTGGGATAGGCTCCAGCTTGCCTGCGACCCTGTAGAACAGGATAAAGCGGCTAGAGATAATGAGATGAGATGAACTCAGCAGCCTTCATTATGTTTTCTTTTTTAATCTAAAAGTGCTCTCTTATGTAATATGCTGTTCAGAAACAAGCACTTTTTTTTTTTTCCTGTAACATTTAATTTTATGCTGGAAAACGAACGTTTGGACTCCTAAAATGTTTTTGTACTGACTCAATAATGTAGAAGTCATAAAATAGAAATATATAACAAAGTTTGTATGTGTATATATATATATATATATATATATATATATATATATATATATATATATATATATATATATATAATATAAAAGAATTGAACAGTATATTAATATGTTCATTCTGATGTCATTTCTGTAGTAACAGATGGCCTACTTTTCATGTTAATTAAGCTGAATTATAAATTGTATATGTATAATATATATAATTTTAATTTAACAAACAAAATTCCTAGTCACTGATACAATGGAATTTCTGTTAAATGTTCAACATTTATGGAAGAAGTCTCCAGTGTTCACACACTAAGTTTTCTGCCACAGGAGAGTATTTTGGAATGAGCACATTGCAGTTTCTTGGTAACATGACAAGCTGCATTTTTGTTGTTTTGTTTGGGAGAGAAAAAGACAGTCTGGTGAAGGAATGGTTATTAAAAAAATATATAGCTGCTCAGTGATAACACGGACTTGTCTCACAGATCTCCACCACATTAAATATAACTAGAAACTGATAGTGTACCATACTGTTCACTAACCCCCAAAAGTAATCTTTGGCATATTTATGGTATTACTGAAATAAGAATGATTGATTAGTTTCAGGTGATAAGAGTAACCCCGTTTCATGCCAAGCTTCATCACACCAGCTTATTGTTGATTATTTTCCTATAACAGTGCATCTCATTGTGTTTTCTTCCTTACTGACCAAATACTGAACCTAAATCCGGTATCATGTATATACCATAATATGTACACTACTCTTGGCTTATGTGTCACAATGTTTTGTGTTGGTCTTTTTCAGTATAGAGCTGAGTGTTAGGTTGGTTTATTATCTAGGATCACATCTTACTAAAAGGCACTAGAGATAAATTAACTCTGTTAATCAGTAATCCCTCAGGTTTTTTTTATGAAAGTGTGTGGGGGCACAGCTCTCCATCCATCATCTGTAGCCGCTTTATCCTGTTCTACAGGGTCGCAGGCAAGCTGGAGCCTATCCCAGCTGACTACAGGCGAAAGGCGGGGTACACCCTGGACAAGTCGCCAGGTCATCACAGGGCTGACACATAGACACAGACAACCATTCACTACGGTCAATTTAGAACCACCAATTAGTCTAACCTGCATGTCTTTGGGCTGTGGGGGAAACCGGAGCACCCAGAGGAAACCCATGTGGACACGGGGAGAACATGCAAACTCCACACAGAAAGGCCCCCGTCGGCCACTGGGCTTGAACTCAGGACCTTCTTGCTGTGAGGCGACAGTGCTGGCACAGCTCTGTCATGCTTTTTTTTTTAAATGTAAATACTATTATAATATGTAAACAGTCAGAGAAATGTGTCAGCCTTTTCTATAATCTGGTTCTAAAGCCTTTCAGCCTGAGGCTCTGTAATGAGAAGCGGTCTGTTTATCAGTCTCATTCTCTGGTGTGGACAAAAAACTTCCTGTCATCCTGCCTGATTCATTGCAGTGTATAAAAATGCCTTCTGTCCTTTTGTCGAATTTTGTCATGCTTCTGTTGCAAAACTGCTTCAGTGCTTCATTTGCTGTAATCCCCATTGTCAGTCTGTTGTCATGCATAATACAACTGCCAGAAATAATAGGCCATGGATGTAGGTCATGGGTTACGTGTGTGTGTGTGTGTGCATCCTAGATCGTCAACTCCGAATGTTGTCGACTTGTGTCTATGTCACACATTTCCTATCCACACTTCAGTATTGTAATTATCCTCAGGTCGAGTGCTGGGTATGCAGTGGGCTGAAAAGAGCTCGAGTGCCTTTATTTAAAGGAATACTTTCACGCCAGCAGGTGATAAGTCACTAGTAGTTTACTGTTGTCGCTTGTAGATTGGCACTGTCCAGTGTGTTGTTCCAGTGAGAGATGACAGTGGATGGTACCACATACTGTAAAAATCATAAAGATTACAGTGGATGTTCTTTCTTCAATAGCCTGAGGACTGCAAATGCTACGAGCACTTTTGCACTCAAGTCTCCATTAGTGAACAGCTGATCATAGAACTGTAATAAGATCAGAAATAACACTGACGCTCATACTTAGTGCCTTAAAAAAGTATTCATACCCCTTGAACTTTTTCACATTTTTCCACCTTACAACCACGAACTTAAAAAGTTTTTTATTGAGATTTTATGTGATAGACCAACACAGAGTAGCACATAATTGTGAAGTGAAACAAAAATGATAAATGGTCTTCAAAATTTTAAACAAATAAAAATCTGAAAAATGTGATGTGCATTAGTATTCAGCCCCCGTGTCAATACTTTGTAGAGCCACCTTTTGCTGCAATTACAGCTGCAAGTCTTTTGTGGTATGTCTCTACCAGCTTTGCACATCTAGACACTGAAATTTTTGCCCATTCTTCTTTGCAAAATAGCTCAAGCTCAGCCAGATTGGATGGAGAGCATCTGTGAACAGAAATTTTCAAGTCTTGCCACAGATGCTCAATGGGATTTAGGTCTGGACTTTGACTGGGCCATTCTAACACATGAATATTCTTTGATCTAAACCATTCCATTGCAGCTCTGGCTGTATGTTTAGGGTCATTGTCTTGCTGGAAGGTGAATCTCCTTCCCAGTCTCAAGTCTTTTGCAGCCTCCAACAGGTTTTCTTCCAGGATTGCCCTGTATTTAGCTCCATCCATCTTCCCATCAACTCTGACCAGCTTCCCTGTCCCTGCTGAAGAAAAGCATCCCCATAGCATGATGCTGCCACCACCATGTTTCACAGTGGGGATGGTGTGTGCAGGGTGATGAGCAGTGTTAGTTTTCCGCCACACATAGCGCTTTGCATTTAGGCCAAAAAGTTCAACTTTGGTCTCATCTGACCAAAGCACCTTCTTCCACATGTTTGCTGTGTCCCCTACATGGCTTCTGGCAAACTGCAAACGGGGCTTCTTATGCCTGTCTTTCAACAATGCCTTTCTTCTTGCCACTCTTCCAAAAAGGCCAGATTTGTGGAGTGTACGACTTATAGTTGTCCTGTGCACAGATTCTCCCACCTGAGCTGTGGATTTCTGCAGCTCCTCCAGAGTGATCATGGGCCTCTTGGCTGCTTCTCTGACCAGTGCTCTCCTTGCTCGCTCTGTCAGTTTAGGTGGACGGCCATGTCTTGGCAGGTTTGCAGTTGTGCCATGCTTTTTCCATTTTCGAATGATGGATTGAACAGTGCTTCTTGAGATGTTCAGAGCTTGGGATATTTTTTTTATAACCTAACCCTGCTTTAAACTTCTCCAGAACTTTATCCCTGATCTGTCTGGTGAGTTCTTTGGTCTTCATGATGCTGTTTGTTCTTCAGTGTTCTCTAACAAACCACTGAGGCCTTCACAGAACAAGTGTATTTATGCTGAGAGTAAATTACACACAGTAGGACTCTATTAACTAATTAGATGACTTCTGAAGGCAATTGATTGCACTGGATTGTATTTAGAGGTATCAGAGGACAGGGGGCTGAATACTAATGCACACCACATTTTTCAGATTTTTATGTGTTTAAAATTTTGAAGACCATTTATCATTTTCGTTTCACTTCACAATTATGTGCTACTCTGTGTTGGTCTATCGCATAAAATCTCAATAAAAAACTTTTAAGTTCATGGTTGTAAGGTGGAAAAATGTGAAAATGTTCAAGGGGTATGAATACTTTTTTAAGGCACTGTATAAGTTGCTCATAAGCTCCTGGTTACACAATTGCACTTTGACTCTGTAGTATACAGCTGTAGAAGGAAAATGATTTATAATCACACTATCTGGTGTCACCCAGATGAGGATGAGTTCCTTTTTGAGTCTGGTTCCTCAAGGTTTCTTCCTCGTATCATCTCCGGGAGTTTTTCTTTCTCACCATCACCTCTGGCTTGCTCATTAGGGATAATTTTATAAATTTAAAATTCGTATCTGGGGGAAATATATTTTAAAAAATACCCCTGCTTTGTGATTATGTCCCTTGTTAAAAGCCCGATAGAAATAAAATTAAATTGAATAATAGCCAAAATTTATAGCTGTTAAAGCTAACTAGTTAAAGACAAACTAAATACTGTAAGATACTAATCTGTGTTTGTTTGATTAATACAATCCTGATTCCAAAAAAGTTGGGACAAAGTACAAATTGTAAATAAAAACGGAATACAATAATTTACAAATCTCAAAAACTGATATTGTATTCACAATAGAACATAGACAACATATCAAATGTCGAAAGTGAGACATTTTGAAATTTCATGACAGCAACACATCTCAAAAAAGTTGGGACAGGGGCAATAAGAGGCTGGAAAAGTTAAAGGTACAAAAAAGGAACAGCTGGAGGACCAAATTGCAACTCATTAGGTCAATTGGCAATAGGTCATTAACATGACTGGGTATAAAAAGAGCATCTTGGAGTGGCAGCGGCTCTCAGAAGTAAAGATGGGAAGAGGATCACCAATCCCCCTAATTCTGCGCCGAGAAATAGTGGAGCAATATCAGAAAGGAGTTCGACAGTGTAAAATTGCAAAGAGTTTGAACATATCATCATCTACAGTGCATAATATCATCAAAAGATTCAGAGAATCTGGAAGAATCTCTGTGCGTAAGGGTCAAGGCTGGAAAACCATACTGGGTGCCCGTGATCTTCGGGCCCTTAGACGGCACTGCATCACATACAGGCATGCTTCTGTATTGGAAATCACAAAATGGGCTCAGGAATATTTCCAGAGAACATTATCTGTGAACACAATTCACCGTGCCATCCGCCGTTGCCAGCTAAAACTCTATAGTTCAAAGAAGAAGCCGTATCTAAACATGATCCAGAAGCGCAGACGTCTTCTCTGGGCCAAGGCTCATTTAAAATGGACTGTGGCAAAATGGAAAACTGTTCTGTGGTCAGACGAATCAAAATTTGAAGTTCTTTATGGAAATCAGGGACGCCGTGTCATTCGGACTAAAGAGGAGAAGGACGACCCAAGTTATCATCAGCGCTCAGTTCAGAAGCCTGCATCTCTGATGGTATGGGGTTGCATTAGTGCGTGTGGCATGGGCAGCTTACACATCTGGAAAGACACCATCAATGCTGAAAGGTATATCCAGGTTCTAGAGTAACATATGCTCCCATCCAGACGACGTCTCTTTCAGGGAAGACCTTGCATTTTCCAACATGACAATGCCAAACCACATACTGCATCAATTACAGCATCATGGCTGCGTAGAAGAAGGGTCCGGGTACTGAACTGGCCAGCCTGCAGTCCAGATCTTTCACCCATAGAAAACATTTGGCGCATCATAAAACGGAAGATACGACAAAAAAGACCTAAGACAGTTGAGCAACTAGAATCCTACATTAGACAAGAATGGGTTAACATTCCTATCCCTAAACTTGAGCAACTTGTCTCCTCAGTCCCCAGATGTTTACAGACTGTTGTAAAGAGAAAAGGGGATGTCTCACAGTGGTAAACATGGCCTTGTCCCAACTTTTTTGAGATGTGTTGTTGTCATGAAATTTAAAATCACCTAATTTTTCTCTTTAAATGATACATTTTCTCAGTTTAAACATTTGATATGTCATCTATGTTCTATTTTGAATAAAATATGGAATTTTGAAATTTCCACATCATTGCATTCCGTTTTTATTTACAATTTGTACTTTGTCCCAACTTTTTTGGAATCGGGGTTGTATGTTACGTGCTTAGGTTCATGCTAGGGTTGTTGGCAGATCAGCAAAGCACTGGGCGGCACAGTGGTGGAGTGGTTAGCACTGTCACCTCACAGCAAGAAGGTTCTATGTTCAAACCTCATGGCTGACTGGGGCTTTCTGTCTTCTCCCCATGCCTGTGTGGGTTTCCTCCAGGTGCTCTGGTTTCCTCCCACAGTCCAAAGACATATAGATTCCATCAACTGGCTACTCTAAATTACCCATAGATATGAATGCGAGTGTGAATGGTTGTTCATTTGTACCTCACCTCTCATCCAAAGTCAGCTAGGATTGGAGCCCCCCTGCGAAAAAAAAACCCTGACAGATAAGCAGTATAGATAATGACTATGTATATACGTAGATATACACATTTAATGAGAGGATAAGATGAAACTACAGATATATTTTCCATTTTTGTTTCAAACATTAAATGGAAACTGATTGCAGGTAGGAACTAAGGCTGTGACTGGGGAACTGGAAGGATTGGTCTGAAGAATAATTCAAGCCAATTGTCTGGTCTGGATTTGTTGCTTCACTGAATCATACTAAGTTTGCATAAAATTGAAAACATTCTCATTTGAAATGCTGCTTGTCACAAAGTCACATTGTCACTTGCTGCTATTGGGGAAATTGTGGCTTTGTGTCTCCCATGGGCATAGACAATGATGATACCTATCACTTTCCTGCTTGTCGTGTGAAGGCAGGTTTATCTTTTTCTAGTGCATCTGTAGTAAATGAGTGATTACCACTGACAGCAATTTAGACACTTTTCCCTGGCATCGTGAAAATCTAGGGCACTGTGCATGGAAACCACAACAACTTCAGGAAATGGATTGTTGGAAAGTTCGAAAAACCTCCAAAAGAACTGCTTTGGTAAGGCATTCTTTCATGTCTTTCTCATCCTAATAACTCAACAATCACTCCAAGACCTCCACTGTGAGTAAGCTCCAAGTTTTGAGTACAGTCCCAGTTCTTGTCTGTAGTAATACATACACGCACACACACTACAGATGTAAATACCGAAATACTGTACGCCTTTACATCCAAAACTAGTATACCAGTGTTGCAAACAATATGAGGTTATATTCAGGATGTTCTTTTATTACACACCCTACACCCTATTTTGAGGGGTCAGGTGGTATTGGGTTGATAATGCTGGGGGTTCATTGGGGATGTGAACCATGCTGTGTCAAGATTCTTGAATTCTCCCCTGCATCTGTTGATAGCTAATTTGATCCTGCTAACATTATTTAAAGATGAAAGATGGCAGATGTTGACTTACTGTAATAAATTAGTATATTTTTTGTAAAACGGTTTGGGTTATTTTTAAACTCTGCTATTTTTGGAGTCTATTTTTATTGCATTATGATAACGGTAATGCTGATCACACTGTAGCCTATTACTGGAATGATGATGAGGAAAAAAAATGAAGGCATCTACTGTAATGCATGTCTTGTGTTAAGCCTCAGGCTATGTATGTGTCTACTGTGTGAACCAACATGAATCATGCATACAGGACACTGAGACACAGTCCCAGGCCAAACCAGGAGAAAAATACTGACATTGTGTATGTGGTTATCTGCAAAACAGTGTATATATATATATATATATATATATTTTTTTTTTTTTTTTTTTTTTTGAGCAAGGAATCTGTCAGTCTCAACTGTCTTAAGTGAAACTTGGTTTGGATAAAAAGCGTCAGTCAAATAAGTCACCGTAAATGTTAGTTCTGTGCTTGGTGACAATACTGTTCAGAAATAGCACACCAGATGAGATTTGAGACTCTGTCTCAGTGTACAGTATATTCTATCGCTTCCATTAATAATTCCAGGAGTGTTTGCATGTCTAGAAGCAATAGTTGGTCAGCTGAAGCAGGTTTATGTCTGCATGTGTTCTTCAGGGTGTCTGTCTGTGTAGAGGCATGCATTATTATTACAGGCATTTATCTTATCCAGAGCGAGGTACAACATACCCAGAGCAGCCTGGGGAGCAGTTGTGGATTTAGTGCCTTGCTCAAAGGCAATTCGGCCATTCCTGCAAGTCCAGGGAATTGAACCGGTGACCTTTTGGTCCCAAACTTTCATCTCTAACCATTAGGCTATGGCTTCCCCAGGGGTTCCCACTGCTGCAAGTCATACTTGTCTTTAACAAACATAATCCATCAGTGATGATGAGAAAATGACACAGTTACAGTGATGAATGTATTTGTCATCATTATCATAAGTAATCTTTTCTAGAAATCCCTCCACAAATCCCTCCATTTGCCAAAAGCCAACCCCAGTGAAGAGATGGCGGGAAGAAGAGAAATCCAACCCCAGTGAAGACACGGTATAAACAATGAGCACGTGTAGTGTATTGTTTTTTGTATTGGTTTATTCATAATTAAAATGACATTGTATAAAAATAATACAATAACATAATAATAAACGGATAACACACAGTGCAAGCACTTATTTCCATTGTGGTCCACATGCTTGTGACCAATAAAAATTGACTCCACATAATGGCCAAATGAGTGCCAAGCTTTTGACCAATCTCAGCGTGGCTTAATCGGCCTGGTGTGGTGGTGTAATTATCTCTGTGTGAACCAAACAATGGTGCAGTCGAAGCTGAGGAAGTATTTTGGGTGAGCTTCTTTAAGCACTGAAGATGATTTAAGGGCTGAAACAGCCATGGGGAAGGCACACTCAGAGCCCCTACCATCCCCGAGCATGTTGGACAGGTTCAGTAACACAGGGGTCAGTAAAAAACACTGAGTCCCGACTATCCCAGAGCACACTGGACAGAGTCAGTAATACGGGGTCGGTAAAAAAAAAAACAGAGCCCCGGCCGTCCCCGAGCACATCGGACAGGTTCAGTAATACAGGGGTCGGTAAAAAACACTGAGCCCCGACCGTTCCCAAGCACGTCGGACGGTGTCGGTAATACAGGGGTCAGTAAAAAACGCCAAAGAGAAAGTGCAGTCAGCTGGCAAGTAACTGAAGGGAGCCATGTTTCAGGGGGCGTGGTGTGTTGAGTTCCTATGACTAACTAGCATATGATGAAAATCACGGTGTCATTGTTCAGTTTGTAAACCGACGGGAAAATTGGATTCCTTATCTGTTGGTTGTACCCAGACTCTTTTTGAATCTGTTCATTTGTAAATCAAGTTTTGTGTTGAAGTAAAGACTAAAGGGAGTCCTAATACCTCTTTTGAATAATTCCCTGCTAAAATAATCTGAAGTAAGCTCAAACTAAAGAGGTTTATTTTAGCTTGATGGTGCACAGGGTACCCAAAATCAACTCTTTCTTTTTCAAGGCTGGAGTGGAGCTCAAATTTTATATGCAATGAAGAGGCCTAGCTGCATCTGTACAAACAGGGTGCGATTTGTCAAAAAAACAGAAGGGGGGATGTTTTATTTTTAAATCATGAAAGGTCACAAAATTAAGGTAACAATAGGCTAACAGCTCAATAACATCCGATGATATCAAATGAATAACACTAAATGAAAACGAACACTAAACCAGAGATAGTACAGTAAATTCATCTTCCTATCTCTCTGACTAAATACACGAACACTAATACAACAAAGTTCGCATTGCTTGTCGCGTTGCTGTGATGTTTCTCTCCCTCTGGATTAAATGGACAGTGACTCGAAAATCACTAAAATACATGAATACTAAATGAACAGTTTGCTCTGATGGCGCAGTTCACATTGTGCTCAGCTTTCCGATTTAAAATGTTTTTTTCTCATCCTTATACTTCCTGTTTCATGGACTGTAACGGATTTGCTTATTTAGTAATTTTAATACAGAATTTACTTTGAAATTATAATCAGACACTCCAACGCCCCCCCCCCCCCAAAAAAAAAAAAATCGGCCGTGAAAAAGGCGGCATCCACCAAAAGGCGCGCTGTTTGCATCCCTGCAGATACATTGATACATTGTAGATAATAACAATATCTTTGCGTTCTCATACAGTAGAACGCAAAGATATTGTTATTATCTACAATGTATCTATTTGCTGGGAACGTTTGTGAACATCAAAGCTGCCACTTCGGGTCATTTTGAAAGTGAGTGCAATGTAGACCATAGAAAACTGTGTCACAACATGCCTGTCATGTCAACTTTTTTTTTGGTTTGTTTGTTTTATTGACGGGGTTGTCCCTGAGGATTTTTTTTCAGCAGAGATAAAAACCAGAGGGGGGGATGATCCCCTCCATCCCCCCCCAGCAAATCGCACCCAGTGTACAAATATTTGAATTGTGCCACTTTGGTTGATATAAACCTGTATTAAGTCCACTTTGATGAGTCAGTAACTAAGAAAAAATACACACTAAGTGAAGAAAAAAAAATAAGAAAAAGTGAAGAATACTTCTTTGACTTGATTTTTCAAGGAAGAAAGTGGAGAATGTGTTTCAGAACCCAGCGGGAACCCTGGGCACGTGACTGTGTGGATAGCTGATGGGGAATGGAGATATGGAGGCAGAAAGAGGGACAGAGTCTGATCTATGTTGAGGGGTCAGTAGTTGATTGAGTGAATGTGTGGATGAACCCTATATTGGATTATAAATATTGTAGGAACTGGCCGTAGTCAGACATTACTAACTGTAGTTGTGTATTTGAGTGTGTGTGTAAATGGTTAACCAACTCCATGCTGTATCTTATGCTTTGGAGATAATTCAATAAAGAAATGATGAGATATTTATTTCAGTCTTCCTCTGTTCCAGTTGCACTGAGGAAACTCTTTATGAAACAGCTTCAGTGTTCTGTTGTTCATTGTATTATCTGACTCACTTCCGCTCAGGCTGGAGAGTGAGAGAATGAGGGGGATGGAGAGTGAGTCGTATGGAGGTTTAGATGAGTAAGAGATTACACCACTATCTTATGGGTAGGAAACTGAGCCTGTTGGACTTCCTGCTTGGCAACGCCACCTCCGGCAACACCACACTGACCACTGGCATCCTTCAGGTCTGTGAGCTGAGTCCTTCGCCTTTCACATTTCTGCTGTGAAGAATATCTCAAAATACCTCATGAGCAACACTGGCAAATCAGCGTACAGAGAAGAGGCAAAGGAGCAGCTTGGAAACTGTTGTAGAAGAAACACTGTCTTTAAATGTAGATAAAAATGGATTTTGCCTCAATACCACCAAAAATCACAGCAGTGTCTCGATTTCCCTTTATTCTCATCACACTGTACATGGGGATCATAAAGAGCATCCTGAACAGCTGTATTATTGTCTGGCATGGGAATTACATCATCTAAGACTGCAAGTCTCTACAGCAGATCGTGAACATAACTGAGATCCTCATGATGTTCTCTTTTACTACCATTCTTAACACCTGCCAAGGTCCTTTCATGGACTATACACATTTCCTTACAGATGTTAAGTTGATATACCGCATGTTATGAGACAGGGTTTATTTTGACATATTACCCACCTGTAGTACTACTTATAAATATAATTTGCAGTTTTCTTCAGCTTTTTCATACTTATGTCATTCACTTCATCCTCATAATGCCATATAGCTGTATGTGTAGCTATATACATAGAGGATATTACATGGTGGTGCGAAGATATGAAGTTTATCTTCGAGTGGTGAACATATTCATTAGTGAGCAGAGTGAACAAGTGAAAAATTTTTCAACATGAGAAAATAAACTTCATATCTTCATGTTACCATGTAATGTTCTTTTTTTTATTATATGGACACATCCACAAAAAATTATGCAAGTTAATCAAAAGAATTTTAATTTTGAACCGGTTCGCCATTTTTGACATGTCTAGTCAGCGGGAAAACACTAGGAGTGACATCATCGGAGTAAAATATTGTGAATTATTATACATACAGGACACTTTTTTGATGGAATAAAAACATGTATTCCATTCCCTTCTAGTGGATTTCATTCGTTTGGTTTGATACCATGCAATATTGTTAGCATATCGCTCATCCTACATGTATTACATCACTCTGTCCAATGGAGGATGAGCGTTCAATATGGTTTACGATATTGCTTGGTTGTCAAGACAACATGACATCACACATTGGAGATGTAAACCTTCTGCACTAGTGAGCGACTGTGACAATTTGTAAGCAAACATGGCCACCAGGTTTGCTTTGTTAAATATGGAAGATTTTGAGAGAATTTTGAAAGAGAAAGACGCCTTGAACACCCAAAAGGAATGTGCATTAATAATAATAATAATAATAATAATAATAATATTGGGTGGCCCTTTTTTCGTGGTATATCAGATATATTCCATTCAGCTAGCATGATATAAAATGAGTTCAATATCATGCTAGCTGAATGGAATATATCTGATATACCATGAAAAAAAAAGCCGGCCAATATTATTTAAATACGTCACTCAGATCTGTGATGTATTTCGTATGAAAAATAAGTTTAACACGAAGATAAACTTCTTGTCTTCAAGCTAACATGTAATTTTCTTTTTATTATATAGACACATTCACAAACAAAAAGTACCCAAATTGATCAAAACAATACATCAGTTTCATCATGAGTGACAATATTTGAAAATATGTTACTCAGTGTCCTGGATGTAGTTTATATAAAAAATATGAGTGGTGTATTTCCCAGTAAGACGCTTGTGTCCATGTCATAAATAATTTAAATTTTTTCGGGGTCCGGTTTCCATCAAATCCCGAGCTCTGATTGGCTGGCGAGCGGGTCCGTATCCTAAGATACAGACCCCAGTTACGGACCCCGGTTACGGACCTCTGGCGACTCGCTCGTTCACAACAACAACAAACATAGTAGCAATTTTTGTCAACATTTATTTTTGCATTTCTCAGGAGAATAGCATTAATTTTACAGCATGGATAGCGATAACGACAGTGTTCACAGCGAAAGCGAGTTTTACTACCCTGAGGAAGAAGAAATAAAAGAAAACATTTCAGGAGAAAGCTAAAAACCTCTAACTTGCCAACGCCGAGCAAAAACATGGCTGAATCCTGAATGACTCAATTTTGTATAAATAGGGGACTTCATAGGCAGCAAAATGTAGTTTTTTTCCTGCCTTGGAAGTGCACTTGTATACTGAAGAGGAAGCAATTTGCATTACAGCCGTGAATAAGGATTCAAAATGGTGGCTCGGCTCGGTTTTCCCTTTCGGGCGCTCTTGTTTTCTGTTAGAATTTGGTAAAGAAAAAAAAAATTATTTACCAGCTTAAGGTCGGTCCGTATGGTGAAATACCGTGACCTCGGCCTTGAATACTGACCTCAGCCCAGAGGGCCTCACTCAGTACTTTCAAGACCTCGGTCACGGTATTTCACCATACAGACCTCCCAGTTGGTAAATAACATGTATGTATTGTGCTGTGCTGTTTTGCATGGACTGCCATACATTTGCACATTATTTGGCGTCATGGGTTCGGGCATAAAATTTCTTTCTATTGTATGTGTATATGGTTGGGGTGGTGATTTAAAAAAAAAAACCATGCAGTGAACGCACCAGGGTCATCTTGCTAATCCTGAATTCTAGTTTGATCTGTGAGGGTTTGTTGGTGGTATAACTTCACTTTTCCCACATGTCTTTAGTAGTAGCTATTCAACATTACAACTTAAACTGTAATTCAACAATGACTTGGGACATGCACAAATTACAGGAAAATATTCAACAGTAGGGTGGTGTGATGACAGAGTTACCATCCCGAGAGTGATTATTTAACTCATACAGTACATCCTGAAATGTGTTACTCTTATACCACAGCAATTTGCCAGTGATTGCAATTTTCACTGTACATTGATCCATTTATAGTTACATTTAATGTTCCGTAACACCATTATCATTTACATTATAGCAACTATAAACAGTTGTTCCATCATCAGCTTCTCTTTTTTCTTTCTCAATGTCTTTTTCATCACCTGTATAATTATACATTTATTTATGACTAATTTTTTCAGTTTTGGGCAGCATGGTGGTGTAGTGGTTAGCGCTGTTGCCTCACAGCAAGAAGGTCCGGGTTCGAGCCCCGTGGCCGGCGAGGGCCTTTCTGTGCGGAGTTTGCATGTTCTCCCCGTGTCCGCGTGGGTTTCCTCCGGGTGCTCCGGTTTCCCCCACAGTCCAAAGACATGCAGGTTAGGTTAACTGGTGACTCTAAATTGACCGTAGGTGTGAATGTGAGTGTGAATGGTTGTCTGTGTCTATGTGTCAGCCCTGTGATGACCTGGTGATTTATCCAGGGTGTACCCCGCCTCTCGCCCGTAGTCAGCTGGGATAGGCTCCAGCTTGCCTGCAACCCTGCACAGGATAAGTGGTTACAGATAATGGATGGATGGATTTTTCAGTTTTTCATGTCTTGACCTGCCATCACCCTCTGTCTACATCTTGCAATGTTTCACCTTTTTTCTTATATGGTCCACTTTTCTCTGGTCATTAATTTCCTTGACCTTCCTTCCTACACCATTTATAATTTTAAAAACAAAAAAAAACCTTCTCAGTCTTGATCCTGAAGAGCCACACTGTACCATTTTAAGAACAGATGGAGAGGGAGGAGAAAGGAAAATTCGGAGGGGGAAGCAAGAGGACCAATGACACAAAAGATGAGATAAGGGAACAGTGGGTGAAATGTAGAGTTAATTATTTATGTTCACTTTAAGTGTGTGTGTTACATTCTTTGTGTGTGTGAATGAGATATAGTTATATTCACTTAGAGAGCGAGAGAGAGAGAGAGTGTGTGTGTGTGTGTGTGTGTGTGTGTGTGTGTGTGTGTGTTATATTCTTTGTGTGTGGTATTTGTGGGTGAAATGGTGCTTACAACCCCTTGTCTTGGAGTGTCATAGTAGAGAAAGCTCAGAATGGGACACATAGTCTGCTCTCTTTCCCTTTTTTGCTTCTTCTTCTACTCTCATTTTGCAGACCACCCACTTACTTTCTCTTTCTTAGCCCCAGTTAATTTAGTTAACTTGGATGAACAGTTGCAACAGCAGTTTTCCAAAGACTATATTCTGAAAAATGGGTATGTGATTGGAAAGTAGATACACATGTAGAAAAAAAATAAATTCGAGAACGCTTAAGCCTCCTTCTGTTTATTCTTCAAAGGAAACCTGGCAACAGATCTATTAAAAGGGGCCTAAGTAGAATTCCTTTAGAAAGCTATGCTTCCTTAACTTCCCAAACAATCCTTGAGGTAGACTTGTGGATGGTACTTTAAAAAAAAAAAAAAAATCCTGCCCACTCCTGTAAGAATTTTCACCAATCCTATCCATTTCTGTAGAAAGTCTGAGCAATCCTGCCCATGCCTGCATAAATTGTCAACAATCCTGCCCATCTCAGCTGAAAGTTTGACCAATCCCACCTGTTCCTTCAGAAATCTTGAACAAGACTACCCATCTTTCCAGAAAGTTTGACCAATCCCACTCATTCATGCAGAATGTTTTACTAATTCCACCCATTCCCAGAGAAAGTTCGATAAATCTCACGATTCATACAGAAATGTTGACTAACCCCACCCACTAGCATCAAACGGTTAACTAATCCCACCCATTCATATAATATGTTTGACTAATCCCACATATTCACATAAATATTTTGACAAATCACACTCATCCTCACAGAAAGTTTGACTAACCCCACCAATTCATTCAGAAATGTCGACTAAGCCACACATTTGTACAGAAAAGTGGATTGATAGCACCCATTCTCACATAAAGTTTGACTAATCTCACCCATTCACAGAGAACATTTGACCAATCCCACTCATTCATGCATACTTTTTTTACTAATCTCATCCATTCTCAGAGAAAGTTTGATCAATCCCACCCATTCATGCAGACAGGTTGACCAATCCCACCCGTTCCTATCAAAGGTTTGACCAATTCCACCTATTCCCTCAGGAATTTTGATTAATCACATAAAGTTTGACTAACCCCACTCATTCCCACAGAAAGTTTGACCAATCCCACTCATTTCATGCATACTTTTTTTGACGAACCCCACTCATTCCCAGAGAAAGTTTGATCAGTCCCACCCATTCATGCAGAATGTTTGACTGATCCCACTCATTCCCATAGAAAGTTTGATTGATCCCACCCATTCATGCGGAAATGTTGACTAATCCCACCCATTCCTATCAAGGGTTTGACAAATCCCACCCATTCCTATCAAAGGTTTGACCAATCCCACCCCTTCACACAGAAATTTTGACAAATCCCACCCATTCCTGCAGAAAGTTTGACCAATCCCTTCCATTTTTGCAGAAAATTTGACCAATTCCTCCCATAACCACATGGATGGGAGTAGTGTACTGTGGTTCTACTGTGAGTTCACTTGACTGTGCAGTGCTGTGTTGGTCTTTTGCTCTCTATAGTCTAGGTGTTATTAAAATGTCTGTGTGTTTTTCCACACGCCTGATCAAGCCCATTCATTACTACTGTGGTGTTTACTCACTGAAAAACAATTTGTATGATGTCCATCATCATATAACATGGTGCCTATACCGGTTTCACAAAGACCAAAGGACGTTTCAGATTGAATGTCCACCTGTGGTTTTTACAGGTATTTCTATCTAAAACCACAAGACATTAACAATGTTTATGCTTGGAACCAAGTAAGCTAAATATTCTGTGTACTTCTGGGAGAATCCACATGAGGAGTCGTGGAAGCAGATTCATGTGTACGTTGTTGTTTGTTTGTCTCTTTGCCATGGTGACATGTTAGACATTTGCCTTTCAATGAGGCTTCTTCACTGTAGCCATGTGTGACACAGTAAAAGATTTATACTCATATATTCTGAAGCACATTACCTCTCTTCCACATCATTGTTCCTCTCCTTATTTGTACTGAGTAAATGTAGAAAGAAAGAAATCAGAACTCAGATCCATACAGTATGTTGTAGTCCCCATTATGTGATCACTGTGTATAAATAAACGCCCAGTGGAAGAGTAGAGAAAATGGCGAAACGTTTCTGGAATGTATTTAGCACCTAGCAGGCTTCACATATGTGTTATTATACGTTTTGCTCTGAACTCTGAGTTGAAGTGTGTAGTAGGTGGGAAATGCCATCACTGTGAGTGTCTGGATTTCATAAAAATGTGTAAACCTTCTCATGGACTGCCTCTGTGACAAATCTGCTCACGTCACTACATCTAATATGCATTTCTAAAGATAGAGGTTGAACATTTTCTCATTATGAGTCCAGAGACTGTGGGTTTGTTTGGAGCAGCTGAGGTTTGGGTGAGTCCCATGCAGCAGAGAAGGCCACAAGGGTGGTACTTAGTTTAAGAATGACAGTCACACTGAGTTAAACATGGTTCAAATACACCAAATATACAAAAAAAAAACTATTATAAAAGTTTGTTAAAAACAAAATAAAACAAAACTGTCATGGCTGTGTACACTCATTAAACAAATGTAAAAATAGTGTCATATAAAACCAGTTCAAACCATCTATAACCAGTACCATTCTACAAAATTCACCAAAATCCAACCACGTTGTTCATGCTTGTTCTTTTTCCCCATGTCTCCATCCATTTTCTATGCTTCTTATCCATTGTGGGTAGCAGGTGAGCGGGAGTCACTCCTAGCTGACTTCAGGTGAGAGGCGGGTTACACCCTGGACAGGCTGGCAGTTCATCATGGCTCTGGTAGAGTCAATGGCAATACTACTAATGACAATTCACTGACCTTTTTATGCATTTTTTTTTTATTTAAAGTGCTACTGATGTTGTCCAGTCACACTGCCAGCAAAACTCAGCAAGATCACGTGATTTATTGAACTGCAATAATTATTTTTAGCAATCAATATAAATAATTCTATATGTGAGACTGGGAGGAATGTTTAAAAACATACATATGAAATATATTTTTATAGTATCCATAATGATTTGTTTAACCCTGATTCCAAAAAGGTTGGGACACTGTGTGAAATGGAAATAAAAACAGAATGCAATGATTTGCAAATCCTTTTCCAATTATATTCACTTGAATACAATATAAAAGCAAGATATTTAATGTTAAAACTTAAAATTTTTTTTGTAAATATACACTCATTCTGAATTTGATGTCTGTAGCACATTCCAAAAAGTTGGTACAGGGGCAGGTTTACCACTGTGTTACATCACCTTTTCTTTTAACAATATTCAGGAAGTGCTTTGGAACCCAGGCCCCTAATTAATGAAGTTTTTAAAATGAAATTCTTTCCCATTCTTGCTTGATATGTATATGACTTCAGTTGCTCAACAGTCTGGGGTATCCACTATCGTATTATGCACAACATAATGCACCACACGTTTTCAATAGGTGGCAGGCAGGCCAGTTTAGCACCTGCACTCTTTTACTACAAAGCCACGCTGTTGTAATACATGCAGAATGTGGTTTGGTGTTGTCTCACTGGAATAAGCTGGGATGTCCCTGGAAAAGATCATCTGGATGGCAGCATGTTTTGCTCCAAAATGTGTAGGTGCATTTCAGCATTCATGGTGCCTTCACAGATGTGCAAGTTACCCATACCATAGGCAGGAACACACCCCATACCATCACAGATGCTGGCTTTTGAACTTTGTGCTGGTAATAATCTGAATGGTCCGTTTCCTCTTTATCCTGGAGGAAATAACATACAGTGAAACCTCATGTTACGACCACTTCAAAATTACGACCACCTCAAAATTACGAACAGTTTTTCACGGTCCCGATTGCTTGCTTATATATTTCATTGGTCACGGCCTTCAATAATGCGACCACCTCAATATTGCGTATTACGACCATTAATTTCGGTCCCACCCGTCGAAAATCAATGTAATTAAACCTCGAAAATACGGGCGCCCCCCGTTGTGTCAAAACACGGGGCACAAGAGCTTTCACGACATCCGGTTTACGTCATGCCGTCATGCTGCAAAATTGTTTACGTCATGCCACAAAATTAAGATTGACTTGTACGACAATGAGTAGAAAACGTAATGAGTTGTCTTTGAAAGAGAAAATTGATCTGATTAACGAAAGTGCGGGTAAAAGTCAGCGTCAGCTAGCAGGAAAGTTTGGAATTGGCAAAACGCAGGTAATCTATGCAACGAGGTGTGAAGTGAGCTTTAGTAGGTTGATTTAAATAGAAAAAGTTCAAGTTTTTAAAAGTGTCATAAGGCCACACCAATTTAATTAGTTGGTTCTCGGATTTTTTCAGGAAAAATATGAAGTGAGCGGGCGAAATAAAAATAAAATTTAAAAAAATGCTCTGATGGTAAAATTAGTGGTGGAAATAGACCAAACAATACAGGCAAACCAGTAAACAGAATTTCAACATACCTGTCAAAGATTTTA
Source organism: Neoarius graeffei (assembly GCF_027579695.1). Taxonomy (NCBI): domain Eukaryota; kingdom Metazoa; phylum Chordata; class Actinopteri; order Siluriformes; family Ariidae; genus Neoarius; species Neoarius graeffei. The sequence goes on from NC_083570.1 coordinate 88,764,822, forward strand.
CGCTTCTGTTCGCTGAATATCCTAACAATCACAAACACAGGCTTTGTAGGACTCCCCTCCACAGGCATGTTTCTTCCACAAGTCTTTATCTAAAGTGAAAGGGGCGATTTGATTGGTTTTCGGAGTCACGTGACCTTTTCTGTTGGCGGGAGTTTGATTTCGATTTTTTTTTCATTTTGCATTTTTTTCAAGTGGCGATTCCGAGAACCAACTAATTAAATTGGTGTGGCCTAATTATGAAAGAGTATTCAGAACAAGATTTCAATTTCTTGTTTCAATGACTTGTGTAAATTTGCTGTATGGTTTGCATTTAAAAACGGTATGGTTTTAAATCAGGGTGCGATTTGTCAAAAAACCAGAAAGGGGGATGTTTTTTTTTTAAATCATGAAACGTCACAAAATTAAGGTAACAATAGGCTAACAGCTCAATAACATCTGATGATATCAAATGAATAACACTAAATGAAAACGAACACATCTTCCTATCTCTCTGACTAAATACACGAACACTAACACACAACAAAGTTCGCATTGCTTGTCGCGTTGCTGTGATATTTCTCTCCCTCCGGATTAAATGGACAGTGACTCGAAAATCACTAAAATACATGAATACTAAATGAACAGTTTGCTCTGATGGCGCAGTTCATGTGGCCTTTTCTGCTTTCCCGTCGGTGCGCTATCCGCCGCGTTTCGCCCTTCTTTAATCCACATTTCTGCGAATTTCTCAGCAGGGAAGGGACGCACGTCTGGCCCATTGACAGCGAGGAAAAGAAGGCTGTTCAATGTGGATACATTCATTCTGTTGCGCTCATCAATAAGGATGTGATTCATGGCGCTAAATCCACGTTCACACTCTGGATATTGTTATTATCTACAATGTATCTATTTGCTGGGGACGTTCGTGAACATCAAAGCTGCCACTTCGGGTCATTTTGAAAGTGAGTGCAATGTAGACCATAGAAAACTGTCTCACAACATGCCTGTCATGTCAACTTTTTTTTTTGGTTTGTTTGTTTTATTGACGGGGTTGTCCCCGAGGATTTTTTTTCAGCAGAGATAAAAACCAGAGGGGGGGATGATCCCCACCATCCCCCCCCAGCAAATCGCACCCAGGTTTTAATTATGATCAATTCTATGACAAGTTTATTAAAAGTTTAAATGAAAACTTAGTTATATTGTTTTTTACATGTTGTATTACATGTACATTTGTACTTGCTAGACACACAAACCACACACATGCTATATTTTTGTTTAAATTTAGCTTGTTGATTTAATCATTTATCAATGAAATACAATAAACTAGTTCATAAATTTATTACATGTAATACAACAGTATTAAGAACATCATGCATGCACGTTGCTATGCAACAGCTCAGCAATTGTCAGTATATCTTGCCAACTCAATATTAAGACCACTTCGACCTGGTCCCAATGGTGGTCTTAATATCGAGGTTTCATTGTACATGAGTTTGAAAAACAATTTGAAATGTGGACTTATCAAACCACAGCACACTTTTCCACTTTGCCAGTCAATCTCAGATAAGCTCTGGCCCAGAGAATTTCCAGCATTTTTAGATGTTGTTGATGTATGGCTCTCACATTGCATGGTAAATGCAGTGATGAACTGTGTTTACTGACAATGGTTTTCCGAAGTGTTCCTGAGTCCATGTAGTAATGTCCTTTATACGACCATGTTGGTTTTTAATGCAGTGCCGCCTGAGGGATAGAGCATCATGGGTGTTCGTTGTTGTTTTCTAGTCTTGCACCTTATGAACAGAGATTTCTCTGGATTCTCTGAATCTTTTGATGATGATATGGATGATTGTTGGTGAAATCCATACTTTTTTTGCAATTGTACATTGAGAAATGTTGTTCTTAAACTTTTGGATGATTTTCCCATACAATTTTTCACAAAGTAGTGAATCCCACCCCATCCTTGCTTGTGAACAACTGAGCATTTCTAATCCTTTCTGTAGAATGTTCCAAACATGTGTTTTTTGAGTAATTCACAACTTTCCCAGTCTTTTGTTGCCCCGTCCCAACTTTTTGAAACAGGTTGCAGGCATCAAATTTAGAATGAGAGTACATTTACAAAAAACAATAAAGTTTCTTAACTTTAACATTAAATATATTGTCTTTGTATTGTATTCAATTGAATATAGGTCGAAAAGGATTTTCAAATCATTGCATTTTGTTTTTATTTAGGCTACGGTCACACTACAGCTCACGATGCTTTGCGATAGGTTATCGATGAAAACAAGGCATTTTGGTGGCAATGCATGGCAATGTACATGGCGAGCTAAAAGTTGTGGTCGTACGGCAGGTGAACACTTGGCCCTTTTCTTTTGAGGAGGCCTGGCATTTTTCCAAGGAGGTATGCTTGAGGGTTTTGTATATATTAGCGTCTGGCAGGAGAATGATCACTGATGCCTTGCTCAGTAGATTTCACCAATGCATGACAGCGCCAACCAATTAGCAACGATCACAAATGCATCACCTAAACATCACCAAACCTTTGCCACATATTCATGAACCTTCACCCAACCAATTACAAACCTCAGTGAAGGATTGCCGAATGTAAATGCACTTTTCAAGTCTTGGCGAAAGTTAGGCTATGCCTCACTGTTGTGTTGCAGAGGCCCCTGTGAGCATCGGGGATATAGATTTGAGACAAAGACATCTCAAGAGGCTCAGCAAAGGTTCCCTGAGCTTCGGGAAGTATTCCCAAACCCACGGGGGAAGCAGCTTTGGGACTAAAAGGTTGCCGGTTTGATTCCCTGGACCAGCAGGAATGTCTGAAGTGCCCTTGAGCAAGGCACCTAACCCCCACGTGCTCTCTGGGTGCTGTAGTATAGCTGCCCCCTGCTCTGAGTATGTGTGTGCGCTCATGTGTGCATGTATTCACTGCTTCAGATGGGTTAAATGCAGAGGAGGAATTTTGCTGTGCTTGTGTACATGTGACAAAAATAAAGGCTTCTTCTTCTTCTGTGATTACTAGCTGCTTAGTTTGCCAACAAAAACATCACTACCAAATTTCAGTGAAATTTTTCGGGATGTTTTTGGCCACTCACAAGGCAGAGAGGCACCAAAAAACAACTCACAAAGCTCAGAGAACATTCACCGTGCATCACATGATTGGTGGCAATGCTATCACTTTCTCATTGCCAAGTATTCGCAAACCCATCGCAAGCTGTAGTGTGACCTATGTTTTCCACAGCATCCCAACTTCTCATCTAATCTCATTATCTGTAGCCGCTTTATCCTTCTACAGGGTCGCAGGCAAGCTGGAGCCTATCCCAGCTGACTACGGGCGAAAGGCAGGGTACACCCTGGACAAGTCGCCAGGTCATCACAGGGCTGACACATAGACACAGACAACCATTCACACCTACGGTCAATTTAGAGTCACCAGTTAACCTAACCTGCATGTCTTTGGACTGTGGGGGAAACCGGAGCACCCGGAGGAAACCCACGCGGACACGGGGAGAACATGCAAACTCCGCACAGAAAGGCCCTCGCCGGCCCCGGGGCTCGAACCCAGGACCTTCTTGCTGTGAGGCGACAGCGCTAACCACTACGCCGCCCTGCATCCCAACTTTTTTGGAATTTTTGAAGAGAAAATTTGAAGAGGTTTGCTTTGTTTTCTGAAAAAAAGTCAACTTTAAGATTTTAGGGGGAAAAAGTAGCAGCTAAACATGGCTATGTAAAGTGGTCTTAGCACCTCAGGATGTTCTTTGAGCAGCTGCAGGAGATGAACAACATCTGTCAAGTTGGAGCTGAAGCGTGAACATGGCTGTCTCTTAAGTCTGCATGACTAACATGCTTTCACACACGGATTCTCGCTGTCGCACTCTGAGCATTTCCCTTGAAAACTAATGATATTATTTTCGACATTATTTCACTTTGTTAAAGCAGCAGCTCATTTCAACAGATCTCTGAGCTGCTTGTCTTCATGGTGTATTTTAAACCTGCAGATCCAAAAATCTCAGAGTTGCCTAAAGCTGATGATTAAACTTGGTTTAATGGGTCTGTCGGTTTGTCTGTTTCCGTGCTTTATTCAGGAAAACACAGTTTTCTTTTCTTTTTTTTGTGTAGAAGTAAGTTTTCAGCTTTGAGTCCAGGAAGAAGAAAATTCTGTGCTTTCCTTTTCAGATGACATTCCTTTGCACTGATTAGTTTATGATTCTTGTTTTGGTTAAATTCCTTTCATTTTTTTAAACTCCTCGTAATATTTCCATGCTATTTATTTTTGCTCACTTTTTTACTTTCCGACAGGAAGCGTTTTCATGGTTACAACAGCTGGGGTGGATCTTTTTTTAATTTTATTTTTAAATTTTTTAATTTTTAGCAGCCTTGTCACTATGCTTCTGTGAGAAAATACAGCAAAACGAGTATATTTTCACTTCAGTTATCTGTGTTCCCCAAAATTGGTGAAGCTTCATCTGTATTCTAAACTCACAGCTGAGAAAACACGCTGACATTCTGGCAGAAGAAGCTAGGACAGAGGCTTTCAGACAAGAAGAATGAATCAAAAAACAAGTAAAAAGGGCCTGAAAGGGGGCACTGTGTTAGCGAGCTGCTCCCTCCCTCTCCTTTGAGGGCTGCTGAGCATGCATAAATATCTGCTGGAGAAGTTAGCCTGAATAGCACAGCTTCTGCATGCTTTTCTTTCCAGCAGCAGGAAATAACTCCCAGATACAACAAATATGCTAGCACAGTTAGCTTGTGAAGTCTAGTTTGGAGCCCTGTAGTAAAAATGACGTCTCTTTTATAAGGAGTAAACGTTTTTTTGTTTTTGTATTCTACAGCAAATGTTCATCACTTGTCACCTTCCTTGAATGTATCAAATTTAGGGAAGAATTTTAAAATGATAATACTTTCATAAAACGTTCATGAAGTTTGAGCTGCAGGAAATGCATTTACTAAGACATTTAAAAGTACTTTTACTCTAAAGTTTATTTTAATGCTTATAAAATGTTTCAAGATGCACTGACATCACGGTGGTGTAGTGGTTAGCACTGTCGCCTCACAGCAAGAAGGCTCTGAGTTTGAGCCCAGTGGCTGATGGGGGCCTTTCTGTGTGGAGTTTGCATGTTCTCCCCGTGTCCGCGTGGGTTTCCTCCGGGTGCTCCGGTTTCCCCCACAGTCCAAAGACATGCAGGTTAGGTTAACTGGTGACTCTAAATTGACTGTAGGTGTGAATGTGAGTGTGAATGGTTGTCTGTGTCTATGTGTCAGCCCTGTGATGACCTGGCGACTTGTCCAGGGTGTACCCCGCCTTTCGCCCGTAGTCAGCTGGGATAGGCTCCAGCTTGCCTGCGACCCTGTACAGGATAAGTGGTTACAGATAATGGATGGATGGATGGATGGATGACATTACGATTGAACCATACCATTTATGATTTTTAGCCCTTTGTAACTACAACATCTTTTGAAATACTGTACCACTTTCTCATTGTGTCTTTATTTCATTAAACTGTTATCCTTCTTGTCTTGTATTGTGGAAGTAATTGCGGCACGGTGGTGTAGTGGTTAGCATGGTTGCCTCACAGCAAGAAGGTTCCGGGTTTGCGGCCAGCGAGGGCCTTTCTGTGTGGAGTTTGCATGTTCTCTGCGTGGGTTTCCCCCACAATCCAAAGACATGCAGTTAGGTTGACGTGGGGCGGCCTTGGGCTGAGGTGCCCTTGAGCAAGGTACCTAACCCCTGACTGCTCCCTGGGCGCTCTGGTGTGGCTGCCCACTGCTCTGAGCATGTGTTCACTGCTTCAGATGGGTTAAATGCAGAGGATGAATTTCACTGTGCTTGAAGTATGCATGTGACGAATAAAGGTTTCTTCTTCTTTCTGAGAAAATTACCTTTATTTAGAAGAAATTACCTTTATTTAGAAGAAATAAAGGTTTCTTCTAAATAAAGGTAATTTTCTCAGATTTTTTTTTCTTTTGGTCATAATGGCATTCTTAAATGTGTTCCTTATTCGTGTAATTTAAAACTATGCTTTTCTACTTGTTCAGATAAAAAAAAGCAAAATCCCCAGTAAAATTTGCCCAGTGGTATAGGCAATTCACTGAAGGAAATCTCACTGTAAAAATGATAATCCCATTACATTATGTGAACTTATTTCTTCTCTTTAACTACAATTGTCATGACAAGTTTTGGATATTGAACTCAAGTTTTCAAAAATTAAACTGAATATAATCCATTGTCTCAACAATGTTGAGTTTACTCACATCTTTAAGGCAGCAGGTGAACTTTCATTTCTATGTTTAACCAACTTGAAATTCCTTCCAGTGTAACACAAGGTGTAAATGACAAATATGGTTCTGATAAAGGTTACTTTTGCTTCATGGTGACGTTACTGAGGTGAACGTTGACTTCACAGGCCATGAGCCCTGGTTTTATTGTGAACCAAACAGTGGCATCTTTGGTCAATAAAAATAATGGTGGAGCTGTTAATTATAAAGTAGAAGTCATGCTGGACAACTTGTTTCGTATTTTTTAAACTATCGCTTGTGACACAACTAGGAAAACAAAGAAAACACATTAGCTAGCTACAGTATGAGGGAAGCCATAGCTTAATGGTTAAAGAAGCAGCTGTAGGACCAAAAGGTGGCTGGTTTGATTCCCTGGACCAGTAGGAATTGCTGAAGTGCCCTTGAGCAAGGCACCTAACCCCCAACTGCTCTCCAGGCTGCTCTGGGTATGTTGTACGTCGCTCTGGAGAAGAACGTCTGCTAAATGCCTGTAATGTAATCTACATCATCTCCAGAATCACACTCCTATACATACCACTGAGCTATGCAACTCGAGGGTAGCACATGATCTACATGGTAACACAAATCATGTTACTTATATTTTCTTTGTTAGTAATAAGAGTGGAATGACCAATTTTTATTTTGTAGTGATACTCAAATCTGCAATAATTAATAAATTTCTTCACCACAGTTATACAGAATTTATTAGGTGGCCAAGCACTCATGTTGAGGAACAGCTGTATTAGCTATAGTTATAGTAAACTCAACTGCTTGGTTAGAAATCCAGATGTTTCTGAACAATGTATTTAAATATCAGTTTAAAAAATGATATACAGTGGTGCTTGAAAGTTTGTGAACCCTTTAGAATTTTCTATATTTCTGCATAAATATGACCTAAAACATCAGATTTTCACACAAGTCCTAAAAGTAGATAAAGAGAACCCAGTTAAACAAATGAGACAAAAATATTATCCTTGGTCATTTATTTATTGAGGAAAATGATCCAATATTACATATCTGTGAGTGGCAAAAGTATGTGAACCTTTGCTTTCAGAATCTGGTGTGACCCCCTTGTGCAGCAATAACTGCAACTAAACGTTTCCAGTAACTGTTGATCAGTCCTGCACACTGGCTTGGAGGAGTTTTAGCCCATTCCTCTGTACAGAACAGCTTCAACTCTGGGATGTTGGGGGGTTTCCTCACATGAACTGCTCGCTTCAGGTCCTTCCACAACATATGCGATTGGATTAAGGTCAGGACTTGGCCATTCCAAAGCATTAGCTTTATTCTTCTTTAACCATTCTTTGGTAGAACTACTTATGTGCTTAGGGTCATTGTCTTGCTGCATGACCCACCTTCTCTTGAGATTCAGTTCATGGACAGATGTCCTGACGTTTTCCTATAGAATTCGCTGGTATAATTCAGAATTCATTGTTCCATCAATGATGGCAAGCTGTCCTGGCCCAGATGCAGCAAAACAGACCCAAACCATGATATTACCACCATCATGTTTCACAGATGGGATAAGGTTCTTATGCTGGAATGCAGTGTTTTCCTTTCTCCAAACATAAGGCTTCTCATTTAAACCAAAAAGTTCTATTTTGGTCTCATCCGTCCACAAAGCATTTTTCCAGTAGCCTTCTGGCTTGTCCACGTGATCTTTAGCAAACTGCAGATGAGCAGCAATGTTCTTTTTGGAAAGCAGTGGCTTTCTCCTTGCAACCCTGCCATGCACACCATTGTTGTTCAGTGTTCTCCTGATGGTGGACTCATGAACATTAACATTAGCCAATGTGAGAGAGGCCTTCAGTTGCTTAGAAGTTACCCTGGGGTCCTTTGTGACCTCGCTGACTATTACATGCCTTGCTCTTGGATCTTTATTGGTCTTTATTGGTCATCTTTATTGGTCGACCACTCCTGGGGAGGGTAACAATGGTCTTGAATTTCCTCCATTTGTACACAGTCTGTCTGACTGTGGATTGGTGGAGTCCAAACTCTTTACAGATGGTTTTGTAACCTTTTCCAGCCTGATGAGCATCAACAATGCTTTTTCTGAGGTCCTCAGAAATCTCCTTTGTTTGTGTCTTGATACACTTCCACAAACATGTGTTGTGAAGATCAGACTTTGATAGATCCCTGTTCTTTAAATAAAACAGGGTGCCCACTCACACCTGATTGTCATCCCATTGATTGAAAACACCCGACTCTAATTTCACCTTCAAATTAACTGCTAATCTTAGAGGTTCACATACTTTTGCCACTCACAGATATGTAATATTGGATCATTTTCCTCAATAAATAAATGACCAAGTGTAATATTTTTATCTCATTTGTTTAACTGGGTTCTCTTTATCTACTTTTTGGACTTGTGTGAAAATCTGATGATGTTTTAGGTCATATTTATGCAGAAATATAGAAAATTCTAAAGGGTTCACAAACTTTCAAGCACCACTGTGTGTGTATATATATATATATATATATATATATATATATATATATATATATATATATAGCTTGGTTTCAGTCACGTGACTTTTCTTAGCGGTTTTACTGGAAGTGAAATAGCTGGTGGTCTAAACAGCTACCGTAGTGCAAACAATTAGCGATAACTTATCAGAGTACGCTCGTAATCTAGAAGCCACTGCTCACTTTAGATATATTCAGAAGATTGCTATGTGCAATGGAATCGACCCCTACAGTCTGGGAAAGAAGGATTTGTCATACGATCTCGAAAACTACCCTTCAGTCGAGTTCCCCAACATCTCGAACCATCTGGTGTTACAGACGTCCTTCTACACCGCAAAACAGATGAAAGCGTGGAAGAGTATGGAGGCTTACAACTTTTTTGTATGTGGCTGGGTAAAGGACCTCGGTATCAAGTCGCTGCCAAATGAATCCTGTATTGTTTTTGCCTGTGTAAGTATGTTTTTTTTTTAAGCTTTTCGTTCATGTCTTTACAATGAAGTGCTGCAAGTTGAAGTGTAAACAAACAACAGTTAGCTTGATTCTCACTTGTGTTGGCTCTTATCTCTCAGGTAAATCATTCACAAAGATCATCAGAAACCCCTTTAAAGATCTGGATCTTAGTTAAACAAGACGGAGAAGTGGTCACGGGGCATTGTAACTGTACGGCTGGGGAAGGATTTTGTCGTGACCTTCATGCATATGGACTTTGTGAGGAGTAAACAAAGAAACAGCTGGGGACTTTAGCGCTTTGTGAATAAAAAAGTACCGTAAAATAACGACACATAGCAAGAAAAGTAGTTGGAAAACACTAGGGATATAGCTGAGAAGGAAATACAAACCTTTCACCAAGTGATCACTGCAAACTCGAGCATGCTTCAACTCGGCTCCCTTCGATTTCACTGAGAGGTTCAAAAGCCACCTTTCTCGACTTCTTTTTGTGAAATCCTGTTTGTTCACCTTTTTTTATTAGTTCACGGGGAACCCTGAAGAAACTTATCAGTTTCACGATTTGATCGATTTGAACAACCTAAAACAACGCAAACGTAAGGCATTTTTCACGCAAGCAATGCACCTTCTCCGTACAAACGCTGTCAACTGAGCTTTGGTAGACCACCAGCTAAAGTTTTGAGTAACTAATGAGGCGAATGTGACAACACATGAAACCCAGCAATATATATATATATATATATATACTTCATCTGTTAGCACTGAGTTGACACATCCTACTGAAATACTCTAGCGATTTTTTTAGTAAAAGTATTTCTCTCGCATGTTAGGTTTTTCTTTGTAGCAGTGTTGGCACCTCTGAATGTCTGAGAACATTTTAACAATCCTAAGACATTCCTTATGTTAGTATTAGCTACATAAATAACATTAGCACAATATCAATGAACGCCAGTCAATAAAAGTGAACATTTTCAGAACTTTTATTTGAAATGTCAGTGTTCAAGAAATAAAACAGCAATATAAATATTAGCATATAAAATAAGTGTAACACTGAGGAGCAGGTGGGAGTATTAGCATTTTATAAGGATGACGTTAAAGTGGGTACAGAGCATTACACCATTGGCAGACACACGCGCGCGCACACACACACACACACACACACACACACACACACACACACACACAGATAATAATTATATTTGTTTCTTCATATAGACATTAAGAAGCAGTCTTGCACATATGCACAATAGAAATCTCAAAAGAAGAGCGAACTGATGGAGAATTAGGAAGGGCTTTTATTATTTAGTGTCTATTCGTTTAAGGGTGATGAGAGAGGAAGAGAAGGAGAGGAAAACACAAAAATATATATGCACAAACATCACAGGTTTCTAGACTACATTTGTTTCACCTTTTTAAAAGTTAATCTCTTTATTTACAGTTGAGTTAGTTGGCCTTCTTGTGCTAAATAACTATTTTTGCAACAGCAACAATTTGCATGATCATTTTCTTTATTTTTTATATATTTGTTTATTTTATTTTTTTCCCATTTTACTAAAAAACAACACTATGTAACATTCCAGTAGTAAGCCTGTGGTTCAGGCTCTGATTTAAAAAAAGAATTTCTTGTTTATTGTGTTTTATGTATTTCTCTGTATTGACTGTTTTCTATTTACAGCAGGCGAAGTTAATATTCATCAAATGAAGGAGTGTAGAAAATGAAATGAAATTAAAAAAAAGCTGAAAAGAGGAGGAATATAATTACAATTTGGTATTTTGGTAATTGGACGTATTGTTAATTTGTGCTGGCTACGCTGGCGCAAATTGTTACTCTCATTCAGGATCTTTCTACTTTATTATTCTTATTTACTATTCTCCTAATGTTTTTTAGGATACTATTTTCCCCTCAGTTTTCAACCAATCATCACCAAATTTCACATGCAGAATACCTCTGGGTTGAATTACATTGCTATGACTTTTGGTGCTGATCTGGATCACAGAACCAGGATGATCCATGAAAAACGGGCTTTTTTCCTCACTAAACATCATTCTCTATCTCTTATCGTTCCAGATCTATAGTGTACGGTGACGAGACGTCCTGGTTTGTAAGAGCTAGCGCAAATCACTGTGACTCTAGTTTCCATTCCCAAGTAATAAATCTGTGACTGCTCACTGCTGATTATTTTGAACAACTTCATTATTATGTACAGCATCCACTCACTGATTTCTTCACTATAAGCATCGTTTTCATGTTACTCTGCCAGAACAAAATACCTCCACAGTCAAGCTACGAAATTTGCATAAAAAGTTTGAACTTTAAGGTATGTGGGGTATGGGGCATTTTTTTTTCTGTTTATAGCTTTTGAGTCGTATTTTGTCTATGGAACTTCATCTCAAGGTGAAAGGAGTGCACTGAAGAGCACAACACACACACACACACACACACACACACACACACACTTTCCATGATGGGAGTCGAGCTTAAAAACTGAACAAGGCATCCAACTTTATCTCTCACTTTTGGGGATTTTTTTTTTTAAAAACAGGCGTGTAATGCATAGTTCTTCAAGTTAACATTTTATATGACGTTGAGCATCATGCAAAAATGATTATCTGTCTTATTCCAGCAAAGTCTCCCCAAATCAAAACCCTTATCCTGTGTTATATTTTCAAAAAGTCCATAATGGCAACCAAAGCACAGCATCAAAATCAAAACATGAGATATTTTACAAAACCTGTAGCAACATCTTTGCAGCTCAAAATGAAATGCCTCTAATACAAACCCAAGCACACTGTCATGATAGTTGCCACAGGTTACCCTTCTCCCTCTACTGTTATATACTGTAATGACTAGATTATACGTAAAAAGTTCTGTCCTTGAAAAGCTTAAAAAAATATCAACCAGCATCTGAGTTCACTCTCCCAACCTCAGGAACATTCAGATTGATAAGAAATCAAAAGGAAAAAAAAAAACTTCATCCCAATGTGAAACTATTGTACATAACTCCCTAATCCAGCCACAGGTGCTTATATTACACAGACGTCAGTGGTCGGATTGAAATGGATGAAAAATCAAGAAACAAAAAGATGGAGCTGCACACTGATTTCTTCTCATTCATTCTTCTTTCATACTTCTGAAACAGCAAGTGCACAAAAGCTCACCCAGAGTAGATATCCATCCCCTTGACCCTGACACCAAAAGCAAAACCTCATCCTACCCAGAACACCCTCTCCCTCTCTTTATTTATTTCTTCTCCTTCTTGGTGATCTTCTTCTTGCTAGCGGGCGTCTGGGCTTTGGGCGGCTCGACCTGGGCACTGGTGACCTGTGGAGCGGGCAGTGCCTGAGGAGGCTGCTGGGACTGCTGGGGGTTGGCACTGAGCGTGGCAGTGCTGCCTGGGATGTAGACGTTCTGTCGGTAGTCGGGAACATGCTGCAGGGTGAACTGGGGGCTGTAACGTGTGCTCAGGCCCATGGTGCCAGGACCCAGTGTGTTAGTTGCCTCACTCACTTCTGTAAAGGAAAGAGAAGGAAAACGAAGGGATTTTATTCAGTATGAAGGAGAAAACAGGTGGGTGTTTGAGTAGTGTGCGGGAAGGAATGGACTTCAAACTGGAATGTACTTGGGATATATAATTGGGATCATTACACAAACTAGCTCATAATATTGAAGTGTGTGTGTTGGGGAACAACATTATTTCCAAAATTTCCAAAAAAAAAAAACCCTGTTGTGGTAGCATAAGTATTCACCCCCATTCCTGTGAAACCCTTTTGGTGCAATTTTGGTGCAACCCAGTTACCATCAGAAAAAAAATCACATGATTTGTTGAAAGGAGTTGGTGTAGTTTCTTGACATACTACTTCTTTCAGCTACTCCTGTACATTAGGGATTGCCACAGTGGACCTGTTCTGCATATTTGATTGGGCATAAGTTGTACACCGGATACCCTTCCTGATGCAACCCTCAACAATCTATCTGGGCTTGAGACTAAGTATGCACTGGCTTATACAACCCCAGTGGCTGAGTATATTTACCTAATCTACATGTCCTCTGGGGAAACCAGAGGAAACCCTCACAGACACAAGAAGAACATGCAAACTCGATACAGAAAGCCCCCCCGATCAGCTGTGAGGTTCAAACCCGGAACCTTCTTGCCGTGAGGCGACAGTGCTAACCACTACACCACTGTGCCGCTCCCTTTGACATACTATACAACCCTAATTAAGCACATTTCAGTTCTAGGTTGTAATGTGACAATATGTTGAAACATTCAAGGGGGATGAGTACTTAAAGGAGAACTAAAGTCATTTTTAAACTTGCTTGATTTCTTAATTAACGTGTTATTCAGTTACGTTTTCGGTTTTAGTAACCTTATATCGTGACTCATATTGGCAACTAATTGCAATTAAATATTATACTTATCGGCCTATTAAATTTTTACCCATGTTTAATTTAGTTCGTTTAGTCCACGGTAGGCATCACTTATCTGCGTGATCTTCACAAGACTTTTGCGAGACTTCGAAACGTGAAGTGTCAGCCAGGTGTCAGTGCCACCATTTTGAAAACTGTTTTCCAAACGAAATATTGCACAAAAACGAGTTTAAATGACGATTACTGCCTACTTTTTTCAAACTTTCCTGATTGCTATCAAAACAAACAAAACTTCTGGCTTGATTACGTCAGCATTCGAAAGAGGGCGCGTGCGTCTTTTGACAACGTTGGCAGATGTTGGTCACTTTGATTTCCGCTGTACGTTTTACTTCCGTCCTACGATGTCTCGCACAGGTCTCAACGAATCTCGTTTACAGCCATCGCTTTGCCATATGGACTGATATATTACAGAGCATATTTCAAACACTCATAACTTGCTATAGCAGTGACAAAATAGCGATCAAAAATGCATTCCTATATGTAATAATATGAGAGAAATAGAATTTTGATGATAAAAAAAATTTGCCTTCAGTTCTCCTTTAAACCACAGATTGCACATTTTCATGTAAACCTGACTCCAAAATGCCTCCTGAATTATTTTGTTTTAGTCATTTACTAATTCCCACTCACTTGCCACTTCTCCCCGATCACACACAGCTCCCAACCAAGCAGCTGAACACACACACACAGAGGAAAATGCTATCTACCCTCTTCCACATCCATGATCTCACAGATGCCTATTGGCCCTTTTCCACTACCCTTTTTCAGCTCACTTCAGCCCGACATGGCTCGCGTTTCGACTACCTCAGAACAGCACGACTCAGCTCGCTTCAGCCCTGCTTAGCACCCAAAACTCGCACGGTTTTGGAGTGGGGCTGAAGCGAGCCAAACCGAGCCGAGTGGGGCTAGGGGCGTGAGCAGACACTCCCCTGTGCACTGATTGGTGAGGAGGAGTGTCCTCACATGCCCACACACGCCCCGCGAGCACGCTGGGATCTGTAAACACCGTAAACCCGGAAGAAGAATAATTACGAATTACGAGAATTTCTGAAGCCTTATGCGCCTCGCCTCATCTATACGCTCTTGCCAGTATCTGTTGGCGTTGTCGGTGACAACAAGCCACAGCACCAAGAGCAGCAACACTAACGACTCCATGTCCTCCATGTTTATTGTTTACTATCCGGGTCGTGAGACTACCGCTTAAAAGATCACTGATGTCACTGTTTGCGCCGCTTAACGACATCACGTGACGTCCACCCACTTTCGCTAACTCCACCCAATGTGTCCACCCACTTCCAGCCAGCACGGTTCAGCGCGGTTGTAGTCGAAATGCAACTCCAATGGCCCCGCTCAGCTCGACTCAGCCCAACTCGGCATGGCACGGCTCAGCCTGACTCAGCCGCGTTTGTAGTGGAAAAGCGGCATATGATTGGTTAGCATCACTCTGATTGCCGAGGGGAAGAGTAAGGCCACTCCTCACACTCAGAGATCACGGGGAGTTGTACTCTCGCTCAGCCATGGCAGAACGACCCTTTTAAAGGCTTATTTTACAGCTGAATGGAAAGTCTTCTAGCAACTGGTATAGTCTGTGAAAATATTCCCAGCTTCATATTTATTTATACCATTACAACAAACCATAACTGGATCAAAACTAGAGATCAATACACTGAAGGCAAGAACTTTTAATGCATGGCTGCGTTTGAGAACATTCGCATGTACGTGTTTATGTGGATCTGTTCTCTCTTCTGTTTGTGTCAGTATGATGGAGTACTTGGCTCATAACTCTCTCATCCTGCGCAAAGCTGAACCAGAAAGAACGAAACCCTCCCCCAAGCTCAAGCATGCCCGGTTATTCTCAGAACACACACACATACAAATGATGCAAAACAACAACAACAACACTAAATTCTGTTCAAGCCCCTGACATGTTTAGGACTCAGAGTTGCGTTTACATCAGCACCTTTCTTCTAACAGAGCTCTTATTGTGGATATCAGGTTACCTCTACGTCCCCCTCCCCCCACACCTCCTCTCTCCCTTTTCCTCTCTCTGACACTCTGGCTCATGTCTTCCCCACACAAAACTGTGTTCATGGAAACTCTAGAGGCCAAGCAGGCTTTGCTGGAGGAGAACAGTGAGGCAATAACAATGGAAATAATGAGCACTGCTCCTTCTCCCTGACTCACATTACTTGGCATTCTTACTGCAGTCCATAACGCTAAACAAAACAGCTGGGGTACATTTCGCATCTCCGAGATAATCCTTTAGTTATTCTCCACAAAAGAAATATTTATTGAATCAGTTTTGAACAGTGATGCAAATTATGACAAACTTTCACCAATAGCGATGCTTTCTGTACATGTTAGACCCAATTTATCCATAAAACATGAACTAAATGACTCCCACCCCTCCCCCCACATTATTGGAAATCTTCGACTACTGATTCATACCGTACATTCAACTTGAATAAACATGAAGTGATTCAGTCTAGGTGGTGTAGTGGTTAGCACTGTTGCTTCACAGCAAGAAGGTTCTGGGGTCAAGCCCAGTGGCCGGCGAGGGCCTTTCTGTGTGGAGTTTGCATGTTCTCCCAGTGTCCGCGTGGGTTTCCTCCGGGTGCTCCAGTTTCCCCCACAGTCCAAAGACATGCAGGTTAGGCTAATCGGTGGCTCTAAATTGACCGTAGGTGTGAATGTGAGTGTGAATGGTTGTTTGTCTCTATGTGTCAGCTCTGTGATGACCTGGTGACTTGTCCAGGGTGTACCCCGCCTCTCGCCCATAGGCAGCTGGGATAGGCTCCAACTTGCCTGCGACCCTGTACAGGATAAGCGGCTATGGATAATGGATGGATGATTCAGTCTAACAATCTGTTTTTTGGGGCTTATTCTATTAACTGTTATAAAATCAATTGCATAGAAAGTCCATTTTCTGTATTATGTGAAATTTCGGTCATAAAAATCTTTTTTTTAAAAATCTGTCCCAATGTTCTTGTCAACTCTGTTATAAAACTGCATAAAATCCACAAAGACTTTTCATAATACGCATGACACTTGCACCGAGAGATGTCACTTCTTCTGGCGGGAAACTTCAGAAAGGCAGTGAGGTATGTTATGTTTCTTCTCTCATTAATTTGAACAAAATGTTGAGGATACACCAACAGTAGATTAATTATTCGTCAAATCTGTTATTGGGATATTGGAGTGACTCTCTCATTCATTTTTTTTTTAAAACAATAATATGATTAAAATCCATAAATTTCTCTTCTTATACATGCCATGTGGTAGCTAGTTTGAGGTTAGCATGTGGAGTTAAGACACAAAATGGTGGAAAATGTCAACTCTGTTATCGTCAGTTCCGTTAATGGATTGCCCAGTTTGAGGTTAACAGAGTTGACAATTACTATTTTTTTGTTTTCTTTCAACACTTGAAATGTACCCACAATTATAGAATGGGCCATATACAATCAAGAATGAAAGTTAAACATAATAAAACAACTAAAATCACTCAGGCCTGGGTGTGACACAAACAGAGGAGCTGGAATTGCTGAAGTGTGCAATAATGACAGTAGGACACAGCAGCAATGTTAGCTTTCACTCAGACTTGAAGATACTGTTCAAGTGTAATGCGTACCGTAGCTTAAAAAAAGGTCAGCAAAACAAGTAAAGCCTCAACTTTTCATTTGGTGGATGCAGGCTTGTAGTACTCGAGTCCAGGACTCGGACTCGAGTCCGACTTGTGCCCTAATTTTAAGGACTCGTGACTTGACCTGGACTTGAGCACTGATGACTCAGACTTGGACTCGTGCATTAACTGCATTCAGACTCGTAAATCGGAAACGAGGACTCGGATTTTTTCTTTATTTTTTGGACCATGCCATAACATATTTGGCATAAGATATTTATACCTATGTTATTGTGGGCAGCACGGTGGTGTAAGTGGTTAGCACGGTCGCCTCACAGCAAGAAGGTTCTGGGTTCGAGCCCAGTGGCCGGCGGTGGCCTTTCTGTGTGGAGTTTGCATGTTCTCCCCGTGTCTGCGTGGGTTTCCTCTGGGTGTTCCAGTTTCCCACACAGTTCAAAGACGTGGTTAGGTTAATAGCAAGGCACCTAACTCCCAGTTGCTCCCTGGGTGCTGTTAGCATGGCTGCCCACTGCTCTGGGTATGTGTGTGTGTGTGTGTGCTCATTGCTTGCATGTGTGTGTTCACTGCTTCAGATGGGTTAAATGCAGAGAGGAATTTCACAAGCGTGTGATGAATAAAGTTCTTCTTCTTAACTTTTATACTAATTTCGTGCAAGAGAACGCACATTCACCTGTTCATATGCCATGTTCAGGAACAAACTAACGTTAATGGCACTAAAATTCCTGGAGAGAAGCCCCTAGTATTGTCCGCTTTGCTTATACAGACTTCTCGTGTGGTGGGAAAAAAATGCACTGTTGTGTGTTCCATATGTAGAAGAACTATCGAACAGACAACGGGGACAACCTCGAACTTCAATCGTCATTTGGCAAGACTCCGCCCAGAAAAAGAAGTGACACACTATGTTCATTGCTCTGTTGATAGCGGGGTTTGCTTGCTGAGCGATGAACTAGCTAGTGTTAACCCTCTGTTGATAGTGGGCGGGGCTTGCTGAGCGATGAACAAGCTTTTTATCTGTAGCCTATTAACTAAAACGGGGCAGTCAAGCAGGAATGTTCGTCCAACACAGTAGCAGAGACGCTTTCACATAAACGCAGCAACAGCCACCGTCAAATGGTGCAGTTGGAGTCTTGTTCTCAGACTCGACTCAGATCAATGGTGGACTCGACTCGGACTCGACTCTAAATTTTTTTAATGACTTGAACTCGACTCGGACTTGAACACTGGGGACTCAAGACTGGACTCAGACTCGAGGTTTCGTGATTTGACTACAACACTGGGTGGATGTGTTTAAACCTAATGCACTGCCTGCTGCACAACACACACTGTCCAAGGTGTGATCTGGTTGATGGTAGAATAATAAGTTCAATTTAATAATAAGTTCATTTATATAGCGCCTTTCTCAAAACCCAAGGTCGCTTTACAATTATAGGGACGAAAAAAAAAGTCCACCAAGTAAAGGTCAGGATGTCATTCCAATGGTGTAGTAGCCACAGTCCTACCAAAAGGTGCACGACAACAAGTCCCACACCTCCAGCACAGCCACTGCAACAGCACCGCGCAACATCGCCTGGAACACCACGCCATGGATCCACAAAGCGAGCACAGACGCACCACCACGTCAAGCGCTGGTATGTCCCAAACCGCCTGCACAGCCGCCGCGACGCCACCGAGCAACATTACTCGGAACATCACACCAAGCACTAAAGCACCGCTGCACAGAGCACTGGACAACCACGATGTTAAAATGAGCAACAAGCTCACTGCAGTCCATAAATAGGAGCACAGGCATCACCCACGGCAAACCAAGGCCCGGAGGGAACCGACGCCCAAAACTGGGTCTGGAGCTACACAACAACTGGCGGACAAAAACACTCAAACAAAAACAAACATCAAACTACACAAACACAAAAAAACAAAAGAGAAAATAAAATAAACATAAAATACAAAGCTCCGGTGAGAAGCGGCAGCCAGAATGCGCATGGCGTACTCTCAACCGGAAATGGAAATGAAAAAAAAATGTTTTTATTACACAGATTTAAACTGGCCTGCACAGATGACAGACAAACTTTTTTAGAATCAGGAACAACTGACACATCCATGCAAAATGATATGGAGTACAAAGTTATCGTACAACTCTCCAGTCACCTCTTTGTTAAACATATCCAGAAAATAAAAGATAAATATGCAGTGCTGTGAGGACAGAACACTACGGCTTATGGATGAAACTGTAGCTAATGTAGCTGACTTTTCATGAGGGTGCAAATATGACGTGCTTCATCAGAAACTTTTTTAGATGTGGAAAATAATCAGAAACTCATTCTCTCTCCTTAATCTACGTATATTTATACATGTGATGAGCTAACTAGCTCAATATGCGTTACTATGTTAGATTAGCGACCACATTTTAGTCTTGTGTATTAGGGTTTCTGTTCACCAAAACACAGGACTGGTCAGCGCAGTCAAGTTTTTACTTTTTGAAATCATCCAATAATTGACTGATAAATCAAATTATTCTATCCACATTCACTGGATATGAGCAATCGCATGCTCTGATTGGCTTCTCTACTACTAGGATATCAGCTCGTATACTGTGAGTAGAGAAAAACAAAATGGCGGAGCGTGTTGCTGAACCAACCAAGAATGAAATAAAAACTACTTGAAAACAAAGCTCCAAAAAAAGCAACAAAATATGGAATGAAAGTATTTGATGGTAAGAACGTATCTTTTTTTATTTTTCAAGAATTATTATTATAGCATTTTCCACAAATTGTTACGGTCATTTCGCCGGTTTGTTTACATTCTAAGTGGAAATTATTTTGTCAGACGTTTTTTAGAAAGTTTTTCATCTCATCTCATTATCTCTAGCCGCTTTATCCTGTTCTACAGGGTCGCAGGCAAGCTGGAGCCTATCCCAGCTGACTACGGGCGAGAGGTAGAAAGTTTTTATTTATTGAATTTGCAAAAAAAATTATCTGTTTCTCAAAATACAGTGAATGTGGATAGAATAAATAATTATACTGTTTTCCTGCTGGTTTGTGTTACTAATGGGTGTTAAATGACTAGAGTAAGCTGTATAGAACTTTTACTCCCATACAATAAGCAACACAATAATAATCTGTATCCATGTGGGAAGTGAAAGACTGTGTGGAACAGAAATAAGATTCTGTGCATCAGTGGTCTAAAAAAAATAAATAAATCCTCAACAACGCTGATGAGCACAGAGCGGGCATTATCAGCGAGCCTGCGCAGCTGCTGTCGCTTCCAGCAAACACAAAATGCCAGAGTGGAGAGATGTAAGACTCATTATTCAATTTAGAGCGATCTCAGGGAGAAAAGAAAAGTGTAAGGGTGTGTGTGTGGGGAAAGTAATTTAAAAAATCCATTTTATATGAACAATCATTTTAATGTGATATGTACAGGGGAGTGAGATAAAGGAGGCTGTGGAAGTTTTGAGAAGCTCTCGATATGTTTTGTCATTTTCATTTTTACTATATGATTATATGGAAAGTTTGAGAGAGAGAGAGAGAGAGAGAGAGAGAGAGAGACAGACAGACAATGGAGTAGGTGTGTGTGTCATAAATAGGTGTGGTTCTGACCATTTGCGGCGGCCATTAGCGCCTGGAGCTGCTCAGCCTCGGTTGGGGGGTTTGGCCAAGGTCCGGTTCCCATGGCGACCTCTGGAGTGGCAGTGGCTCTGTGGGAGAGACAGAGGGAGAAAGAGGAGTGAGAAAGCCAGAAGCCATTTTGTTCTCCTTTTCCCTAAACAGCACAGCTGCATGCATGCTCTGTACAGGCGTCTGTGCGTCTTAAAATTTTTTATTTTTATTTTTTTTGGTTCTGTAACAAGACCTGACATGCATGACCTTGAGGAGCAAAACAGGGCACATTACAGCTACTGTGTTTATTCCTTTTCTCTATTTTTCAGACACACACACACACACACACAAAAAAAGCACATCTCTGTATAGTCCTATAGTCAGATGCACATATACACTATGCACTCAATTGTCGTTTTAAGGACAGACCTTGTCACGAAGTAGCCAGATGTAGAACTAGATATGCGGGTTTAATAACAGAAGTAACAGAGGGTTTGGAAACAGAAAACACTGATCACTAGGACTGACACTGTTCACTGCGTTACACTGCTACCTTAAATCCACTAAGATACCTTCAAACTGCGACCTTAAAATCACTGCAAATGGTGTGAAACTCTTTTAGTTAGTCGACTACTACTACTAATAATAATAACAACAATATCAACTGTGAGCTACTGCTCACTTACGCATCCCCCCGCTCTCGCTTATATCAGAATGCAAGCAACCGAAGGACTAGGACACTTATTATGAATGTTGACTTCAACAAATAATGAACCCTGAAACAAGTAAGTAAAGAGCAGTGTCTCTCCCCAGGGATTTCAAATAGCATCCTGGTAAACTGTCATTTTGAAATAGCACTTTGCTTCTTGAAATAGCGTCAAAATCCACCCTATATGTTTCGTAAATACATTCAGTCGGTAAACAGGAAGTTGACGTGGGCATAGAATGGTATAGAACACCAAGCTGAAGCTCGGTACCAAATACCAAGCAGTTGTGATTTGTAGTTGCTGTGAAAAGTGTTACAAAAATTTTGTAAATCCATGCTATACGTTTCGTAAATACATTCAGCTGGTAAACAGGAAGTTGATGTGCAACAGACCTGAAAACGGTATACATGGTATAGAACCCCAAGCTGAAGTTGGGTACCAAGTTTCTCAGCAACCAATTTGTGGCTGCTGAGAAAAAGGGTGTTTTCGGACGGATGGAGATACGGATGAATGGATAGACAGAGGTAAACCAGTATACCCCCCCCTTCAGAGCAGGGGTATAATAATTATAATAATAATAATAATTAAACTCTCTAAATATTTTACCATTTGAATGAACTGTCTGAGACGATGGAATAAAGTCATTCTTTAAAGTGTATGACTATATTGTTGATTTATATTGACTTTAATCTTTGTTATTTTTGTGCACTTCTGTCCACTGTTTCCCAAATCAGTAAAGCACAACCAACAGTCTGTGGTGAAAACCCACACACTTAGACTGGCAGATCTGTTGTCAGTAATGCTACATAGCTTTTACCCTGTAATTAGTGTGTGTGTGTTGAAATGTGTAAGGGGGTAGTCTGACTATAGCCACTACTCCAGACTGGACCACACCACTGTCTCCTACATATACCATTACAAAACAATGTCACACACACACACATTGATGCTGCCCTGAACCATGCTATGTCGTAAAGTAAAAAGTTAATGAGACCAGAAACAGAGAGGTAACAGCTGCCTAAAAGTAGACCCCCCCCCCCCCCACACACACACACAAATACAAACACTGATCATTTCCATCTGGGCTGAGCTGAGCTTCAAAGGTTTGTTTTTTAAACCCAATTTGCATCTATAGAGAACAAACGCAAAAGTAGGTCGGATCTCTGTAACACCTCGTTAGAGAAGGCTAACACACGTTAAGAAATTATCGACCCAATCTTCAGTCTTCATTGATAATGCTTGTCCTGATTATTAGCAGAAAGAGAATTAGCACTGTAGGCGATTTTTTTGTTACTGTTGCTACCTGACATACAGAATCTCTCAAGCTTTAAACAACATTAAAGTGATTAAAGCTCCCATGCAGTTTCACTGTAACCAGATGCACTTAATGACACAATTAGGATTTACAAAGGAAGAGAGAAAACTTTCTCACAATCTGTATTAATTACATAAATACAGAGCAAATAGCTCTTAAAGTCTGGAGCACTACCGGTGGCATAGTAGCCTCTTTTCTCTTTTCCTGTAGTTTAAGTAAATTTGCCGTACACAAAAAACAGTGCCGAGTTTCCCAAAAGCATCATCGTTAAATGGTAGAGCAAGCAGCACAATGAACGCTGTCTCTCCTAGTTAAGATGCTTTTGGGAAACCCACCCCAGACTAGTAAGAAGAAGAAGAAGAACTTGTTGGGAGGAAAGGTGCATGATAAGTTAACTTGGAAGAAAAGAGGAGAAGGAGCTTTGGAGACGGTGGCACTGAAAGACCTTCCCCCAAGTCCTAGACACCCACTACCTTTTTTTTCCTTTTCTTTTTCCAATATCAGTGCACCTGGGAGTTGGAGCAGAGTGTAGAGCTGTAGGAGAGACGAGGGGGTTGGAATGAATAAGGACTCAAGAAGCTAAATTTTGAATATGTGTTTTGAATCTATTTAGGGTTTTACCAGTAAAGCTGAGGAAGAAGGAATTACAGTGATCTCAGCATAAAGTTAGAAAAGCACGCATTTAACAGCACCATAAAGCACCATCTCATCTCATCTCATCTCATTATCTGTAGCCGCTTTATCCTGTTCTACAGGGTCGCAGGCAAGCTGGAGCCTATCCCAGCTGACTATGGGCGAAAGGCGGGGTACACCCTGGACAAGTCGCCAGGTCATCACAGGGCTGACACATAGACACAGACAACCATTCACACTCACATTCACACCTACGGCCAATTTAGAGCCACCAGTTAACCTAACCTGCATGTCTTTGGACTGTGGGGGGAAACCGGAGCACCCGGAGGAAACCCACGCGGACACGGGGAGAACATGCAAACTCCGCAGACAGAAAGGCCCTCGCCGGCCACGGGGCTCAAACCCGGACCTTCTTGCTGTGAGGCGCGACAGCGCTAACCACTACACCACCGTGCCGCCGAATTTGGAACGTTCAAGTTATAAATAGAAGTTTAGAGTTTGGGTTTGGAGTTCAGCAGTCTGGTGACCCAGGGGAAAAGCTGTTACAGAATCTGGTGGTCCTACACCTAATGCTGTGGAACCTCTTTCCAGAGGCCAGAGGGGAGAACAGTCCATAGTGAGGGTGTGAGGGGCCACTGATGATGTTTCTGGCTCGAGACATGCAACACCTTGGTGCAATGTCCTGAATGGAGGGAAGAGAAGTCCCAATGATTTTCCTCACCACTCTCCTCACATTCTTCCAGTCCGAGGCACTGCAGCCTCCACACCACACAGAGATGCAGCTGGTTAGAACGCTCTCTATGGTGCTTCTGTAGAATGTAGTGAGGATGGGCAGGGGCAGGTGGGCTCTTTTCATCCTACGCAGGAAGTGCAGACATTGCTGTGCCTTCCTGACCAGTTTATTTAAGGAGTTTGTGTTTGTTCTCTCTCTCTCAGCAAACATGGCTTATCTTTGGAGCTCATTAGATTAGTTAAGCTATCCAAGAAAGATGAAGACATATCAACATTGGCAAATAATAGTAAAGAACTCTGCTTCAGACTTTATAGCAAATCTTATTTTGTTTATATCCACGTTTCGAGACATGGAGATCATGGCAGAAGACAAAAGGATGTAATTTGTCTGAGAAACACACAGTGATCCCTGTGGTGAAGGAGATGGGTTCGTGCCTGCCCTTCAGGTCTCTCAAGCTGTACAAAGCATGATTACTCAACAATGATAAGGCAAAAAAAGCCACGATTACTATACTTTAACTGCAGGTAGATTCATTATCTCATACTTGTGATCTCATCATACTGTAACTATATGTAATTACAGAATAGCAGAGCTTCTTCTATATAATCTCCTAAAATTAAGTTTATAATGTCCCTTCACTTATACACTTCCCATTCACATATTTATTTTAACAACAACAACAACAAAAAAACCCTGCACACGCTAGCAATTTAAGCTATGAAGATTAAACGTATTCATGGGAGACATCTTTGTGCTGAGTCTCTGATCCCTCTCAGTCCTGCCTGGATCTCACGGGATCTCACTTCCTGCTTTATACAAGCCCAAAGGCCAGAAAGCAGATCTACAATGTCACATTACACTCTCTGGGGAATCAGAAGACTATTAGCCACAGCAGCAGATGACTTCATGATGATGCCTCGAGTAAGAAGAACAAAATAGAGTTCGTGCCTTCTTATGATGTCTGAGAATATGGTGAGAAAGAGTAATGAAAAGACCAGCAAAGGAATGCACAACTAGGGTTGAAAGTTCAACACAGCATGGAAAAAATGTAACGAGTTACAAGAAAAAAGGGAATGAAAAACAGTCTGCAAGAGAAGATTCTGGATTGGAGGAGAGTGGGAGTGAGAGGGGAGTGACAGGAGAAGAGAGTGAGAGGAGAGAAAAGGTGAGTGAGAGGAGAAGTAAGTGAGAGGTGAGTATGAGGAGAGGACAGTGAGTGAGGAAACGTGAGTGAGAGGAGAGAAGAGGACAGTGACAGGAGAGTGAAAGAAGAGGAGAGTGAGAGGAGAGAAGCGGAAGAAGAGAGGAGAGGTGAGGTGAGTGAGAGGAGCGGAGAAGAAGACCAGACGAGAGTAGGAGGTGCTGCCAAGCACAGAAAGCGTGCCAGAGCCAGAGTGAAGGAACGCAGGATACGAGGACAGAAACTGCTCCTAAGGAACAGACTCAGAGCAGAGACCCCCGATCTTTACGTACTAAACTGCAGCATTAGATAAACCAGACCTTCCCACATCCCTGTGACTGCTTTATAAACACAAGTTCACAAAAAGACTGAGATCAGATCACTGCACAGGTACAAAATAAACAGAAGCAGCTTCAGGGATAAATTAGGGATAAAATTAGCTCATGTTTAAAATCTTTAATTTTCTGTGAAGCTGCTTTGCAACAATGTCTGTGGTTCAAAAGCGCTATACAAATAAACTGACTTGACTTCATACTTGACCCGGGACAAGCATATTCCCTGAGTGTGGGACAGATGACTCAGGGCTTATCATCACTTCTTAGTTATTGTGTCTGTTGGGGAACGTAAGATGCTTTATTTGTCCCCTAATTAGCTTTACAGTCTTATGAAGGGAAATAGCACTTCCTTTGGTCAGCATTATCATATCCTGTGGTTAGATAAGCACTTCCTGTGGTAAAGGCTATGGGATGTGGATTCAAGTCCAGAGAGAGAGGAAATACAGCCAAAACACACACACACACACACACACACACACACACAGTATTCAAATGTACCCAAGCGAGTTCTAAAGTGCAAAATTTGTCATGCATAATGATCTACATTATAATGCATTCTTTGAAACATGAAATGGTTGAAAAAGTCCTGAAAAATTGCAAATTTATTTCCATAGAATACTTCAGGAATGTTATTGTGTTTTGAAAACATTTTTACCTTTAATAACATACACACACTGGGGAAAGTAGGTGTGTGTGTGTGCAAAAGTTTTCCTGAGGCCAAACCTAACTACAAATTCCTGTGAGAATATACAGTGCTCAGCGTAAATGAGTACACCTCCTTTGAAAAGTAATATTTTAAACAATATCTCAATGAACACAAACAATTTCCAAAATGTTGACAAGACAAAGTTTAATATAACATCTGTTTAACTTTTACGGGAAAAAGTAAGGTTGATAATATAACTTAGATTACACATTTTTCAGTTTTACTCAAATTAGGGTGGTGCAAAAATGAGTACACCCCACAACAAAAACGACTACATCTAGTACTTTGTATGGCCTCCATGATTTTTAATGACGGCACCAAGTCTTCTAGGCATGGAATGAACAAGCTGGCGACATTTTGCAACATCAATCTTTTTCCATTCTTCAACAATGACCTCTTTTAGTGACTGGATGCTGGATGGAGAGTGATGCTCAACTTGTCTCTTCAGAATTCCCCATAGGTGTTCGATTGGGTTCAGATCAGGAGACATACTTGGCCACTGAATCACTTTCACCCTGTTCTTCTTCAGAAATCCAACAGTGGCCTTAGATGTGCGTTTAGTCATGTTGGAAAAGTGCACGACGACCAAGGGCACGGAGTGATGGTAGCATCTTCTCTTTCAGTATAGAGCAATACATCTGTGAATTCATGATGCCATCAATGAAATGCAGCTCCCCGACACCAGCAGCACTCATGCAGCTCCACATAAGGACACTGCCACCACCATGTTTCACTGTAGACACCATGCCCTTTTTTTGTATTCCTCACCTTTGCGATGCCATACAGTTTTGAAGCCATCAGTTCCAAAAACATTTATCTTGGTCTCATCACTCCAGAGTATAGAGTCCCAGTAGTCTTCATCTTTGTCAGCATGGGCCCTGGCAAACTCTAGGCGGGCTTTTTTGTGCCTGGGCTTTAGGAGAGGCTTCTTTCATGGACGGCATCCATGCATGCCATTCCTCTGCAGTGTATGCCGTATTGTGTCACGGGAAATAGTCACCCCAGGTTGGCTTTCTACTTCTTTAGATAACTGCAGTGAACTTGCATGCCGATTTTCTTCAACCTTCTCATCAGAAGACGCACCTGTCGAGGTGTTAACTTCCGTGGACAACCTGGACGTCTCTGTGAGATGGTTGCAGTTCCATCTTTCTTAAATTTTTGTACCACTTTTGCTACAGTATTCTGACTGATAAGTAAAGCTTTGCTGATCTTCTTGTAGCCTTCACCTTTGTGGTGTAAATAAATTATTTTCTTTGGGGAATTCTGAAGAGACAAGTTGAGCATCACTCTCCATCCAGCATCCAGCCACTAAAAGAGGTCATTGCTGAAGAATGGAAAAAGATTGATGTTGCAAAATGTCACCAACTTGTTCATTCCATGCCTAGAATACTTGGTGCTGTCATTAAAAATCATGGAGGCCATACAGAGTACTAGATGTAGTAGTTTTTGTTGTGGGGTGTACTCATTTTTGCACCACCCTAATTTGAGTAAAACTGAAAAATTTGTAATCTAAGTTATATTATTAACCTTACTTTTTCCCATTGTAAGTTAAACAGATGTTATATTAAACTTTGTCTTGTCAACATTTTGGAAATTGTTTGTGTTCATTGAGATATTGTTTAAAATGTTACTTTTCAAAGGGGGTGTACTCATTTACACTGAGCACTGTACAACCCCATTTCCAAAAAAGTTGGATACTGTGTAAAACATAAATAAAAACAGAATGTGATAATTTGCAAATCTTGGAAACGCTATATTTCATTGAAAATAGTACAAAGGCAACATATCAAATGTTGAAACCAAGAAATCTTATTGTTTTTGGAAAATATATGTTCATATTGAATTTAGTGCCAGCAACTTGTTTCAAAAAAGATGGGACAGGGGCAACAAAAGACTGGAAAAGTTGTGTCATGTTAAAAAAAAAAATAGATTAATTGGTCAATCACATGACTGGGTATAAAAAGAGCATCCCAGAGAGTCTAAGCCTTTCAGAAGAAACGATGGGGAGGGGTTCACTACTCCCCACCACTCTGTACATAATATCATTAAAGATTTAGAGTCTCCAGAAAAATCTCTGTACATAAGGGACAAGGTCGAAAACCAACACTGGATGCCTGTGATCTTCAGGCCCCTCAAGTCAACACTGGATTATAAACAGACATAATTCTGTAGTGGAAGTCACTGCATGGGCTCAGGAACACTTGACCATCCGACTGGCTAAAGAGGAGAGGGACCATCCGGCTTGTTATTAGTGCACAGTTCAAAAGCCAGCATCTGTGATGGTATGAGGGTGCATTAGCGCCAGGGCTTTGAACCGGAATTTTTTTCCTATTGGTTCGTTCCGAACAGAAACAGAATTTTAACGTTTCCGGTTTTGGGTTCCACCATTAAATAGACGTTCCCGAACCGGTTAGAACAAAAAAATTTCGTTCCCGGAACGGTTAATTACGTTCCCTGTCAGCTGTTTAACAAATGGCTATAAAATTATGTCTCTGTCTCATCCAGCTTAAGCCAAATGTAGGCCAATTCTATTACAACCTTCATTAAATAAGACAAGAAATAATTCAAAACAATTATTATTTCAAATGTTGGCGATTTGGATTCTCAGTATGTCTTCCCATCTACACAAACAGAAAAAGTGCCAAAAATGAAAGAGAATTCGTTTAGTGTGTTACCAAAGGCTAGTCAGGCCCTATAGAGGGCTACCGCATGACGTCACCGCGCCGCGAGATTTTGTTAGGCGCGATATTGGAAGACCAAGTACACATCTATGCAAGTACATACATACATAAAACAAACTACAGCTGAAATGTAGCCAGGGCCGGTTCTGCCCTAATCTGGACCCGGGTGCAACATCGCGCAACCCCCCCCCCCCAAAAAAAAACACCAGTCTAAATCAGGACAACCATCACATAACTATAACTATAAACATTTTATATCAACTATTTTAACTAAATGGGCTATAATAAATAAGCCTGCAGGCAGCCACGGCGGGCTGCCTCAGAAAACTAACCATTTGTCCTACCTTAAAACTCGTTTTGCATTTTCTGCCTCCTTTTTTGTATTTTCGACCCTCCGTTTATTTTCTTTCCTTTTCTGAAAACCCGATTTGTGTCCAGACATTTTGTTCTGCTACCAACGAACTAACTCGTCAGGTCTCGTCTCTCGAGCCCGCGATGATTCCCGTGGGAGGGGCAACAACTGATACATTTTTACAAACAGCCAATAGGGAGGTTGCATCGTTCAGGCTCTTCTTTGCTCAGACACTCAGTAATGCACTTACTCACTAGTAGTCCACCCTCCCGCTCTCTCCATTCAATCAGCGAACGTCACACAGGAAGTGAACCCCAGCGGGTCATAGAAACTTGCGCAGGAGGAGAATGGCTTTTTTATTTGTAGGCTACGGAAACTTTGAGGAACGAAATAAAAACCGGTATTAACCGGTTACCATTATTTTTAATAAGCGTTTCTGTTCCGGAACATAAAAAATAATAAAGTTTCTGGTTTCGTTTCTGTTCCATGTGAAATAGAAAAAGTTCCCGGTTTTCGTTTTCGTTCCTTGAACCGGTTCAAAGCCCTGATTAGCGCACATGACATGGGTAGCTTGTACATCTGGGAAGGCATCATTAATGCTGAATGATATATACACGTTTCAGAGCAATATGCTGCCATCCAGACAAAATCTTTTTCAAGGAAGGCCTTATTTCTTTCAGCAAGACAATGCCAAACTGCTTTCTGCACATATTAAAACTAAATGGCTCTGTAGTAAAAGAGTCTGGGTGCTAAACTGGCCTGCCTGCAGTCCAGACCTGTCTCCCGTTTAAAACATTTGGCGCATTATCAAGCACAAAATACGACAAATGAGACCCTGAACTGTTAAGCAACTAAAATTGTATATCAGGCAAGAATGGGACAACATTTCTCTTTCAAAACTACAGCAACTGGTTTCCTCAGTTCCCAAACATTTACTGAGTGTTGTTAAAAGTAAAGCTGATGTAACACAGTGGTAAACATGCCTGTCCCAACTTTTTTTTTTAAATGTGTTGCTAGAATCAAATTCAATATGAGCATTTTTATAAATAAAATTTCTCAGTTTCAACATTTGACATGTTGTCTTTGTACTATTTTCAGTGAAATATAGGGTTTCCAAGATTTCCAAATCATCACATTTTGTTTTTATTTATGTTTTAGACAGCATCCTAACCTTTTCCGAATTGGGGTTGTACAAAGGTTTTGCTGAAGCTGATTTTCTTATGCATATGTGCATTTTGATAAATTCCAATCACTTATAAATTATCAAGCATGTTCAAGACACAGCCAATGTGCATTTTGAGACACCCACAAACGCTCCACAGAAGGAAAAGCTCACGGAGAGATGAAAATGATAAAATGGCAATTAAATGGCGAAAGAGGAACACTTAAAGGTGGTGTGCACTAAATGTTCCAGTAATACAGCTCAGCTACTGTAGTGTTCTGGCTACCAACACACACTAACTCTTCATCCTTAAAGAGCACCATTTCTTTGCTCTAAACCAATGTCTAATCTTATTTGCCTTAATTTATAGATTTGGTTTGGATTGAGATGTTTCAAGTCAATAACATGAAATGACAGAATTTCGCTAAATGTAAAATAAGTCTGTATATACAGTAATGTAGTAGTAACGTACACAATACATATATGTTACAGGTCAGAACTGTAAGTCAGGTGGGATTTTTGAACCTAGATTAAAATTTTTAACCCAGTTCGTAATTTGCTACTTGTATTAGGGAGGCTTACTATATCTAGGGTTAGGGTTAAGATTTGGGAAGACTTTGTATTTTAAACTATTTGATGACGTAATAAAACTGGACTCATTAATAAATTCAAAATATATTTCACTCCTTCCATCATGATCATTGCTGGTCTAGTGGTTAAGGTGTCGGGTTAAGATTCTGAGTTTGAATCCTGATTAAGTATGAAAAAAAGATTTAAAAAAATAAAATGCTAAATAAGTAGACAGACAAGAAGAAATACTTGATAGGTGCTAAGGAAGTGGATGGAAGAAAGAGAGATAAAAGAAGTGATGGAAAATCCTTTTTAAGAATCTTAGATAATCCAAAATTTTACCTAGGTTGGAAATTATGAACGAGGTTAAAACATTTTAACCCAGATCAAAATAAATAAATAAATAAATAAATAAATAAATCACCTCGATTGAAATTTTTTGACCTGTAACATATACTTGAATAAAAGATGACAATTGTTCTGAACTAAGTGGATTTTAGTGAATTCTGGTGCAAATGCTTCAGCAAAGGATTTAGGAATAAATTTGTTCTTATCCAACTTGATAAACAAGGCTGACTTTCAAGCAATGAACTCAATGTGCTGATGTTAGCATCCATTAAAAAAAACACTTTTTGGAACCATTTCCAAAACCTACAAATAAAACATCTTAATTCTCTTTGAAACATTACTTTCACTAAAAGATTTGTTTTACACCGTTGCTAATCAGACATTCAAAAACTCACATACGCTAAATCACCACACCCAACTCGTCCCCTATTCTAGCACTATAAAAGCTCTAAAAAGCAAGCAATACCAGTGACGAGCCTATACACGGCACATAATACTACAGGATCAAAGTCTTAGTGCAAGAAAGCCAATAGGGAGCAGCTACATGGGGATAAAAGTCTATTAGCACACGAGCTTGTATTATTCTCCTGTACCTCAGCTTGTGTGGTAGCGTCGGTCTTAAAAGGGCAGATCTGAACTTGTAGTGACTGAAATAAAGACCACCATTTGAATCATTATGCTTTATCATAAAGTGGAAGAAAATGGTATGATCCATATTCATACAGAGAGAGAGAGAGAGAGAGAGAAATCTGCCTCATGTACTGAATGTCTGTAGTGAAGTGGACTCTTCTTTTTTCAGAATCTCTGACTAATCCAATGTATCAACTTTTTATCGACCCCGCGAGGGTTTATTTCCTTGATAATCCTTCAAACAACCTTGAACGACAGAACAAATAGTAACCATTGCAGCTTAACTATCAATAAGCAGAATAGTTTGAGAGTCGCTCCACTGTTGTATATGTGGAGCTGACGTTTGCAATGAAACAAAAAAAGATTTAATGACTTCCAAATGGCCTTTTCTCAGGCAGGAATGTGTTATGTAATGTCTTTTGGGAATCTGGTGCAGTGTGAGCACCAAAACTGCTTGGCATGAGACAGAGGATGAATGCCTTTGGCTCTGAAGGCCTTAAGCTCATGCTGGACAGGAAAAGTGTAAGTTACTGACAGTCGCATAAGAAGGGAGTTTTCCCACTGGAGCTCTCGCCTTTGCCACAGCAACAGATGCGGCATTATTATGACTACAAGCACCACAACTGTTTTTTTCTTTATACTTTCTTTCTTTTGACTATACTACAGTCAGTTTTCACACTAGTTCATAATAGTTTATATTGTTAATAGCATACATATTTATAATGTATACTGTATATTATATTTTATTCTATCCACATTCACTGGATATGAGCAACAGTGTACTCTGATTGGCTACTACGAGGCTATCAGCTCATATACCGTGAGTAGAGAAAAACAAAATGGCGGAGCGTGTTGCTGAACCATCTGAGGATGAAATAAAACTCTACTCGAAAACAAAACCCTAAAATATACAAAAAAAAAGCAACAAAATATGGAATAAAAGTATTTGATGGTAATAACGTATCTTTTGAAAAAAATTTCAAGAATTATTACTATAGCATTTTTCAAAAATTGCTCCTGTCATTTCATCACTTTGTTTACATTCTAAGCAGAAATAATTTTGTCGAAGTTTTGTATCTGCTCTGTTTCTCAAAATCCAGTGAATGTGGATGGAATAAAACAGTTATTCCACTCAATCTCGTCATACATGGCTTATAGTCGGCTATCAGCTCATGTACGACTTGATTTCAGAGAATAACTATTCAGTATATTATTGAAATTATAGATATTTTATGCATAATATAGATAGCGTATATTGTAGTGTTTATTGCATATAATAGTTATACTAGCTATTGTAAATTGCATATGTATTATATTGTGTAATGTCTATATTGTCTATATTTTATATTACATTTACATATCAACATTTTTCTTATATTACATACGCATAACTGACATATACATATACTTGGCCAATAAATATGATTCTGATTCTAGTTCAACATGATGCAATACTTTAGCTTGTTTCCATTTAATCGTACTACAGTGGTGCTTGAAAGTTTGTGAACCCTTTAGAATTTTCTATATTTCTGCATAAATATAGAACTTTGACTTGGCCATTCCATTTTTTCGTTTCCGTTTCCGGTTGAGAGTACGTCGTGCGCATTCTGGCTGCCGCTTCTCACCAGAGCTTTTTTTTATTTTATTTTTATTTTCTTTCTTTTTCAGTTTTCATTTTATTTTATTTTTTTTCTGTGTGTTTGTGTAGTTTGATGTTTGAGTGTTTTGTCCGCCGGTTGTGGTGTAGCTCCGGACCCAGTTTTGGGCGTTAGTTCTCTCCAGGCCTTGGTTCGCCATGGGCGATGCCTGCGCTCCCAGCTGTGGACTGCATTGAGCTCGTTGCTCATTTAACATTCGTGGTTGTCCAGCGCTCTGCGCTTTAATGCTTGGCGTGATGTTCCGAGCGATGTTGCTCGGTGGCGTCACGGTGGCTGTGCAGGCGGTTTGGGACACACCAGTGCTCTGCGTGGCGGAGCTTCTCTGCTCGCTTTGTGGATCCACGGCGTGGTGTTCGAGCGATGTGGCTGACGGCGTCACGGCGGCTGTGCTGGAGATGTGGGACTCGTTTTCATGCGCCTTTTGGTGGGACTGTGGCTGCTACACCACTGGAATTACATCTTGACCCCTACTTGGTGGACTTTTTACTTTTATTTTTTATTATTTATTAATTTATTTATTTATTATTTTTTATTGTGTTTTTTTTTCTTTGTCTATAATTGTAAAGCATCCTTGTTTTTCTTGAAAGGCGCTATATAAATTTAACTTATTATTATTATTATTATTATTATAAATATGATCTAAAACATCATCAGATTTTCACACAAGTCCTAAAAATAGATAAAGAGAACCCAGTTAAACAAATGAGACAAAAATATTATACTTGGTCATTTATTTATTGAGGAAAATGATCCAATATTACATATCTGTGAGTGGCAAAAGTATCTGAGCCTTTGCTCTCAGTATCTGGTGTGACCCCCTTGTGCAGCAATAACTGCAACTAAATGTTTCCAGTAACTGTTGATCAGTCCTGCACACTGGCTTGGAGGAATTTTAGCCCATTCCTCCATACAGAACAGCTTCAACTCTGGGATGTTTGTGGGTTTCCTCACATGAACTGCTCGCTTCAGGTCCTTCCACAACATATGCGATTGGATTAAGGTCAGAACTTTGACTTGGCCATTCCAAAACATTAACTTTATTCTTCTTTAACCATTCTTTAGTAGAACAACTTGTGTGCTTAGGGTCGTTGTCTTGCTGCATGACCCACCTTCTCTTGAGATTCAGTTCATGGACAGATGTCCTGACATTTTCCTTTAGAATTCGCTGGTATAATTCAGAATTCATTGTTCCATCAATGATGGCAAGCTGTCCTGGCCCAGATGCAGCAAAACAGGCCCAAACCATGATACTACCACCACCATGTTTCACAGATGGGATAAGGGTCTTATGCTGGAATGCAGTGTTTTCCTTTCTCCAAACATAACGCTTCTCATTTAAACCAAAAAGTTCTATTTTGGTCTCATCTGTCCACAAAACATTTTTCCAATAGCCTTCTGGCTTGTCCACGTGATCTTTAGCAAACTGCAGACGAGCAGCAATGTTCTTTTTGGAGAGCAGTGGCTTTTTCCTTGCAACCCTGCCATGCACACCATTCTTGTTCAGTGTTCTCCTGATGGTGGACTCATGAACATTAACATTAGCCAATGTGAGAGAGGCCTTCAGTTGCTTAGAAGTTACCCTGGGGTCCTTTGTGACCTCGCTGATTATTACACGCCTTGCTCTTGGAGTGATCTTTGTTGGTTCACCACTCCTGGGGAGGGTAACAGTAGTCATGAATTTCCTCCATTTGTACACAATCTGTCTGACTGTGGATTGGTGGAGTCCAAACTCTGATGAGCATCAACAACGCTTTTTCCGAGGTCCTCAGAAATCTCCTTTGTTCATGCCATGATACACTTCCACAAACGTGTGTTGTGAAGATCAGACTTTGATAGATCCCTGTTCTTTAAATAAAACAGGGTGCCCACTCACACCTGATTGTCATCCCATTGATTGAAAACACCTGACTCTAATTTCACCTTCAAATTAACTGCTAATCCTAGAGGCTCACATACTTTTGCCACTCACAGATATGTAATATTGGATCATTTTCCTCAATAAATAAATGACCAAGTATAATATTTTTGTCTCATTTGTTTAACTGGGTTTTCTTTATCTACTTTTAGGACTTGTGTGAAAATCTGATGTTGTTTTAGGTCATATTTATGCAGAAAATTCTAAAGGGTTCACAAACCTTCAGGCACCACTGTATATCTTACTGTAAATATTACTTTATTTTTAATCACATGCTCTTGTGTTTTGCCTTTCTATATTTTGTGCCTGATAATGTTAGCAATTTATGTGAGCTGTGCATCATGGTGCAAACCTTGCCTTCCTTCCTGCTTTGCTTCCTTCTGTTGAGTTGTGTAATGGAGCATTAATTTAGGATACAATTCTCTCTGTCACCCCCCCACACACCCTGCACCAGTCTCCATTTCTCTCTTTGTGTACCTATCTGGCACTTTTTTAAGTTGTATATTTTGGGTGTGTGTTAATATGAGATAATTTAATCCACAAGCATTTTGTTACTTGGTGTGACATATCAATAATTAGTTAAAAAGAAAGGGAGAGGGTTTTGACTTCATGCTTGTGCATTCAGTTTGGCCCTAGGGCAACAGATTTCTGTCCTCTCTCCTGTTCGGATCTGTGATGAGCAAACAGTGCCCTCTGTGTTCTCAACCCCCCCCACCACTCCACATTTCCTCTCTCTTTATCTATTTACAGCTCTTTGAGCTTATACATTTACCAAACTGTAAGATCCAGAAAAGGTTTCTGTCAGTCTAAGTGTAACTCCGTAGACATGCATAAATAATCATGGCATATAAGAGTGTGTATTAATACAATGCAAATACATGCACATCAAACCGGTGTGTATTTTTATAACTTCAGTTACACACACACACAGTTATATCACAACATTTTCATGATCTGCAAATCTATGCTTTAATGAACTCACCCACTGGGTCCAGGTCTCTGGTTCTGATTGAAACGCCAGTCAGCGTTAGGGGGTTTTTGCTGTCGGGAGGAAACAAGAAGAAAAACGGTTAGTTTTAACCCTGAAGATTTTATGCACCTGTCTATCTGTCAGTTCCAGCTGCCGAATGTCATATAGTCAAAGTTATGGATTAAGACAGTGTCAGTGTACAGGATTGCCATGATCATACTGCAGAGTCAGAGCTGCTCTGTGCACCTGCAAGGGCCCTTTATAACCCACAGACCTGGAAGACTGAAAGGAGAGGTTGAATCCCAATTGCATTTCTATTCACTATACATGCTCACGACATAGGGTATAACATAATGGTGTTGTAGTAATGCACTACATGGCCAATTTAAGATTGCAAATTTGGCAGTACCAACCTCCAAATCTGCAAGACCAAAACAACAAGGCCATCACACGTATTGCACATGCAATATCCCTGGACTTTACCCACCCACTAAATCGGTACTTCTCACTTTTCCCCTCAGGTAAAAGGTACTGCAGTATAAGATGCAATAAGGCCCGTTTCAGCAGAAGCTTAATCCCCTCAGCCATTCAAATGATAAATAAAACATCCCAGAGATAACCATGTCAATGTGTATGCCCCGCCCCCCCCAGGATCCCCTCAGCCATCCAAATGATAAACAAAACATCCCAGAGATAACCAGGTCAATGTGTATGCCCCCCCCCCGCCCCAAATGTATACATGTTTCTCTCTTTTTTGTAGATCCAAATGTATCTGTGACAATGTCTGTGTGTCTGTGACTATGTATATATGTCTCTACTGTATGTGTGAAAACAGTCTGATATGTATACACGCCTGTGACCATGTCCATGTGTTTGTGATTATGTATGTCTCTACTGTATGTATGAAACAGCCCTTAAAACATGCTATGAAATGTATGTAAACTGTGAAAAAGAATTTCCCTAAGGGGACTGTAAAATAAACTAACTAACTAACTAACCATTTTGTTTGTTTTGCTCACTTATCAAGACCGTGAATTGGCCTAGTGGTTAGTGTGCCAGTCTCTTGACTGGGAGATTATGAGTTCTACTCGCAGTCAGGTCATACCAAAGACCATCATAAAAATGGTACCTACTACCGTCTGGTAAGGCTTGCTGCAATACAGATGCGAATGGGGAAGTCAAACTCTTGTGGTTACCAGAGGACTAGCCCCCCACCGTAAACCTAGCTGTATTGAGGTATTTCACCTGACGTCACGTGACGCCCCGGTGTCCGCCATTTTGGACGGCAAGCTAGCTAATGTCAACATCATAGTACCTAGTATGTTGCTGTAGCAACGTTTACGTTCAGTCATTTGGATGACTGTTAAAACCTTTCAGTCTCAAGTTTTTCCTTTACTGTATTTACTAGTTTACTGAGCCGGCCAGCCCCGGAGCGCTAGCTAGCACCGGCCAGCCCCGGAGCGCTAGCTAGCGCCGGCCAGCCCCGGAGCGCTAGCTAGCCCCGGCCAGCCCCGGAGCACTAGCTAGCCCCGGCCAGCCCAATACAGTAAAGGAAAAACTTATAACGGGCCATGTCTCAACAGACTAAGAAGTTATTTCAATGACATTTAATAACATTTTGTTTATCCTGAGGACCGAAAGTAAATGAAAATGTGAACAAATCTTAGCTGTCAGTGAACAGTCCTGGTGGAAGCAGGTAAACGTCGTTCTCTAAGCCTGCTAACCTCAATTTTTGCAAATACCTCTCCCTCTGCTCGCCCTGTAAATGCCCTACGTCGCTGGATAGTGAAGGTGTTTTCTGCATCTTGCTCCTTTTTCTTTTATGTTTTTCGTTTGTCGCCTTTCTCACATTCAAACTGATTCGAGCCGTGCCGTCCAAAATGGCAGCATCACATGACTTGGTCACGTGAGTGAAATACCTCAATAGGTGAGAGGCTGAGGGCTATAGAAATGGAGATCAGTGCTGCACCCATATGCCTTAAAGAGTTGGTTAGTACTGGGACAGGAGACTGCCTGGGAAGACCAGATTCTGGCATGAGAGGGACTTTCTCTTATCAAGAGATAAAAAAAGATCTGAGTCCATGGCAGAGAAGACCTCAAGGTGCTTGTGTGTGTTTTTGCCTACAGAAACTGCTATAAATACATCTACACACAGAAAGTTCAAAATAAACAGAAACTCCCTGTCTGCTGACATCTGCTTGAATTGCCTCAAGACTACAACACTTAAACTGCTGTTTCAAACTAAAAACAGCTATGAGCTATGCAGTGCATGCAGAGTCTTCAGTACAATCCAGGATTGTTTCTGGAACAAACAGTAGTGCTATTTGATTGACTCTGTGAAACATCAGCTAGAAGACAAAGCCACTACTGTGTTCATGTTGGATGGAAAGGACATCCTCAACGGACAGGAAGCAAACAGAACAGTCATGACCCAGTGCTGTGTAATTAATTATATTTTAATCATGCTTTGTATTTTTTAATTAAAATTAATCGACGACAAACACTA
The DNA here is from genome assembly GCF_027579695.1 of Neoarius graeffei. Lineage (NCBI taxonomy): Eukaryota > Metazoa > Chordata > Actinopteri > Siluriformes > Ariidae > Neoarius > Neoarius graeffei. The sequence continues at coordinate 88,804,053 of NC_083570.1, forward strand.
ATTTGTATACTGCATTGAATTTCAAGACTCTCATTTATCTTTATCTTTATTTTTCAAGTCTTCTTGTGTTTATATGTAGCATTAAGTTTATATGAGCCCCTAAGAACCAGGGTGGGCCATCCCACATTTTTTTGATTTCGAGAAATTTCAATAAAGTTTAAGTTTTGTTGCATCTCTGAAGTACAGAATTTAACAAAAACTAGAATAGAAAGACATCACTAGTAAAGGTAAAATTTTTATGAATTACACTTATATGCCCCACCTCATAGACCGTCTAACTCATCTCATTATCTCTAGCCGCTTTATCCTGTTCTACAGGGTCGCAGGCAAGCTGGAGCCTATCCCAGCTGACTACGGGCGAAAGGCGAGGTACACCCTGGACAAGTCGCCAGGTCATCACAGGGCTGACACATAGACACAGACAACCATTCACACTCACATTCACACCTACGGTCAATTTAGAGTCACCAGTTAACCTAACCTGCATGTCTTTGGACTGTGGGGTAAACCGGAGCACCCGGAGGAAACCCACGCGGACAACATGCAAACCCCGCACAGAAAGGCCCTCGCCGGCCACGGGGCTTGAACCTGGACCTTCTTGCTGTGAGGCGACAGCGCTGACCACTACACCACCGTGCCGCCACCCTCTAACTCATTTTTTTCAAAAATGTGGGATGGCCCACCCTGGTTCTTAGGGGCTCATATATACAGTGGCGCTTGAAAGTTTGTGAACCCTTTAGAATTTTCTATATTTCTGCATAAATATGACCTAAAACATCATCAGATTTTCACACAAGTCCTAAAAGTAGATAAAGAGAACCCAGTTAAACAAATGAGATAAAAATATTATACTTGGTCATTTATTTATTGTGAAAAATGATCCAATATTACATATCTGTGAGTGGCAAAAGTATGTGAACCTCTAGGATTAGCAGTTAATTTGAAGGTGAAATTCGAGTCAGGTGTTTTCAATCAATGGGATGACAATCAGGTGTGAGTGGGCATCCTTGTTTTATTTAAAGAACAGAGATCTATCAAAGTCTGATCTTCACAACACATGTTTGGGGAAGTGTATCATGGCACGAACAAAAGAGATTTCTGAGGACCTCAGAAAAAGCGTTGTTGATGCTCATCAGGCTGGAAAAGGTTACAAAACCATCTCTAAAGAGTTTGGACTCCACCAATCCACAATCAGACAGATTGTGTACAAATGGAGGAAATTCAAGACCATTGTTACCCTCCCCAGGAGTGGTTGACCAACAAAGATCACTCCAAGAGCAAGGCGTGTAATAGTTGGCAAGGTCACAAAGGACCGCACGGTAACTTCTAAGCAACTGAAGGCCTCTCTCACATTGGCTAATGTTAATGTTCATGAGTCCACCATCAGGAGAACACTGAACAACAATGGTGTGCATGGCAGGGTTGCAAGGAGAAATCCAGTGCTCTCCAAAAAGAACATTGCTGCTCATCTGGTTTGCTAAAGATCACATGGACAAGCCAGAAGGATATTGGAAAAATGTTTTGTGGATGGATGAGACCAAACTAGAACTTTTTGGTTTAAATGAGGAGTGTTATGTTTGGAGAAAGGAAAACACTGCATTCCAGCATAAGAACCTTATCCCATCTGTGAAACATGGTGGTGGGAGTATCATGGTTTGGGCCTGTTTTGCTGCATCTGGGCCAGGGCAGCTTAACATCATTGATGGAACAATGAATTCTGAATTATACCAGCAAATTCTAAAGGAAAATGTCAGGACATCTGTCCATGAACTGAATCTCAAGAAAAGGTGGGTCATGCAGCAAGACAATGACCCTAAGCACACAAGTCATTCTACCAAAAATGGTTAAAGAAGAATAAAGGTAATGTTTTGGAATGGCCAAGTCAAAGTCCTGACCTTAATCCAATCGAAATGTTGTGGAAGGACCTGAAGCGAGCAGTTCATGTGAGGAAACCCACCACCATCCCAGAGTTGAAGCTGTTCTGTATGGAGGAACGGGCTAAAATTCCTCCAAGCCAGTGTGCAGGACTGATCAACAGTTACCAGAAATGTGTAGTTGCAATTATTGCTGTACAAGGGGGTCACACCAGATATTGAAAGCAAAGGTTCACATACTTTTGCCACTCACAGATATGTAATATTGGATCATTTTCCTCAATAAATAAATGACCAAGTATAATATTTTTGTCTCATTTGTTTAACTGGGTTCTCTGTATCTACTTTTAGGCCTTGTGTGAAAATCTGATGATGTTTTAGGTCATATTTATGCAGAAATATAGAAAATTCTAAAGGGTTCACAAACTTTCAAGCACCACTGTAGGTCCGTATTAGGACCAGTATTAGTTTGATTTAAAGATTTGCACAAATTTATATTTGAAGAAATAAAGACTACTGTGTTAAAGAAAAGCTTATTTTCTTTTGAAATGATAACGATCACGATTAGATGTGGGAAAAACTTCTGAGTCCCTAGGTGAGTTGAATCACTGAAATAAATAATTGTTACTATTCTATCCACATTCACTGGATATGAGCAATCGCGTGCTCGGATTGCGACCACGAGTTGGCCTAGTGGCTAGCGTGTCCACCTCTCAATCGGGAGATCTACTCGCAGTTGGGTCATACCAAAAAACATCATAAAAATGGTACCTTCTGGCAAGGCACGCTGCAATACAGATGTGAGTGGGGAGTCAAACTCTCGCGGTTACCAGAGGACTAGCCCCCCACTGTAACCCTAGCTATGTAATAGGCGAGAGATCGAGGGCTACAGAAATTGAAATCGGTGCTGCCTACGGTAATGCGGTGAGGGAAGGACTTTAGATTTTTTTTAGACGTGCTCTGATTGGCTCCTCTACTACTAGGCTATCAGCTCATATACCGTGAGTAGAGAAAAACAAAATGGTGGAGCGTTTTGCTGAACAAACTGAGGACGAAATAAAAACTCTACTCAAAAACTAAAATCCCAAAATATAAAAATAAAAAAGCAACAAAATATGGAATAAAAGTATTTGATGGTAAGAATGCATCTTTATTTAAATCTTTTCAAGAATTATTATTATAGCATTTTTTTCACAAATTGCTACTGTCATTTCGATGATTTGTTAAGCGGAAATGATTTTGTTGGACGCTTTGTATAAAGTTTTTATTTATCAAATTTGCAAAAAAATAAAAATAAAAGTGCTCTGTTTCTCAAAATCCAGTGAATGTGGATAGAATAAATCCGTTATTCCACTCAGTCTCAGGCTTATGCTGATGTACAACTCAATTTCGTGGAACAACTGTTATTGTAATAATGAGCGAAATAATCATAATTACCATTGTATCCATTATTGTGCAGCCCCAATATGAACTAAAATATTCTTACATAGACATTCTCATCTTTTTTAAATGCACAGAAACTCCTAAGATCAGGGAGAAGATTGGTGATTATAGATTATAAATTAAAGCTCATCTTCTCCTCTCTTCCTTACTCTTTCTGTCTTTTCCTTCTTTTATTGGTGTGGAGTGAGCTGTTGAATGAACAACTGAATTATTAAAGCCTTGTGCTGTCAAATGAAAGTATATCCACATATATCTAGATACCTAAACACGTGCATCAGATTGCAACTATGATGTAGTACCACACACACACACACACACAAACTCGCAAACAAAACCAATACCAACCAAAACCTAAATAAAAGCTTCACTGCACTGCCCACAGCTCCATGCAATCCAATTCAGCACAATGAGAACTACACCGTAAGTATAATGTAGACATCGTCCCTGTTGACTTTTACACTAAAACTCAACTCACTAAAGCACGAAATACAATCAGGTGCGGTTTCATAAAGGTCACAGGCCCAGTGCAGCTACAGAATCTTTATATTCTTGGTCTAACTAGCCTATGTCTTTGTAAATGTGGACAAAATAACATCTATGACCTGGGCTGCTGATCCTCCTCTGAAGGACAAACTCTGTTTAAATCACTTTGTATACACCAGTTTGTGCGTGTGCCGAAACTAAAGGTTATAATGAAGAAAGGTATGCAGAAAGAGGCAGCCCACACATCAGTATACACTCTGACCTGTAGTCTGAGTCGCTCTGAGTGAGACAGCAGGAGTTGGAGGAGAATGAAAGCGCACAGAAATGGAGACTGGGGAAAAACCCAAAGCAAACCACCATGTGAGACAGAAACTGCACGACTACACTTGGTCTCTCTCCATCTTTAGTCTTCTTATTCCTTTCTGTTCTCCCGTCTCTCTCTGATTCATGTCTTTCCCATCTCCTTATCTGTTTCCTCTTTCTTCTCCCTTTCAGCTTTCAGATGAAAAACAGGAAAGGAAAATGGGAGGAATATATAATAAAGTATGAAATAATTTTGTTTTCAAAATGGCCACCAAGAAGTCCAACATTCCAACACTGCTGATCATAGTGCAGAGTCAGAGCTGTTCTGTGCACTTGCAAGGCCACAGACAAGGTCATGGTCAAACCCACAGACAGGCGAGATTTAAAGCAGAGGCTGTGAAATATCGTACTAGTATTTAAATATTTAACGTTTAATTACTTAGCTTATATTTTTCTGAAGAAAAGAACTTCACAAGGAAGCAGTAATATCATAATGGTAATATCATCAATGTTGATGTTTCCTTTCTTCCTAATATTTAGTTAGCCTGGGCCCGCCCATCCTAAGCGTGACGCAACACGAGGGCCTGTTGCGAGCTTAGTCTGGCCAGGCAAGCTATCTACGGCTCTTCCAAGCTCCCGAAAAATTGGGAGCCAATCAACTTTGAGCATCTCCAACGGCCCTGGGTAGAGGCGTGTTCAAGGCAGTGACGTAGTAGAACTGCGACCGGAAGCCATAGATTGTTTACAGAATCTATGCTGGAAGCGCTTCATTCACTAGAAACATTACGAACATGGAGCAGCGGCAAGCCTTTGACACAGCGGTAGATGCTGTATTGAAAGCATTCAACGGGAAGTTCTCATTGAAAACGGAGCAAAGAGCAGCCCTGGAGGTATTTATCTTCTTCCTGTTACTCAAGCAGTTTCCGTCGCGTCACATACGTCAGAGGAAAGAGTGATGTGATTGGTTTAAGCTTCGTCACAGCCTTTTCTGGCTTCGACCAGTAGCAAACTGAGGCATTTCAGGGAGGCGGGTCAACCACGCGCTTTGGGAAACGGTTGGGCTTAATATCTTTGCCAGACCAAATGCTCGCAGAGCTTTGAAGTCGCGTTAGCCAGACTAAATATTTAGTTAGATTTTCCTCACTATCTGAGACACACACACACACACACACACATTCAAAAGATTCAACAAACTATTAAACTGAAACTTGAACGGATTTCTTTTGACTATATATGTACAGAAAGCAAGTATACACGGAATAACACACTGGCATCTTAGAAACCATTTACTGCACCTCATGAAATGCACATAATGACACAATTTAAAATTTAGCCACAGAAAGAGATCGACTGCAATAATACTGAAATGGACTATTTATAAAGTTTGCTTTTTTTTGCACTGAACTATAAAACTGATACTTTAAAAAACTGTGGAAAGTATGGATGTAAAAAATTGAATGAATTTATTCAGTCCCATCAAACACAAAAGCAGTTTAGCCAAAACGCTTTGAAAATGTGCATTCCAACACAATAAGAGTAAAATATTTGCATCCTAAAAAATTCCATGCTGATTTTTTTTCTTTTGAATGTGTAGATGTGAAAATGCCAATAGTATTTGTTAAATTAATTTTGACAGCCTTAGACAGATAATATATGGCAACTTTGATATATATCCACATTCACTGGATATGAGCAATCGCGTGCTCTGATTGGCTACTCTACTACTAGGCTATCAGCTCATATACCATGAGTAGAGAAAAACAAAATGGTGGAGCGTTTTGCTGAACCAACCAAAGACAAAATAAAAACTCTACTCGAAAACAAAACCCCCCAAAATATTAAAAAAACAGCAAAATATGGAATGAAAACCTTTGATGGTAAGAGCATACCTTTCTTTTTAATTTTTCAAGAATTATTATTATTGCATTTTTCACAAATTGCTACTATCATTTCGCCGGTTTGTTTACATTCTTCATCTTTAAGCATTAAAATTTGTTGAATTTTTTTTAGACTGGTTCAAAAGCTCAAAGATGTTTGAAAATTACAGAACTGAAATGTCCAAGGAAGAATTAAATAAATGTCTAAAGCTATTCTATACCTCGGCACGCCAGCAAGACGGCACGTTCTACAAAAAAACAACACAAGTCAAACTGTGCAGCCATCGATAGGTTTTTAAGAAGTCTGTGCAAGTGGAAATTATTTTGTCAGATGTTTTGTATAGTTATTATTTATCGAATTTGCAAAAAAATTTAAACGAAAATGATCTGTTTCTCAAAATCCAGTGAATGTGGATATAATAAAATAATTATTCCACTCAATCTCGTCATATATGGCTTATAGCCTACTCAGCTCATATATGACTCAATTTCATGGAATAATTCTTAATGTGAATAAATATTTAGTCGCTAATAACTACATTTAACTTTGTATAACATGAGACATCTGTGGAGTCACAATAACCAACCTATGTTTACAAGAACACACATGTCGACATTTAGTCCTCCACTGATGGGTCGCGCTTTCAGCCCAACAGCCGTGGCCCATTCCTGACATACATGCTATTAAAGTAACACTCTGTTTTAACACAACCTGAAGAAAGTTTCCAACATGAGGTTAACCTAAATAATAGCTTTTAGTTATCTTGGGTCTACCGTGACTCTGAAGTGTTTTATTGAGGTCTGGGAGTTTAATGCAACAGCTGTGGCTTAGTGAGTAAAAGCTCCCAGCCAGCAACCAGACGACCCACATGGGACATGGGGTAAAAAGTGGGGTGGCAGAGTGCATCATTTTTAATTTGCCAGAAATATATTGTCCGCAGTATAATATTCAGGAAGAAAAGTGTGTCTGTCTGTATTGTGAGTTAAATAAAACATACCAGATCGGTAAGATCACCCTTAAATACTGCTGTACTGGTCACTATAGTATGGCCACGAACAAGATGGCGTAAAAATCCAGCCATGAAGTTCAACTGGAACTTAACACTTTGTATGCCACTACACTGAAACTGGAGACATATTCAGGCTTCCCGCCAAGGCTAGGCTCTACAGAGGGAACGCATGGAAAACAGCTGCTTCTCTGCATACACGTACATCCTCTTATTGAGCTCATGAAAGACAAATCTTTGTCTCTTTCTCTACATCAGCGAGGACACTCCTCTCACCTAAAACCTAAGTCCACAGCAGTGGATCATTAAGGTCTATTCTGTTCTGTTACAATAATGTTTTCAGATGCTTTTCTAACAATTATGTAGAAACAAAATAACTCTGTAATGTTCCTGTAATCAACAGAGCGAGTTTTTAATCCATGACTTGAACAGCTGGAAGCAATTCGAGTGCAAACTGCACTGAGAAAAAGTGACTAAAAATTCAAGAACTCCAGCTCAGCTAAGCCAAAACTCTGCTCACTGTGATGTTACTCATTTTATCTTGGAAGGGAAGATATTTTTGAACTATAATACTCATGAAGGGCAGCATGGTGGTGTAGTGGTTAGCACTGTCGCCTCGCAGCAAGAAGGTTCTGGGTTCGAGCCCAGTGGCTGATGGGGGCCTTTCTGTGTGGAGTTTGCATGTTCTCCTCGTGTCTGCGTGGGTTTCCTCCGGGTGCTCCGGTTTCCCCCACAGTTCAAAGACATGCAGGTTAGGTTAAATGGTGGCTCTAAATTGACCGTAGGTTTGAATGTGAGTGTGAATGGTTGTTTGTCTCTATGTGAATATGATGATCTGGCGACTTGTCCAGGGTGTATAGTCAGCTGGGGTAGGCTCCAGCTTGCCCATGACCCTGCACAGGATAAGAGGTTACGGATAATGGATGGATGGATATTCATGGGGGGGGTTCCACAAAAACCTACAGGAGATGCTTCGTAGCTAACAGCTCCATTCCTGCATTTGACTAGTGACATCATCAGGAGGATACCGTACCAGCCAGTTTCGGCCCCTTATCCTTGATGGATAGCACTGGTATGGTGTTGCCCTTCCATCAGGAGGTATCATGCAATCATGCATCTGTGTTAACTACTTTCACCTAACTCTCCAACCATACTTGTTCATCTCTTTACAACCATAACAACTCTCCAATCATAACTACTTCATCTTGCACATCTGTGATAAGCTTTCTGGTCTCTGTAGGACAAAAACAAAAGCGATATCTGAAGAGATTAACAAAAGATTTTTCGATATATCCCCTTGCCCCAACAGTGCAAAAAAAGTGTTTATCTGTTGAATAAGACTTAAATTTTTTGTGGGTTAAATAAAATGTACCAGATAAGTAATACTACTACTACTACTACTACTAATAATAATAATAATACGGTCACTAAAGTCACAAACAAAATGGTGTAAAAAAAAATCAAACTCTGAAGTTCAGCTGGAGCTTAACATTTTGTCACTGCATTGAAACTAGAGATGAGAAGAGATATTCTTCACAGATGGGAGTGAACTACATCTACACACACACACACACACACACACACACACACACACGTTCACTTTCAACTAAACAGAGGTGACACTAAAATGGCTGCCTTAAGTGAGCAGGAAGCTCAGCAGGAAAACACATGGTGAGGATGAGGAAAAAGAGGAAATGGCTGCCAGGAACAGAGAAAAGGACAATTGGCTATGTAAGATGCACATGAATGCGCAAGGAAGGAAAACTAAGCTGTTCTTTACATGATAATGGCTCAAAGAGAGGAAAAACACACAGCAGGCCGGGGAATAACCCCTCTTCCTTTTCTGTCAGTAACAGCAGTATTAGAACTCTTCCATAAATCTCCCAGAAATGCACACACGGCTGAACGCTATCTCTGTCTGGATTTCTGAGCTATAACCTAATGCCCCATCCTTCTGTCAGTACTGCAGCTCACATGCCCTCCCACAAAACACTCACACACACATCGCACGTGCCACGCCAGAGGAGCCAGATGGTCTCTTCATGACCTGAAGGCCAAAAGCACTCCCAGAAGACATACAGACAACACACAAGGGAGATACTGGTGGACAGAAAGAATGAGAGAAAGAACAGGAAATCTCTCCTTTTTAGTCTCACCTTCCTCTCTATCCCCTTTTAAAAGCATGATACAAAGACAAGGGATTAAACAAAGTCTTGCTTCGACATACAGCAGGTATAAATAACATCAGTCTCAGGCCCCAAAGCTTTTCACCTCACATATCATATTCTGAATGCAAAAGAAGTCAAATATTATGGTCTGATGAAAGCGTTTGCTCAACAGAGAAAAAAAATAAAAGTGCAGAAACACTTAAATAATGATTACAAAGCAAGGTTGAGCTCTTTGTTCAAATGCTTTCTCTCCCATCAGTATCAGCATTTACTACTTACAATAAACACACATTTACTATGTTATTATACACACTGAGTTTAGCTGAATGTCGACATTGAAAGCTCTTTGTGTGGTCTGTAGTGTTCTTTGGGTAGTCTGAATCCTGGTTACTATGGAAATTCATTATGGGATTTCCCAAAGGGAAACACACGCACATTCCTGAAGGTCACATGATTTTAAGGTATGGAACCAGTCACTGACCTTCATCCCAACAGGAAGTTCTGGGTCACCGGATGACCTCTGGAATCCTGTTTTCAGCCACCAATTTCTTTCTCAACACACACCTCGGGACTACATCCTTCTCTCTGTCTCTGTTTGCCACCCCCTCTTTCCTTCTTGTCTCAAACTTAATTTCTATCCGCCGTGTCCTTTTATGGCACCTGCTAGCCATTTTGACCTTTCTTTAATCTCCAACAACCTTTCTCAACATATTTATTCTTCCTTTTGTCCATTTTCTCTGACCAGAATATTGACTTTTCAGAATGTCTTAACAAAATTTGGGACAAATATGTCTCAAGTTGTTCCATATCTAGGTACAGGTTCACTCTTTCTCTTTGCCTCATTATCTTTCTTCTATAATATCCCTACAATTTCTGTTTGGTGCTCTGATCCTGGCTTTCTAGAAAAGCTGCAACTCCTTGTCTTAATTATGCTTAAAAAAAAATCTCTGACTGCAGCATGTCCCTCACCAAGCTATATCATGGGATCATGGGAAAAGCTATCTGAGGTTAATTTAGAACCTCAGAGGTTGATTTTTTGACATGCACTATAAAAAAAAATAGTTGAGAATACTTGAAATTTCAAGGCCCCCGAGGTTATCACAATTTATCATTAAACTATACATGCCTTTTTTCATTGTTCTACACAATTACAAAACTTCAATATTGAAATAAAGTTTTTAAAACCCACGTTGTGGGTATGGCGTCGTGGCTCAGGTGGATAAGGTGCCATACCATAAATCCGGGGACCTGGGTTCGATTCCGACCCGAGGTCATTTCCCGATCCCTCTCTCCCGCTCATTTCCTGTCTCTACACTGTCCTATCCAAATAAAGGTGAAAAAAGCCCCCCAAAAAAGTCTGATAACCTCAATTGCCTTTTTGTACTACTGTGAATGCCACTGTTCAGCAAAAAGAGAAATCTATGTTGGCAGAATGAGGAATTGAAAATTGACTTAAGAATTCTTAATAAAGATAACAGTTTTATCATAGTTTGGATTATCATGGGCACATCATTGGCAAAACATAAAATTCTTAATGCAGACTGTTGCCTTGAAATTTCAAGTATTCTCAACTATTCTTTTTTTACAGTGTGATAACATGATTTGAAATCTGCCTCACTTGTGGCAACAGCAAGCGAGAACTTTTCAGCATCTTAAATGTTGTCAGTTTCTGTGCCAAGCTGAGCCCTCACCTCATTGGCTGAGTTCAATAAGTGCTTCCGGGTTAGGGTCATGTTTAAAGTGTTGTTATGGCTCAGTAGAGGAGTCTTAACAAACACAAAGTCACTTCTGCTGGAAAGTGTGGAGTAGCAGGGCCTGTATGTGCGTGTGTGAGGTTCCTGAGGGCCCCCCACCACCTCCATGTACCGGATGGGCCCATCTGTGTTCAGTTTCAGGTGAAGGTCCTTATGGGAACGCTGCTGGTAAGAATGGCGAGAACGGAAGCCCTTCCTGGAGTAGCAGCACGTTAGGTCATCTTTGTGTCTAAGGCACCGCACCAGCAGCACCACAACAGTCACAAGAAAGACCAGAGTCACGCAGCCCAGTGATATTATGAGGTACAGGCTTATGTCCGGGAGTCCGCCTGTTTTACGAGAAGATGTTTTGTGAAGGTTTGTGACTGTGTCTGGACTCTTCTCCTCTATGCTGATGGTGACAGAAGCACTGGTGGACTGGTTAGGCTGTCCATTGTCCTGCACGATCACCACAAAGCTGTACGATGAGCGCTCTTGGCCGCCTGCCTCAACCTCGGCTAGTTTCTTTGTAGTCCGAAGCTCGCCTGTGTGCGCTCCAATGTGGAAAAATTCTGCATCCTCACCAGGTGCGATGCTGTAGAACAGCCATGCGTTGTACCCGCTGTCGGGGTCATAACCAACTATCTTATTCACAAGATGGCCTATGGGGGCAGAGCGGGGCATGGTCAACTGGAGGCCAGAGTCACCAGAGTTCGCAGGGTAAAGGATGATGGGTGGATTGTCATTCTGGTCGATGACGAAGACATGGACGGTGACATTGGAGCTGCGTGGTGAGACCCCACTGTCCTGCACCTGTACTTCGATCTTAAATGCATTCATTTGTTCATAATCCAACGCACGCATGGTAAAGATATTGCCATTCTCTGGGTTGATATAGACGTAAGAGGACACAGGGCTGCCATGGACGGTAGACGGCAAGAGGGAGTAGGTGAGACGGGCATTCTCCCCTAAGTCCGGGTCTGAGGCTGATACTGTCACTAGTGAGGTACTGGGGGCGTTATTCTCCAGGATGTCAACAGAGTAATACGGCTGTAAGAACACTGGACTGTTATCATTCACATCTGAGAGAATAACAACAAGCGCCTTTTTCGAGGACAGTGGAGGAGAACCGGCATCTGTCACTGTCACGATGACAGTGTACTCCGGGACGGTTTCTCTGTCCAAAGGGCCGTCCGTAACAAGGGTGTAGTGTTCCGCAAAAGCTGATTTCAGTTTAAACGGCAGCCCTGGAGACACTTTTAATGTCATCTGTCCATTTTTACCTGAATCCAAGTCCTTTACGCTGATCAATGCGATGACAGTACCTGTTGGTGCATCCTCGCTGATGGTACTGGTCAGGGATGCAAACGTCACTTCCGGCGTGTTATCGTTCACATCTGAAATTTCCACTTTGATGTGACATGAACCCTCCATGGCAGGAGTTCCACCGTCCCGAGCCTGAACTGTGATGTCATACACGTTCGCCTGTTCATAATCCACCTCGCCAATGACAAGGAGTTCTCCAGTTTTAGCATCCACACTGAAAACCTGGAGGATCTTCTCTGGGGTGTATTTGCTAAATAAGAAAGATATTTCTCCGTTCGTTCCAGAGTCTAGATCTGTGGCGTTTAATTTGGCCACAATAGTGCCAGGAGGAGAGTTCTCCAAAAGACTAACCCGTTTCACTGGCTCATCAAAAACGGGCGCGTTATCGTTCACATCCAGGGCTGTGATCAGCAACAGTGTGGTGCCGGATTTCTCTGGCTGTCCGCCATCCACCGCCGTGAGCAGGAGGCGAAATCCGGCGTGCGCCTCGCGATCTAGAGCCTTCTCCAGGACAAGCTCGGGAACCTTACTGCCATCGCTCTTCGTCTCGACGTTTAACGCGAAGAAGTCGTTCGGTTCGAGACGGTAAGTCCGCAGAGAGTTCACGCCCACATCAGGGTCGCGCGCGCTCTCCAGTCGGAAACGGGTTCCAGGCGCGGCCGCCTCCGAGACCTCGAGTGATGAGTTCCAAGCCGGGAACTGCGGAGAGTTATCATTCACATCAACAATATCCACAACGACACGCTTCATCTCCAACGGGTTATGGAGAACTATTTTAAGGTGCAACGAACATGTTAAACTCAACCCACACAGGCGCTCCCTGTCGATTGTCTCTTTAATGACTAAGGCACCGCTGAATGAGTTTATCTCGAAATACTGAGCGCTGGGATCCGAAATAATAAGCATGTTCCTTTCACTAATCTTCTGAACCGTGAGGCCCAAGTCTTTCGCTATGTTCCCGACAAAAGAGCCCGGCTGTTGCTCTTCAGCCACGGAGTAGTGGAGCTCTGCTGTCGCGCTGGAGAGGCAGGACAGGGAGGAGAGGGAGAGGGCCAACCAGAGCGCGCTCCATCCCGAGCAGCGGCCCCTCTGTCTCCGCTCCATCATCAGCTCACACAGGTCTCAGGCACAACTTGTCTCGTGATCAAACCATATTTATCATCAAATAGGCTATTAATCCTTAGCATGCCGTCCGAAACTTAATCCGTTTAACAGGGAGGAAACTTAAGCGACTTAGACAATCCATGGCACCCGAAAACGTTTGGGTAAATTAATAAAAAAGGAAAGAAGAAAATGCGCAAAACTCCATCCTGCCGTCTCTCCAACCTCCGCGCGCTGACTGGGCCCCTCCATGGCGCGCACCAGGAGGAGCCTGGGCCACAAAGGGCCACTTCTGATTGGCTGAGAGTAAGGACACACACACACACACACACACACACACTTCTCGGAGCCACAAAACTTTTCAGCACAGACTCAGTGTGCCTTAATCCGAGCAGGAATCCAGTGTCTCAGTGACTCTCTTGTATTTCTTCAGTCAAAGAATAAACAGATATCCTACCGGTATGTTTGAACTTCAGCCCACAGGAAATACATTGTCTTCATCGTATGCAAAATGAACTTTAATCATATTTGATGTGCTTTTCAGATCTCTATGAGCGAATAAAGGCATTCATTCATTCATTCATTCATGGCACTGATAGAAGGAAAGCCACAAAAACATGGTGAGTTATAACCCACTCCACAGCCACCGGACGGCGCTGTTTCTTGATCAGCTCAACATTTTCCTTTTTTTCCCCTTATTTTAAAGACTTGGCAATGATCTTCTTTTCTTTATGATTTTTTTTCCTTTCTACAAATGTTCATTTAGAAATCATGAAGCCAAGCTCTCACGAGGTCAAGTTTAGCTTGGAAGGTGTTTCCATTACCAAACATAAACCTATACAAAACATCTGTAAAGGTTTCTAGTCATGAAAGTTTTATTAATACCTCGACTCTCAGAAAAAGGGTGCTAAACTGTACTTTTCCTTGATGGGGATGGTACCATTAACAGTACATGCTTTGTCCCTTTAATATGTAGCTTTTGCGTGTAAACATATACAGAATATAGGTATAATGTTTTAAGGTTCAGCGGCATGGTGGTGTAGTGGTTAGCACTGTCGCCTCACAGCAAGAAAGTTCTGGGTTCAAGCCCAGCGGCTGACGAGGGCCTTTCTGTGTGGAGTTTGCATGTTCTCCCCGTGTCTGTGTGGGTTTGCTCTGGTTTCCCCCAAAGACATGCAGGTTAGGTTAACTGGTGACTCTAAATTGACCGTAGGTGTGAATGGTTGTATGTGTCAGCCCTGTGATGACCTGGTGACTTGTTCAGGGTGTACCCTGCCTCTTGCCTATAGTCAGCTGGGATAGGCTCCAGCTTGCCCATGACCCCGTACAGGATAAGCGGTTACAGATAAAGAAAAGAAAGAAAGCACAACTTTATTCATCACACACTTGTGAAATTTCCTCTCTGCATTTAACCCATCTGAAGCAGCGAACACACACATGAGCAATGAGCACACATACATACCTAGAGCAGTGGGCAGCCATGCTAACAGCACCCAGGGAGCAGTTGGGAGTTCGGTGCCTCACTCAAGGGCACCTCAGCCCAAGGCCATCCCATATTAACCTAACCACATGTCTTTGGATTGTGGGGGAAATCGGAGCACCCGGAGGAAACCCACACAGACACGGGGAGAACATGCAAACTCCACACAGAAAGGCCCTTGCCGGCCGCTGGGTTTGAACGGTGAGGCGACCGTGCTAACCACTACACCACCATGCCGCCCACAGCACAGTGGTGGGATTTATGTATGGATGGATGTTTTAAGGTTCATAACTGGACCTTTGGTAAACTTTTAGATGTTAACACCCTCTTGTTCCTTTCTTAAAGTTGACCAAAAGAATTAAGAATCAGACTTATGAAGTGCGTGGTCTGGACTGTTGCCTTATATGGATCAGAGACATAGACACTAAAGAAGAAAGAAGAAGATATGCTAGATGTATTGGAAATGTGGTTATGGAGGAGAATGTTAAGGATCACATGGGAGATTAAAAAAATGAGAGCATACTACACTAAATTTGAGTTGAAAGAGAGCTGAAAACACCAAAAGATAGGAGAAAGGACATGTATTGAGAGGGGACATGTATTATATCGGACGGTAATAGAAGGGAAAGTAGAAGGGAAGGAAAAGGGGAAGAGGAAGAAGAAGAGCTACATTAATGGGCAACTTGGGAGGAGGAAGACTGTATGGAGAATGAAAAAGGATGGTGGAGGATAGAGAAGGATGGAGGCTGTCAAACCTGTAGGAGGACCTGCACAAAGGCAGAACACTAAGAAGAAGAAGAAGAAGAGAAGAATTAGGCCTTAATATATTATATGTAAAAGCTAATTAAAGGTGCACCACTTGCACTTCGCCAGATTAAAAAAAAATCCTAAATGTGCAGGAAATGGACCCTTGATGGTATTTTGTCCCATTCCAAGGGACAAGGAAAGGTACAGTTTGGTACTATTATTTCTGTGATCATATCAGTAATAGGCCAAGGAGGCCTGTATAAAACCTTTAACCCATTATGGCATCATTCAAGGAGCTTCATATACAGTAGTCTCGATGGATTTAAAATGTCCATCCTTCAGAAATAAAATCTTCAGAAATAATTCACTGCTATATTATAGAATACTTGATAAAGCTAGTACAG
The DNA here is from genome assembly GCF_027579695.1 of Neoarius graeffei. Classification (NCBI taxonomy): domain Eukaryota; kingdom Metazoa; phylum Chordata; class Actinopteri; order Siluriformes; family Ariidae; genus Neoarius; species Neoarius graeffei. The sequence continues at coordinate 88,819,999 of NC_083570.1, forward strand.
GAAGTACACAATCAACACATACAGCTGTCTCTCCATCTGTATATTCTCACATCCAAGTGATTTTATTTTAAATCCACACTGAAATATTCCTTACAGCTTCAGACACGATCAACGGTTTATCATTCTAAATATGTCGGTCAGATTCATGCAGAAGCCTTTATAAAGCCTATAGCAAGATATACAACAATAGTGTCCTATAAAGATTCAATCTATTAAGCAGAACCCCCTCTGTGCTTTCGCTGTACTCCAAAAAAATAGATGCCTCATTCTGACAGCCAACTCAGAAAATATTTCTCTTCCATCTAACATTATCTACATTAATCAGAAAAAGATGTCAATATGTGTATTTGAAGTAAAAGATAAAATACTGTGTTACATTTCCATACTCTACTGACACACACACCATAATGTATACAGTGGTGCTTGAAAATTTGTGAACCCTTTAGAATTTTCTATATTTCTGCATAAATATGACCTAAAACATCATCAGATTTTCACACAAGCCCTAAAAGTAGATAAAGAGAACCCAGTTAAACAAATGAGATAAAAATATTATACTTGGTCATTTATTTATTGAGGAAAATGATCCAATATTACATTATCTGTGAGTGGCAAAAGTATGTGAACCTCTAGGATTTGCAGTTAATTTGAAGGCAAAATTAGAGTCAGGTGATTTCAATCAATGGGATGACAATCAGGTGTGAGTGGGCACCCTGCTTTACTTAAAGAGCAGTGATCTATCAAAGTCTGATCTTCACAACACATGTTTGTGGAAGTGTATCACGGCACAAACAAAAGAGATTTCTGAGGACCTCAGAAAAAGCATTGTTGATGCTCATCAGAGTTTGGACTCCACCAATCCACAGTCAGACAGATTGTGTACAAATTGAGAAAATTCAAGACCATTGTTACCCTCCCCAGGAGTGGTCGACCAACAAAGACCACTCCAAGAGCAAGGCGTGTAATAGTCGGCGAGGTCACAAAGGACCCCAGGGTAACTTCTAAGCAACTGAAGGCCTTTCTCACATTGGCTAATGTTCATGAGTCCACCATCAGGAGAACACTGAACAACAATGGTGTGCATGGCAGGGTTGCAAGGAGAAAGCCACTGCTCTCCAAAAAGAACATTGCTGCTCATCTGCAGTTTGCTAAAAATCACGTGGACAAGCCAGAAGGCTATTGGAAAAATGTTTTGTGGACGGATGAGACCAAAATAGAACTTTTTGGTTTAAATGAGAAGCATTATGTTTGGAGAAAGGAGAACACTGCATTTCAGCATAAGAACCTTATCCCATCTGTGAAACATGGTGGTGGTAGTATCATGGTTTGGGCCTGTTTTTCTGCATCTGGGCCAGGACGGCTTGCCATCATTGATGGGACAATGAATTCTGAATTATACCAGCGAATTCTAAAGGAAAATGTCAGGCCATCTGTCCATGAACTGAATCTCAAGAGAAAGTGGGTCATGCAGCAAGACAACGACCCTAAGCACACAAGTCGTTCTACTAAAGAATGGTTAAAGAAGAATAAAGTTAATGTTTTGGAATGGCCAAGTCAAAGTCCTGACCTTAATCCAATCAAAATGTTGTGGAAGCACCTAAAGTGAGCAGTTCATGTAAGGAAACCCACCAACATCCCAGAGTTGAAGCTGTTCTGTATGGAGGAATGGGCTAAAATTCCTGCAAGTTGGTGTGCAGGACTGATCAACAGTTACAGGAAATGTTTAGTTGCAGTTATTGCTGCACAAGGGGGTCACACCAGATACTGAATGCATAGGTTCACATACTTCTGCCACTCACAGATATGTAATATTGAATCATTTTCCTCAATAAATAAATGACCAAGTATAATATTTTTGTCTCATTTGTTAAACTGGGTTTTCTTTATCTACTTTTAGCATAGAATAGAATGCCTTTATTGTCACTATACACATGTACAATGAGATTAAAGCATCTCCAATAACAGTGCAAAACAGCGTGTTGAGTGAGGGGGGGGGAAGAAAAAAAAGGGGGGGAGTGTTACAGGGGGGTAAGGTGCACAGTCCTGAAGTGTAGGTGTTGTGTTACACATTATGGAGTGAGGTATTGCTCATTGCACATATAAATTATTGCACGAGAGAGTCACATTATAAAATAAAATATTACACATTTATGAAGTATTGCAAGGTAAGGTAGGTGCACAGACTTGAGGTGTGTGTGCTGTGTGTAAGGTGCACAGTCCTGAGGTGAGGTGAATGTGTTGTGTTTCACATTATGGAGTGAGGTATTGCACAGAGAGAGTCCCTTATAAAGTACTGCACATTATAAATTATTGTGCGAGAAGAGTCACATAGTAAAATAAATACACTTTTAGGACTTGTGCGAAAATCTGATGATGTTTTAGATCATATTTATGCAGAAATATAGAAAATTTTAAAGGATTCACAAACTTTCAAGCACCACTGTATAATGTATTTAGTTGATGATGCAGAGAACCCTTATAAAACTCATTTATGCACTTTATGCTATGAAATCATCTGATATAGTCTTTTCATTTTTTAAAAAATACTTTTTTACTAGCTGATGCTGAAGCTGATATAAATAATACTTCCATAGCATTTACTACGTAGATTTCTGTTGGTGTAGAGGCATCACTGTGTAATCCAATAGGAGTAACAACAGTCAACTTGAGCATTAATAATTAATACGGATTGTTAACAAAGTAGAGAGCGCTTGCATTACTTCATGTTTGTCCCTGAGTTAAAAAAACAATCAATGTATACAAATTTATGATGATATGATGATTCATCCATCCATTAGATATCCTGCTTATCCATCAGAGTCACAGGGAATCAATTCCAGGTGACTTCAGGCAAAAAATGGGGTAAAAGTCACCTCTGTGCCACACCTCTCAGTTCACCTGGGCAGGTCATCAATTTATCTCAGGGCTAACACAGAGATATACAACCATTCACACTCACATTCACACATCTGGGCAATTTAGAGGAGTGGGTTATCCTAATCCGCTTGTCTTTGGACAGTAAGAGGAAACCAGAGCATCTGGAGGAAAGCCATGCAGGAAAGAACATGCAAACTCTGCACAGAAAGGCACCAGTTGGCTATAAGTTTTGAACCCAGAACCTTTTTGCTATGATGTGACAGTGCTAACTACTTCACCGCCGTGCCACCCTTATGATGATTCATACTAAACATATTCATTTACTTCATGAATATTTTTTGTCATATTTATAAAACAGTGTTTCATTTGAAGCATACATTTATCTGATTGTTTATCACTTAAAAAGTGAGTAAATAAATATGATCCATGAATATACTGTGCACACACCACAACAACAAGTTTCATTTATATAGCACCTTTCACCAAACCAAGGATGCTTTACAGAGTAATGGCACTACAGAAAGGTAAACAAATCTCATCTCATCTCATTATCTCTAGCTGCTTTATCCTGTTCTACAGGGTCACAGGCAAGCTGGAGCCTATCCCAGCTGACTACGGGCGAAAGGCAGGGTACACCCTGGACAAGTCACCAGGTCATCACAGGGCTGACACATAGACACAGACAACCATTCACACTCACACCTACGGTCAATTTAGAGTCACCAGTTAACCTAACCTGCATGTCTTTGGACTGTGGGGGAAACCGGAGCACCTGGAGGAAACCCACACGGACACGGGGAGAACATGCAAACTCCGCACAGAAAGGCCCTCGCCGGCCACGGGGCTCGAACCCGGACCTTCTTGCTGTGAGGCGACAGCGCTAACCACTACACCAGCGTGCTGCCCGGTAAACAAATCAGCCAGAAAAAACACAACAGATAGGAGACATGGGAAAGGAAAACACAAAATGATCATTTATGGTACATTTAAATAAAGATAACAGACTCGTTCAAAGCATTGAAAAATATAGAACAGTCAGTGTTCAGGACAACAGGAATAGCAGAGAGAGAAGAGATAGGATTTGAGATGAGTCTTGAATTGGGGAACTGATGTACAATTCCAAAGTCACTGAGCGAGAGAATTCCACAGTTTGGGAATAATGCCAAGATAACACCAAGGTTACTGACTGGGTGAAGTTTAATGACAGTGCCATCACTGACCAGATTAAAACTACTATAGGAAGAGGCTATTGATTTAATACTAATCAGAAGATCAGTTTTACCAGTATTACATTTTAAAAAGTTAGTATTCATCCACAGCTTTAAGGAGGGGGCGGGGCAGATGTCGAAGGCCTGCAGCTGATGTAAATCTACATATCATCTGTATAGCAATGAAAATTCAAAGCATGATGGTGGATAATTTGGCCCAGGGGTAGCACACACACTTCATTATATATACACACAGGATATTGCATGGTTGCGCGAAGATATGAAGTTTATCTTTGAGTGGTGAACATGTTCACAAGTGAGTGACGTAAATGAGTGAAAATATTTTCAACATGAGAAGATAAACTTCATATATTCACACCACCATGTAATGCTCTTTATATTATATAGATACAGCCACAAAAAATGCACAAGTTAATCAAAAGAATTTCAATTCTGAACTGGTTTGCTATTTTGACACCGCGTATCCAGTCAGTGGGAAAACACTGAGAGTGACATCATTGGAGTGAAATATTGGGAATTATTATATATACGGGCCACTTTTTCCATGGAATAAAAACATGTATTCTATTCCCTTCTAGTGGGTTTATTGATGGCATGCAATATTGTTATCATATCTCTTATCCTCCATGTATTATGTCACTCTCCCCAATGGAGAATGAGTGTGCAATTTTGTTATAATATTGCATGTTGTCAAGACAACACGGCGTCACACTTCGGAGCTGATGTGAAGATCCAATGACAAAACTTTTCTGCTGCGCATGTGCACAATCGTTTCTTTGTCAGGCAGGAAAGAGAGAAGATGGGGTTAAATCAGTGCTAGGTTTAAGCACTAAATAAATAAACTGAAAATTGAAACTAAAGATGCGCTGAACACCCGAACGGCTACCAAAACTTCATTATATGTTCTTTACTCATATTTACAAGAGAAAAACATACCAACGGACATTGAAAAACTGGAAAAGAGACATGTCGGAGACATAAAACTTCTGCACTAGTGAGTGTTTGACAGTTTGGACATAAACATGGCTGCAAAGTTTGATTCATTAAAAGCCAAAGATTTAGAGAGAATTTTGAAAGTGAAAGACGTGCTGAACACCTGAAAGGCTACCAAAAGATTTAAATTAAATTAGATTAGATAAAACTTTATTGATCCCTTTGGGAGGGTTCCCTCAGGGAAATTAAGATTCCAGCAGCATCATTACAGATAAACAGAGAAAAGAAATAGAGAAAAACTTCTATATAAATGAAAATAAATTAAGGTCATTGGATGAGATGAGATATTTACAAGAGAAAAACATACCAAAGGACATTGAAAAGCTGGAAAAGAGACATGTTGGAGATGTAAAACTTCTGCACTAGTGAGTGATTGACAGTTTGTACACAAACATGGCCGCGAGGTTTGCTTCATTAAAAGCGGAAGATTTAAAGAGAAGGATGTGCTGAACTCCCGAAAGGCTACCAAAACTTCACTGGATATTCTTCACACATATTTACAAGAGAAAAACAGACCAATGGACATCGCAAAAACTGGAAAAGAGAGCAATAGCGGAAATATTGGAGGTGAGGAAAAGTGACAGAGACTTTTACAAGAGGACTTCACACGTGGACTTCACTCAGCACAGCCCTTTTGCTTTGAACAACTGCAATGTAACAATGAAATATGACCAAAAGTAACTTTGAACTTGAACTGTCAACCTGTATATAGCTTGTATATAAGTTGGGTTGTTGTTCAGGCTTTTTGGACTTGTACCATTTTTATTGTTAGAACTTTTACTTTGTACATGTACATTGTATTGACAGAACGTTGAATTACATTCAGTCAGAATCAGCATTTGATATTGGTAAGTTATCGCCCTGTTCTTAACTTTTTGTAAAATCTATAATTGTTCCATCAAATGTGTATGTATAATAATAATAATAATATTATTATTAATAATAATAATAATAATAATAATAATAATAATAATATGTCACTCAGGTCTGTGATGTATTTCGTATGAAAAATCCGAGATTTTCAACACGAGAAGATAAACTTCATATCTTCAAGCCGATGTGTGATGTTCTTTTTATTAAATCGACACATTCACAAACAAAAAGTACCCAAATTTATCCAAACAATTCATTGATTTCCTCGCGAGTGATATATAGAGATTTATGTCAAGGTTTTGTTTCTCCATGTCCCGGATGTAGCTCATATGAAAAATACGAGTGATGTATTTCCCAGTAAAACACTCGTGTCCATATACATACATACATACATACATACATACATACATACATACATACATACATACATACATGCATACACACACATATATATTGTGCACACACACACACACACACACACACAAAATATAAAGCTAATCATCAAATTTCGTGGTATTCTTGTTGCACAGCACACGTCAGACAGATTTGAGTATTGGCTCTATACGTAATAATTAATTATTATTTATAATATATATTTCATTCATATTCAGTAAGTATTTTATACTAATCTGTGTTGTGATGGCCCTAGAGCCTATCTTGGGAACACCAAACTTGAATTGGGAATATACCCTGGATGTGATATCAGTCTTTTGCATCCAGGGCACAACACATAATAATAATAATAATAATAATAATAATTATTATTATTATTATTATTATTATTATTCAGGTGGCGTCGTGGTTAGCACTGTTGCCTCACAGCAAGAAGGTCCAGGTTTGAACCCTGTGGCCGGCGAGGGCCTTTCTGTGCAGAGTTTGCATGTTCTCCCCGTGTCCGCGTGGGTTTCCTCCGGGTGCTCCGGTTTCCCCCACAGTCCAAAGACATGCAGGTTAGGTTAACTGGTGACTCTAAATTGACCGTAGGTGTGAATGTGAGTGTGAATGGTTGTCTGTGTCTATGTGTCAGCCCTGTGATGACCTGGCGACTTGTCCAGGGTGTACCCCGCCTTTCGCCCGTAGTCAGCTGGGATAGGCTCCAGCTCGCCTGCGACCCTGTAGGACAGGATAAGCGGCTACAGATGATGGATGGATGGATTATTATTATTCCACAAGTCTAATAGTACGTGGTGGTGGATCATGTTTGTTTAGTGCCGCCTTGTGGTGAACCACACAAACAACACGGTCCTCTGAATGTGCACGAGTCAGACCGAGTGCACTGCAGCACCAGGGCGCGGCGCATCACGTGCGCACACACACACACACACACACACACACACACGAAGAGAGCTCTTTGCTTGCTGTGCGAGCATGTGCATTAAAAAGCGAACGCCTAAACTGTATGCAGGATCATAAAAATACCTAAAGGAAAAAAACACGTCCAGATTCATATACACAGGAACTCTTACTCTTTAATTTACAAATAAATAAATTAAATAATTAATTAAAAGGGGAATAAAGGCAGCGCCAAAGAGCAGGAGCTGGGGAGAAAGAATGGAAGACTTTCAGCACCACGAGCCCGAACAGCGCCACTCAGAGCGGAGGCCTGGCTTACTCTCCTCCATCAACAGCCGAGCAAACAAACCAAGTTTTTTTTTAATAAAAAAGTAAGTAAGTAAGTAAGTAAGTAAGTAAGTAAGTAAGTAAACAAACCCAAAACGCATACGAAATTTCCACTCAGAACTGATTCAGTTCACTATTCCCCAGAACACCATCAAAAAATGCCATTACTCATGACAGCAACATATGTCCAGTAGCATAACTTAGCAATGATGCTCACAACACACGACACAAAATGATACGGAATATGGAAATTGCTACTGTTGACATCTTTCTAGATGATAACTTAGTGCTCAGAAGGGAGAGAGTTTAAATCCCAGGAATGCTAAGATACCACTATTGAATTTTTAAGTAAGCCCCTTAACACTCAGCTGTTCCAAGAGCACATATCACTGTTGACCCGACAATCTGACCCTGACTTCCTTACAAACTGGATAATGCAAAGGAAAAAATGTAATTGAACTGCACACAAGATCAAGCGCTCCCACTTCAATCCTGAGAGTGGGGTAACATCTGTGTGGAGGTTAGCATGTTCTCCCCTAGGAATTATCCCTAGATGTGACTGTGTGTGTGTGTTGCCCTGTGATAGGCTGGCATCCAATCCAAGGTGTATTCCCACCTTGTGCCTAGTGTTCCAGCTCCACCATGACCCCATGTCCAAACAAACATTCAAACCTAATTTGAATGAATGAATGAATGAATGAATGAATGAATGCATGTTGAGTATAATCACATAAAATAATCTACTTAAACATCTCATCTCATCTCTATCTCTAGCCACTTTATCCTGCTCTACAGGGTCGCAGGCAAGCTGGAGCCTATCCCAGCTGACTACGGGCGAAAGGCGGGGTACACCCTGGACAAGTCTCCAGGTCATCACAGGGCTGACACATAGACACAGACAACCATTCACACCTACAGTCAATTTAGAGTCACCAGTTAACCTAACCTGCATGTCTTTGGACTGTGGGGGAAACCGGAGCACCCGGAGGAAACCCACACGGACAACATGCAAACTCCACACAGAAAGGCCCTCGCCGGCCACGGGGCTCGAACCCGGACCTTCTTGCTGTGAGGCGACAGCACTAACCACTACACCACCGTGCCGCCCCTACTTAAACATTTCATATATAAAGACATGGAAATGAGTATCAGCTGAGAATATCAGAAACGGCTGTCAAACTTCTGCACAAAAGTGTAAATGTTGCATGAAAGCACTTTCTCCCAAAGAGATAGCTGTTTATTGCTGAAGTGTTAAATGAGTATTGTGGTTTTATTATAATGTTCTGTTACCAGGATTGTGATGAAACGGTCATTTAAGCAACATCTGTCACATTCCTGAGATTGGTTATTTAGAAAACTATTGAAGATGACTTCAATAGAAATCTTGAAGTTCATGTATCAGTTCTCTATAAATGAATAAAATATGTAGTTGGTAACTCTTCACACACTTTATGACATACAAGCTGCTTTAATGTTAAAGCTTCAAAATCTCCAAAAGTCACAAAAGACCCAAAAAGAAATGACTGAAGGAGCACCCTAGCCTTCCAGCTACATATTATTACCACTCAATTTTCAGAACAGCCATAAACATCCCAGTACTGGTGTAGTTCATAGTATGATTTTAATAGACTAATTACGAAGATATGCATGTCTTAAAGCTTCAAAATAACATTATTTCTTACCTTTATTGAGTCAGACACAGGGGCCCAGAATAAAGCAGGAACAGGACAGGCGGCCACAGCAGCACAGGCAAGACGGCAGCATGAAAAAGAGATTGAACATGAAGGAGCCAAGTTAGAATTAAGAACATCTCAGACATGTTTGGGATCCAACTCATACTTACCTATCCTGTGCAAAATTATAAAACAAACTGATTTTAATCCTCATGTTAGCCAAATGTTTGTGGAGACATGACATGTGACCAGAAATGTAATTTTAAATATAACAAAACAATTCTGATGTTACAGTACACATAAAAAAATTATATACCAGAGAGAGAGAGAAAGAGAGAGAGAGAGAGAGAGAGAGAGAGAGAATCTACAATATCCATAATGCACACATGTGATGCATTTGTATTCACACACACAAGTAGTATTGGCATTATGATAAGGAAGCACTTTGTTTAAGGTTAATTCACAAACCTTTGGGTTGTACCTTTTCGATGAGTGTTTATGATCTAAAGTGTTTGGATTTCATAACTGTGAGAGAACAAGGCAAATACAGAAAAAAATTGAATATTTGGTCCTCCATCTCTCTTTCTCACACACTCCCTTCCCCCTCATATTAGGTTCGACCCTGAGGCCACTGGAATGCAATATTAACTCCAGGGGTATTTCATCTTCCACAGACCCACTTCCTTCCCTTTAGACCTTTACACATGGCTTTGAGCCTCTCACTGCCCCCCTGTGGCCTGTGACATAATGGTACAGCCGACATGTGAGTCAGCTTGTTACTATGGTAACACATCCCCTCTCAGGATGAAAGTGGGCTAGCAGGAAGGGAAAAGACATACATATAGCACACATGGTGCAAAGGCCTATGTCACAGGACAGCCTAATTTCAAGCCTCAAAGTCAAATTGACAAATGAGCGGAAGCAGTGTGTGTTTTCATAACAGTAAAGCTGTAAGAGTAGGTACAGATGTTAACCCCATCCTGAACTCTTCACATTTCGTATGAATGGTGTTGTGGTAACTGTGTTTGCAAAGAGTTTGCAAATATGAGATTATTTTGTGGAGGTGATGAAAGAATGTGTTTAGACCAGTTTCGTTGATACTGAATATGGAGCAGTCAAACACACACAGTACAAAGACTGCAGAGGGATGCAGCTGGTGAGGGGGGAGGGAGGAGGGATGAAGTAAAAGGAACAGGGCTGAAAAATCACTGCTCCTCTTTTTCAGCTAATACACAGCAGTTATACTGCCATCTTATACAAAATGTTTATGCAACCCTCAGTGCATCAGCAGCAATTTGATATTTATAGTACTGACAACCACCACCTCTCTCTCTCTCTCTCTGAAATGAGACACTGCCTCTCTCCTGATACTGCAGGCACTGGATGCTGCAGTGGAATGGCACAGTGCTGATTCATATCAGGTCAAGACAATAAACTGTAGGGTATACACTATACTCTACACAGCAAATTCTACTCCACACTGTGTGCTCGGTCTGATCAACTTGGTCAATATAACAAGAAAAACAATTGAAATACACAATAAACCGCATACCAAAGGGATGCAGTACATTTTATCATCCATCCATTATCTGTAGCTGCTTATCATGTGCAGGGTTGCAGGCAAGCTGGATCCTATCCCAGCTGACTATGGGTGAGAGGCGGGGTACACCCTGGACTAGTTGCCAGATCATCACAGGGCTGACACAGAGACAAACAACCATTCACACTCACATTCACACCTACGGTCAATTTAGAGCCACCAATTAACCTAACCTGCATTTCTTTGGGGGAAACCAGAGCATCCCCATGCAGACACGGGGAGAACATGCAAACTCCACACAGAAAGGCCCCCATCAGCCTTTATACTGTGAGGTGACAGTGCTAACCACCATGCCACCTACATTTTATCATACCAATATGATCTCAACTCTGACTCTAAATAACCCCAGAATAGCATTAAGTCATGTAAACAGCAGAGATAATGCAACAAACTAAATATGGACTCAAACTAATCTTGTAAGCTTGTACTACTGTAAAGACAACAACCAAGAAAGAGAAAAAAGACACACAAACACAAATCAACAAAATGGCAACAAATTTAAAAACAAACAATATAAAAACAAGTTTTATATTGATGTATGTATCTGAATGAAGAAGTACTGCTAATGTAAATTATTTTATTTCTAAATAACAAAGTTTGTTACTGTTGGAAAGTTTGTTTCGCCAGAGATGCTATATAGAGATGTACTATGTTTAGATTACTAGTTAGGCTTACTGCAATCTTGCCCTCCTGAAATAAACAGTGTACCACCAACACCAACAATCCCACCACCAACACACTCATGCTTTGAATGGAAGTCATTCCTAGCTGGCATTAAGCCCCTTAATTAAAATACATCTAGAAATGAAAACACAACAATATTGATTAAATATAGAGAAAGTGTTGGTCCATTATACATTCTTCTATCATTCCAGAATGACCAGTTCAGTTTTAAAATGAGAAGTGAGGCAGTATTTGAAGAGTTTGGTTCCAAAACGCGATAAATACCAAATTTGAAAAATTGAAAGTCCCGCCAGCAAACCATCAGCAATTATCATATCTTACTCGTACCATATTCAGTTTTCACCAAAACACAATATCTGCCATTGATTTACACACTGCATTACATCCTTTCATTCCAAAATGCAACAAGCACCATCACCAATTTTTCTCAAAACCAGACATATCCATTTGACCAATCAGAGGCCACCATTGGCGTTAAGTCTTCTAAGATGGCTGATCCATGAAGTAGGAAATTGCTTAGCCATTTCTCACATTTATTGGACAATTTCACACTGAATTATGAATAATTTTGATAAAATAATCTAAAAAAATAAAATTATCTATAAAATAAAATAATCTGTCATGAAAGAACACAGTTAAATGCACTTTAAATAGAAAGGGATGTGTAGCATTTTGGGGGAAAATGCCGTGGCGTGGATATGTAGCAACTTGACAAAAAAATAATTACTTGGTTCAGTTAAAAGCTGTTAATTAGTTCTGGATTTCATTTTTGAAGTTTATTATCATTAAAGAGTTTGTCAATAAATTTTAAAACAAGATATAGTAGTTTTCCTTTTATCACTTCCCTTAATCAGAAAAGGTGATTTTTCTCGAAACAATGGAATTGGATATATAGTGTTTTGGAACCAAACTCTTCATTTACATCTATGATTTCATAGAGAAACTCAGGGGCATGTGCCATAAATACTGGTCTTGCTAATGGGACACTGTAGCGTCCGGTAGTTGGCGAAATTAAGTCCAGATGTGAAGAAGTTCATGGCTGGGAGGGCACAAGTTTACACACACACACACACACACACACAAAGTGATGTTTCATGAATGCAAGACAATTTTTCTAGTTGGTTCAGGTTTTGCACAAATAAGCCCTGTAATGTTATAAGGATAAAAGTAGTTGATATACAACCATGCAGGTCTGCTGTACAACACCAATGAAACCCAGTATGAAGCCACAACATAACCCACATTGTTTCTTCCTGTAGGAAATGACTTCCACATCTGTCTGCCACATGAGCTTTGTACCCCTGTCCCACTGTCTCCACAAATCACCAAGAAACAAAGCACATCTGGTTGATTTCAAAGTGGTTGCCTGTGGTGTAATGGGGGAAATAAACACAAGATGCCGGCCACACAAAGGTACCTCAGCATTATTAACTTAATTGCTGTTTCCCGTCATCAGCTATATCTACAAAAGGCCAGGATGTAAATTTGCAAGTATTTATATGAACATATAATAAGGCCACAAAAGGTTAAGATGAGGGTGGAAATACTCAGATCGACTGGGCTTTTATACTGAGGTAAATGAGCAGTGAGGCAGGGTAGCCTCTCTCTCTCTCTCTCTCTCTCTCTCTCTCTCTCTCTCATCTATGACTTCTTTTCATATCTATCTTAATTTTGTGGGAACAAGTACAATGAATGAAGAGAACTTTTCAAAAACGTTTGCCCATCATCAAAATGTATCTCACAATAGACAAAATGTAGAAAGTGCAAATCAGTTTGTGCATTTGTGCTCTCTCTCTCTCTCTCTCTCTCACACACACACACACACACACACACACACACAATTTACATTTGCTAATTTGCTGCTAACGTTTTATCCAAAGCAAGTTACAATTGAGGGCGGCACGGTGGTGTAATGGTTAGCACTGTTGCCTCACAGCAAGAAGGTCCTGGGTTCGAACCCCGTGGCCGGTGAGGGCCTTTCTGTGTGGAGTTTGCATGTTCTCCCTGTGTCCGTGTGGGTTTCCTCCGGGTGCTCCGGTTTCCCCCACAGTCCAAAGACATGCAGGTTAGGTTAACTGGTGACTCTAAATTGACCGTAGGTGTGAATGTGAGTGTGAATGGTTGTCTGTGTCTATGTGTCAGCCCTGTGATGACCTGGCGACTTGTCCAGAGTGTACCCCGCCTTTCGCCCGTAGTCAGCTGGGATAGGCTCCAGCTCGCCTGCGACCCTGTAGAACAGGATAAAGCGGCTAGAGATAATGAGATAAGTTACAATTGAGAGAGGATACAATTCAACAGCTGAGGGTCCTGTTCATGGACCCAACAGTGGCAGCATGGCTGAACTGAGATCTGAATACACCTCCCTCCCAAGTCACATTCACGCTTTCTGAATCTGCATCCTTCTCTTTCCACTACTCTCCATCCCTTTCTCATTCTGCTTCATCATGCTACAAATACTAAAATGGCACTGAACACAAATTATTACATGCAATAGATTATTAAATTTACCTATTAACCCCACATAGGTAATGATTTACAAACTTTCATCTTACAACTTTCCTTCATGGAAAATATCTTAAAGTCCTCACCTCAGCATTAACATCTGGGTCAATGTAGTGCTTGGTTTGTCTTGGCACAGTTATCGTGCTTCCGAGATCAACATTCAAAAGACTCTGACTGGAAGATGGGGCAAATTTAATGTCACTCTTTCTAGAGTCAGAAGTTCTGTAACCTTCATAATTGTACATGTGCTGTAAAGTTCCTGTTCCTCCTACGTCTGCGTAAACGGGTGGATAATACGGAATAACTGGCAAATTGGCACCGGATTTATAAAATATCCACTCACGTCTCCATCTGTAGCATTTCACTGACAGTATAGTTATGATGGAGACGATAAAGAGAAATGAAACCACAGCCAAGGCCAGCACTAGATAAAATGTCAGGTTGTCGTTGTATTCCTTGTCGTGTGTAAAGTCAGTGAACTCGGAGAGCACTTCAGGGAAAGTGTCCGCCACCGCCACGTTCACATTGACTGTAGCTGAACGAGAGGGCTGTCCGTTGTCCTCCACTACAACAGTGAGTTTCTGTTTCACAGCATCTTTATCAGTGACTTGGCGCACGGTTCTTATTTCTCCATTCTGTAAGCCCACTTCAAACAGCGCCCTGTCTGTCGCTTTGTGCAGTTTATATGAGAGCCAGGCATTCTGTCCAGGGTCCACATCCACAGCCACCACTTTAGTGACAAGATAGCCCACATCTGCTGAACGAGGCACCATTTCAGCCACCACAGAACCACCAGTTTGGACCGGATACAGAATCTGAGGTGCGTTGTCATTCTGGTCCTGAATAAAAAAGTTTATGGTTGTGTTGCTATTCAGAGAAGGCGAACCCCCATCTTGCACTCTGATAGTAAGGCTGAATGACTTAATTTGCTCATAATCGAATGAGTTAATGGCGCAAATATTGCCACTGTCAGAATCAATCGAAACTAACGATGATGCTGGTCTCCCGTTCACATCTTTGTCAACAATGAAGTGTGATACATGTGCGTTGGTGCCCAAGTCCTCATCGTGCGCCTTGACGCTGAGCACCAGTAAAGAAGGTGAATTGTTCTCAGGGATGAGTGCATCATGTGTCTCCTGTTCAAAATGTGGAGAATGATCATTAATGTCAGATATCTTTACTAGTAAAGCTTTTGTACTAGACAGCGATGGGAGACCGCCATCTTTGGCTGTAATTGTGATATTATATTCTGCACTTTGCTCTCTGTCTAAGCTGGAGTCTGTCACTATGCTGTAGTAATTGGACAGAGATGATTCAGTTCTGAATGGGAGATTGCCATCAATCCAGCAGGTGATCTTTCCATTTTCTTCCGAGTCGCTGTCTTGGATGTTGATCATGGCTACTACAGTACCTGGAGGCGAATTCTCGGGCAGCATGTTGGAAAAGGACATGAGTGTCATTTAAGGTGCATTATCATTCACATCTGTCACTTCAATCACAACTTCACAGGAGTTGGCTAAACCTCCCTGGTCCTTTGCCTGGATTTTAAATTCATGGACTGTCATATCCTCGAAGTCCAGCTCTCCCAACAGATTTATCTTACTAGTGGATTCATTGCTTATGAAAAGCTCTCTAATTTTGGGTGTTGTGTGTTCAAAATAATAGCCAATTTGTCCGTTTGATGCTGTATCTGCGTCAGTACGTAACGTTAACTGTAATCAGTAGTGCCCCCTTCTCAGTGTTTTCAGGGACAGATGCTCTATAAGAACTTGATTTGAACACAGGGGCATTGTCATTATTATCTAAAACAACAACATGAATTTTTACAGTGCCAGAGCGTTTAGGGTTTCCTCCATCTATCGCCATTACTGTTAGATACAAATGTTCTTGCTTTTCTCTGTCTAATGGTGTCTTTAAAACAAGCTCGACATTTTTTCCACTACCTGCGCCAATCTGTGTTTTCAGTGCAAAATGCTCAGTCAGGTTAATTGAATAGCTCTGGATGCTGGTGATTCCCATGTCAGCGTCGAGGGCTCTATCCACAGCAAAGTGCGCTCCGACACCAGCTGATTCACTGATCTCCAATTTAATTTCCCCTCGTGGAAACACAGGGCTGTTATCGTTCATGTCTAATATCTCCACAATGACCCTGTAAAGCTCGATCGGGTTTTCCACAATGATCTCGAAGCTGATGCTGCATGTAGACATTGAGGAAGAACACAGACTCTCCTGGTCCATCCTCTCCTTTACCGTGATATGCCCTTTTCCTCCGTCCAGCTGCACATAGTCGCGCCCACTCATTGCAAAGATACGAGCCTTCCCATCAAGGAGCCGCTTCGGCTCCAGACCCAGGTCCTTCACAACATCTCTGACTAAAGCACCAGGTGACATTTCTTCAGCCACAGAATAACAGAGCTGCCCGGATGCGCTATTGAGCAAATGCAAACAGACAAAAAGCACACAGGAAAGCCATGCGACAAAGATGCTTTCCTCTATGATGATGCAGCAGCGTGATCGAGTCCCTTAAAGGATTAATACACAATACCCACGTAATTGTTCATGAACAGCCAAAATCACTTTCAATACAGTCAGTAATAAAGTAAAACAGAGCACAACACTTAAAAAATCCTATACTCAGTCTTTGTACGATCTGAAATTGGAATCCAAGACAGTGGACATGCTCGAATGTCACAAGAGGGGAGGGGGAGGATTTTTATACGTCAGAAAAAATCAAGTTCACTAATCAACAGTGACACTTATGGACCAGAATAAGCATTACACAAAATATTTAAAAATGACCGCAGTGAATTAGGTTAGATTTTTTTTTAAATAATCACACAGAGATATGGATAAAGCTATAGGCTTACCTAATATAAGTAGCTGCATGGTCCATTCATATATTATGTGTGCAGGTGTGTATGTATCTGAAGATTAATATCAGTAAACAAGTGTTGCCAGGCAAAACAAACCTTGCCCAGCAGCACTTATTTTATACCTATATGTTGATAATGGTAATATTTCTCAATCATCAGCTGTCAGGTTATAGGCCTATGAAAATCCATGACCTTGAGTTTGACATTTCAAAGTCAGTGAAGGTCAAAGGTCATGGTGCCAAATAAAAGCCCATATGGCTTTTCCTATAAGTTGATAATGGTAAACATCTGGCTATCATGAACCATTTTCAAGTTACAGCCCTCTGAAAATCCATGACCTTGAGATTGACCTTTCAAGTTCACTCAAGGTCAAAGATCATGGTGCCAAATGAAAGGCCATATGGGAGTTCCTTAATGCTCATAATAGTAAACATTTGTCTATCAGCAACCGTTTTTGAGTTATAATGGAAAATATGTTATTTTGACCGAAAGGTTGACCTTTCCGGTGACCTTGAGCTTCACCTTGACCTAATATCCCACAAAATTTAATTAGGTAATCTACAGACCATTGGCCACCTACCCTGAAAATTTGAAGTCAATCGGTGCAACCGTCTAGACGCTAGATTGTTAAAAGACACACACACAAACAAAGAAACAAACCGCACTGATTACAATACCTTGCCCTGATTACTCCATCATGGGTGGGGTAACAATCATTTTGAACATCTCATCTCATCTCATTATCTCTAGCCGCTTTATCCTGTTCTACAGGGTCGCAGGCAACCTGGAGCCTATCCCAGCTGACTACGGGCGAAAGGCGGGGTACACCCTGGACAAGTCGCCAGGTCATCACAGGGCTGACACATAGACACAGACAACCATTCACACTCACATTCACACCTACGGTCAATTTAGAGTCACCAGTTAACCTAACCTGCATGTCTTTGGACTGTGGGAGAAACCGGAGCACCCGGAGGAAACCGCACGCGGACACGGGGAGAACATGCAAACTCCACACAGAAAGGCCCTCGCTGGCCACATGGCTCGAACCCGGACCTTCTTGCTGTGAGGCGACAGCGCTAACCACTACACCACCATGCCGCCCCATTTTGAACATGCCAATTATAATTATAGCAAAAATATAAGCCATTACTTGGTCACATATATATTAAATAACACTGAAATTATTTCTTCGTATATCCCAGCTTGTTAACTGAACCTAGGGAAACTGGAAACATGGGGATAGAGCATAGGCTCAATCATGACATGATGCCCATGGAGCAGAGAGGGTTTATGGCTTACTCAGGGGCCCATAAGTGGCAAATTGGCTGTGTTGTGTCTTGCACCCTCGACCTCAAGGTAGTAAGCCAGAGCTTTGAACAACTGAATGACCAGTGCCCTTAATAGAATGTCCATATATCAGAGAATATACAAAGGCATGGGGATATACATATTTAATTGCATGGACATACTGTATGTAAGGTATATTGGCCTATACATGTCTTAATCCGGCGACACAGTGGTGTAGTGGTTAGTACTGTTGCCTCAAAGCAAGAAGGTCCTGGGTTTGAGCCCAGTGGCCAACGAGGACCTTTCTGTGTGGAGTTTGCATGTTCTCCCTGTGTCTGCGTGGGTTTCCTCCGGGTGCTCCGGTTTCCCCCACAGTTCAAAGACATGCAGGTTAATTGGTGACTCTAAATTGACTGTAGGTGTGAATGTGAGTGTGAATGGTTGTTTGTCTCTGTGCCAGCCCTGCAATAACCTGGTGACTTGTCCAGGGTGTACCCCGCCTCTCGCCCATAGTCATCTGGGATGGGCTCCAGCTTGCCTGCGACCCTGTAGAACAGGATAAGTGGCTACAGATAATGGATGGATGGATGGATGGATGGATGGATGTCTTATTAATCCAATGTTCCCAATCCTCCTTCACTCTAAAAAATAATGGGGCCAGTACCGGTTCTTCAGGGCGATGCCATAGAAGAACCTTTTTCAGGGCTTCAAAGAACCGTTCATGCAACAGTTCTTTAAAGAACCATTTAAACCATTTGTTTGAGCAGTGAAGACAGATTTGTGTAAACATAGCCTATGTGCATTGACCAGCAAATGGTAAGAGAATGCCAGGCTCTGAAGAACCATTTCCAATGTGAAGAACCTTTCGTATAATGTAATGGTTCATCACAGAGTTTTGACTCTCCATGGAGCCATCCAGAGATTTGAAGAACCACTGAAGCACCTTTATTTTTTAGAGTGTTCTGGAGCCCCGTTGTCCTGAATATCCTCTATCTAGCCTTGCTCCAAACACACCTAATTGAACTTAGTGTGATTAACCTGCTCTCGATGAAATCAGGTGTGCTCAGCTAATCAAAAGGGCCACTGATGAGTTCAGACAGGTAGGTAGAGCATGGAAAGATTGAAAACATGCAGAGCAGGGGACCCCAGGAGCGGGATGAAGAAGATATACAACCCCTTAAATACTTCAAGCGATAAAATCAGAAAGGTGTCATTGTTATTATTGTTGTGAATATGAGCAGAAAAATTGGACAAAGCTATTCTGCTCGTCTAAACAAAAGACAGACCTGCAGTCTTCATCATGAACATCTTACCTGATGATCAGTTTGTCCTCGCAGAAACGTCTGAGTACCATTTGCGTCCAGGCTAATGACACTCTGACTATACGGTCTGACATATTTCATATCACTTTTTTGGGAATCAGCAGTTCCACACATTTCAGAATTAAATGCTTGTTTTAAAGTACCGGTGCCGTCTGCGTAAAGGGGTGGATAATACGGAATAACTGGCAGATTGGCACCGGATTTATAAAACATCCGCTCACGTCTCCATCTGTAGCATTTCACTGACAGTATAGTTATGATGGAGACGATAAAGAGGAATGAAACCACAGCCAAGGCCAGCACTAGATAAAATGTCAGGTTGTCGTTGTATTCCTTGCCGTGCGTAAAGTCAGTGAACTCGGAGAGCACTTCAGGGAAAGTGTCCGCCACCGCCACGTTCACATTGACTGTAGCTGAACGAGAGGGCTGTCCGTTGTCCTCCACTACAACAGTGAGTTTCTGTTTCACAGCATCTTTATCAGTGACTTGGCGCACGGTTCTGATTTCTCCATTCTGTAAGCCCACTTCAAACAGCGCCCTGTCTGTCGCTTTGTGCAGTTTATATGAGAGCCAGGCATTCTGTCCAGAGTCCACATCCACAGCCACCACTTTAGTGACAAGATAGCCCACATCTGCTGAACGAGGCACCATTTCAGCCACCACAGAGCCACCAGTTTGGACCGGATACAGAATCTGAGGCGCGTTGTCATTCTGGTCCTGAATAATAATCTTCACACTCGCGTTGCTACTGAGAGGCGGGTTGCCTCCGTCCTGCGCTTTGACGCGAATATTGAACTCTTTTGTTTGCTCGAAATCAAAAGCTCGAACAGCAAGAATCTCTCCGCTCTCTGCGTTCACTGAAATATAAGACGAAGCAGAAACTCCGTTCACAGAAAGATCTTCCAAAAAATAGGAAATGCGCGCATTATTCCCAGAGTCTCTGTCAGTTGCTGTCACTGCAAATACAGACACTCCAGGTGAATTGTTTTCCATCACATAAGCGGTGTATGAGTGACGCTGGAAAACAGGGGCGTTGTCATTTACATCCGATATTTTAAGCCTCAGGGTTTGATTTGTAGATAAAGGTGGAGATCCTTCATCTGTAGCTGTGATCGTTATATTGTATTCAGAAAACATTTCACGGTCTAAAATACGGTCAGTGATTAAACTATAGAAATTAGAGGATGTCGCTTTGATGCGAAACGGCAGATCTGAATTCACTGAGCATTTAATCTGTCCGTTTTTCCCGGAGTCCAAGTCTTTAATATTCAACATCGCAACAGCCGAGTCGGGGGAGGAATCCTCAGGGATCGGGTTGGAAAATGAGATAACACTGATAACTGGGGAATTATCATTCACATCACTAATATCAATCGGCACTTTACTGGCATCAATTAACCCACCCTTATCCATGGCCTCGACTTCTAGTTCATATTGCTTGGATTTTTCAAAATCTAAGCAACATTTCACCTTTATTTCCCCAGTGTCTGAATTAATATTAAATATTTCCATGGCTTCTTTCCCGGTGCTTTGTGAAAATGAATAGGTAACCTCTCCATTAGATCCTTTGTCCTTGTCAGTAGCACTGACTGTCACTACTAAACTATCTTTCGGAATATTTTCTGATAAAGACACTCGGTATATTGGCTGACTGAACACAGGAGAATTATCGTTTGCATCAAGAACAGTGACAGTTATCTTAACTGTTCCAGATTTCTGAGGAGTTCCACCATCAAATGCTGTTAAAATTAAATTATGCTCCTCTTGTTCCTCTCTGTCTAAAGGTGTTTTTAAAACCATTGCAGCATATTTGGTGCCGTCGCTACGTGATAATTCTTTCAGAGTGAAATGGTCAGTGGGATTAAGGGTGTATCTCTGCAGTGTATTCAGCCCGACATCAGGATCATGCGCACTGTCTAAAGAAAACCGTGAACCAGTCGCTGCAGATTCCGGTATTTCAATACTGATTTCCTTTCTTTCGAAAGCAGGGGCATGATCATTGATATCTATTATTTCTGCATCAATTCGATGCAGCTCCATTGGATTATCTAGAATAATCTGAAAATGTAAAGAGCATGGAGAGACTTGAGCGCACAGCTCCTCTCTATCTATCCTCTCTCTCACTATCAGAGAGCCTTTATCCACATTCAGACCGATGTACTCACGACTGTCCTCTGTAAAGATCCGCGCTCGGCCAGATTTCAGTCTCTTTACATCCAGACCGAGATCCTGAACGATATTTCCCACCACTGATCCCTTGTTCATCTCCTCGGGAATAGAATAACGGACCTGCCCGTGCGCAACGGCCATGACAAAAGCAAATCCAAGCAGAAGCTTCGTCAGCCATGTCGAAACGCGGGCAGTAGAGTCTCTTATCCGGGCATCGAAGGAATCATAAGCACCCATCTTATAAAAAAACCTACTCCAAACCAGGCAGGATTAAGACATTTAAAACCGGAGTTAAATGAAAAATGAATATTTTTTTCCAGAAGTGCTGAAAGACAATAGTTCCTCGATGCTTGATTAACCGACAGTCCAAAACGAAGAGAAATCCTGTCTGCACAGAGTCGTAGGAGGATTTAAAACCCAGCATTTAAAAGCTGCACACGCTGACCGACAGCGTCACTCAGAGTACTAACAAATCATTACAACTAACCAGAAACTATAGGGGAAATTGTTTTTACTTATTAAATATACGCAATATGGTAAAGGACGTGTTCTTTACCTGACTGAAATCATATAGGCCTTATTCAAAGCAGCTCCATAAAAAATTTATCTCTTAAATTTCAATACAGATATTTCAAGTATTCTTAAAATATCTTCAGAAACCATGACTCAAAAATTTATTTTGTTTCTTTTGGCCAGAAACCAATCCAATGCCACTGCCATGCATTTCAAATGAAACCGTTCTCTAGATTAAATCTTTATGTAAATATAAACCAATTTGTAGAAATAAAACAGCCAACGATCATTGCTCAGGGACTGTGTATATGCCATCTGGAATCAGTTAATTTTTTATACCAAACTAGACAATTCTTTAGAACATAATGCACGACGGTAAAATCTACTGCAGTAAGAGCTCTCACCTGATCAGACTCTTCACTAGTTTTCATCTTCTGCGCATGCGAGATTGTCTGGGTTCCGCTGTGCTTTAGATGTTTTGCTTTTCTGGATGACAAGAAAGTTTCAAAAAATTTGAAATTCAAAATCTGTCCCAATATAATGTGCCCCTACATCCGACTTTTCTTCAGACTTTTCAAGTATTGGAAATACCGAAGATTATGACAAATCTATCTTTCTGCCCATCGACCAATCACAAAAACGATGTAGGCTATAAATTAAAACCATACAACATGTACAAATAGGTTGGCAGTAGCTTATTGGTTGAGATGTCGGTCTACTGGTCGTGACTTGAAATCACAGCACCACCAAGCTGCCACCGCTGGACCCTTGAGCAAAATCTCAACTGCTCAGTCCCGTCTGCCAAATGCCGTAAAGGTATAAAGGAAATTAAGTCATCGTTATTCCAGCACACGCACGACGAAGAATTAGTTCATTTTTCACAACAAAGTCAATTTTTTTTATATTTATTTGTATAGGAACATTAATAGCCCCGTTGCCGGCGAGGGCCTTTCTGTGTGGAGTTTGCATGTTCTCCCCGTGTCCGCGTGGGTTTCCTCCGGGTGCTCCGGTTTCCCCCACAGTCCAAAGACATGCAGGTTAGGTTAACTGGTGACTCTAAATTGACCGTAGGTGTGAATGTGAGTGTGAATGGTTGTCTGTGTCTATGTGTCAGCCCTGTGATGACCTGGCGACTTGTCCAGGGTGTACCCCGCCTTTCGCCCGTAGTCAGCTGGGATAGGCTCCAGCTTGCCTGCGACCCTGTAGAACAGGATAAAGCAGCTAGAGATAATGAGATGAGATGAGATGAGGAACATTAACGAGATTGGACTACAGAAACATAAAACAAACAGTGGGAAATGTCACGTGTCTGTCTATTTAGCTCTCACCTGATCAGAGGGATCACCAACTTTCTCTCTTTGCGCATGCGTAAGTGTCTGTGTTCCGCTGCTGTCCAGACTAATGATGCTCTCAGTAGGAGGCCTGGCGTATTTCACATCACTCTTTCTAGAGTCAGTGGTTCTGTAACCTTCATAATTGTACATGTGCTGTAAAGTTCCTGTTCCTCCTACGTCTGCGTAAAGGGGTGGATAATACGGAATAACTGGCAGATTGGCACCGGATTTATAAAACATCCGCTCACGCCTCCATCTGTAGCATTTCACTGACAGTATAGTTATGATGGATACGATAAAGAGGAATGAAACCACAGCCAAGGCCAGCACTAGATAAAATGTCAGGTTGTCGTTGTATTCCTTGTCGTGCGTAAAGTCAGTGAACTCGGAGAACACTTCAGGGAAAATGTCCGCCACCGCCACGTTCACATTGACTGTAGCTGAACGAGAGGGCTGTCCGTTGTCCTCCACTACAACAGTGAGTTTCTGTTTCACAGCATCTTTATCAGTGACTTGGCGCACGGTTCTGATTTCTCCATTCTGTAAGCCCACTTCAAACAGCGCCCTGTCTGTCGCTTTGTGCAGTTTATATGAGAGCCAGGCATTCTGTCCAGAGTCCACATCCACAGCCACCACTTTAGTGACAAGATAGCCCACATCTGCTGAACGAGGCACCATTTCAGCCACCACAGAGCCACCAGTTTGGACCGGATACAGAATCTGAGGCGCGTTGTCGTTCTGGTCCTGAATAATAATCTTCACACTCGCGTTGCTACTGAGAGGCGGGTTGCCTCCGTCCTGCGCTTTGACGCGAATATTGAACTCTTTTGTTTGCTCGAAATCAAAAGCTCGAACAGCAAGAATCTCTCCGCTCTCTGCGTTCACTGAAATATAAGACGAAGCAGAAACTCCGTTCACAGAAAGATCTTCCAAAAAATAGGAAATGCGCGCATTATTCCCAGAGTCTCTGTCAGTTGCTGTCACTGCAAATACAGACACTCCAGGTGAATTGTTTTCCATCACATAAGCGGTGTATGAATGACGCTGGAAAACAGGGGCGTTGTCATTTACATCCGATATTTTAAGCCTCAGGGTTTGATTTGTAGATAAAGGTGGAGATCCTTCATCTGTAGCTGTGATGGTTATATTGTATTCAGAAAACATTTCACGGTCTAAAATACGGTCAGTGATTAAACTATAGAAATTAGAGGATGTCGCTTTGATGCGAAACGGCAGATCTGAATTCACTGAGCATTTAATCTGTCCGTTTTTCCCGGAGTCCAAGTCTTTAATATTTAGGATTGCAATAACAGAGTCCGTGACAGAATCCTCTGGAATCGCGTTAGAAAATGAGATAACACTGATAACTGGGGAATTGTCATTAACATCTGTAATTTCAACGAACACTTTACTGGTATCAGCTTGTCCACTTTTATCAACCGCCTCGACATTCAATTCGTACTGTTTAGATTTTTCGAAATCTAAGACACCTTTTAATTTTATTTTTCCATTACTTGAATCAATTGTAAACAAATCAATGGCCTCCTTTTCTGAATTTTGTGAAAATGAATAGGTAACCTCTCCATTAGATCCTTTGTCCTTGTCTGTAGCACTGACTGTCACTACTAAACTATCTTTCGGAATATTTTCTGATAAAGACACTCGGTATATTGGCTGACTGAACACAGGAGAATTATCGTTTGCATCAAGAACAGTGACAGTTATCTTAACTGTTCCAGATTTCTGAGGAGTTCCACCATCAAATGCTGTTAAAATTAAATTATGCTCCTCTTGTTCCTCTCTGTCTAAAGGTGTTTTTAAAACCATTGCAGCATATTTGGTGCCGTCGCTACGTGATAATTCTTTCAGAGTGAAATGATCAGTGGGATTAAGGGTGTATCTCTGCAGTGTATTCAGCCCGACATCAGGATCATGCGCACTGTCTAAAGAAAACCGTGAACCAGTGGCTACAGATTCCGCTATTTCAATATTGATACCTTTTCTGCCGAAAGCAGGGGCATGATCATTGATATCTATTATTTCTACATCAATTCGATGCAGCTCCATTGGATTATCTAGAATAATCTGAAAATGTAAAGAGCATGGAGAGACTTTAGCGCACAGCTCCTCTCTATCTATCCTCTCTCTCACTATCAGAGAGCCTTTATCCACATTCAGACCGATGTACTCACGACTGTCCTCTGTAAAGATCCGCGCTCGGCCAGATTTCAGTCTCTTTACATCCAAACCGAGATCCTGAACGATATTTCCCACCACTGATCCCTTGTTCATCTCCTCGGGAATAGAATAACGGACCTGCCCGTGCGCAACGGCCATGACAAAAGCAAATCCAAGCAGAAGCATCGTCAGCCATGTCGAAACGCGGGCAGTAGAGTCTCTTATCCGGGCATCGAGGGAACAAAGAAAACCCATACTGTAAAGACTGTAAGCTTCACACGATGAGGAAAATTTAAAGCGCTTCAAAATAACAAAAAAGTATCTTAAGCAGTGCTGAACAGCTTTACTTCCCTGTTAGTTGTTTAATCGCGAGACAGTGACAAGTGAAGAGATTTCCAGGCTGCATGCAGTCATGATACAGGGGAGGAACGGAACATGATCATTTCGAAATTGCACACCCTGACCAACAGCGTCACTCAGAGCACTAAAGAAATATTACACTTGATAATCCGAGAGAGAGAGAAAGAGAGAGAGAGATCTTAATGAAATGCAAAAACACATTTCCCAGGATTCAGTGCCATGGGTATTATAGATAATAAGTTAAACCAATAATGTGAAGGCTTCAAAGTCATTCAAATTTTGATGAAACAGTATCGAAAAAACGAGTTAGATAATTTATTTCTAGTTCTCCGTTTCCTTTCTGAAGAGTCGAGATATTTTAAATCACAGTTGGTGTTCAAGAACTAGTCGAAAAGAGATGGCGCTGATTTTGATGAGTGGTTAAGCATGGACAGAATGTCTAGCATCTAGCAGCTTTAATCTTATGTCTGCTTTAAAATCCAACAGAATCCAATGAGGATCAGATTTAATAAAGTCAGCAAAACAAACAAACAAACAAACAAACAAACAAATAAAAATTGCAAATAAAAAGGTTAAAAAACAATATAAAAGCATCTGATGGAAATTGCATACATATAATTACAATTTGTTCTAACGACCGTCAAATAGAAATGAAAAAGGAGTATTCTACATTCCATGTAAAACAAATGCTGCCCATGGCAGCATGTTGATGTTTTGAGTAGCTCTCACCTGATCAGACTCGTAACAAGCTTTCATACTCTGCGCATGCGTAAGAGTCTGTGTTCCGCTGCTGTCCAGACTAATGATGCTCTCAGTAGGAGGTCTGGCGTATTTCACATCACTCTTTCTAGAGTCAGTGGTTCTGTAACCTTCATAATTGTACATGTGCTGTAAAGTTCCTGTTCCTCCTACGTCTGCGTAAAGGGGTGGATAATACGGAATAACTGGCAGATTGGCACCGGATTTATAAAACATCCGCTCACGTCTCCATCTGTAGCATTTCACTGACAGTATAGTTATGATGGAGACGATAAAGAGGAATGAAACCACAGCCAAGGCCAGCACTAGATAAAATGTCAGGTTGTCGTTGTATTCCTTGTCGTGCGTAAAGTCAGTGAACTCGGAGAGCACTTCAGGGAAAGTGTCCGCCACCGCCACGTTCACATTGACTGTAGCTGAACGAGAGGGCTGTCCGTTGTCCTCCACTACAACAGTGAGTTTCTGTTTCACAGCATCTTTGTCAGTGACTTGGCGCACGGTTCTGATTTCTCCATTCTGTAAGCCCACTTCAAACAGCGCCCTGTCTGTCGCTTTGTGCAGTTTATATGAGAGCCAGGCATTCTGTCCAGAGTCCACATCCACAGCCACCACTTTAGTGACAAGATAGCTCACATCTGCTGAACGAGGCACCATTTCAGCCACCACAGAGCCACCAGTTTGGACCGGATACAGAATCTGAGGCGCGTTGTCGTTCTGGTCCTGAATAATAATCTTCACACTCGCGTTGCTACTGAGAGGCGGGTTGCCTCCGTCCTGCGCTTTGACGCGAATATTGAACTCTTTTGTTTGCTCGAAATCAAAAGCTCGAACAGCAAGAATCTCTCCGCTCTCTGCGTTCACTGAAATATAAGACGAAGCAGAAACTCCGTTCACAGAAAGATCTTCCAAAAAATAGGAAATGCGCGCATTATTCCCAGAGTCTCTGTCAGTTGCGGTCACTGCAAATACAGACACTCCAGGTGAATTATTTTCCATCACATAAGCGGTGTATGAGTGACGCTGGAAAACAGGGGCGTTGTCATTTACATCCGATATTTTAAGCCTCAGGGTTTGATTTGTCGATAAAGGTGGAGATCCTTCATCTGTAGCTGTGATGGTTATATTGTATTCAGAAAACATTTCACGGTCTAAAATACGGTCAGTGATTAAACTATAGAAATTAGAGGATGTCGCTTTGATGCGAAACGGCAGATCTGAATTCACTGAGCATTTAATCTGTCCGTTTTTCCCGGAGTCGAAGTCTTTAATATTTAGGATTGCAATAACAGTCTCCGGAGCGGAATCTTCAGGGATCGGACTGAAAAATGAGATAACACTGATAACTGGGGAATTATCATTAACATCTGTAATATCAATCAGCACTTTACTGGCATCAGTTAGTCCGCCTTTATCTATCGCTTCCACGTTTAATTCATACTGTTTGGATTTTTCATAATCTAGGACACCTTTTACATGTATTTCCCCAGTGTCTGAATTAATATTAAATATTTCCATGGCCTCTTTCCCGGTGCTTTGTGAAAATGAATAGGTAACCTCTCCATTAGACCCTTTGTCCTTGTCTGTAGCACTGACTGTCACTACTAAACTATCTTTCGGAATATTTTCTGATAAAGACACTCGGTATATTGGCTGACTGAACACAGGAGAATTATCGTTTATATCAAGAACAGTGACAGTTATCTTAACTGTTCCAGATTTCTGAGGAGTTCCACCATCAAATGCTGTTAAAATTAAATTATGCTCCTCTTGTTCCTCTCTGTCTAAAGGTGTTTTTAAGATCATGTCAACATATTTACTGCCATCGTTACGTGATAATTCTTTCAGAGTGAAATGATCAGTGGGATTAAGGGTGTATCTCTGCAGTGTATTCAGCCCGACATCAGGATCATGCGCACTGTCTAAAGAAAACCGTGAACCAGCGGCTGCAGATTCCGCTATTTCAATAATGATTTCCTTTCTGTCAAAAGCAGGGGCATGATCATTAATATCTAGTATTTCTACATCAATTCGATGCAGCTCCACTGGATTATCTAGAATAATCTGAAAATGCAAGGAGCATGGAGAGACTTGAGCGCACAGCTCCTCTCTATCTATCCTCTCTCTCACTATCAGATAGCCTTTATCCACATTCAGACCGATGTACTCACGACTGTCCTCTGTAAAGATCCGCGCTCGGCCAGATTTCAGTCTCTTTACATCCAGACCGAGGTCCTGAACGATATTTCCCACCACTGATCCCTTGTTCATCTCCTCGGGAATAGAATAACGGACCTGCCCGTGCGCAACGGCCATGACAAAAGCAAATCCAAGCAGAAGCATCGTCAGCCATGTCGAAACGCGGGCAGTAGAGTCTCTTATCCGGGCATCGAGGGAACAAAGACCACACATGTTATAAATACTCCAGACTGGGCACTACAAAGACTTTTTAACGCAGCCTAAAATAAATCAAATGCCGTTTTTTCAAAAATGCTCAATGGTTGTTCTGCTATGATCTTTGTTTAACCGAGAGACAGTTCAAAGTGAAGACAAGTCCTTTCTGCATGCAGTCAGAATACTGGGGAGGATCCACAACTGAGCATTATATCTGCACACCCTGACCAACAGCGTCCCTCAGAGTTAAATAAAATTATTGCACCCAATCAGCGCTAAAAGGACATTATTATTATTATTATTATTATTATTATGTAGGCAGCACGGTGGGGTAGTAGCTAGCACTGTCGCCTCACAGCAAGAAGGTTCTGGGTTTGAGCCCAGTGGCTGACGGGGGCCTTTCTGTGTGGAGTTTGTATGTTCTCCCCGTGTCTGTGTGGGTTTCCTCTGGGTGTTACAGTTTCCCCCACAGTCCAAAGACATGCAGGTTAGGTTAATTGGTGGCTCTTAATTGGCTGTGAGTGTGAATGGTTGTTTGTCTCTGTGTCAGCCCTGCGATGACCTGGTGACTTGTCCAGGGTGTACCCCGCCTCTAGGGTGACCACCTCCAAAAAGACAAAAAGTTTGACATGTAGTATGTTTTGGTGGGACAAGGTAGATGTGGCAGCTTAAAGCTTTCATATATATAGCCTCTATCTTACCAAGAAATATTTGTATCCTGCCTTCAAACCTGTTAACACTGATCATACACTTCACAATTTAGACCATAAGGCCAATAAAACAAAACATTTGAGGTATGTCTATGTTTTCATTCCCAAAACACACCAATGTTGCAAAGTAATGTCTTCATTGAGACATTGTCATTCGTCAACTCAACTGTCAAAAGCACTCAAAAGCGCTGACAAAATCAGTACTCAAGCCTTTGAAGTAGGCAAGTAACCTATATGCTCTTCCAAATTACTCCTCACTGACACAATTCAACTAAAAGTACAATGAAAAATCTTAAATAAAATAAAAAATAATCTTATTTTACATAAAACTTCAGTGCAAACATATTATGAATGTGCATGTTGCACTGAATGGTAGACGCTGGTAACTTCAGCTGGTGTGACTTTATCTGACTCACTGTCATGCTCACTGTCATGACTTAATAGAAATGATTGCAGAGATTTAGACATTTCTTGCTGTTGAACCTTTTTCCGATGAGACTCGCATCTGCCATGTCTCTTGATGTCATGCTCACCACCATGAGCAACTGAAAAACTACTTTGGCACAAATGACAGAAAGCTCTGTTGGATTTATCAGTTGATCATATCCATGAATATGATGTCGTCCATTCTCTACTGAAAGAGCACTTTCTCTTTTTGGGTGGCACACTGGCCATAGTTTTGCATTCAGGCACCCACTCTCCCTTTCTGTGTCTGTTCGATTTCAAGTGGTGGGGCATTTACATTCCCTATAGCTTGATTGACATAGCCTATGACACAGCCTATCGCACGGACATCCTCATTCTCTCCTGCAACCATTGGATGAAATGAAAGCCAAGGGTGCTGTCCAGAGCCATAGATAGAGCTCCCGCTCTGGTGCTGTCTCTGCCTTCGAGTAACACACCACGCAAATGGAATAGATCGCATCCATGTTTTTCATGTTGTCCATGAATGACCAATGAAAAAGTGGGACATTATCCTAATATGCGTGACGTGGGTCAAATACTCAAATGGCTGTACAGAATAACCTAAAGTGGGATGGGTGGTCACCCTACCCAGCTCAAACCCATAGTCAGCTGGGATAGGCTCCAGCTTTCCTGTGACCCTGCACAGGATAAGCGGGTAATGATAATGGATGGGTGGATTATTTTGTTTAAATACAATCTTTGCACTGTTTGAACATTTGCATGGTCACTGAGGGAGACTAAAACTGAACAATTCTTCTACTACACAGTAACATCAACCCCCCTCCACCACACCACCCCTCCAACAGATCACATCGTGTGAATTCAGGTACATTGGGACATTGGATTAATTCAGACAGTTTACCTGAGCAGTGAAAGTCAAAACTTACTGTATATTCTAAAGCCCATGCAATAGAACTGGTAGATAGAAGTCACATGCATGCATTCATTTGGCCTCTTATAAGGATGTGTGGTCAGCATCAAACATAGAAGTTAACCTTAAAATGCCTGGGGAAGGAAAATTGACATATAGTTTGGCTATTTTCCCTCCATAAACTTCTAGAATTGGCATGACTAATAAATTCAACTTGTACAGTATATGAGACATGCTGCATATACTGAAACCAGACTACCTACGGTAACTGAATAAGTATCAAGCTAGTTCAAATCATGTCCAGAAGTTTATAACTTTCAATATGATTGGTAGTTTCGGAAAGCATGGTTCAGATTATTTGGGTCAGGCTTAAAACAAGACAGAAGAAAAGTATATAAAAGTAAAGGATATAGCCGAATGGATACATGAATTTGTTGTTGATGTCTTTGGTGACGATTTTGTCAATTTCAGTTATTGAAACCTTTTTTACAGATAAACTATATGATGAAAAGTATGTGGGCATTTGACTATCACACCCATACACTATGTGGGCCTTCTGCAATCTGGGACAGCAAAGTTGGAAAAACACAATCATCTAGAATATCTTTGCTGGCTGTAGTATTAAGATTTTTCTTCACTGGAGCCAAAGAGCTCAAAAAATGTCATAAATGTCTCCAAACAAAAAAGGACCACTGTGGCAGTGGGGGAGTGGTCAAGCGTAGGTCTGTGACCGGAGGGCGGAGTCAGGGAAGGTAAGTGGCAGAATCACTACACCTGATATGTGAATTAACCTGTGTTTGTGTGTCTTCCCAGCAACCATGCCCTATATAAGGAGAGAGGCACTACATTCACACTGCAAGGCTTAATGCTCAATTCCGATTTTTTTGTGAAATCCGATTTTTTTGTGAGGTCGTTCACATTAACAAATATATGTGACTTGTATGTGATCCTCAGTATGAGTGAAAAGCGACCTAAAAGTGTTCCGCATGCACATTGCAGGATACCACGACGTCACACGCAGTGAGCATGGCCAGTGTTTATGGAAGTAACCTAAAGTTTCCTGTATATGACAGTAGCCAGCATGGAGTACCTGGCGATGATGCAGTTGTTGTTGCGACGGAGCCAGAACATGCACAATAGCCTGATGTCAAGGAGGAGGTTGAGAAGGAAGAGGGCAAGGGTTTTGGCTCAGGCGTTCTGCGGGGTAGTGACTGTAACCTCTGTTCAAAGGAACATCAAAGCCATGTTGTTGTAACTTTTTTTGAGAGACCCGCCGCCTACTTCAGCGCAGAATAGTGATGTTTGTGGCTTGTTGATGACGTGTAAGTCGGATGAATGCGACCTGGCGGTTCAGACTGAAGTCGCATATGAAAAGATCGCATAGGAATCAGAATTAGGACCACATATCCAAACGACCTGGGTCGGATTTGAAAAAAAAAAACGGATCTGTGTCATTCATATTGTCAATAAAAGATCGGATACAGGTCACATATGGGCGAAAAAATCGGATTTGAGTCACTTCAGCCTGCAGTGTGAACGTAGTGAGAGAGCAGAGGAAGAGAGCTCTCTCCCGCACCAGATGACTTGTGTGTGTGTGTGTGTGTGTGTGGCTGGG
The DNA here is from genome assembly GCF_027579695.1 of Neoarius graeffei. Taxonomy (NCBI): domain Eukaryota; kingdom Metazoa; phylum Chordata; class Actinopteri; order Siluriformes; family Ariidae; genus Neoarius; species Neoarius graeffei. The sequence continues at coordinate 88,852,900 of NC_083570.1, forward strand.
AGAGTGTACGTTGCTATGGAAAAGTGCAAATAAAAAGAGTTTTTGGAATTCAGTTCTGGCCTGCCGTACTTCTGTGCTCCACCCACCCGCTCTGACTTCTACAGTGGTGCTGAAACCCGGGACCGAGCACAGAGGAGAACAGCCCCATGGAGTCCTCTCCCTTCGCAGACCTGATCCATGCCCTCACCACAGCCCAAAAGAGCCAGCACCAGGCGCTGCTCACCCTCCGAAAGGAGCAAGAACAACGGTTCGAGGCCCTGGTGCTGGTGCAACAGGAAGATCGTCAGGCGTTCCAGCACCTCCTCGCGTCGGCGGGGTCCACCATCTCCACCGCTACGGGCCCACTCCACCTCACCCTAATGAAGATGGGCCCGCACGACGACCCCAAGGCCTTCCTCACGCTATTTGAACAATCAGCAGAGGCCTCGGGGTGGCCGGTGGAACAGCGCGCAGCACGCCTCCTCCCCCTGCTAATGGGTGAGGCGCAGATGGCCACGCTACAGCTCCCTGCCGACAGCCGGCTGGTCTACACGGACCTGCGCCAGGCCGTCCTCCAGCGTGTGGGGTGCACCCCTGAACAACATCATCAGCGCTTCCGCGCTCTGCGCCTAGAGGAGGTCAGCCGCCCGTTCGTGTTTGGCCAGCAACTCCGAGACGCCTGCAGGCGGTGGCTGAGGGCTGACAACCGCGACGCCAAGGGAGTCGTTGACCTGGTGGCACTGGAGCAGTTGATCGCGCAACTTCCCAAAGGAACGGCAGAGTGGGTCCAGTGCCATTGCCTGGCGTTGCTGGATCAGGCCATCGAGTTAGCGGAGGATCATTTGGCGGCTGTTCCCGCGGCAGGATCACAGATCCCCTCTTCACTTCTCTCCTCTCTCTCTCTCTCCCCCTCCCCCTCCCCTCCTGTGTCTTGTCCTCGCCCCGTTCCCCCACCATGGAGGCGGGGGCTGGCTCCCTCACAGCCGGTCCGCCACACCCACGGTGTCCTCCCGTTTCCCACTTCCGTGTCTGTCTCTCCCCCCCCAGGTGAGTGAGCCCCAGAGTACCGGTGCAGAGAGAAAACCCGGGCCGGTTTGCTGGCGCTGTGGGGAGCCGGGGCATCTCCAGCATCAATGCTCGGCAAAGGAGGTGGGCACGGTGGTCTGGATCCCCAACGCGCCAGGAGCCGCCCTCGATCGGGCCAGAGCGTATTGCATACCGGTGAGTATCCAAGGGGATACATATCAGGCTTTGGTGGACTCTGGCTGTAATCAGACCTCAATCCACCAAAGCCTGGTGCAAGGCAAGGCATTGGGGGGAGCACAGGGGGTGAAGGTGTTGTGTGTGCACGGGGATGTTCACCGCTACCCTTTAGTGTCGGTCCACATTCTTTTCAGAGGGGAAAAATTTAGAGTAAAGGTGGCGGTTAATCCTCACCTCACCCACTCGATAATTTTGGGGACTAATTGGGCGGGATTCGGGGAGTTAATGAGTCATTTAGTAAAGAGTGGGTCCTGCCATATTTCAGCAAGGGGAGGTCCCGGTGTCACATTGGCGGGAGCAGCTGTCACAGATGTCTACGTCATCTCCATGTCAGAGTGAGGAGCTGCCAGCTCCTCCTCCCTCTCTTGGGGAATCTCTCACGGATTTTCCGTTAGAGCAGTCACGAGATGAGACTCTGCGGCATGCGTTTGACCAAGTGAGAGTAATCGATGGTCAAACGCTCCAGCCAAATGCCACCCCGTCCTTCCTCTTTTTTTCTATTATGAAGGATAGATTATACCGAGTGATGTAGGACACTCAGACTAAAGAACAAATCATGCAGCTCTTCATTCCAAAAAGCTGCCGGGAATTGGTATTCCAGGCGGCTTACTTTAATCCCATGGCTGGACACTTAGGGCAGGATAAAACACAAGCCCGAATAATGGCCCGGTTCTATTGGCCAGGGATTCACGGCGATGTCCGTAGGTGGTGTATGGTGTGCCGCGAATGCCAGTTAGTAAATCCAGCGGCCATTCCAAAAGCGCCTTTGCGCCCTCTCCCATTAATCGAGACCCCGTTCGAAAGAATTGGGATGGATCTTGTTGGGCCATTAGATCGGTCAACACGAGGGTACCGCTTTATATTAGTTCTAGTGGACTATGCAACGCGATACCCGGAAGCAGTGCCTCTTTGCAATATCTCAGCACGCAGTTGGCTGGAAGTGCTCTTCCGCATTATCTCCCGAGTTGGAATCCCCAAAGAGATTCTGACTGATCAAGACACCTCGTTTATGTCATGAACACTGAATGAACTTTATGGGTTATTAGGTATTAAGCCAATCCGCACCAGCGTTTATCACCCACAAACGGAAGGTTTAGTCGAACGATTCAATCGCACCCTCAAAAATATAATTAAGAAATTTGTAAGTGAGGACGCACGTCATTGGGATAAATGGCTCGAACCCTTGTTGTTTGCAGTGCGAGAGGTCCCACAAGCCTCCACGGGGTTCTCCCCATTCGAATTGTTATATGGGCGTAAGCCACGAGGCATTTTAGACATGCTGCGAGAAAATTGGGAGGAGGGACCTTCACCAAGTAAAAATTAAATTCAATACGTTATTGACCTGTGCGCAAAACTCCACACACTCACACACCTAACCCAGGAGAATTTGCGGCAGGCCCAAGAATGGAAAACCCGCCTGTACAACAACACAGGATTTGACAAAGGGATATTGGCAGATCCCCTTGACTCCATTATCTGAAAAAAAAAACGGCCTTTTCCACACCGTTCGGCTTACACCAATTTGTCACACTTCCTTTTGGGCTGTTTGGGGCACCTGCTACGTTTCAGTGGCTGATGGATAGGGTCCTCCTCCCCCTCGCCACCTATGCGGCCGTGTACCTTGACGACATCATTATTTATAGTAATGACTGGCCGTGGCACCTACAACACCTGAGGGCCATCCTTAGGTTGCTGAGGTGGGTGGGTCTCACAGCCAACCCGAAGAAGTGTGCGATTGGGCGGGTGGAAGTACGGTATCTGGGCTTCCACTTGGGCAATGGGCAGGTGCGTCCCCAAATTAACAAGATGGCAGCGATTGCGGCCTGCCCGAGACCCAAGGCCAAAAAGGGGGTGAGACAGTTCCTAGGGCTGGCTGGCTATTATCGTAGGTTTATACCTAATTATTCGGATGTCACCAGCCGGCTGACTGATCTCGCTAAAAAGGGGGCACCAGATCCGGTCCAGTGGCCGGAGCAATGCCAGTGGGCTTTTTCTGAGGTAAAGGCTGCACTGTGTGGGGGGCCACTGTTACACTCCCCTGACTTTTCTCTCCCTTTTATATTGCAGACGGACGTGTCGGACAGAGGGCTGGGGGCTGTTTTATTCCAGGAGGTGGAGGGGAGGATCACCCAGTGCTGTACATAAGTCGAAAGCTGTCAGTGCATGAGGGGCGCTACAGCACCATAGAGAAGGAGTGCCTGGCCATCAAGTGGGCAGTCCGCACCCTCTGTTACTACCTGCTGGGATGCCCTTTTCAGACCACGCGCCCCTCCAGTGGCTCCACCGCATGAAGGATGCCAACGTGCGGATCACCAGTCGGTATCTGGCACTCCAACCCTTTAACTTCAACGTGGTCCACAGGCCGGGGGCGCAGATGGTCGTGGCGGACTTCCTCTACCGTCAAGGGGGGGGGAGGAGTCTGCTGCAGGCCGGACGGCTGCCCGGCCTGAGTCGGGCAGTGGGGGTATGTGGCAGTGGGGGCGTGGTCAAGCATTGGTCTGTGAACGGAGGGCAGAGTCAGGGAAGGTAAGTGGTAGAATCACTACACCTGATGTGAATTAACCTGTGTTTGTTTGTCTTCCCAGCAACCACGCCCTATATAAGGAGAGAGAGAGCAGAGGAAGAGAGCTCTCTCCCACACCAGATGACTTTTGTGTGTGTGTATGCGTGTGGCTGGGAGAGTGTTGCTACTGAAAAGTGCAAATAAAAAGAGTTTTTGGAACTCAGTTCTGGCCTGCCGTACTTCTGTGCTCTACCCACCCACTCTGACTTCTACAACCACATTCATGATTATAAGAATTACTTTGGGAAACAACAATCCATTGTTAAAATCTGTTTATTAGTAGTATTAACATTAACTTTTCTTTCATTTTACAGGAGAAACTACCGATGCTGTTATCCAAAAATAATGCACAGCTTCTGACCAATCAGTTCTCACATTCAACCAAGCTGTGGGACAAAAATAAATAACACTTTAAACTTGTCATTGCATGAAACAAATAGGCCTAAACCAATAAAACCATGTTCCACATTTCCAAACAAGCTGTCGGAAAGGATCAGATATGTCATTAAAAAGGTACTCTGTATGCTTTGACAAAAAGATAATACATATGTATATGAGACCACCATGAGAATCGCAGAAATACAGTGCTTTAGATGTTTTGGTTTTCTGGATGACAAAAAAGTTTCAAAAAATTTGAAATTCAAAATCTGTCCCAATTTAATGTCCCCCTATCCGACTTTTCTCCAGACTTTTCAAGTATTGGAAATACCGAAGATTATGACAAATCTATCTTTCTGCCCATGGACCAATCACAAAAATGATGTAGGCTATAAATTAAAACCATACAACATGTACAAATAGGTTGGCAGTAGCTTATTGGTTAAGACGTCGGACGACTGACTGTGACTTGAAATCACAGCACCACCAAGCTGCCACTGCTGGACCCTTGAGCAAAACCTCAACTGCTCAGTCCCGTCTGCCAAATGCCGTAAATGTACAAAGGAAATTAAGTCATCGTTATTCCAGCACACGCACGACGAAGAATGAGTTCATTTTTCACAACAAAGTAATTTATTTAGATTCATTTGAATAAGAACATTAATGAGATTGGACTACAGAAAGATAAAACAAACAGTGGGAATTGTCACGTGTCTGTCTATTAAGCTCTCACCTGATCAGAGGCGTCACCAACTTTCTCCCTTTGCGCATGCGCAAGTGTCTGTGTTCCGCTGCTGTCCAGACTAATGATGCTCTCAGTAGGAGGTCTGGCGTATTTCACATCACTCTTTCTAGAGTCAGTGGTTCTGTAACCTTCATAATTGTACATGTGCTGTAAAGTTCCTGTTCCTCCTACGTCTGCGTAAAGGGGTGGATAATACGGAATAACTGGCAGATTGGCACCGGATTTATAAAACATCCGCTCACGCCTCCATCTGTAGCATTTCACTGACAGTATAGTTATGATGGAGACGATAAAGAGGAATGAAACCACAGCCAAGGCCAGCACTAGATAAAATGTCAGGTTGTCGTTGTATTCCTTGTCGTGCGTAAAGTCAGTGAACTCGGAGAGCACTTCAGGGAAAGTGTCCGCCACCGCCACGTTCACATTGACTGTAGCTGAACGAGAGGGCTGTCCGTTGTCCTCCACTACAACAGTGAGTTTCTGTTTCACAGCATCTTTATCAGTGACTTGGCGCACGGTTCTGACTTCTCCATTCTGTAAGCCCACTTCAAACAGCGCCCTGTCTGTCGCTTTGTGCAGTTTATATGAGAGCCAGGCATTCTGTCCAGAGTCCACATCCACAGCCACCACTTTAGTGACAAGATAGCCCACATCTGCTGAACGAGGCACCATTTCAGCCACCACAGAGCCACCAGTTTGGACCGGATACAGAATCTGAGGCGCGTTGTCATTCTGGTCCTGAATAATAATCTTCACACTCGCGTTGCTACTGAGAGGCGGGTTGCCTCCGTCCTGCGCTTTGACGCGAATATTGAACTCTTTTGTTTGCTCGAAATCAAAAGCTCGAACAGCAAGAATCTCTCCGCTCTCTGCGTTCACTGAAATATAAGACGAAGCAGAAACTCCGTTCACAGAAAGATCTTCCAAAAAATAGGAAATGCGCGCATTATTCCCAGAGTCTCTGTCAGTTGCTGTCACTGCAAATACAGACACTCCAGGTGAATTATTTTCCATCACATAAGCGGTGTATGAGTGACGCTGGAAAACAGGGGCGTTGTCATTTACATCCGATATTTTAAGCCTCAGGGTTTGATTTGTAGATAAAGGTGGAGATCCTTCATCTGTAGCTGTGATCGTTATATTGTATTCAGAAAACATTTCACGGTCTAAAATACGGTCAGTGATTAAACTATAGAAATTAGAGGATGTCGCTTTGATGCGAAACGGCAGATCTGAATTCACTGAGCATTTAATCTGTCCGTTTTTCCCGGAGTCCAAGTCTTTAATATTCAACATCGCTACAACAGTCTCCGGGGCGGAATCTTCAGGGATCGGATTGGAAAATGAGATAACACTGATAACTGGGGAATTATCATTAATATCTGTAATATCAATCAACACTTTGCTGGTGGCAGTTCGTCCGCCTTTATCTATCGCTTCCACGTTTAATTCATACTGTTTGGATTTTTCATAATCTAGGACACCTTTTACATTTATTTCCCCAGTGTCTGAATTAATATTAAATATTTCCATGGCCTCTTTCCCGGTGTTTCGTGAAAATGAATAGGTAACCTCTCCATTAGATCCTTTGTCCTTGTCTGTAGCACTGACTGTCACTACTAAACTATCTTTCGGAATATTTTCTGATAAAGACACTCGGTATATTGGCTGACTGAACACAGGAGAATTATCGTTTATATCAAGAACAGTGACAGTTATCTTAACTGTTCCAGATTTCTGAGGAGTTCCACCATCAAATGCTGTCAAAATTAAATTATGCTCCTCTTGTTCCTCTCTGTCTAAAGGTGTTTTTAAGATCATGTCAACATATTTGGTGCCGTCGTTACGTGATAATTCTTTCAGAGTGAAATGATCAGTGGGATTAAGGGTGTATCTCTGCAGTGTATTCAGCCCGACATCAGGATCATGCGCACTGTCTAAAGAAAAGAGTGACTCGAGTGCAGCAGATTCCGGGATCTCAATAATGATTTCTTTTCTGTCGAAAGCAGGGGCATGATCATTAATATCTAGTATTTCTACATCAATTCGATGCAGTTCCACTGGATTATCTAGAATAATCTGAAAATGTAAAGAGCATGGAGAGACTTGAGCGCACAGCTCCTCTCTATCTATCCTCTCTCTCACTATCAGAGAGCCTTTATCCACATTCAGACCGATGTACTCACGACTGTCCTCTGTAAAGATCCGCGCTCGGCCAGATTTCAGTCTCTTTACATCCAAACCGAGATCCTGAACGATATTTCCCACCACTGATCCCTTGTTCATCTCCTCGGGAATAGAATAACGGACCTGCCCGTGCGCAACGGCCATGACAAAAGCAAATCCAAGCAGAAGCATCGTCAGCCATGTCGAAACGCGGGCAGTAGAGTCTCTTATCCGGGCATCGAGGGAACAAAGACCACACATGTTATAAACACTCCAGACTGGGCACTACAAAGACTTTTTAATGCAGCCTAAAATAAATCAAATGCCGTTTTTTCAAAAATGCTCAATAGTTGTTCTGCTATGATCTTTTTTTAACCGAGAGACAGTTCAAAGTGAAGACAAGTCCTTTCTGCATGCAGTCAGAATACAGGGGAGGTTCCACAACTGAGCATTATATCTGCACACCCTGACCAACAGCGTCCCTCAGAGTTAAATAAAATTGTTGCACCCAATCAGCGCTAAAAGGACATTATTTTTATTATGTAGGCAGCACGGTGGTGTAGTAGCTAGCATTGTCGCCTCACAGCAAGAAGGTTCTGGGTTTGAGCCCAGTGGCTGACGGGGGCCTTTCTGTGTGGAATTTGGATGTTCTCTCTGTGTCTGTTACCCCTTTTCCACCAAATCAGTTCCAGGGCTGGTTCGGGGCCAGTGCTGGTGCTGGTTCACAGCTCATTAAACTTGCGAGCCAGCTGAGAACCAGTTTGCTTTTCTATAGCTCGCGGTGCTAAGGGAAGCCACGTCATTACGTCGCTGTAGACGTCAGTTACGTCGCTGTATATGTCATTACGTCGCTGTATACATCAGTTACGTCGCTGTATATGTCAGTTATGTCGCTGTATATGTCAGTTACGTTGCTACATTTGCATAAACCTTGGCACGAATATCGAAGGAAAAACAACGTGGAAGAAGCAGCAGCAGCAGCAGCAACAACAACAATAATAATGGATGATTTCGCATTTGTACAGCTGCTGCTTCTCGTCGCTTAAAAATGGCGATCTTTCGCGGTCTTGTTGTTGGTCTTAACAACTACGGCCCCCTGCTGACGTAAACGGTTCTTTCCTCTGGCCCAACAGAGAGTTGGTGCTAGCCTGGAACCGGTTTTTCTGGCCCCAGAGCCAGTTCTTTGTCAGTGGAAACAGAAAGCCCAGTTCCAAACTAAGCACTGGCCCCGAACAAGCCCTGGAACTGCTTTGGTGGAAAAGGGGCATGTGTCGGTTCCCACTGGGTGTTACGGTTTCCCCCACAGTCCAAAGACATGCAGGTTAGGTTAATTGGTGGCTTTAAATTGACCGTAGGTGTGAATGTGAGTGTGAATGGTTGTTTGTCTCTGTGTCAGCCCTGCGATGACCTGGTGACTTGTCCAGGGTGTACCCCGCCTCTAGGGTGACCACCTCCAAAAAGACAAAAAGTTTGACAAGTAGTATGTTTTGGTGGGACAAGGTGGGACAGATGCGGCAGCTTAAAGCTTTCATATATATAGCCTCTATCTTACCAAGAAATATTTGTATCCTGCCTTCAAACCTGTTAACACTGATCATACACTTCACAATTTAGACCATAAGGCCAATAAAACAAAACATTTGATGTATGTCTATGTTTTCATCCCAAAACCACACCAATGTTGCAAAGTAATGCCTTTATTGAGACATTGTCATTCGTCAACTTAACTGTCAAAAGCACTCAAAAGCACTGACAAAAGCAGTGATACTTAAGCCTTTGAAGTAGGCAAGTAACCTATATGCTCTTCCACATTACTCCTCACTGACACAATTCGACTAAAGGTACAATGAAAAATCTGAAATAAAATAAGAATAATCTTATTTTAAATAAAACATCAGTGCAAACATATTATGAATGTGCATGTTGCACTGAATGGTAGACGCTGGTAACTTCAGCTGGTGTGACTTTATCTGACTCACTGTCATGCATCAGACTTAAGAGAAACGACTGCATAGACTTAGATGTTTCTTGCTGTTGAAACTTTTTCTGGTGAGATTCGCATCTGCCATGTCTCTTGACATCGTGCTCACCACCATGAGCAACTGAAAAACTACTTTTGCACAAAAAAACAGAAAGCTCTGTTGGGTTCATCTGTTGATCTTTCCCAGGAATATGATGTCATCCATTCTCTACTGAAAGAGCACTTTCTCGTTCTGGGTGGCACACTGGCCATAGTTTTGCATTCAGGCACCCACTCTCCCTCTCTGTGTCTGTTCAATTTCATGTGGTGGGGCATTTACATTCCCTATAGTTTGATTGACGCAGCCTATGACACAACCTATTGGACAGACATCCTCATTCTCTCCTGCAACCATAGGATGAAACGAAAGCCAAGAGTGCTGTCCAGAGCCATAGATAGAGCTACTGCTCTGGTGCTGTCTCTGCCTTCAAGTAACGCACCATGCAAATGGAATAGATCGCATCTGTATTTTTCACGTTGTCAATGAATGACCAATGAAAAAGTGGGACATTATCCTAATATGCGTGATGTGGGACAAATGCTCAAATGGCTGTACAGAATAACCTAAAGTGGGATGGGTGGTCACCCTACCCAGCTCACACCCATAGTCAGCTAGGATAGGCTCCAGCTTGCCTGCAATCCTACACAGGATAAGCGGTTATGGATAATGCATGGGTGGATTATTTTGTTTAAATACAATCTTTGCACTGTTTGAACATTTCCATGGTCATTGAGTGAGACTAAAACTGAACAATTCTTCTACTACACAGTAATATTACCCCCCTCCCCCTACCCCCACACCACCCCCCAACAGATCACATTGTGTGAATTCAGGTACATTGGGATATTCAGTTAATTCAGCCAGTTTACCTGAGCAGTGAAAGTCAAAACTTCCTGTATATTCTGAAGCCCATGCAGTAGAACCACTTGATAGCAGTCACATGCATTCATTCATTTGACTTCTTATAAGGATGTGTGGTCAGCATCAAACATAGAAGTTAACCTTAAAATGCTTGGGGAAGGAAAATTGACATATGGTTTGGCTATTTTCCCTCCATAAACTTCTAGAAATGGCATGACTAATAAATTCAACATATATATGAGACAAGCTGCATATACAGAAACCAGACTACCTATGGTAACTGATTAAGTATGAAGTTAGTTCAAATCATGTCTAGAGGTTTATGTCCTTCAATATGATTGGTAATTTCAGAAAGCATGGTTCAGATTATTTGGGACAGGCTTAAAACAAGACAGAAGAAAAGTATATAAAAGTAAAGGATATAGCCAAATGGATACATGAATTTGTTGTTGATGTCTTTGGTGACGATTTTGTCAAATTCAGTTATTTAAACATTTTTTAGTGATAAACTATATGATGAAAAGTATGTGGGCATTTGACTATCACACCCATACACTATGTGGGCCTTCTGCAATCTGGGACAACAAAGTTGGAAAAACACAATCATCTAGAATATCTTTGTTGGCTGTAGTATTAAGATTTTTCTTCACTGGAGCCAAAGAGCTAAAAAAATATGTTATAAATGTCTCCAAACAAAAAAGGACCACATTCATGATTATAAGAATTACTTTGGGAAACAACAATCCATTGTTAAAATCTGTTTATTAGTAGTATTAACATTAACTTTTCTTCCATTTTACAGGAGAAACTACTGATGCTGTTATCCGAAAATAATGCACAGCTTCTTACCAATCAGTTCTCACATTCAACCAAGCTGTGGGACAAAAATAAATAACACTTTAAACTTGTCATTGCATGAAACAAATAGGCCTAAACCAATGTTCCACATTTCCAAACAAGCTGTTGGAAAGGATCAGATATGTCATTAAAAAGGTACTCTGTATGCCTTGACAAAAAGATAATACATATGTATATGAGACCACCATGAGAATCGCAGAAATACAGTGCTTGAGATGTTTTGGTTTTCTGGATGACAAAAAAGTTTCAAAAAATTGGAAATTCAAAATCTGTCCCAATATAATGTCCCCCTATATCCGACCTTTCTCCAGAATTTTCAAGTGTTGGAAATACCGAAGATTATGACAAATCTATCTTTCTGCCCATCGACCACTCACAAAAATGATATAGGATATAAATTAAAACCATACAACATGTACAAAGAGGTTGGCAGTAGCTTATTGGTTGAGATGTCGGTCTACTGGTCGTGACTTGAAATCACAGCACCACCAGGCTGCCACCGCTGGACCCTTGAGCAAAACCTCAACTGCTCAGTCCCGTCTGCCAAATGCCGTAAATGTATAAAGGAAATTAAGTCATCGTTATCCCAGCACACGCACGACAAATAATTTCATTTTTCACAACAAAGTAATATTTTTAGATTCATTTGAATAAGAACATTAATGAGATTGGACTACAGAAAGATAAAACAAAGAGTGGGAAATGTCACGTGTCTGTCTATTAGCTCTCACCTGATCAGAGGGCTCACCAACTTTCTCCCTTTGCGCATGCGCAAGTGTCTGTGTTCCGCTGCTGTCCAGACTAATGATGCTCTCAGTAGGAGGTCTGGCGTATTTCACATCACTCCTTCTAGAGTCAGTGGTTCTGTAACCTTCATAATTGTACATGTGCTGTAAAGTTCCTGTTCCTCCGACGTCTGCGTAAAGGGGTGGATAATACGGAATAACTGGCAGATTGGCACCGGATTTATAAAACATCCGCTCACGCCTCCATCTGTAGCATTTCACTGACAGTATAGTTATGATGGAGACGATAAAGAGGAATGAAACCACAGCCAAGGCCAGCACTAGATAAAATGTCAGGTTGTCGTTGTATTCCTTGCCGTGCGTAAAGTCAGTGAACTCGGAGAGCACTTCAGGGAAAGTGTCCGCCACCGCCACGTTCACACTGACTGTAGCTGAACGAGAGGGCTGTCCGTTGTCCTCCACTACAACAGTGAGTTTCTGTTTCACAGCATCTTTATCAGTGACTTGGCGCACGGTTCTGATTTCTCCATTCTGTAAGCCCACTTCAAACAGCGCCCTGTCTGTCGCTTTGTGCAGTTTATATGAGAGCCAGGCATTCTGTCCAGAGTCCACATCCACAGCCACCACTTTAGTGACAAGATAGCCCACATCTGCTGAACGAGGCACCATTTCAGCCACCACAGAGCCACCAGTTTGGACCGGATACAGAATCTGAGGCGCGTTGTCATTCTGGTCCTGAATAATAATCTTCACACTCGCGTTGCTACTGAGAGGCGGGTTGCCTCCGTCCTGCGCTTTGACGCGAATATTGAACTCTTTTGTTTGCTCGAAATCAAAAGCTCGAACAGCAAGAATCTCTCCGCTCTCTGCGTTCACTGAAACATAAGACGAAGCAGAAACTCCGTTCACAGAAAGATCTTCCAAAAAATAGGAAATGCGCGCATTATTCCCAGAGTCTCTGTCAGTTGCTGTCACTGCAAATACAGACACTCCAGGTGAATTATTTTCCATCACATAAGCGGTGTATGAGTGACGCTGGAAAACAGGGGCGTTGTCATTTACATCCGATATTTTAAGCCTCAGGGTTTGATTTGTAGATAAAGGTGGAGATCCTTCATCTGTAGCTGTGATGGTTATATTGTATTCAGAAAACATTTCACGGTCTAAAATACGGTCAGTGATTAAACTATAGAAATTAGAGGATGTCGCTTTGATGCGAAACGGCAGATCTGAATTCACTGAGCATTTAATCTGTCCGTTTTTCCCGGAGTCCAAGTCTTTAATATTTAGGATTGCAATAACAGTCTCCGGGGCGGAATCTTCAGGGATCGGACTGAAAAATGAGATAACACTGATAACTGGGGAATTATCATTAACATCTGTAATTTCAATCAACACTTTACTGTTATCACTTAGTCCGCCTTCGTCTATCGCCTCGACATCTAGTTCATATTGTTTGGATTTTTCGAAATCTAAGATATATTTAACTTTTATTTCCCCAGTTTTTGAATTAATATTAAATATTTCCATGGCCTCTTTCCCGGAGCTTTGTGAAAATGAATAGGTAACCTCTCCATTAGATCCTTTGTCCTTGTCTGTAGCACTGACTGTCACTACTAAACTATCTTTCGGAATATTTTCTGATAAAGACACTCGGTATATTGGCTGACTGAACACAGGAGAATTATCGTTTATATCAAGAACAGTGACAGTTATCTTAACTGTTCCAGATTTCTGAGGAGTTCCACCATCAAATGCTGTTAAAATTAAATTATGCTCCTCTTGTTCCTCTCTGTCTAAAGGTGTTTTTAAAACCATCGCAGCATGTTTCGTACCGTCGCTACGTGATAATTCTTTCAGAGTGAAATGGTCAGTGGGATTAAGGGTGTATCTCTGCAGTGTATTCAGCCCGACATCAGGATCATGCGCACTGTCTAAAGAAAACCGTGAACCAGCGGCTGCAGATTCCGTTATTTCAATACTGATTTCCTTTCTTTCGAAAGCAGGGGCATGATCATTTATATCCAATATTTCAACATCAACTCGATGTAGAGCTACTGGATTATCTAGAATAATCTGAAAATGTAAAGAGCATGGAGAGACTTTAGCGCACAGCTCCTCTCTATCTATCCTCTCTCTCACTATCAGAGAGCCTTTATCCACATTCAGACCGATGTACTCACGACTGTCCTCTGTAAAGATCCGCGCTCGGCCAGATTTCAGTCTCTTTACATCCAAACCGAGATCCTGAACGATATTTCCCACCACTGATCCCTTGTTCATCTCCTCGGGAATAGAATAACGGACCTGCCCGTGCGCAACGGCCATGACAAAAGCAAATCCAAGCAGAAGCATCGTCAGCCATGTCGAAACGCGGGCAGTAGAGTCTCTTATCCGGGCATCGAGGGAACAAAGACCACACATGTTATAAACACTCCAGACTGGGCACTACAAAGACTTTTTAATGCAGCCTAAAATAAATCAAATGCCGTTTTTTAAAAAATCCTCAATGGTTGTTCTGCTGTGATCTTTTTTTAACCGAGATACAGTTCAAAGTGAAGACAAGTCCTTTCTGCATGCAGTCAGAATACAGGGGAGGATCCACAACTGAGCATTGCATCTTCACACCCTGACCAACAGCGTCCCTCAGAGTTAAATAAAATTATTGCATCCAATCAGCGCTAAAAGAACAGTATTATTATTATTATTACGTAGGAAGCACGGTGGTGTAGTATCTAGCATTGTCGCCTCACAGCAAGAAGGTTCTGGGTTTGAGCCCAGTGGTTGATGGGGCCTTTCTGTGTGGAATTTGGATGTTCTCCCCTGTCTGTGTGGGTTTCCACTGGGTGCTCCAGTTTCCCCCACAGTGCAAAGACATGCAGGTTAGGTTAATTGGTGGCTCTTAATTGACTGTAGGTGTGAATGTGAGTGTGAATGGTTGTTTGTCTCTATGTGTCAGCCCTGCGATGACCTGGTGACTTGTCCAGGGTGTACCCCACCTTTAGGGTGACCACCTCCAAAAAGACAAAAAGTTTGATAAGTAGTATGTTTTGGTGGGACAAGGTGTGACAGATGCGGCAGCTTAAAGCTTTTATATATATAGCCTCTATCTTATCAAGAAATATTTGTATCCTGCCTTCAAACCTGTTAACAATGATCATACACTTCACAATTTAGACCATAAGGCCAATAAAACAAAACATTTTATGTATGTCTATGTTTTCATCCCAAAAACACACCAATGTTGCAAAGTACTGTCTTCATTGAGACACTGTCATTCGTCAACTCAACTGTCAAAAGCAGTCAAAAGCGCTGACAAAAGCAGTACTCAAGCCTTTCAAGTAAGCAAGTAACCTATATGCTCTTCCAAATTACTCCTCACTGAAACAATTCAACTAAAGGTACAATGAAAAATCTGAAATAAAATAAAAAATAATCTTATTTTAAATAAAACATTAGTGCAAACATTTTATGAATGTGCATGTTGCACTGAATGGTATACACTGGTAACTTCAGCTGGTGTGACTTTATCTGACTCACTGTCATGCTTTGGACTTAATAGAAATGACTGCATAGATTTAGACATTTCTTGCTGTTGAACCTTTTTCTGATGAGACTCGTATCTGCCATGTCTCTTGATGTCATGCTCACCACCATGAGCAACTGAACAACTACTTTTGCACAAATAACAGAAAGCTCTGTTGGGTTTATCAGTTGATCATACCCATGAATATGATGTCGTCCATTCTCTACTGAAAGAGCACTTTCTCTTTTTGGGTGGCACACTGGCCATAGTTTCGCATTCAGGCACCCACTCTCCCTCTCTGTGTCTGTTCGATTTCAAGTGGTGGGGCATTTACATTCCCTATAGTTTGATTGACCTAGCCTATGACACAGCCTATTGGACGGACATCCTCATTCTCTCCTGCAACCATTGGACGAAATGAAAGCCAAGGGTGCTGTCCAGAGCCATAGATAGAGCTACCGCTCTGGTGCTGTCTCTGCCTTCGAGTAACACATCAGGCAAATGGAATAGATCGCATCCATGTTTTTCATGTTGTCAATGAATGACCAATGAAAAAGTGGGACATTATCCTAATATGCGTGACATGGGACAAATGCTCAAATGGCTGTATAACCTAAAGTGGGACGGGTGGTCACCCTACCCAGCTCAAACCCATAGTCAGCTGGGATAGGCTCCAGCTTGCCTGCGACCCTGCACAGGATAAGCGGGTAATGATAATGGTTGGGTGGATTATTTTGTTTAAATACAATCTTTGCACTGTTTGAACATTTCCATGGTCACTGAGTGAGACTAAAACTGAACAATTCTTCTACTACGCAGTAACATCAACCCCCCTCCCCCCAATCCCACACCCCCACACCCCCACACCACCCCTCCAACAGATCACATCGTGTGAATTCAGGTCCATTGGGACATTGGGTTAATTCAGACAGTTTACCTGAGCAGTGAAAGTCAAAACTTACTGTATATTCTAAAGCCCATGCAGTAGAACCTGTAGATAGAAGTCACATGGATTCATTCATTTGGCCTCTTATAAGGATGTGTGGTCAGCATCAAACATAGAAGTTAACCTTAAAATGCTTGGGGAAGGAAAATTGACATATGGTTTCGCTATTTTCCCTCCATAAACTTCTAGAATTGGCATGACTAATAAATTCAACTTATACAGTATATGAGACATGTTGCATATACAGAAACCAGACTACCTACAGTAACTGAATAAGTATCAAACTAGTTCAAATCATGTCCAGAAGTTTATAACTTTCAATATGATTGGTAGTTTCGGAAAGCATGGTTCAGATTATTTGGGACAGGCTTAAAACAAGACAGAAGAAAAGTGTATAAAATGAAAGGACACAGCCGAATGGATACATGAATTTGTTGTTGATGTCTTTGGTGACGATTTTGTCAATTTCAGTTATTTAAACCTTTTTTACAGATAAACTATATGATGAAAAGTATGTGGGCATTTGACTATCACACCCATACACTATGTGGGCCTTCTGCAATCTGGGACAACAAAGTTGAAAAAACACAATCATCTAGAATATCTTTGTTGGCTGTAGTATTAAGATTTTTCTTCACTGGAGCCAAAGAGCGCAAAAAATGTCATAAATCTCTCCAAACAAAAAAGGACCACTGTGGCAGTGGGGGCGTGGTCAAGCGTCGGTCTGTGACCGGAGGGCGGAGTCAGGGAAGGTAAGTGGCAGAATCACTACACCTGATGTGAATTAACCTGTTTTTGTGTGTCTTCCCAGCAACCACACCCTATATAAGGAGAGAGAGAGCAGAGGAAGAGAGCTCTCTCCCGCACCAGATGATTTGTGTGTGTGTGTATGCGTGTGGCTGGGAGAGTGTACGTTGCTCCTGAAAAGTGCAAATAAAAAGAGTTTTTGGAACTCAGTTCTGGCCTGCCGTACTTCTGTGCTCCACCCACCCGCTCTGACTTCTACAGTGGTGCTGAAACCCGGGACAGAGCACAGAGGAGAACAGCCCCATGAGTTCTCCCCCTTCGCAGACCTGATCCATGCCCTCAAGACAGCCCAACAGAGCCAGCACCAGGCGCTGCTCACCCTCCGAAAGGAGCAAGAACAATGGTTCAAGGCCCTGGTGCTGGCGCAACAGGAAGATCGTCAGGCGTTCCGGCACCTCATCATGTCGGCGGGATCCACCATCTCCACCGCTGCGGGCCCACTCCACCTCACCCTAACGAAGATGGGCCTGCACGACGAACCCAAGGCCTTCCTCACGCTATTTCAACAAGCAGCAGAAGCCTCGGGGTGGCTGGTGGAACAGCACGTGGCGTGTCTCCTCCCCCTGCTAAAGGGCGAGGCGCAGCTGGCCGCACTACAGCTCCCCACCGACAGCTGGCTGGTCTACGCGGACCTGCGCCAGGCTGTCCTCCAGCATGTGGGGTGCACCCACGAACAACATCATCAGCGCTTCCGTGCTCTGGGCCTAGAGGAGGTCGGCCGCCCATTCGCGTTTGGCCAGCAACTCTGGGACGCCTGCAGGTGGTGGCTGAGGGCTGACAACCACGATGCCAAGGGAGTTGTCGACCTCGTGGCACTGGGGCAGGTCATTGCGCAACTTCCCAAAGGAACGGCGGAGTGGGTCCAGTGCCATCGCCCGGCGTTGCTGGATCAGGCCATTGAGTTGGCGGAGGATCATTTGGCGGCTGTTCCTGTGGCAGGATCACAGATCCCCTCTTCGCTTCTCTCCTCTCTCTCTCTCTCTCTCCCCCTCCCCTCCTGTGTCTCGTCCTCGCCCCGTTCCCCCACCGCGGAGGTGGGGGCCGGCTCCCTCACAGCCGGTCCGCCGCACCCAGGGTGTTCTCCCGTTTCCCACTTCCGTGTCTGTCTCCCCCCCCCCCCCCCCCCTCAGGTGAGTGAGCCCCAGAGTACCGGTGCAGAGAGAAAGCCCGGGCTGGTTTGCTGGCGCTGCGGGGAGATGGGGCATCTCCAGCATCAATACTCGGCAAAGGAGGTGGGCACGGTGGTCTGGATCCCCGATGCGCCAGGAGCCGCCCTTGATCGGGCCGGAGTGTATTGCATACTGGTGAGTATCCAAGGGGATACATATCAGGCTTTGGTGGACTCTGGCTGTAATCAGACCTCAATCCACCAACTCCTGGTGCAATATGAGGCATTGGGGGGAACACAGGGGATGAAGGTTTTGTGTGTGCACGGGGATGTTCACCGCTACCCTTTAGTGTCAGTCCACATTCTTTTCAGAGGGGAAAAATTTAGAGTAAAGGCGGCGGTTAATCCTCGCCTCACCCACTCAGTAATTTTGGGGACTGATTGGCCAGGATTAAGGGAGTTAATGAGTCATTTAGTAAAGCATGGGTCCTGCCATATTTCAGCAAGGGGAGGTCCCAGTGTTGCATTGGTGGGAGCAGCTGTCACAGAGCCGTCTTTGTCATCTCCATGTCAGAATGAGGAGCTGCCGGCTCGGGAATCCCTCGTGGATTTTCCGTTAGAGCAGTCGCGAGACGAGACTCTGCGGCATGCATTTGACCAAGTGAGAGTAATCGATGGTCAAATGCTCCAGCCAAACGCCACCCTGTCCTTCCCCTATTTTTCTATTATGAAGGATAGATTATACCAAGTGATGCAGGACACTCAGACTAAAGAACAAATCATGCAGCTCTTGATTCCAAAAAGCCGCCGGGAATTGGTATTCCAGGTGGCTCACTTTAATCCCATGGCTGGACACTTAGGGCAGGATAAAACACTAGCCCAAATAATGGCCCGGTTCTACTGGCCAGGGATTTGCGACGATGTCCATAGGTGGTGTACGGCGTGCCGCGAATGCCAGTTAGTAAATCCAGTGGCCATTCCAAAAGCACCTTTGCATCCTCTCCCATTAATCGAGACCCCGTTCGAAAGAATTGGGATGGATCTTGTCAGGCCATTAGATCGGTCAACACGAGGGTACCGCTTTATATTAATTCTAGTGGACTATGCAACGCGATAACCGGAAGCAGTGCCTCTTTGCAATATCTCAGCACGCAGTATTGCAGAAGCACTCTTCTGCATTATCTCCCGAGTTGGAATCCCCAAAGAGAATCTGACTGATCAAGGCACCTCGTTTATGTCACGAACACTGAACGAACTTTATGGGTTATTAGGTATTAAGCCGATCTGCACCAGCGTTTACAACCCACAAACGGACAATTTAGTCAAACGATTCAATCGCATCCTCAAAAATATGATGAAGAAATTCGTAAGCGAGGACGCACATAATTGGGATAAATGGCTCGAACCCTTGTTGGTTGCAGTGCGAGAGGTCCCACAAGCCTCCACGGGGTTCTCCCCATTCGAATTGTTATATGGGCATAAGCCGTGCAGCATTTTAGACGTGCTGCAAGAAAATTGGGAGGAGGGACCTTCACCAAGTAAAAATGAAATTCAATATGTTATTGACCTGCACACAAAACTCCACACACTCACACACCTAACCCAGGAGAATTTGCGGCAGGCCCAAGAATGGCAAACCCGCCTGTACGACAAGGGTACGCGCCTTAGGGAGTTCACACCGGGAGATAAAATACTCATACTGTCGCCCACATCGAGCTCCAAATTGGTCGCCAAGTGGCAAGGACTCTTTGAGGTCACACGGCGAGTCGGGGACATTGACTACGAGGTGAGGCGAACGGACAGGGGTGGGGCGCTACAGATTTACCACCTCAATCTGCTCAAACTCTGGAATGAGGAGGTCCCTGTGGCATTGGTGTCGGTGGTTCCTGAGAAGGCAGAGCTGGGGCCGGAGGTTCAAAAGGGAGCATTGGCATCGCGTAACTCTCCGGTCCCCTGTGGAGACCACCTCTCCCCGACACAGCTTACGGAGGTTGCCCAGTTGCAGACCGAATTTTTGGACGTGTTCTCGCCCCTGCCCAGCTGCACCGACCTCATAGAGCACCGCATTGAGACGCCCCCGGGGGTGGTAGTGCATAGCTGCCCTTACATGCTACCCGAACACAAGAAAAAAGTGGTTCGGGAAGAACTCAATGCCATGCTCGAAAGGGGCATCATCGAGGAGTCCCACAGCGACTGGAGCAGCCTGGTGGTCTTGGTACCCAAGGCCGACAGGTCGGTCCGGTTCTGTGTAGACTATAGAAAAGTCAACTTTGTGTCTAAATTCGACGCGTACCCAATGCCTCATATTGATGAGTTGCTCGATCGACTAGGCACGGCTCACTTTTACTCAACACTGGATTTGACAAAGGGGTATTGGCAGATCCCCTTGACTCCATTATCCCGAGAAAAAACGGCCTTTTCCACACCGTTCGGCTTACACCAATTTGTCACACTTCCTTTTGGGCTGTTTGGGGTGCCCGCTATGTTTCAGCGGCTGATGGATAGGGTCCTCCACCCTCACACCACCTATGCAGCCACGTACCTTGACGACATCATTATTTATAGTAATGACTGGCCATGGCACCTACAACACCTGAGGGCCATCCTTAGGTCGCTGAGGTGGGCTGGTCTCACAGCCAACCCGAAGAAGTGTGCGATTGGGTGGGTGGAAGTAAGATATCTGGGCTTCCACTTGGGCAATGGGCAGGTGCGTCCCCAAATTAACAAGACGGCAGCGATTGCAGCCTGCCCGAGGCCCAAGACCAAAAAGGGGGTGAGACAGTTCCTGGAGCCGGCTGGCTATTATCGTAGGTTTATACCTAATTATTTGGACGTCACCAGCCGGCTGACTGATCTCACTAAAATGGGGGCACCAGATCCGGTCCAGTGGACGGAGCAATGCCAGCGGGCTTTTTCTGAGGTAAAGGCTGCACTGTGTGGGGGGCCACTGTTACACTCCCCTGACTTTTCTCTCCCTTTTATATTGCAGACAGATATGTCGGACAGAGGGCTGGGGGCTGTTTTGTCCCAGGAGGTGGAGGGGGAGGATTGCCCAGTGCTGTACATAAGTCGAAAGCTGTCAGTGCATGAGGGGCGCTACAGCACCATAGAGACGGAGTGCCTGGCCATCAAGTGGGCGGTCCTCGCCCTCTGTTACTACCTGCTGGGATGCCCTTTCACCCTCTGTTCGGACCACGCGCCCCTCCAGTGGCTCCACCGCATGAAGGATGTCAACGCGCGGATCACCAGTTGGTATCTGGCACTCCAACCCTTTAACTTCAAGGTGGTGCACAGGCAGGGGGCACAGATGGTCGTGGCGGACTTCCTCTCCCATCGGGGGGGGGGGGGTGGGGGGAGTCAGCTGCAGGCCGGACAGCTGCCCGGCCTGAGTCGGGTGGTGGGGGTATGTGGCAGTGGAGGCATGGTCAAGCGTTGGTCTGTGACCGGAGGGCGGAGTCAGGGAAGGTAAGTGGCAGAATCACTACACCTGATGCGAATTAACCTGTGTTTGTGTGTCTTCCCAGCAACCATGCCCTATATAAGGAGAGAGAGAGCAGAGGAAGAGAGCTCTCTCCCACACCAGATGACTTGTGTGTGTGTGTATACGTGTGGCTGGGAGAGTGTACGTTGCTACTGAAAAGTGCAAATAAAAAGAGTTTTTGGAACTCAGTTCTGGCCTGCCGTACTTCTGTGCTCCACCCACCCGCTCTGACTTCTACAACCACATTCATGATTATAAGAATTACTTTGGGAAACAACAATCCATTGATAAAATCTGTTTATTTGTACTACAGTATTAACATTAACTTTTCTTTCATTTTACAGGAGAAACTACCAATGCTGTTATCTGAAAATAATGCACAGCTTCTGACCAATCAGTTCTCACACTCAACCAAGCTCATCTCATCATCTCTAGCCGCTTTATCCTGTTCTACAGGGTCGCAGGCAAGCTGGAGCCTATCCCAGCTGACTACGGGCAAAAGGCGGGGTACACCCTGGACAAGTCGCCAGGTCATCACAGGGCTGACACATAGACACAGACAACCATTCACACCTACGGTCAATTTAGAGTCACCAGTTAACCTAACCTGCATGTCTTTGGACTGTGCGGGAAACCAGAGCACCCGGAGGAAACCCACGCAGACACAGGGAGAACATGCAAACTCCACACAGAAAGGCCCTCGCCGGCCACAGGGCTTGAACCCAGGACCTTCTTGCTGTGAGGCGACAGTGCTAACCACTACACCACCGTGCCGCCCCCACTCAACCAAGCTGTGGGACAAAAATAAATAACACTTTAAACTTGTCATTGCATGAAACAAATAGGCCTAAACCAATAAAACCATGTTCCACATTTCCAAAAACCTGTCGGAAAGGATCAGATATGTCATTAAAAAGGTACTCTGTATGCCTTGACAAAAAGATAATCCATATGTATATATGAGACCACCATGAGAATCGCAGAAATACGGTGCTTTAGATGTTTTGGTTTTCTGGATGACAAAAAAATTTAAAAAATTTGGAAATTCAAAATCTGTCCCAATATAATGTCCCCCTACATCTGACTTTTCTCCAGAATTTTCAAGTATTGGAAATACCGAAGATTATGACAAATCTATCTTTCTGCCCATCGACCAATCACAAAAATGATGTAGGCTCTAAATTAAAACCATACAACATGTACAAAGAGGTTGGCAGTAGCTTATTGGTTGAGATGTCGGTCTACTGGTCGTGACTTGAAATCACAGCACCACCAGGCTGCCACTGCTGGACCCTTGAGCAAAACCTCAACTGCTCAGTCCCGTCTGCCAAATGCCGTAAATGTACAAAGGAAATTAAGTCATCGTTATCCCAGCACACGCACGACGAAGAATGAGTTCATTTTTCACAACAAAGTCAATTTTTTTAGATTAATTTGAATCGGAACATTAATGAGATTGTAAAACCGAAAGATAAAAAAACAGTGTGAAGCGTCACGTGTCTGTCTATTTAGCTCTCACCTGATCAGAGGGCTCACCAACTTTGTGCCTTTGCGCATGCGCAAGTGTCTGTGCTCCGCTGCTGTCCAGACTAATGATGCTCTCAGTAGGAGGTCTGGCGTATTTCACATCACTCCTTCTAGAGTCAGTGGTTCTGTAACCTTCATAATTGTACATGTGCTGTAAAGTTCCTGTTCCTCCGACGTCTGCGTAAAGGGGTGGATAATACGGAATAACTGGCAGATTGGCACCGGATTTATAAAACATCCGCTCACTTCTCCATCTGTAGCATTTCACTGACAGTATAGTTATGATGGAGACGATAAAGAGGAATGAAACCACAGCCAAGGCCAGCACTAGATAAAATGTAAGGTTGTCGTTGTATTCCTTGTCGTGCGTAAAGTCAGTGAACTCGGAGAGCACTTCAGGGAAAGTGTCCGCCACCGCCACGTTCACATTGACTGTAGCTGAACGAGAGGGCTGTCCGTTGTCCTCCACTACAACAGTGAGTTTCTGTTTCACAGCATCTTTATCAGTGACTTGGCGCACGGTTCTTATTTCTCCATTCTGTAAGCCCACTTCAAACAGCGCCCTGTCTGTCGCTTTGTGCAGTTTATATGAGAGCCAGGCATTCTGTCCAGAGTCCACATCCACAGCCACCACTTTAGTGACAAGATAGCCCACATCTGCTGAACGAGGCACCATCTCAGCCACCACAGAGCCACCAGTTTGGACCGGATACAGAATCTGAGGCGCGTTGTCGTTCTGGTCCTGAATAATAATCTTCACACTCGCGTTGCTACTGAGAGGCGGGTTGCCTCCGTCCTGCGCTTTGACGCGAATATTGAACTCTTTTGTTTGCTCGAAATCAAAAGCTCGAACAGCAAGAATCTCTCCGCTCTCTGCGTTCACTGAAACATAAGACGAAGCAGAAACTCCGTTCACAGAAAGATCTTCCAAAAAATAGGAAATGCGCGCATTATTCCCAGAGTCTCTGTCAGTTGCTGTCACTGCAAATACAGACACTCCAGGTGAATTATTTTCCATCACATAAGCGGTGTATGAGTGACGCTGGAAAACAGGGGCGTTGTCATTTACATCCGATATTTTAAGCCTCAGGGTTTGATTTGTAGATAAAGGTGGAGATCCTTCATCTGTAGCTGTGATGGTTATATTGTATTCAGAAAACATTTCACGGTCTAAAATACGGTCAGTGATTAAACTATAGAAATTAGAGGATGTCGCTTTGATGCGAAACGGCAGATCTGAATTCACTGAGCATTTAATCTGTCCGTTTTTCCCGGAGTCCAAGTCTTTAATATTTAGGATTGCAATAACAGTCTCCGGGGCGGAATCTTCAGGAATCGGACTGAAAAATGAGATAACACTGATAACTGGGGAATTATCATTAACATCAATAATATCAATCAGCACTTTACTGGCATCGGTTAGTCCGCTTTTATCCATCGCGTCCACGTTTAATTCATACTGTTTGGATTTTTCAAAATCTATGACACCTTTTACATTTATTTCCCCAGTGTCTGAATTAATATTAAATAATTCTATGTCTTCTTTCCCGGAGCTTTGTGAAAATGAATAGGTAACCTCTCCATTAGATCCTTTGTCCTTGTCTGTAGCACTGACTGTCACTACTAAACTACCTTTCGGAATATTTTCTGATAAAGACACTCGGTATATTGGCTGACTGAACACAGGAGAATTATCGTTTACATCAAGAACAGTGACAGTTATCTTAACTGTTCCAGATTTCTGAGGAGTTCCACCATCAAATGCTGTCAAAATTAAATTATGCTCCTCTTGTTCCTCTCTGTCTAAAGGTGTTTTTAAAACCATTGCAACATATTTACTGCCATCGTTTCGTGATAATTCTTTCAGAGTGAAATGGTCAGTGGGATTAAGGGTGTATCTCTGCAGTGTATTCAGCCCGACATCAGGATCATGCGCACTGTCTAAAGAAAACCGTGAACCAGTGGCAGCAGATTCCGCTATTTCAATATTGATTTCTTTTCTGCCGAAAGCAGGGGCATGATCATTGATATCTAATATTTCAACATCAACTCGATGCAGCTCCATTGGATTATCTAGAATAATCTGAAAATGTACGGAGCATGGAGAGACTTTAGCGCACAGCTCCTCTCTATCTATCCTCTCTCTCACTATCAGAGAGCCTTTATCCACATTCAGACCGATGTACTCACGACTGTCCTCTGTAAAGATCCGCGCTCGGCCAGATTTCAGTCTCTTTACATCCAGACCGAGATCCTGAACGATATTTCCCACCACTGATCCCTTGTTCATCTCCTCGGGAATAGAATAACGGACCTGCCCGTGCGCAACGGCCATGACAAAAGCAAATCCAAGCAGAAGCATCGTCAGCCATGTCGAAACGCGGGCAGTAGAGTCTCTTATCCGGGCATCGAGGGAACAAAGACCACACATGTTACTGGGACTCAAAATTCGACCCAATTAAGACTCAAATAAAAAACAGACTGAAGTAAAAGACTAAACATATATGCAAAATAAAAGGCAACACTTCATCAACGATGTTTTTTGCTCAAGAGACAGGACCAAGTGAGGAAAAATCGTGTGTGCATGCGGTCAGAATACAGGGGAGGATCCAGAATGAACATATAAAAACTGCACACCCTGACCAACAGCGTCACTCAGAGTCATATAAGATTATTACACCTGGTCATTGGTGAAATTTGCTTAACTCTACAACATTACTACATATCACGTTTAGACGATTTGTTTTGTTCTTGAGGATCACTGAAGATTAAAAGGTACATCTGAAGTCCTTCCTGAGGACATTCTCCAGTCCTCCAATCCCAAAACATAGTATTAATTTGGGTATCCTGGGACATGAGGTAATTTGGGCCATATAAACTTAACAGCATTTTTTTTTGGGGGGGGGGGGGGGGTATCTGATAAGTGAAAGTCAAATGGTATGCTCTTAAGTCCGTGCAGTGAAACTTCTTAATGGAAATAACATGACGTAGGTCATCTTACATCATATAAGGGGGTGTGGCTTGCTTGAAACTGGACATTGACACCAAAAAGCTTGAAGAAGGACATTTTTTCCATCAGGTTATAAAACTGTCATGACTAATATATTCAAAATGCTTATGATGCATATATAGGAAAGCTATACTACTGTCAGAAATTAAACATAATGTGACTTCAAAGCATGTATAGATGTTTATAATTTAGTACATTTCCAAGAACTCCCAAACATATGTGTAGTAACCTGGTTCAGTAACATTCAGTCTAATCAGGGGAGTGTTAAAAGACAATAAGTGGAGACTGGAAGAATGAAGGGATATAATGCATGCATATATGAAAGAACCAATATGGTTCAAGAATTCTCATCACATCTCATTATCTCTAGCCGCTTTATCCTTCTACAGGGTCGCAGGCAAGCTGGAGCCTATCTCAGCTGACTACAGGCGAAAGGCAGGGTACACCCTGGACAAGTTGCCAGGTCATCACAGGGCTGACACATATAGACACAGACAACCATTCCCACTCACATTCACACCTACGGTCAATTTAGAGTCACCAGTTAACCTAACCTGCATGTCTTTGGACTGTGGGGGAAACCAGAGCACCCGGAGAACATGCAAACTCCACACAGAAAGGCCCTCGCCAGCCACGGGGCTCGAACCCAGACCTTCTTGCTGTGAGGCGACAGCGCTAACCACTACACTATGCCTGGTTCAAGAATTCACTGATTAATATTATTTGCATTATACACTGTTCTTTGTACATCTTAAGGAGCAGGAGGACAAGAGAAGCTATGACATATAAATCAATACTTTGGTCTTCTACAAAGTATGCAGGGATTTTTAGTGTGTGTAGTGTTTTATACAATTTTATATATATACTGTGCTAAGCTTCTCCTTCAAAAATGTAAAACTGTTGCATTATTTTTGTGGTGTTTGAAAATTAGTTATTTATTTTATTACATTAAGAGACTAGTTATAAATTTGGAAAATATTTACAATTACTGAAACAAAAATTCTTTTATCTGTATGTCAGTTATGTAATGTTACTGAGTCTAGCATATTAAATTGAAGTAAATGTTAGCTAATCTAGTTTGATCATACAATATTAGAACATTTTAATGCCTTAAGTGAAGAATTTTTCAAGGTCTGTAGACATAGTAATAAAAAATGACACAAATAATGTTTTAGAAGTGCCACTAATGACCATGGCCGTAATACCATTGAGGACACCGAGGTAATGTCCTCGGTATTTTTTTCAGAAATTTCAAATTGGACTACGCTGAATTCAAGCAGTGGTCAATGTAAAACGCAACGTCCGCATCCACATGTCATCTGTATTTCCCCCCAATAAAATTCACATTTGTCTAATGTCATCTGAAATCTCTCAGCCTCTATCTCTATCGCTGCCGTGTCTAACGCAGCGTCACGCGATGTAGCTTACACTAGTGTCGGCCGGGGAAGTTGGGTTTTGGATAAAACAGGCATGGTGTAGTCTACGCTCTATCACATATGCCTACTTAACCTATAGGCAAATAGTCACATAGCATTATAGGGCTTTACCTGAGTGCAAAATGAAAAAGTCACAACAAACTAAATTAAGCTTTGGACAGCCAACAGAAGAGCAGGGAAAGAGAAGGAGGGAAGGTGAGAAAATATTGTCAGTGCAGTGGCAGACCATTCAGCGGTGTCATGCCAACTTTCCAAGGGGAAACGCTTCATTGTCATTACCTCTTACATTTATTTAGCATTTCGAGAAACATTCAAAACTATGTTGTCACAGGCAGCCCTGTGCAGGGCTGAGTAAATGGGCTTGTTCGAGGAACTCACTCTCTCTCTCTTTCTCTCATAACTCTCTCTCACTCACTCACACACACACACACACACACACACACACACACACACACACACACACACACACACACACACACAAATAATACACTCTCACACACTCTCTCTAATACATAGTCTTCACACAGAACTAATAGCTCTACATTCTAATGTAATTTAAGATAATGAAATGTAAATGATGCCAATACTTCAGGTAGCTGAGCAATACACTCAGTTCAGTTTTGACTTTTATGTCAGACAAAACTCCACAGTTCTGATGGCACAGTTTTAGAATTGTTAAAGTAAATGTGTTGTGAGCCAAACTTACATTACAGGCAATGGTGAGAACACTATTGCCGCTTTTCCACTACCAACGCGGCTGAGTCGGGCTGAGCCGTGCCGTGCTGAGTCG
Source organism: Neoarius graeffei (assembly GCF_027579695.1). Lineage (NCBI taxonomy): Eukaryota > Metazoa > Chordata > Actinopteri > Siluriformes > Ariidae > Neoarius > Neoarius graeffei. The sequence continues at coordinate 88,881,111 of NC_083570.1, forward strand.
AGCTGAGCGGGGCTGCTGGAGTTGCATTTCAACTACAACCACGCTGAACCGTGCTGGCTGGAAGTGGGTGGACACATTGGGTGGAGTTAGCGAAAGTGGGTGGACGTCACGTTATGTCGTTAAGCAGCGCAAACAGTGACATCAGTGATCTTTTAAGCGGTAGTCTCACGACCCGAATAATAAACAATAAACATGGAGGACATGGAGTCGTTAGTGTTGCTGGTCTTGGTGCTGTGGCTTGTTGTCACCGACAACGCGGACAGATACTGGCAAGAGCGTATAGATGAGGCGAGGCGCATAAGGCTTCAGAAATTCTCGTAATTCGTAATTATTCTCCTTCCGGGTTTACTGTGTTTACAGATCCCAGCGCGCTCGCGGGGCGTGTGTGGGCATGTGAGGACACTCCTCCTCACCAATCAGTGCACAGGGGAGTGTCTGCTCACGCCCCCAACCTCACTCGGCATGGCTTGGCTCACTTCAGCCCCACTCCAAAACGGTGCGAGTTTTAGGGGCTAAGCAGGGCTGAAGCGAGCCGAGTCGTGCTGGTTTTTGGTAGTCGAAACGCGAGCCATGTCGGGCTGAAGTGAGCTGAAGCGAGCTGAAGTGAGCTGAAAAAGGGTAGTGGAAAAGGGCCATCTGTTTCAGAGAATGCACGCAAATGGATCTCAGTTCAAGACAGCCAGATAGACTGATGCCTTTACATTACTGCTCAGAATGTCTCTACACATACAGACACCCACAAATAACACACAAACTCTCTCACTCTCACACACACACACACACACACACTCACACTATTATTATAAGGTGTAATACTAACGCTTACAATTCAGCAGTTCACACCCTTTCTGTCATGTGTATGCTGCAATGTAAATAATGCCAATACTTTAGGTAACTGGTACTTTAGGTATGTATACTCAGTTCAAGAGTTCACTACCTTTCTACTTTTATGTCAGATAAAACACCACAGTTATGGTGCCACAGTTTTAGAATTGTTAAAATAAATGTGTCCTCCACCAAATCTATCCTTATTTATTTATTTATTTATTTAAGTTGTGCCAGGGGGCTTTGGTGCTGTCAGCCATATTTGACCTCGGTATTTGAAAAATCCTGGCTACGGCCCTGCTAATAACTATATGAAAGGTAAAATCACAATGAAATTACGTGTCCCACATTTCCAAACCTGCTATGCTAAACAACTCACAATCAGATTAAAAATGGTACTGCGTCAGTCTTGAAGAAATTAAAACCCTTTTCTTTAGAAGAGAATGCAAACTTTTATCCTTCCCTTGCAGACAGTCAACATCTGAAGGATTTCAGAAATATATGATGTGTTGTACTTTTTCAGGCAAAAAAAGATGGAAATTCAAAAACTGTGACAATATATCTAAATGAATCCCTAATTTACCTGCATATTTTTTTTGTTTTGAAATTATATTATTATTACCCATATTATTTCTGTTTTATTTTCTAATTTAGTGGCTTTTTACGTGTTCTTTTTGAAAATGCTGTTTTGCTTTATTGTTTTCTGTTTGTTTATTTATTCATTGTTTTTTACATGTTCGAAATAAAGATAAAGATGAAGATAAAGATTTATTCAGAACTTTCAAGTACATGTTAGAAATACCCAGTATTATGATAAATCTTTCTACCCAGCAAACAAAATAAAATATATTAAATATTGACCACGATATGAATATATTGCTCACACTGATACCAATTTAGACAGAATAAACAACAATCGTTCTTGCCCTGGAAGGGGGATTAATCAAAACACTGTGCATAAACAAACCACACGGCATGGAATAGATTCATTTCACATAAAAAGTCGAGAGTTTTTAAACAAAAGTAAAATAATGGGATTGTACCATTGCAAGATAAAATATGACACCAAGAAAACAATAATTAAAAAAAAAACGTCACGCGAACAGCTATTTCAGTAATTCTCACCTGATCAGAGTCATCAGAAGATTTCATGCCCTGCGCATGCGCAAGTGTCTGTGTTCCGCTGCTGTCCAGACTAATGATGTTCTCAGTAGGAGGCCTGGCGTATTTCACATCACTCTTTCTAGAGTCAGTGGTTCTGTAACCTTCATAATTGTACATGTGCTGTAAAGTTCCTGTTCCTCCTACGTCTGCGTAAAGGGGTGGATAATACGGAATAACTGGCAGATTGGCACCGGATTTATAAAACATCCGCTCACGCCTCCATCTGTAGCATTTCACTGACAGTATAGTTATGATGGAGACGATAAAGAGGAACGAAACCACAGCCAAGGCCAGCACTAGATAAAATGTCAGGTTGTCGTTGTATTCCTTGTCGTGCGTAAAGTCAGTGAACTCGGAGAGCACTTCAGGGAAAGTGTCCGCCACCGCCACGTTCACATTGACTGTAGCTGAACGAGAGGGCTGTCCGTTGTCCTCCACTACAACAGTGAGTTTCTGTTTCACAGCATCTTTGTCAGTGACTTGGCGCACGGTTCTGATTTCTCCATTCTGTAAGCCCACTTCAAACAGCGCCCTGTCTGTCGCCTTGTGCAGTTTATATGAGAGCCAGGCATTCTGTCCAGAGTCCACATCCACAGCCACCACTTTAGTGACAAGATAGCCCACATCTGCTGAACGAGGCACCATTTCAGCCACCACAGAGCCACCAGTTTGGACCGGATACAGAATCTGAGGCGCGTTGTCATTCTGGTCCTGAATAATAATCTTCACACTCGCGTTGCTACTGAGAGGCGGGTTGCCTCCGTCCTGCGCTTTGACGCGAATATTGAACTCTTTTGTTTGCTCGAAATCAAAAGCTCGAACAGCAAGAATCTCTCCGCTCTCTGCGTTCACTGAAATATAAGACGAAGCAGGAACTCCGTTCACAGAAAGATCTTCCAAAAAATAGGAAATGCGCGCATTATTCCCAGAGTCCCTGTCAGTTGCTGTCACTGCAAATACAGACACTCCAGGTGAATTATTTTCCATCACATAAGCGGTGTATGAGTGACGCTGGAAAACAGGGGCGTTGTCATTTACATCCGATATTTTAAGCCTCAGGGTTTGATTTGTAGATAAAGGTGGAGATCCTTCATCTGTAGCTGTGATCGTTATATTGTATTCAGAAAACATTTCACGGTCTAAAATACGGTCAGTGATTAAACTATAGAAATTAGAGGATGTCGCTTTGATGCGAAACGGCAGATCTGAATTCACTGAGCATTTAATCTGTCCGTTTTTCCCGGAGTCCAAGTCTTTAATATTTAGGATTGCAATAACAGTCTCCGGAGCGGAATCTTCAGGGATCGGACTGAAAAATGAGATAACACTGATAACCGGGGAATTATCATTCACATCAATAATTTCAATCAGCACTTTACTGTTATCACTTAGTCCGCCTTCATCTATCGCCTCGACATCTAGTTCATAATGTTTGGATTTTTCGAAATCTAAAATATCTTTAACTTTTATTTCCCCAGTGTCTGAATTAATATAAAACCATTCTATGTCTTCTTTCCCGGTGCTTTGTGAAAATGAATAGGTAACCTCTCCATTAGAGCCTTTGTCCTTGTCTGTAGCACTGACTGTCACTACTAAACTACCTTTCGGAATATTTTCTGATAAAGACACTCGGTATATTGGCTGACTGAACACAGGAGAATTATCGTTTGCATCAAGAACAGTGACAGTTATCTTAACTGTTCCAGATTTCTGAGGAGTTCCACCATCAAATGCTGTTAAAATTAAATTATGCTCTTCTTGTTCCTCTCTGTCTAAAGGTGTTTTTAAAACCATTGCAGCATATTTGGTGCCGTCGCTACGTGATAATTCTTTCAGAGTGAAATGGTCAGTGGGATTAAGGGTGTATCTCTGCAGTGTATTCAGCCCGACATCAGGATCATGCGCACTGTCTAAAGAAAACCGTGAACCAGCGGCTGCAGATTCCGTTATTTCAATATTGATTTCCTTTCTTTTGAAAGTAGGAGCATTATCATTGATATCCAAAATTTCAACATCTACTCGATGCAGCTCCACTGGATTATCTAGAATAATCTGAAAATGTAAAGAGCATGGAGAGACTTGAGCGCACAGCTCCTCTCTATCTATCCTCTCTCTCACTATCAGAGAGCCTTTATCCACATTCAGACCGATGTACTCACGACTGTCCTCTGTAAAGATCCGCGCTCGGCCAGATTTCAGTCTCTTTACATCCAAACCGAGATCCTGAACGATATTTCCCACCACTGATCCCTTGTTCATCTCCTCGGGAATAGAATAACGGACCTGCCCGTGCGCAACGGCCATGACAAAAGCAAATCCAAGCAGAAGCATCGTCAGCCATGTCGAAACGCGGGCAGTAGAGTCTCTTATCCGGGCATCGAGAGAACAAAGAAAACCCATACTGTAAAGACTGTAAGCTCCACGCGATTCAGAAACCTTACTAACGTCTTAAATACTCAACAGTACTGAAAAGCAATACTTCAGGGATGTTTCCTGCATTAAAGACAGGACCAGCTGAACGTACAGTCCCTATAAATGAAATCACAGTACAGGGGAGGACCTAAAAACAAGCATTCATAAAAACTGCACACCCTGACCAACAGCGTCACTTAGAGCACTAAAGAAATATTACACTCGATAATACAAGCCATATGTACTTACTTCTGGAGCCAGAAATTAAAAATTATGAATTCCTGACAGCTCTCTTTGGCTGGTATTGAAAAAAAAAGTATTTCGATATGACATACTCGGATGTAAAAATATAAAAACACTTCAAAATCTTGCTGAAACAAATGTTAAAAATATATTAAAATATTAACAGTATTTTCTATTTTGAAAATGCAGAAACACTTCATGCAAAGAGATTAATAAGTACCATTAAGCCTCCACATTTAGAGAAAAGTTCAATTTAGCACGATTCTTGGGCTTGTCCCTCTACAGAATCCCATTAATGTCCTATGGCAGACAACTCTTTCTGACACTTACGCAAAGGATTCCAAGTAAAACCTCTTTAGAAACATGAAAAAACTTAGACTAAGGTGGCTGACACCTTCAGATACCTTGGTGTTAAATTGTGACAACAAGCTGGAATGGAAGGTCAGCATTAAGGTTGTGTACCATCACAGGATGAGTAGACTGTATTTTATAACAAACCCCAGGTTCTTTAATGCTTCAGTTGGAGATCTTCTTCCAGTCTGTTGCATGTGCTTTCTACTTTGAGGCAATATGCAGTATGCTGCGGATTCAGCATTAGAGCCGAAGACACAACAAAGCTCAGTAAACTGATAAAGAAGGCTGGCTCTGTCCTGTCCTGCTCTCTGGACAGTTTTGAGGTGGTTGTGGAATGGAGAACATGAACCAAACTATTATTCATCCTGGACAATGTATCACGTCCTCACACACCCTATAGGTCAAACAACAGATTACCTTCAGTAAAAGACTCATTCAGCTCCACTTTAGCAAGTAAAGGAACAGGAGGTCGTTCTTACTATCAGTGATCACCCTGTACAGCAAGTTTTCACTGACCCAGGACATTATGGTGCACTCAAGCCCGAGAATAAGCTCATTGTACATATGTCACATTTGGCACTGGCTTTCATTTTGCTTACTGCATTGATGCTCCTCACAATATTACTACTGTACACTATACAACTTTGGACACAGCTACTTTGCTGCACATGTTTCCTGTTTTGCACTGTTTGCACTATACAGTACATTGCTCTAGTCATTCCTCTTCTCTGGAGTTAATATTGCACTGGCAATTTCACATTCACTCAGAGGATTTGTGCATATGCTGTAAGCCTATATTCACTTCATATATGTCCATATAAATATATTCATATTTCATATGTTCCTATGATATCTTCTTTTAAATTGTATTTTATAATTTATGCTAAATATGATGTTCATTCTGAACACTCTTACTAGCACTCTAACTTTTTTTATTACTGCTATAATCTGTGAATTTCTGTCTGTGATTAAAAAGGTGAATGATTGATCGGTTCTAAACAATTGGTTCAATTGGTTCTAACAGTTATAATTAAAAGTATGAGGAACAATTAAATATCCAATCAAACGTGACATCTTTTTAGACAGTGAGGATTTCTGAGACAACAAATTTGGTTTTCACCCTGACAAATTCCGGTATACGGCACTACTGCACTGATAATGAAGAATTCACAAGCAGATGATACATTTGCTAAATATTTGCTGTTGCATTGTGGGGCAGATCTGGCACTCGAGAATGGCAAAAGGATTAGTTTCGATGAGATCACTCTCCACAAAAAGTAATAATTAAATTTATACTAAAATGCAACAGGAAATTGTCTTGAGAGAAATTAAATACAAAGAAAAGTCTACCTTATTAAAATGTATATACTGACTACAGATAAGACAGTAATATAAGCCAGAAAAATAGTATTTTGTATTTCATATGTGAGGTATCAGAAAACTGCCCATATCTTTGCGTGTAGAACTATTTTTACTGTAGCTCTCACCTGATCAGAGGGCTCACCAACTTTCTCTCTTTGCGCATGCGTAAGTGTCTGTGTTCCGCTGGAGTCCAGACTAATGATGCTCTCAGTAGGAGGTCTGGCGTATTTCACATCACTCTTTCTAGAGTCAGTGGTTCTGTAACCTTCATAATTGTACATGTGCTGTAAAGTTCCTGTTCCTCCTACGTCTGCGTAAAGGGGTGGATAATACGGAATAACTGGCAGATTGGCACCGGATTTATAAAACATCCGCTCACGCCTCCATCTGTAGCATTTCACTGACAGTATAGTTATGATGGAGACGATAAAGAGGAATGAAACCACAGCCAAGGCCAGCACTAGATAAAATGTCAGGTTGTCGTTGTATTCCTTGTCGTGCGTAAAGTCAGTGAACTCGGAGAGCACTTCAGGGAAAGTGTCCGCCACCGCCACGTTCACATTGACTGTAGCTGAACGAGAGGGCTGTCCGTTGTCCTCCACTACAACAGTGAGTTTCTGTTTCACAGCATCTTTATCAGTGACTTGCCGCACGGTTCTGATTTCTCCATTCTGTAAGCCCACTTCAAACAGCGCCCTGTCTGTCGCCTTGTGCAGTTTATATGAGAGCCAGGCATTCTGTCCAGAGTCCACATCCACAGCCACCACTTTAGTGACAAGATAGCCCACATCTGCTGAACGAGGCACCATTTCAGCCACCACAGAGCCACCAGTTTGGACCGGATACAGAATCTGAGGCGCGTTGTCATTCTGGTCCTGAATAATAATCTTCACACTCGCGTTGCTACTGAGAGGCGGGTTGCCTCCGTCCTGCGCTTTGACGCGAATATTGAACTCTTTTGTTTGCTCGAAATCAAAAGCTCGAACAGCAAGAATCTCTCCGCTCTCTGCGTTCACTGAAATATAAGACGAAGCAGAAACTCCGTTCACAGAAAGATCTTCCAAAAAATAGGAAATGCGCGCATTATTCCCAGAGTCTCTGTCCGTTGCTGTCACTGCAAATACAGACACTCCAGGTGAATTATTTTCCATCACATAAGCGGTGTATGAGTGACGCTGGAAAACAGGGGCGTTGTCATTTACATCCGATATTTTAAGCCTCAGGGTTTGATTTGTAGATAAAGGTGGAGATCCTTCATCTGTAGCTGTGATCGTTATATTGTATTCAGAAAACATTTCACGGTCTAAAATACGGTCAGTGATTAAACTATAGAAATTAGAGGATGTCGCTTTGATGCGAAACGGCAGATCTGAATTCACTGAGCATTTAATCTGTCCGTTTTTCCCGGAGTCCAAGTCTTTAATATTTAGGATTGCAATAACAGTCTCCGGGGCGGAATCTTCAGGGATCGGACTGAAAAATGAGATAACACTGATAACTGGGGAATTATCATTAACATCAATAATATCAATCAGCACTTTACAGGCATCAGTTCGTCCGCCTTCATCTGTAGCTTCCACTTTTAATTCATACTGTTTGGATTTTTCATAATCTAGGATACCTTTTACATTTATTTCCCCAGTGTCTGAATTAATATTAAATATTTCTATGGCCTCTTTCCCGGTGCTTCGTGAAAATGAATAGGTAACCTCTCCATTAGACCCTTTGTCCTTGTCAGTAGCACTGACTGTCACTACTACACTGTCTTTCGGAATATTTTCTGATAAAGACACTCGGTATATTGGCTGACTGAACACAGGAGAATTATCGTTTGCATCAAGAACAGTGACAGTTATCTTAACTGTTCCAGATTTCTGAGGAGTTCCACCATCAAATGCTGTCAAAATTAAATTATGCTCTTCTTGTTCCTCTCTGTCTAATGGTGTTTTTAAAACCATCTCAACATATTTACTGCCATCGTTACGTGATAATTCTTTCAGAGTGAAATGATCAGTGGGATTAAGGGTGTATCTCTGCAGTGTATTCAGCCCGACATCAGGATCATGCGCACTGTCTAAAGAAAAGAGTGACTCGAGTGCAGCAGATTCCTGGATCTCAATAATGATTTCTTTTCTGTCGAAAGCAGGGGCATGATCATTAATATCTAGTATTTCTACATCAATTCTATGCAGCTCCACTGGATTATCTAGAATAATCTGAAAATGTAAAGAGCATGGAGAGACTTGAGCGCACAGCTCCTCTCTATCTATCCTCTCTCTCACTATCAGAGAGCCTTTATCCACATTCAGACCGATGTACTCACGACTGTCCTCTGTAAAGATCCGCGCTCGGCCAGATTTCAGTCTCTTTACATCCAAACCGAGATCCTGAACGATATTTCCCACCACTGATCCCTTGTTCATCTCCTCGGGAATAGAATAACGGACCTGCCCGTGCGCAACGGCCATGACAAAAGCAAATCCAAGCAGAAGCATCGTCAGCCATGTCGAAACGCGGGCAGTAGAGTCTCTTATCCGGGCATCGAGGGAACAAAGACCACACATGTTACTGGGACTCAAAATTCGACCCAATTAAGACTCAAATAAAAAACAGACTGAAGTAAAAGACTAAACATATATACAAAATAAAAGGCAACACTTCATCAACGATGTTTTTTGCTCAAGAGACAGGACCAAGTGAGGAAAAATCGTGTGTGCATGCGGTCAGACTACAGGGGAGGATCCAGAATGAATATATAAAAACTGCACACCCTGACCAACAGCGTCACTCAGAGTCATATAAGATTATTACACCTGGTCATTGGTGAAATTTGCTTAACTCTACATTACTACATATCACGTTTAGACGATTTGTTTTGTTCTTGAGGATCACTGAAGATTAAAAGGTACATCTGAAGTCCTTCCTGAGGACATTCTCCAGTCCTCCAATCCCAAAACATAGTATTAATTTGGGTATCCTGGGACATGAGGTAATTTGGGCCATATAAACTTAACAGCATTTTTTTTTGGGGGGGGGGGGGGGGAGAGCTGATAAGTGAAAGTCAAATGGTATGCTCTTAAGTCCTTGCAGTGAAACTTCTTAATGGAAATAATATGACGTAGTTCATCTTACATCATATAAGGGGGTGTGGCTTGCTTGAAACTGGACATTGACACCAAAAAGCTTGAAGAAGGACATTTTTTCCATCAGGTTATAAAACTGTCAGGACTAATATATTCAAAATGTTTATGATGCATATATAGGGAAGATATACTACTGTCAAACAATAAACATAATGTGACTTCAAAGCATGTATAGATGTTTATAATTTAGTACATGTCCAAAAACTCCCAAACATATGTGTAGTAACCTGGTTCAGTAACATTCAGTCTAATCAGGGGAGTGTTAAAAGACAATAAGTGGAGACTGGAAGAATGAAGGGATATAATGCATGCATATATGAAAGAACCAATATGATTCAAGAATTCACTGATTAATATTATTTGCATTAAACACTGTTCTTTATACATCTTAAGGAGCAGGAGGACAAGAGAAACTATGACATATAAATCAATACTTTTGTCTTCTACAACGTATGCATGGATTTTTAGTGTGTGTAGTGTTTTATACAATTTTATACAATACAATATATATATATATATATATATATATATATATATATATATATATATATATATATATATATCAGTAGCGGCTGGCTTTTGTAAAAGTGAGGGAGGAAGGAATGCTTGGTTGAAGGTCACGGGCCCCAATGCGACCGCACCTGCTGGACCGGCTATAGTTACACGCACGGGTTGAGTTGATAATAGTTGAAAAACCTATCATTTTAACGGGGTGTGTACACTTTTTATAGCTGCTGTACACATTACTTTCAGGTGTTCAACACATCTTTCTCTTTCAAAATTCTCTCAAAATCTTCCGTATTTAATGAAGCAAACCTGGCGGCCATGTTTGTAGCTCAGCCCATGGAAGGGTTTTGCAAGCAAAACATTCACCACGTCCTCTGTTTCCATTACTTTATTCATAGAATATTTATAACATAGTCAATCCACTTCCACCTCGCCGTTCTCACTCTGACTGCCGAAGTGCCCGAGTCACCGGATCTAGAAGTTAAGTTTGATAAGATAACCCCTCCCCCCAGGCAGCTAAGGCCTCTACTTATTGGTTCATTGCGCAACTAGGGCTGCAGCCTATTGGTTGATATTTTGTAGCACTTGTCAGATCTCTTAGCTAGTCCCACCCTCTTAGAGGAGGATTTTCCTCCTCTCTCTCATTGAAGTCTATGTTAACCACGAGCCGCCAGTGCCGGAGACTGTTTGAATCGGAGTGAATGGGAGCCGAAGGGAGGAAGATCCTCCGTGCAGTAATTTCTAATAGCGAGCGATAGGGGGTGCTAATGTAATTTCACCCAGAGAAACAAATATAATGTACATGTCGTATTTGGCAGTAAAATAGTAATATTCAAGGACAGCAATTCATTAAATTGGTCAAGACAATTTCAACTTTTTATTCTTAGAATTTTTAAGGAGGATCTTCCTCCCTCTCCTCACTGGAGAAGCCACCTGTGATATATATATATATATATATATATATATATATATATATATATATATATATATATATATATATATATATATACTGTGCAGCAACAGTAATCATGGAGATGCTTGGACACAAGGTGGGCTCGGGACATAACAAACAGTATCCACCATGGAAGAGACGATTAGAGGCCAAGATAAAGGCAGCATGGAGAGAAGTTAGCCAGCTAGCTGAACTACAGAAAGGGAACATGGTGAATAAAGGGGCACCCAGGAAGTACAACTCACTCTCCATACCAGAGGCACTCGAAACTGCCAAACAGCGACTAACAGCTCTGGCCACCCGGTTGAAGAGATACACCCAGGAGGGAGAGGCCAGGAGAATAAACAAGCTGTTCTCCACTGAACCAGCCAAGGTGTACTCTCAGTGGCAGGGGAACAACAACCGGTCAGACCCACCAAGAGCTGAGGTGGAAAAATACTGGAAAGACATATGGGAAAGAAAGGCATCACACAACACTGATGCCCAATGGTTAGTGGACCTAAGAGCTGACCACAGCAACCTCCCAGAACAAGAACCAGTAACCATCTCAATGGCAAATGTCCAAGAAAGAGTGTCAAAGATGAAGAGCTGGACAGCACCAGGCCCTGATATGATCCATACGTACTGGCTGAAGAAGCTAACTGCACTCCATGAACGCCTAGCAGCACAGATGAACCAGCTGCTGAGGGATGGAACCCACCCAGAATGGCTAACCCAAGGCAGGACAGTCCTAATCATGAAGGACCCCCAGAAGGGACCCATCCCATCCAACTACCGGCCAATTACCTGTCTCTGCACAACATGGAAGGCCCTGTCAGGCATCATTGCGGCAAAAATGAGTAAGCATGTGGCTCAATACATGAGCGAGGCACAGAAAGGAATTGGCAGTAACACCAGAGGAGCCAAGCACCAGCTACTGGTTGATAGAACGGTTGCCCAAGACTGTAAGAAGAGACAGACCAACCTGTGCACTGCCTGGATTGACTACAAGAAAGCCTACGACTCAATGCCACACACATGGATACTGGAATGTCTGGAACTGTATAAGATCAACAGGAACCTAAGGACCTTCATCCAGAACTCAATGGAAATGTGGAAGACAACCCTAGAGGCCAACTCAAAACCCATTGCCCAAGTCAACATCAAGTGCGGCATATACCAAGGAGATGAGCTATCACCACTGCTGTTCTGCATAGGCCTGAACCCCCTCAGTCGGATCATCACGAAGAGCGGCTACGGGTACCGATTCCGTAGTGGGGCAACAATCAGCCACCTGCTCTACATGGATGACATCAAGCTGTATGCCAGGAACGAGTGAGAAATAGACTCGCTGATCCACACCACCCGGATCTACAGCGATGACATAGGGATGTCATTCGGATTGGACAAGTGTGGCCGGATGGTATCAAAGAGAGGCAAGATGATCTGGACTGAGGGGATTGACCTACCAGAGGGCAACATAGGTGATATCCAAGACAGCTACATGTACCTTGGCATCCCACAGGCTAATGGAAACCATGAAGAGGCCACAAGGAAGTCAACCACAGCCAAATACCTCCAGAGAGTAAGGCAGGTCCTGAAAAGTCAGCTGAATGGTAAGAACAAGGTCCGAGCCATCAACATGTACGCACTACCAGTCATCAGATACCCCGCTGGTATCATAAACTGGCCAAAGGAGGAGATAGAAGCCACAGATATCAAGACTAGAAAGCTCCTCACCATGCATGGAGGGTTCCAACCCAAGTCCAGCACCCTGAGACTATACACTAAGCAGAAAGAGGGAGGCCGAGGGCTAGTGAGCATCAAGACCATGGTCCAGGATGAAACATCGAAAATCCGAGAATACATCAGAAAGATGGCCCCAAAGGATGAACTGCTAAGTGAATGTCTCAGGCAGCAGAACCCTGATGAGAGTGCAGAGGAGGAGGAGGAACAGACAACCTGGAGAGACAAACCCCTACATGGCATGTACCACCGTCAGATAGAGGAAGTGGCTGATATCAAGAAATCCTACCAGTGGCTGGATAATGCAGGACTGACAGACAGCACAGAGGCACTAATCATGGCAGCACAAGAACAGGCCATAAGCACAAGAGCCATAGAGGCCAGGATCTACCAGAGTAGATCAGACCCAAGATGCAGACTGTGCAAAGAAGCCCCTGAAACAGTCCAGCACATAGTAGCAGGGTGTAAGATGCTAGCTGGATCAGCATACATGGAGAGGCACAACCAAGTGGCTGGGATAGTATACAGGAACATCTGCAACCAGTATGGAATAGAAGTACCCAAGTCCCAATGGGCCAGACCACAGAAGGTGGCTGAGAACAACAGGGCCAAGGTTCTGTGGGACTTCAGCTTCCAGACTGACAAACAGATCCTGGCTAACCAACCGGACATAGTGGTGGTGGACAAAGAGCAGAAGAGGGTGGTGGTGATAGATGTGGCGATCCCAGCTGACGCCAACATCAGGAAGAAGGAACATGAGAAACTTGAGAAGTATCAAGGGTTGAAAGAGCAGCTGGAACGGATGTGGAAGGTCAAGGGTTGCGTGGTCCTCGTGGTAGTGGGGGCACTTGGGGCAGTAACCCCCAAACTGGGAGAGTGGCTCCAGCAAATCCCAGGAACAACATCTGAAGCCTCAGTCCAGAAGAGCACAGTCCTAGGAACATCAAAGATACTGCGCAGAACCCTCAAACTCCCAGGCCTCTGTTAGAGGACCCGAGCTTGAGGATGACATGGATCCCCCCCCCCCGCCGGGGGTGAGAAGGAGATTTTTTTTTTCTCTGCTAAGCTTCTACTTCAAAAATTTTAAACTGTTGCATCATTTTTGTGGTGTTTGAAAATAATTTATTTTATTACATTAAAAGGCTAGTCATAAATTTGGAAAATATTTACAATTAGTGAAACAAATATTCTTTTTTCTGTATATCAATTATGTAATGTTACTGAGTCTAGCATATTAAATTGAAGTAAATCTTAGCTAATCTAGTCTGATCATACAATATTAGAACATTTTAATGCATTAGGTGAAGAATTTTTCAAGGTCTGTAGACATACTAATAAAAAATGACACAAATAATGTTTTAGAAGTGCCACTAAAGACTATATGAAAGGCAAAACCACAATGAAATTACGTGTCCCACATTTCCAAACCTGCTGGGCTAAACAACTCACAATCAGATTAAAAATGGTACTGTGTCAGTCTTGAAGAAATGAAAACCATTTTCTTTAGAAGAGAATGCAAACTTTTATCCTTCCCTTGCAGAGAGTCAACATATGAAGGAGTTCAGAAATATATGATGTGCTGTACTTTTTATAGCAAAAAAAGGTGGAAATTCAAAAAATATGACAGTATATCTAAATGAATCCCTACTTTACCTGCATTTTTTTTGTTTTGATTTTGATATTATTTTATTATTACCTATGTTATTTCAGTTTTTTTTCTAATTTAGTGGCTTTTTACGTGTTCTTTTTTTTAATTCAGTGGCTTTTTAAGTGTTCTTTTTGCAAATGCTGTTTTGCTTTATTGTTTTCTGTTTGTTTATTCATTGTTTGTTTACATGCTCGAAATAAAGATGAAGATGAAGATAAAGATTTATTCAGAACATTCAAGTATATGTTAGAAATACCCAGTATTATGAGAAAAAAAAATCTTTCTACCCAGCAAACAAATTAAAATATATTAAATATTTACCCTGATATGAATATATTGCTCACATTGATACCAATTTAGACAGAATAAACAACAATGGTTCTTGCCCTGGAAGGGGGATTAATCAAAACACTGTGCATAAACAAACCACACGGCATGGAATATATTCATTTCACATAATAAGTCGAGAGTTTTTAAACAAAAGTAAAATAATGGGATTGTACCAATATGACACCAAGAAAACAATAATTAAAAAAAAAACCGTCACACGAACAGCTATTTCAGTAATTCTCACCTGATCAGAGTCATCATAAGATTTCCTGCCCTGCGCATGCGTGATTGTCTGTGTTCCGCTGCTGTCCAGACTAATGATGCTCTCAGTAGGAGGTCTGGCGTATTTCACATCACTCTTTCTAGAGTCAGTGGTTCTGTAACCTTCATAATTGTACATGTGCTGTAAAGTTCCTGTTCCTCCTACGTCTGCGTAAAGGGGTGGATAATACGGAATAACTGGCAGATTGGCACCGGATTTATAAAACATCCGCTCACGCCTCCATCTGTAGCATTTCACTGACAGTATAGTTATGATGGAGACGATAAAGAGGAATGAAACCACAGCCAAGGCCAGCACTAGATAAAATGTCAGGTTGTCGTTGTATTCCTTGTCGTGCGTAAAGTCAGTGAACTCGGAGAGCACTTCAGGGAAAGTGTCCGCCACCGCCACGTTCACACTGACTGTAGCTGAACAAGAGGGCTGTCCGTTGTCCTCCACTACAACAGTGAGTTTCTGTTTCACAGCATCTTTATCAGTGACTTGGCGCACGGTTCTGATTTCTCCATTCTGTAAGCCCACTTCAAACAGCGCCCTGTCTGTCGCTTTGTGCAGTTTATATGAGAGCCAGGCATTCTGTCCAGAGTCCACATCCACAGCCACCACTTTAGTGACAAGATAGCCCACATCTGCTGAACGAGGCACCATTTCAGCCACCACAGAGCCACCAGTTTGGACCGGATACAGAATCTGAGGCGCGTTGTCATTCTGGTCCTGAATAATAATCTTCACACTCGCGTTGCTACTGAGAGGCGGGTTGCCTCCGTCCTGCGCTTTGACGCGAATATTGAACTCTTTTGTTTGCTCGAAATCAAAAGCTCGAACAGCAAGAATCTCTCCGCTCTCTGCGTTCACTGAAATATAAGACGAAGCAGAAACTCCGTTCACAGAAAGATCTTCCAAAAAATAGGAAATGCGCGCATTATTCCCAGAGTCTCTGTCAGTTGCTGTCACTGCAAATACAGACACTCCAGGTGAATTATTTTCCATCACATAAGCGGTGTATGAGTGACGCTGGAAAACAGGGGCGTTGTCATTTATATCCGATATTTTAAGCCTCAGGGTTTGATTTGTAGATAAAGGTGGAGATCCTTCATCTGTAGCTGTGATGGTTATATTGTATTCAGAAAACATTTCACGGTCTAAAATACGGTCAGTGATTAAACTATAGAAATTAGAGGATGTCGCTTTGATGCGAAACGGCAGATCTGAATTCACTGAGCATTTAATCTGTCCATTTTTCCCGGAGTCCAAGTCTTTAATATTTAGGATTGCAATAACAGTCTCCGGGGCGGAATCTTCAGGGATCGGACTGAAAAATGAGATAACACTGATAACTGGGGAATTATCATTCACATCAATAATATCAATCAGCACTTTACTGGCATCAGTTAGTCCGCTTTTATCCATCGCGTCCACGTTTAATTCATACTGTTTGGATTTTTCAAAATCTAAGACACCTTTTACATTTATTTCCCCAGTGTCTGAATTAATGTTAAATAATTCTATGTCTTCTTTCCCGGAGCTTTGTGAAAATGAATAGGTAACCTCTCCATTAGATCCTTTGTCCTTGTCTGTAGCACTGACTGTCACTACTAAACTATCTTTCGGAATATTTTCTGATAAAGACACTCGGTATATTGGCTGACTGAACACAGGAGAATTATCGTTTACATCAAGAACAGTGACAGTTATCTTAACTGTTCCAGATTTCTGAGGAGTTCCACCATCAAATGCTGTCAAAATTAAATTATGCTCCTCTTGTTCCTCTCTGTCTAAAGGTGTTTTTAAAACCATTGCAACATATTTACTGCCATCGTTACGTGATAATTCTTTCAGAGTGAAATGGTCAGTGGGATTAAGGGTGTATCTCTGCAGTGTATTCAGCCCGACATCAGGATCATGCGCACTGTCTAAAGAAAACCGTGAACCTGTGGCTGCAGATTCCGGTATTTCAATATTGATTTCTTTTCTGGTGAAAGCAGGGGCATGATCATTGATATCCAATATTTCTACATCAATTCGATGCAGCTCCACTGGATTATCTAGAATAATCTGAAAATGTAAAGAGCATGGAGAGACTTTAGCGCACAGCTCCTCTCTATCTATCCTCTCTCTCACTATCAGAGAGCCTTTATCCACATTCAGACCGATGTACTCACGACTGTCCTCTGTAAAGATCCGCGCTCGGCCAGATTTCAGTCTCTTTACATCCAGACCGAGATCCTGAACGATATTTCCCACCACTGATCCCTTGTTCATCTCCTCGGGAATAGAATAACGGACCTGCCCGTGCGCAACGGCCATGACAAAAGCAAATCCAAGCAGAAGCATCGTCAGCCATGTCGAAACGCGGGCAGTAGAGTCTCTTATCCGGGCATCGAGAGAACAAAGAAAACCCATACTGTAAAGACTGTAAGCTCCACACGATTCAGAAACCTTACTAACGTCTTAAATACTCAACAGTACTGAAAAGCAATACTTCAGGGATGTTTCCTGCATTAAAGATAGGACCAACTGAACGTACAGTCCCTATAAATGAAATCACAGTACAGGGGAGGATCTAAAAACAAGCATTCATAAAAACTGCACACCCTGACCAACAGCGTCACTTAGAGCACTAAAGAAATATTACACTCGATAATACAAGCCATATGTACTTACTTCTGGAGCCAGAAATTAAAAATTATGAATTCGTGACAGCTCTCTTTGGCTGGTATTGAAAAAAAAAGTATTTCGATATGACATACCCGGATGTAAAAATATAAAAACACTTCAAAATCTTGCTGAAACAAATATTAAAAATATATTAAAATATTAACAGTATTTTCTATTTTGAAAATGCAGAAACACTTCATGCAAAGAGATTAATAAGTACCATTAAGCCTCCACATTTAGAGAAAAGTTCAATTTAGCACGATTCTTGGGGTTGTCCCTCTACAGAATCCCATTAATGTCCTATGGCAAACAACTCTTTCTGACACTTACACAAAGGATTCCAAGTAAAACCTCTTTAGAAACATAAAAAAACCTTAGATTGAGGTGGCTGACACCTTCAGATACCTTGGTGTTAAATTGTGACAACAAGCTGGAATGGAAGGTCAGCATTAAGATTGTGTACCATCACAGGATGAGTAGACTGTATGAGTAGACAAAGCCCAGGTTCTTTAATGCTTCAGCACTTTGTTGGAGATCTTCTTCCAGTCTGTTGCATGTGCTTTCTACTTTGAGGCAATATGCAGTATGCTGGGG
Source organism: Neoarius graeffei (assembly GCF_027579695.1). Lineage (NCBI taxonomy): Eukaryota > Metazoa > Chordata > Actinopteri > Siluriformes > Ariidae > Neoarius > Neoarius graeffei. The sequence goes on from NC_083570.1 coordinate 88,899,308, forward strand.
ATTCAGCATTAGAGCCGAAGACACAACAAAGCTCAGTAAACTGATAAAGAAGGCTGGCTCTGTTCTGTCCTGCTCTCTGGACAGTTTTGAGGTGGTTGTGGAATGGAGAACATAAACCAAACTATTATTCATCCTGGACAGTGTATCACGTCCTCACACACCCTATTGGTCAAACAACAGATTACCTTCAGTAAAAGACTCATTCAGCTCCACTGTAGCAAGTAAAGGTGCAGGAGGTCGTTCTTACTATCAGTGATCACCCTGTACAGCAAGTTTTCACTGACCCAGGACATTATGGTGCACTCAAGCCCGAGAATAAGCTCATTGTACATATGTCACATTTGGCACTGGCTTTCATTTTGCTTACTGCATTGATGATCCTCACAATATTACTACTGTACACTATACAACTTTGGACACAGCTACTTTGCTGCACATCTGTTTCCATACCTGCTGTTTTACACTGTTTGCACCATACATTGCCCTAGTCATTCCTCTTCTCTGGAGTTCATATTGCACTGGCAATTTCACATTCACTCAGAGGATTTGTGTATATGTTGTAAACCTATATTCACTTCATATATGTCCATATAAATATATTCATATTTCATATGTTCCTATGATATCTTCTTTTAAATTGTATTTTATAATTTATGCTAAATATGATGTTCATTCTGAACACTCTTGCTAGCACTCTAACTTTTTTATTACTGCTATAATCTGTGAATTTCTGTCTCTGATTAAAAAGATGAATGATCGGTTCTAAACAATTGGTTCAATTGGTTCTAACAGTTATAATTAAAAGTATGATGAATAATTAAATATCCAATCAAACATGTGACATCTTTTTAGACAGTGAGGATTTTTGAGACAACGAATTTGGTTTTCACACTGATAAATTCAGGTATATGGCACTACTGCACTGATAATGAAGAATTCACAAGCAGATGATACATTTGATAAATATTTGCTGTTGCATTGTGGGGCAGATCTGGCACTCGAGAATGGCAAAAGGATTAGTTTCGATGAGATCACTCCCCACAAAAAGTAATGATTAAATTTATACTAAAATGCAATACGAAATTGTCTTGAGAGAAATTAAATACAAAGAAAAGTCTACCTTATTAAAATGTATATACTGACTACAGATAAGACAGTAATATAAGCCAGAAAAATAGTATTTTGTATTTCATATGTAAGGTATAAGAAAACTCCCCATATCTTTGCGTGTAGAACTATTTTTATTGTAGCTCTCACCTGATCAGAGGGCTCACCAACTTTCTCTCTTTGCGCATGCGCAAGTGTCCGTGTCCCACTGCTGTCCAGACTAATGATGCTCTCAGTAGGAGGTCTGGCGTATTTCACATCACTCTTTCTAGAGTCAGTGGTTCTGTAACCTTCATAATTGTACATGTGCTGTAGAGTTCCTGTTCCTCCTACGTCTGCGTAAAGGGGTGGATAATACGGAATAACTGGCAGATTGGCACCGGATTTATAAAACATCCGCTCACGCCTCCATCTGTAGCATTTCACTGACAGTATAGTTATGATGGAGACGATAAAGAGGAATGAAACCACAGCCAAGGCCAGCACTAGATAAAATGTCAGGTTGTCGTTGTATTCCTTGTCGTGCGTAAAGTCAGTGAACTCGGAGAGCACTTCAGGGAAAGCGTCCGCCACCGCCACGTTCACACTGACTGTAGCTGAACGAGAGGGCTGTCCGTTGTCCTCCACTACAACAGTGAGTTTCTGTTTCACAGCATCTTTGTCAGTGACTTGGCGCACGGTTCTGATTTCTCCATTCTGTAAGCCCACTTCAAACAGCGCCCTGTCTGTCGCTTTGTGCAGTTTATATGAGAGCCAGGCATTCTGTCCAGAGTCCACATCCACAGCCACCACTTTAGTGACAAGATAGCCCACATCTGCTGAACGAGGCACCATTTCAGCCACCACAGAGCCACCAGTTTGGACCGGATACAGAATCTGAGGCGCGTTGTCATTCTGGTCCTGAATAATAATCTTCACACTCGCGTTGCTACTGAGAGGCGGGTTGCCTCCGTCCTGCGCTTTGACGCGAATATTGAACTCTTTTGTTTGCTCGAAATCAAAAGCTCGAACAGCAAGAACCTCTCCGCTCTCTGCGTTCACTGAAATATAAGACGAAGCAGAAACTCCGTTCACTGAAAGATCTTCCAAAAAATAGGAAATGCGCGCATTATTCCCAGAGTCTCTGTCAGTTGCTGTCACTGCAAATACAGACACTCCAGGTGAATTATTTTCCATCACATAAGCGGTGTATGAGTGACGCTGGAAAACAGGGGCGTTGTCATTTACATCCGATATTTTAAGCCTCAGGGTTTGATTTGTAGATAAAGGTGGAGATCCTTCATCTGTAGCTGTGATCGTTATATTGTATTCAGAAAACATTTCACGGTCTAAAATACGGTCAGTGATTAAACTATAGAAATTAGAGGATGTCGCTTTGATGCGAAACGGCAGATCTGAATTCACTGAGCATTTAATCTGTCCGTTTTTTCCGGAGTCCAAGTCTTTAATGTTCAACATCGCTACAACAGTCTCCGGGGCGGAATCTTCAGGAATCGGGCTGGAAAATGAGATAACACTGATAACCGGAAAGTTGTCATTAATATCTGTAATTTCAACAAGCATTTTACCAGTACCTGTCAGTCCCCCCTTATCCATCGCTTTTAGGTCTATTTCATAGTGCTTGAACTTTTCAAAATCTAGGGAAGATTTTACCTTTATTTCCCCAGTTTCTGAATTAATAGCAAACAATTCCATGGCCTCTTTTTCTGAATTTTGTGAAAATGAATAGGTAACCTCTCCATTAGTTCCTTTGTCCTTGTCTGTAGCACTGACTGTCACTACTAAACTATCTTTCGGAATATTTTCTGATAAAGACACTCGGTATATTGGCTGACTGAACACAGGAGAATTATCGTTTATATCAAGAACAGTGACAGTTATCTTAACCGTTCCAGATTTCTGAGGAGTTCCACCATCAAATGCTGTTAAAATTAAATTATGCCCCTCCTGATGCTCTCTGTCTAAAGGTGTCTTTAAAACCATCTCAACATATTTGCTGCCGTCGCTACGTGATAATTCTTTCAGAGTGAAATGGTCAGTGGGATTAAGGGTGTATCTCTGCAGTGTATTCAGCCCGACATCAGGATCATGCGCACTGTCTAAAGAAAAGAGTGACTCGATTGCAGCAGATTCGGGGATCTCAATAATTATTTCCTTTCTGTCAAAAGCAGGGGCATGGTCATTGATATCTAATATTTCCACATCAATTCGATGCAGCTCCATTGGATTATCTAGAATAATCTGAAAATGTAAAGAGCATGGAGAGACTTGAGCGCACAGCTCCTCTCTATCTATCCTCTCTCTCACTATCAGAGAGCCTTTATCCACATTCAGACCGATGTACTCACGACTGTCCTCTGTAAAGATCCGCGCTCGGCCAGATTTCAGTCTCTTTACATCCAAACCGAGATCCTGAACGATATTTCCCACCACTGATCCCTTGTTCATCTCCTCGGGAATAGAATACCGGACCTGCCCGTGCGCAACGGCCATGACAAAGGCAAATCCAAGCAGAAGCATCGTCAGCCATGTCGAAACGCGGGCAGTAGAGTCTCTTATCCGGGCATCGAGAGAACAAAGACCACACATGTTCCTGGGACTCAAAATTCGACACAATGCTTAAATAAACAAACAGACTGAAATAAATAAACAAAATATATATCCAAAATAAAAGTCAACAATTCATCAACGATGTTTTTTGATCAAGAGACAGGACCAAGTGAAGAAAAATCGTGTGTGCATGCGGTCAGACTACAGGGGAGGATCCAGAATGAATATAAAAACTGCACACCCTGACCAACAGCGTCACTCAGAGTGATATAAGATTATTGCACCTGGTCAGAGCTGAAATTTGCTTAACTCTACAATATTCCTAAATATCTCATTTAGAGGATTTGTTTTGTTCTTGAGGATCACTGAAAATTAATCGTCCTATTTGAAGTCCTTACATTTCCCAAACCCAAAACATAGCATGAATTTGGGTATCCTGAGACATCAGGTAATTTGTGTCATATAAATGTAACAGCATTTTTTTTTTTGTGGCTGAAAATTGAAAGTCAAATTCTATCTTCTTTCCCCTTCGCAACAAAACTTCATGATAGAAATAACATTACCTATTTCATCTGCCATTATTTGAGGTGGTGTGGTTTGCCTCCAATTAGACCGACACAAAACGCTTGAGGTAAGAATTTTTTTCATAAGGTTATAAAATTGTCAGGACTAATATATTCAAAATGCTTATGATTCATATTTACACTGTAAAAAGTAACACTACTACTTTCTTAAATAACAGTCGTATACTTTCCTGATTTCTTGCTGACCTAGTGTTTTATCTCATATCATTTTAGTAATTTACTCATTTTACATTAAAGAGATCCAATACATAACACACCTGAGTAAACCACACAATTTAGACCCAAGTAAAATGATAGATGTGCAGAGGAGCAATGCGTGGTAGTTTGGTTTGCACATTAAAAAAAAAATGTTGCACTTCTATTCCCACAAAAGCTCTAACGACTTACAATCAATGTGCGCGTGCATGCAAGTGCGCACACACTTCCAGACAAAAGAGCTGAAGCTGAATTCTGAATCTTTCAGTAAGTTAACCAACTGAAATGCTTATTCACATTTGTTAGCTATGGTTTCATTACTCACAGCTGCTTGTGTTTTCTATTAACAACAATAATTTCTCTGTAATTAAATTAATTACACATTAACTTCATGTGTAATTACATGTCTGGCTAATAGGAATATTAAATAATGCTAGGTAAGTTAGCTGATACCACACCACACAGGATAACAGCAGCTATTCACAGTTTAACCTCTACCAAAAATTGTTAACGTAAATTTTATTCATCTAACTTGAAGTGTTAATTGATTATGCATATATTTTAAAAAACAAAATATAGGGCTTGGTGGTGCACGTTTTCCATGCCACTTGTGTAGGTGTATATTGTTCAGGCTGCTAGGTATGGTGCCAGAATTTTTTCTCTCATGGATGTTTAGCTATGTTACCTGAAATAACTTTAGTCAATTTTCATGAATTCAGAGTTACTTTATATGGACTCACTGTTGGGGTTCTTAGGTTAAAGTTTATTTCAGGTGAGTTGTTGAAGAAAACCATTAATTTAGCCAATCTTACTTCCCATTGCTTCATGCGAGCACTGAAAGTAGTTTTTTTTTTTTTTTGCATTGTTTTTAAAAAATGCATGGCTTTGAATCCATATTTGAGATTTCTCTTTTTTTTTTGCAGCTTGAAGACAAGCTGAAGACAGATAACATTAATGCAGTAGACATGTAACTTTTGCAACTTTGCATGTGAAAATAGAGGCCAGGACGGATCACCTTGGAACCCATGCTCAAGCTATTTGCCTGACTTGTGGACTAATTTATAATCTTCATTTGGACTATCCCCCCCCAAAAAAAAAAGAAGAACATTTTTGACTTCGTTCAAAGGGTCATGCTGAACCTAGGAAGAGGTGAATTGAGGCCAAAACTCCAGACTTTGAAAAATGTACTTTTGCAGTAGATGTGTGCTGCTTCTAAAATGCTAAAAATTATTCATTTTGACTGGAATTTGTTTTTGTTCAAATAAAAAAATACTTCTGACTAAGAATTTTTTGCTCTGCTTACTTTATTATCCTCCAGGCATATCATGGCTTGGCTTTGTGAATGAAGATTATGAAGGGGGCTGTTCATGTCTACTGCAGGTGCACTGGTGGCTGATCAGTCCAATGCGGGACAGGCAGGTCTGACTGCAGCAGCTGCAAGGGAAAACTGTCTGTTCCAGGTATAGCACTGTAACACGGGTCTTCCTTCTTCTCCTTTTATCCTCATGGCTAGCCCAGTGGGAGTTCTCAAAGGAGGAGACAGCCTGGTGGATGATATGGCACCAGGCCTCACAGTCAGCAGCTAGGTCAGACCACTGGCAGTGGTCAACATGGCAGGCAGCAAGAGATTTATTGAGACAGTCCTTGTATCTCTTTTTCAGTGCCCATCTGTCACGGTGTCTAGTGGACAGTTCGCCATACAGTACAATCTTAGGCAGCTGGTGATCCTCCATCCTGGAGACATGCCCTGCCCAGTGCAGTTGCATCTTCAGCAGCATGACTTCAATGCTGGTGACCTATGCCTGCTGGAGGACCTCAACATTGGTGACAAAGTCACTCCAGTGGATGTTGAGGATAGTGTGGAGGCAATGCTGATGGAAGTGCTCTAGGAGTTGCATGTGATGCTGATAAGTGACCCACAACTCAGAGCCATACAAGAGCACACAGACTTTTTTGCTCTTCTTCAGGTGCTTGCTGTTCTAGACTTTTTTGTACAGTCTGGCAAACGTGCTGTTTGCCTTGGCTAGTCCGTTGTCAATCTCCTTGTCAATCTTGGTGTCTAAAGAAATGGTGTACCCCAGGTAGGTGAACTGATGGACCGTGTCCAGCTCTGTCTCACCAATGGTGATGTGTGGAGGCTGGTACTCTTCCTGAGGTGCAGGCTGATGGAGAACTTCTGTCTTCTTCAAGCTAACTTCCAGGATGAAGAGTTGAGCAGCCTCTGTGAAGCAGGATGTAATACAGTGAAGGGCTGCCTCTGTGTGAGCAATAAGGGCAGCATCATAGGCGAAGAGTAGCTCATGGCTGAGTTGTTCCAGTGTCTTGGTATGGGCCTGTAATCATCTCAGGTTGAACAGGCTGCCATCAGTACAGTAACAGATGTAGACACCATCCTCATCATCAAGATCATGTGTGACCTGCTGGAGCATCATGTTGAAAAAGATGGTGAAGTGTCGGCATGAGAATACAGCCCTGCTTGACACTGTTGCCAATTGGGAATGACTCTGAAAGGTCAATGCTGTGTCTGACCAGGTCATGCTGATCTTTGTGCAGCTGAATGACCACCTTGAGAAACTTTGGGGGACATCCTAGGTGTTCCATGAGCAGCCACAGACCTTTCCTGCTTACAGTATTGAAAGCTTTCATGAGATCAATGAACATCACATACAGACCCTTGTTCTGCTCCCTGCATTTCTCTTGGAGCTGCCTGAGAACAAAAACCATGTCAGTTCTACCCTGGTGGGCTCTGAAGCTGCACTGACTCTCAGGGAGGTGTGTTTCCGCAATGCTGGGCACTAGTCTATTCAGGAGAACTCTTGCCAGGATTTTTCCTGCAATAGGGAGCAGTGTTATCCCCTGGTAGTTGGAGCAGTCAGATTTTTTCCCCTTTGTTCTTGTATGGGGTGATGATAACTGCATTGCAGAGGTCCTGTGGTAGTTTTCCTTTCTCTCAGCAACAGACAAAGAGCTCCAGATCTCTGGTGGAATGCTGTTGATTCCTGCTGCCTTGACACTCTTTACCTGTTCTATGGTCTTGACTGTTTCCTCTAAGGTTGGAATCTCATCCAGCTCAGCTTCCACTGGTTGTTGAGGAATGCAAAGAATTGCCAAGTCTGTGACCATGCGGTTGGTGCTGAAGAGAGCCTGAAAATGTTCTGACCACCGCTTCAGGATCGATGTACAGTCTGTGAGGAGCACTTGGCCATATATACTGTGCAAGGGACTCTGGACCTGGTGTGAAGGGCCGTACACTGCCTTCAGGGCTTCGTAAACCCCCCGTCATCACCAGTGTCTGCACAAAGCTGAGTTTTCTCTATGAGGTTGATCCACCACTCATTCTGGATCACTCAAATCTTGCACAGGAGGTTGCTCCATGCAAGACAGAAGGTTGCTTTTTTCACAAGACAGAATGGCTGAGCAAGGTGAGCTTGGTGGGTGGCTCTCTTCTTTGCCAGCAATTCTTGGATCTCTTGGTTGTTTTCATCTAACCAGTCTGTGTTCTTCTTTGTAGAGAACCCTAGGATTTCCTCAGAGGTTTGTAGGATAGTGCTTTTCAGGCATTCCCAAAACATTTCTGGGGAGGGATCAGGAAACAAAGTGGGATCCTCAAACTTAACTTGAAAATTTTCCTGAAATTCAGCTTTCACTTTGGCTGACTGGAAGTTGCCAACCTGGAATTTCTTCCTCGGGGCACCTTCTCTCTCTGGCTTGGGTTTAAAGTGCAGCCTGAGTTTGCAGTGGACAAGATGATGGTCAGTATGACACTCTGTACTGGGCATCATTCAAGTGTGTAGGACAGGGGTGGCCAACCAGCCAGGGACTAAGAGCCAAAATTTTTACTATGGTATTGCAAAGAGCCACATTATGTACACACGCGCACACACCCACCCTCTCTCTCCCTCATATATGTATACACATACACAGAATGAAATATTAACAATTTACCATGTCACAAATGTCATACATCCCTCACTATGAAACAGGAGATTGACAAAAATGGGCTTAAACTCATCCCAAGACTACAGGCCAGACTTTTGCTCAGCCAGATTCACATCACACTTCAAGTCCTGCCTACCAAGACCAGTGGCCAGTTATTTCACTCACTCATTCAATCACTCACTCACTGATATAAATATCAGCAGGACTTAGGCAAGTCCACATATAAATATAAACATTTGCAATAGCATCCAATAAACAGAATATGTGAGAAGTTTTTTTTAACCTTATTGCTACTTTGAACTCAGTGAGACTTCTGGTATTCTTTGCCTTCAGTAAGCCTCCTCAAATCTGGCTTGTATTCCATTGTGGCCACTCGGAGCAGTTCTTTCACATGTGTATCAGTCAGAGCAAATTGATGCTTTGATTTCACAAGTTTCAGAGTGGAAAACAAGGACTCACAGACGTATGTTGACCCAAACATTGAGAGTAGCTTGAGTGCAGCCTGTTTGACGTTTGGGTATATTTCCATTAGCACATTTTTCCAAAACTCAAGGAGCCCTTCCCTCAGTACAGCTTTCAGTCTATCATCCTCGGATAGTTCAATCATCTCCATCTCTGTCACAGCTTCATCATTGACAAGTGGGGCTTTTAAGCAGTCCGTCTCTGCATTAAATGGGTCAATGAGGAACGTGATCTGTGGCCTTTTCTGCTGTAGGTCCTCGAATCTGGCCATAAAACTCCCCTGAAGTTTTTCAAGCAGCGTTGCATATCCAGCTGTTGCCATTTTCAGGGCGGCAGCGGTGGCTGCTCCGCTTGCTTTGCACAGAGTGGGAAAATTCGCTAATTCTCCTTTTCAAAGATGCATGTTGAAGAGCTTCAGTTTGTTGGTAAATGCAAACACACTTTCTACCAGGTCAGGCAGCATTTTGAATTTCCCTTCCAGATCCAGGTTCAATTTGTCCAGATTTGACAGCATGTGAACCAAAAAGGCCAAATCTATAAGCCACTTGGGGTCTGATAGTTGAGGATAGTCTCTTTTTTCTCCTCCATAAACATTTTCACCACATCCAAAAGCTCAAAGAAGTGAGAAAGCACTTTACCTTTAGAAAGCCACCTCACAGTACAGTGCAGCAGCAGGTCACCTGGCAGCTCTTACTCCAGTTCAGTGATCAGATTCATGAATTGCCTGTGATTAAGAGCATGCGTGCAGATGTAGTTGACGATTTCCATCACTGGCTTCATGACGTGGTCTAAATTCAGCGTCTTATGGCCCTTTTCCACTACCCTTTTTCAGCTCACTTCAGCTCGCTTCAGCTCACTTCAGCCCGACACAGCTCGCGTTTCGACTACCAAAAACCAGCACGACTCAGCTCGTTTCAGCCCTGCTTAGCCCCTAAAACTCGCACCGTTTTGGAGTGGGGCTGAAGCGAGCCAAAGCGAGCCGACTGAGGCTGGAGGCGTGAGCAGACACTCCCCTGTGCACTGATTGGTGAGGAGGCGTGTCCTCACATGCCCACACACGCCCCGCGAGCGCGCTGGGATCTGTAAACACCGCAAACCCGGAAGAATAATAATTACGAATTACGAGAATTTCTGAAGCCTTATGCGCCTCGCCTCATCTATACGCTCTTGCCAGTATCTGTCCGCGTTGTTAACAAGCCACAGCACCAAGACCAGCAACACTAACGACTCCATGTCCTCCATGTTTATTGTTTACTATTCGGTCGTGAGACTACCGCTTAAAAGATCACTGAATCAGTGACATACAGAGCATCGTGGATGAGTTCGCAGAGCGCAAGGCTCGCCGTATGCCCTTCAAATAATGCGCGCAGTAGGCTATTGATGTTTTATTATGAGCCATGTACAGTATGTCGCCTAATGTTTTTTTGTTTCTGAGTTACATGTTCGTTTGAAGGACTTAATGTACAAAATAACATAGTTGCACCCCGTAGTGTTGAAATTGGTAAACACAGTGCATTCAGTGAGGTTTGCACCGCCCTCCTTTTATTTCTGACTCTTCCTGTCACCACTCTGAGCGCTCATTCGTATGCCCTTCAAATAATGTGCGCAGTATAGGCTATTGATGTTTTATTATGAGCCATGTACAGTATCCTAATGTTTTTTGTTTCTGAGTTACATGTTCGTTTGAAGGACTTGATGTACTAAATAACATAGTTGCACCCGGTAGTGTTGAAATTGGTAAACACCGCAGTTGCGGACATTTTGTAGCCTAAAATGATGTTATGATAAGCTTTAATAAAGGGCCCGGTCATTTGCCCCGCCCCCGGCCCGGCTCTGACTTGTTCCGCCACTGTCACTGATGTCACTGTTTGCGCTGCTTAACGACATCACATGACGTCCACCCACTTTCGCTAACTCCACCCAATGTGTCCACCCACTTCCAGCCAGCATGGTTCAGCGCGGTTGTAGTCGAAATGCAACTTCAACAGCCCCGCTCAGCCCGACTCAGCTCGACTCGGCACGGCACGGCTCAGCCGCGTTTGTAGTGGAAAAGCGGCATTAGACATGAGCTGCTCCCAATGGATGATGCAGTGGAAATTCCAAAACTTGGGAAATGAGTCATCAGCCTTGCATAGCCCCACAAGTCCATTCACAGATCCAATCATTAAGGGAGCCCCATCCGTGGCTATTGCTGTTAGCTTCTGTAATAGCAGGTTGGCTTTCTCAAAAACATCAGACATTTTTTCTTTCACATCAATGCCACAGGTTCTGTCCTTTAATGGTACAATGTCAAGTAGTTCTTCTTTAAACACACAATCTTCTGACACTGACCATGCAAATATAGCCAACTGCAGCTTGTCTTGAATGTCGCAAGACTCATCTAATGCCACACTGAAATATGCACATTTTTGAAGATCAGAGTGTAACTCTGATTCAATTGCTGTATTTATGACAGATATTCTGTGTTCAATGGTGTGGCATGACAGTTGGAGGTCTTTGATTGAATCTTTCAGTTTTTTATTTTCTGGAGCCAAGGTTTCAATCACGTCAGTGAGGCACTGTTTAATAAAATTTCCTTCATTGTATGGTTTTTTAGCATGGGCAATGTTCCACGCCACTTTGTAGGATGCAAGAGTCACTGTCTCAGCATGCTTGGCATATTGTTGGAACATCTGGGTCTGTTTTTTTGCCTGACTTTTCAGTGTGTTTAATTTGTGCTTGCGAAGTTCAGTACCTTTAGGGAATTCCTTGTTGATGTTTGAATGGAGCATGCTGAAATGGCACTGAAGATTTGAAGCTTTGAGATGTGCTAATGATGTATCACATATCAGACAGAAAGGCTTGCCTTTTCATTCAACAAAAAAGTAAGCGTCCTCCTAGTCCTCAAGAAATGTCCTGTGCTCATCTTCATATTTGCGTTTAGCTTTGCATTTAGCCATTTTTGTGAATGAATCACAGCTTGCTGGGAAAACTTTGTAAAACTTGTGCGCATGCACAGGAGTGTGCAGTGCAGGTTGTTTCCTCCCTTCCACCCCCCCCCCCCCCACCCCACCCCAAGATAATTGGTTCCGTGGCATGTTTGTGGCTCTTTTAAGCTGTAATAGCCCAATACACACAAGCATAACAATAATTAAAAGGAGAGGGAAGACACACAAAAAATGATCAAAGGTTTTTTTTTATTTAAGTTGGAGAGCTGCATTCTTATGCCAAGAGCCACATAAGGCTCCTGAGCTGCGGGTTGACCACCCCTGGTGTAGGATGTCTCGTACATCACTCTGGTGCACCAGGATGCAGTCTATGAGGTGCCAATGCTTAGGCTGAGGATGCATTCAGGTTGTCTTCAGACTGTCTTTCTGCTGGAAGATGGTGTTGTTGATAGTGAGGTGGTGCTCTGTGCAAAACTCTAGCAGAAGGTGCCTGTTGTCATTGCAGTTTCCAACACCATGCTTGCTAAGTACACATTTCCAGGCTTTTGAATTTTGGCCTATTCTGGCGTTAAAGTCGCCAAGGATAATAACCTTGTTGTCTGCAGGGCAGTTTTGTATGAAATTGTGCAGATCAGTGTAGAACTTGTCCTTTTCTGAAGGATCTACTTGAAGAGTTGGGGCATACACGCTGAAGAATGTGGCATGCTGCTTGTTATGCAGTGGAAGGTGCATGGAGATGATGCGGCCGGTTGGCAGGTTTACAAGCTTGGAAGCAATGGAACTCCTGACCATGAAGCCAATGCCTGAAAGGTGTCTCTTGGTTTCTAGCTTGCCTGACCACTACAGGGTGTAGCCAGTGCCCTGCTCTTGAAGGCTGCCTTCCCCTGGGCAGTGTATCTCACTGAGAGCAGTGATGTCAATATTCAGATGAGAGAATTTGTGCACTACTAGTGTGGAGCGTCATTCTGGGTGACCACTGTCTACTGTATCAAGCATGGACCTGATGTTCCAGCATGCAAGTTTTAGTCCTTGTACACTTTGTAAGGCTGATGTAAGCCATCCCTTTCTTGTTGTTTGACCACTTGGAAGGTGCCCCTTGACTGCGACTAGCCACCTGGGTGAAGTAGAAATGAGCTTTGGCTAGGCTACCATTTCTAGGCCCTTCTCAATGTGCAGCAAGCAGTGCTGTCCTTGAAGAAGACTGCTTGGTCACTCAGGATGCTGCCGAATGATGTTGTTGTCTCCAGAGTCAACATCAAATGACCCATATGCCTGAAATACCTGCATGCAGGATTGGAACTGCGGCTTCCAGTGTCACCTTACACCTGCCATATTTGCCCCATTCACATCACTACAGGGCTTGTGAATAGTTGGTATTGGGAAGCAGGCTGTAGATGTAGGTGTGTCATTCAAGCCTGCGCATTGGAGTTTTAAGGTGGAGTGCAGTGTGGGCAATACGGCCCCACCCTTTACACCCGGGGTTCATCTGCCATGGCCAAGCATGCTGAGACAGTGACAGCAAGGTCCTCAGGTCATAGGTTTTACATCAGACTGTCCTTGTCCTCACCTCTGGCATAAAAAAATTCTACCCCAGAGGCATGGGGGTAACCTACCCCCACCCCCAGTATATAATGCAGGGGGATATAGCTATCGCTCTGTTCATCTGTCCGTCTGTAAACATTTTAATTTGCAGAGCACATTTCAAAAACTATTAGGAATTTTTTCACGAAATCCCACAGTTACAGTGGTATGCAAAAGTTTGGGCACCCCTGGTCAAAATTGCTGTTACTGTGAGGAGTTAAGCAAGTTGAAGATGAAATGATCTCCAGAAGGCATAAAGTTAAAGATGACTCATTCCCTTTATATTTTAAGCAAAAACTATTTTTTATTTTCATCTTTTACATTTTCAAAATGACAAAAAAGGAAAAGGGCCTGAAGCAAAAGTTTGGGCACCCTGCATGATTAGTACCGAGTAACACCCCCTTTGGCAAGTATCATAGCATGTAAACACTTTTTGTAGCCAGCTAATAATCTTTCAGTTCTTACCTGGGGGATTTTCACACATTCATCCTTGCAAAAGGCTTCCAGTTCTACAAGTTTTTTAGGCTGTCTTGCATGCACTGCTCTTTTGAGATCTATCCACAGATTTCCAATGATGTTTAGGTCAGGGGACTGTGAGGGCCATGGCAAAACCTTCAGCTTGTGCCCTTTGAGGTATTCCATTCTAGATTTTGAGGTGTGTTTTGGATCATTGTCTTAATGTAGGACCCATCCTCTTTTTAACTTCAACTTTTTTACAGATGGTGTGATGTTTGGTTCCAGAATTTGCTGGTATTTATTCAAATCCATGCTTCACTTGACCAATGAAATGTGCCCTGTGCCACTGGCTGCAACACAACCTCAAAGCATGATCGATCCACACCCATGCTTCAGAGTTGGAGAGGTGTTCTTTTCCTGGAATTTGGCACCCTTTTTTCTCCACACATACCTTTGCACATTGTGGCCAAAAAGTTATATTTTGATTTCATCAGTCCACAGGACTTGCTTCCAAAATGCATCAGGCTTATTTAGATGTTCATTTGCAAACTTCAGATGCTGAATTTTGTGGCTTGGACACAGGAAAGGTTTTCTTCTGATGACTCTCCCATGAAGGTCATATTTGTTCAGGTGTTGCTGCATAGTAGAACAGTGCACCACCACTCCAGGGTCTGCTAAATCTTTCTGAAGGTCTTTTGCAGTCAAACAGGGGTTTTTATTTGCCTTTCTAGCAATCCAATGAGCAGTTTTTTCAGAAGGTTTTCTTCATCTTCCAGACCTCACCTTGATCTCCACCATTTCTGTTAACTGCCATTTCTTAATAACATTATAATCTGAGGAAACAGCTACCTGAAAACACTTTGCTATGTTCTTGTAGCCTTCTCCTGCTTTGGGAGCATCAATTATTTTATTATTCAGAATGCAAGGGAGTTGCTTAGAGGAGTCCATGGCTGTTGATTTTAGGGACAAGTTTGAGGAGTCAGAAAATGTATACAGCTTTGAAATCTGCATTATCTGACCTTTCCTAATGAAGAATTTGAACAAGCCACAGCTCAATAAGCTAATTAAGGTCTGGAACCTTGGTAAAAGTTACCTGAGAACTCAAATGTATTGGGGTGCCCAAACTTTCACATGCATGGTGTTCCTTTTCTTTTTTCACTCTCCAGTTGTAAAAAACAAAAATAATACACAAATCTTTCAGAAAACACTGAAAAGAAATGTGTTGTCTTTACCTTTATGCCTTTTGGTGATCAGTTCATCTTCTACTCACTTAACCATTCACAGTAACAGACATTTTCAGTAAGGGTGCCCAAACTTTTGCATGCCACTGTCTGTTAAGTAGCTAGAGATGCCTTTTGAGATTCTGGGATTTCTGTGATTTTTATTTTTTCCATATTTCCATGGCAACCAATTCAACTTAGGAAAATTTGGAGTGGGGTTTCATGTGGGGGCCGGGGTGATCTGTCATCTTCTGATGACTCTTGTTTTTCTAAGGCAGTCAGATTCTTGAATTCTATTAAGTAAGCAGAATTCTCTTGTTAAGTCTCATTAACTTGGGTTGCTTTAAGTAAACTTACCGTAAATCATAGTCATTAAGCAAACATAACATGAAGGTAATGGCTGTATTTACTTAACTATTTCAAGGCAACCAGTTTCCTAAATTTCTTTAAGTAAGATGAACTTATCAAATTTTACAGTGTCAAGAAGACATACTATTGTTTGAAAATAAGCATAAATAGTGATCAAATCATGGGTAGGTGTTTATAATTTAGTACATTTCCAAGAAGTCTCAAACATAGGTGTTGTAAGCTGGTACAGCAACATTCAGGTTTATCAGAGCAGTCTTAAAAGACAATAAGTAGAGAGTGCAAGAGTGAAGGGATATATGTATGAAACAACCAATAACTATGGTTCAGTAATTCACTGATTGATATTATGTGCAGTAAACACTGTGTGTGTTTTTAAAGACATCTTAAGGAACAAGGTAAACTGTGAAATATAAATCAGTACTTTGGCCTACTACTAAATATCCAGGGATTTATTTATTTATTTATTTATTGCGTGTAGTGTTTTTATACAATTTGAGAGATTGATGTTTATTTTTTATATACTGTGCTTAGCTTCTAATTAAAAAATGATAAAATGTTACTTATTTTTTCTGGTGTTTGAAAATTACTTACTTATTTTATTACATGAAAAGATTGGTTATGAATTTGGAAAATATTCACAACTGGTGAAGCAAAATTCCTTTTGCTGTACGTCAACTATATAATGTTGCTTAGTAGAGCATATTAAATGGAAGAAAATGTTCAATTATCAAGTTTGTTCATACAATATTAGAACTTGTTGATGACTTAGGTAAAGAATTTTTCAAGGCCTGTTGATATATGAATAAATAATGATACAAATAATGTTTTAGAAGTGCGACTGATGATGATAAGAAAGGCAAAACCTCAATGAAATTATGTGTCCCA
The DNA here is from genome assembly GCF_027579695.1 of Neoarius graeffei. Classification (NCBI taxonomy): domain Eukaryota; kingdom Metazoa; phylum Chordata; class Actinopteri; order Siluriformes; family Ariidae; genus Neoarius; species Neoarius graeffei. Next base: position 88,915,583 of record NC_083570.1, read on the forward strand.
CATTTCTTAACTTGCAGTGCTAAACAACTCATCATCAGATTAAAAATGGTACTGTCAGGTTGAAGAAATGAAAACCCTTTTCTGTAGAAGACAATGCAAACTTTTATCATTCCCTTGCAGACAGTCAACACAGTAAGCATTTCAGAATTATATGATGTGTTGTAATTTTGATAGGAAAAAAAGGTGGAAATTCAAAAAAAAAGCTGTCACCTCATCTCATCTCATCTCATCTCATTATCTCTAGCCGCTTTATCCTTCTACAGGGTCACAGGCAAGCTGGAGCCTATCCCAGCTGACTACGGGCGAAAGGCGGGGTACACCCTGGACAAGTCGCCAGGTCATCACAGGGCTGACACATAGACACAGACAACCATCCACACTCACATTCACACCTACGGTCAATTTAGAGTCACCAGTTAACCTAACCTGCATGTCTTTGGACTGTGGGGGAAACCGGAGCACCCGGAGGAAACCCACGCGGACACGGGGAGAACATGCAAACTCCACACAGAAAGGCCCTCGCCGGCCCCGGGGCTCGAACCCAGGACCTTCTTGCTGTGAGGCGAAAGCTGTCACAATATATCGAAATTAATCCCTACTGTACCTGAATATTTATTCAGGTCTTTCAAGTACATATTAGAAATATCCAATATCGTGAGAAAATATCTTTCTAACCAGCAAACAAATAAAACTAAATTAAATATTTACCAATATATAAATATATTGTTTACATTGATACCAATTTAGACGGAAAACAAACAGCAACAATACTTCTTGCCCTGGAATGGGTATTAGTCAAAGTGAGCAACATAAACACACCGCACGGCCTGGAATCAAACCATTTCTAATAATAAGTCGAGAACTTTTAGACAATAGTAAAATGATGTGATTATACCACTGCGAGATTAAATGTGAAACCTAGCAAACAATGAAAGACGTCACGCGTCCACCAATTTCAGAAGGTCTCACCTGATCAGAGTCGTCACAAGATTTCATGCCCTGCGCAAGTGTCTGCGTTCCACTGCTGTCCAGACTAATGATGCTCTCAGTAGGAGGTCTGGCGTATTTCACATCACTCTTTCTAGAGTCAGTGGTTCTGTAACCTTCATAATTGTACATGTGCTGTAAAGTTCCTGTTCCTCCTACGTCTGCGTAAAGGGGTGGATAATATGGAATAACTGGCAGATTGGCACCGGATTTATAAAACATCCGCTCACGTCTCCATCTGTAGCATTTCACTGACATTATAGTTATGATGGAGACGATAAAGAGGAATGAAACCACAGCCAAGGCCAGCACTAGATAAAATGTCAGGTTGTCGTTGTATTCCTTGTCGTGCGTAAAGTCAGTGAACTCGGAGAGCACTTCAGGGAAAGTGTCCGCCACCGCCACGTTCACATTGACTGTAGCTGAACGAGAGGGCTGTCCGTTGTCCTCCACTACAACAGTGAGTTTCTGTTTCACAGCATCTTTATCAGTGACTTGGCGCACGGTTCTGATTTCTCCATTCTGTAAGCCCACTTCAAACAGCGCCCTGTCTGTCGCTTTGTGCAGTTTATATGAGAGCCAGGCATTCTGTCCAGAGTCCACATCCACAGCCACCACTTTAGTGACAAGATAGCCCACATCTGCTGAACGAGGCACCATTTCAGCCACCACAGAGCCACCAGTTTGGACCGGATACAGAATCTGAGGCGCGTTGTCGTTCTGGTCCTGAATAATAATCTTCACACTCGCGTTGCTACTGAGAGGCGGGTTGCCTCCGTCCTGCGCTTTGACGCGAATATTGAACTCTTTTGTTTGCTCGAAATCAAAAGCTCGAACAGCAAGAATCTCTCCGCTCTCTGCGTTCACTGAAATATAAGACGAGGCAGAAACTCCGTTCACAGAAAGATCTTCCAAAAAATAGGAAATGCGCGCATTATTCCCAGAGTCTCTGTCAGTTGCTGTCACTGCAAATACAGACACTCCAGGTGAATTATTTTCCATCACATAAGCGGTGTATGAGTGACGCTGGAAAACAGGGGCGTTGTCATTTACATCCGATATTTTAAGCCTCAGGGTTTGATTTGTAGATAAAGGTGGAGATCCTTCATCTGTAGCTGTGATCGTTATATTGTATTCAGAAAACATTTCACGGTCTAAAATACGGTCAGTGATTAAACTATAGAAATTAGAGGATGTCGCTTTGATGCGATACGGCAGATCTGAATTCACTGAGCATTTAATCTGTCCGTTTTTCCCGGAGTCCAAGTCTTTAATATTCAACATCGCTACAACAGTCTCCGGGGCGGAATCTTCAGGAATCGGGCTGGAAAATGAGATAACACTGATAACTGGGGAATTATCATTAATATCTGTAATATCAATCAACACTTTACTGGTATCAGTTAATCCGCCTTCATCCATCACCTCGACATCTAGTTCATATTGTTTGGATTTTTCGAAATCTAAGATATCTTTAACTTTTATTTCCCCAGTTTTTGAATTAATATTAAACAATTCTATGGCCTGTTTTCCTGAATTTTGTGAAAATGAATAGGTAACCTCTCCATTAGATCCTTTGTCCTTGTCTGTAGCACTGACTGTCACTACTAAACTGTCTTTCGGAATATTTTCTGATAAAGACACTCGGTATATTGGCTGAGTGAACACAGGAGAATTATCGTTTGCATCAAGAACAGTGGCAGTTATCTTAACTGTTCCAGATTTCTGAGGAGTTCCACCATCAAATGCTGTTAAAATTAAATTATGCTCCTCTTGTTCCTCTCTGTCTAAAGGTGTTTTTAAAACCATTGCAGCATATTTGGTGCCGTCGCTACGTGATAATTCTTTCAGAGTGAAATGGTCAGTGGGATTAAGGGTGTATCTCTGCAGTGTATTCAGCCCGACATCAGGATCATGCGCACTGTCTAAAGAAAACCGTGAACCAGCGGCTGCAGATTCCGTTATTTCAATAATGATTTCTTTTCTTTCGAAAGCAGGGGCATGATCATTGATATCTATTATTTCTACATCAACTCGATGCAGCTCCATGGGATTATCTAGAATAATCTGAAAATGTACGGAGCATGGAGAGACTTGAGCGCACAGCTCCTCTCTATCTATCCTCTCTCTCACTATCAGAGAGCCTTTATCCACATTCAGACCGATGTACTCACGACTGTCCTCTGTAAAGATCCGCGCTCGGCCAGATTTCAGTCTCTTTACATCCAAACCGAGATCCTGAACGATATTTCCCACCACTGATCCCTTGTTCATCTCCTCGGGAATAGAATAACGGACCTGCCCGTGCGCAACGGCCATGACAAAAGCAAATCCAAGCAGAAGCATCGTCAGCCATGTCGAAACGCGGGCAGTAGAGTCTCTTATCCGGGCATCGAGGGAACAAAGACCATACATGTTACTGGGACTCAAAATTCGACACTATTAAGACTTAAATGAACAGTCTTACGTAAAAGACAAAATATATATACAAAATAAAAGGCAATAATTAATCAAAGGATGTATTTTTGATCAAGAGACAGGACCAAGTGAAGAAAAATCGTGTGTGCATGCGGTCAGAATACAGGGGAGGATCCAGAATGAATATATAAAAACTGCACACCCTGACCAACAGCGTCACTCAGAGTCATATAAGATTATTGCACGTGGTCAGAGCTGAAATTTGTTTACCTCTACAAGATTACTAAATATCACATTTAGAGGATTTTTTTTTTGTTCTTGAGGATCACTGAAAATTAACAGGCCCTTCTGAAGTCCTTCCTGAGGACATTCTCCAGTCCTCCAATCCCAAAACATAATTTGGCTATCTTGGGACATGAGGTAATTTGGGCAATATAAACTTAACAGCATTTTTTTTTTGGCTGAAACTTGAAGGTCAAATAGTATGCTCTTCAGCCCTCGCAAAGAAACTTCTTGATAGAAATAACATGACGTCGTTAATCTGACATCATATGAGGGGGTGTGGTTTGCCTCAAACTGGACATTGACACAAAACGCTTGAGGTAGGATTTTTTTTTTTTTATAAAGTTATAAAATTGTCCAGACTATTCAAATGTTGATGATGCATATATAGAAAAGCTGTACTACTGTAAGAAAATAAGCATAACATGCATGTTTGAAACAGCCAATAACTCTGGTTCAAGAATTCATGGGTATTATATGCATTAAACACTGGGTTTTTTTTAGACACGGTAAGGATCAGGGAACCAAGCAAAACTGTGAAATATAAATATATACTTTGGTTAGTATGGAGGGATTTTAGTGTGTGTAGTGCTTCTATACAATTTTAGAGATTTATGTTTACTTTTATAGACGGTGCTAAGCTTCTACTCCAAAAATGATAAAAATTTTATGTACTTTGTGTGGCATTTGAGAATTAGTTACTTATTTTATCATATGAAACGTTTGGTTATGAATTTAGAAAATATTCACAATTCGTTAAACAAATTTTATTTTGCTACATGTCAGTTATACAATGTTGCTGAGTACAGCATATTAAATTGAAGTAAATGTTCATTTATCAAGTTATTACATCTTCCTGATGCCTTAGGTGAAGAATTTTTCAAGACCTGTTGATATACGAATAAAAAATGTCACAAATAATGTTTTAGAAGTGCCACTATTGACTATATGAAAGGCAAACCCACAATGAAATTATGTGTCCCACATTTCCAGACATGCTGTGCTAAAGTATGAACAAACAGATAAAAATGGTACTGTGTCAGTCTTGAAGAAATGAAAACCTTTTCTTTTGAAGACAATACAAACTTTTATCATTTCCTTGCAAACAGTCAAAATACTAAGGATTTTCAAACTATATGACGTTGTAATTTTTTATATGGTGGAAATTCAAAAACTGTCACAACATATCTATAAATTAATCCCTACTTTACCTGAGTTTTTTTTTATACAGGCCTTGAAGTACATATTACAAATACCAAATATCATGAGAAAATTTCTTTCTACCTAGCAAACAAATTAAACTAAATTAAATATCTACTCATATATAAATATATTGTTTACATTGATACCAATTTGAACAGAAAAAACAATAATACTTCTTGCCCTGGAATGGGTATTAGTCAAAGTAATGTACATAAATACACCACACGGTCTAGAATCGATTCATTTCACATAATAAGAAGAGAATTTTTAGATAATATAATGGGATTGTACCACTGAAAGGTAAAATGTGAAATCAAGAAAAGAATAAAAAACATGTCACGCCTACAGCGACTTCAGAATTCTCACCTGATCAGAGTCATCATAAGATTTCATGCCTTGCGCATGCGCAAGTGTCTGTGTTCCGCTGCTGTCCAGACTAATGATGCTCTCAGCAGGAGGTCTGGCGTATTTCACATCACTCTTTCTAGAATCAGTGGTTCTGTAACCTTCATAATTGTACATGTGCTGTAAAGTTCCTGTTCCTCCTACGTCTGCGTAAAGGGGTGGATAATACGGAATAACTGGCAGATTGGCACCGGATTTATAAAACATCCGCTCACGCCTCCATCTGTAGCATTTCACTGACAGTATAGTTATGATGGAGACGATAAAGAGGAATGAAACCACAGCCAAGGCCAGCACTAGATAAAATGTCAGGTTGTCGTTGTATTCCTTGTCGTGCGTAAAGTCAGTGAACTCGGAGAGCACTTCAGGGAAAGTGTCCGCCACCGCCACGTTCACATTGACTGTAGCTGAACGAGAGGGCTGTCCGTTGTCCTCCACTACAACAGTGAGTTTCTGTTTCACAGCATCTTTATCAGTGACTTGGCGCACGGTTCTGATTTCTCCATTCTGTAAGCCCACTTCAAACAGCGCCCTGTCTGTCGCCTTGTGCAGTTTATATGAGAGCCAGGCATTCTGTCCAGAGTCCACATCCACAGCCACCACTTTAGTGACAAGATAGCCCACATCTGCTGAACGAGGCACCATTTCAGCCACCACAGAGCCACCAGTTTGGACCGGATACAGAATCTGAGGCGCGTTGTCATTCTGGTCCTGAATAATAATCTTCACACTCGCGTTGCTACTGAGAGGCGGGTTGCCTCCGTCCTGCGCTTTGACGCGAATATTGAACTCTTTTGTTTGCTCGAAATCAAAAGCTCGAACAGCAAGAATCTCTCCGCTCTCTGCGTTCACTGAAATATAAGACGAAGCAGAAACTCCGTTCACAGAAAGATCTTCCAAAAAATAGGAAATGCGCGCATTATTCCCAGAGTCTCTGTCAGTTGCTGTCACTGCAAATACAGACACTCCAGGTGAATTATTTTCCATCACATAAGCGGTGTATGAGTGACGCTGGAAAACAGGGGCGTTGTCATTTACATCCGATATTTTAAGCCTCCGGGTTTGATTTGTAGATAAAGGTGGAGATCCTTCATCTGTAGCTGTGATGGTTATATTGTATTCAGAAAACATTTCACGGTCTAAAATACGGCCAGTGATTAAACTATAGAAATTAGAGGATGTCGCTTTGATGCGAAACGGCAGATCTGAATTCACTGAGCATTTAATCTGTCCGTTTTTCCCGGAGTCCAAGTCTTTAATATTTAGGATTGCAATAACAGTCTCTGGAGCGGAATCTTCAGGAATTGCATTAGAAAATGAGATAACACTGATAACTGGGAAATTATCATTAACATCAAAAATTTCAATCAGTATTTTGCAGGTGTCGGTTTGTCCGCCTTTATCCATCGCCTTGACATTCAATTCATACTGTTTGGATTTTTCAAAATCAAAGGAACCATTTACTTTTATTTCTCCAGTGACGGAATTAATAATAAATAGACCCCCGGCCTCTTTTCCGGAGCTTTGTGAAAGCGTATAGATCACATCGCCATTAGACCCTTTGTCCTTGTCAGTAGCACTGACTGTCACTACTAAACTGTCTTTCGGAATATTTTCTGATAAAGACACTCGGTATATTGGCTGACTGAACACAGGAGAATTATCGTTTACATCAAGAACAGTGACAGTTATCTTAACTGTTCCAGATTTCTGAGGAGTTCCACCATCAAATGCTGTTAAAATTAAATGATGCTCCTCTTGTTCCTCTCTGTCTAAAGGTGTTTTTAAAACCATCTCAACATATTTGATACCATCACTCCGAGACAATTCTTTCAAAATGAAATGATCAGTGGGATTAAGGGTGTATTTCTGTAGTGTATTCAGCCCGACATCAGGATCATGCGCACCATCTAAAGAAAACACCGAACCAGTGGCTGCAGATTCCGTTATTTCTATAGTAATTTCTTTTCTGTCAAAAGCAGGGGCATGATCGTTGATGTCCAATATTTCAACATCAAGTGCATGTAACGCCATTGGATTATCTAGAATAATCTGAAAATGTAAAGAGCATGGAGAGACTTGAGCGCACAGCTCCTCTCTATCTATCCTCTCTCTCACTATCAGAGAGCCTTTATCCACATTCAGACCGATGTACTCACGACTGTCCTCTGTAAAGATCCGCGCTCGGCCAGATTTCAGTCTCTTTACATCCAGACCGAGATCCTGAGCGATATTTCCCACCACTGATCCCTTGTTCATCTCCTCGGGAATAGAATAACGGACCTGCCCGTGCGCAACGGCCATGACAAAAGCAAATCCAAGCAGAAGCATCGTCAGCCATGTCGAAACGCGGGCAGTAGAGTCTCTTATACGGGCATCGAGGGAACAAAGGCCTCCCATATTACAAACTACACATGAAGGAGCTATATCATTAAAAATATTAAGGATATCCTGGACTTGTTAAAAGGTGTCTGGCGATGCTTAATCAATCGAATGAAAGTCTCAATTGAAGAAAAGTCCCGTCTTTATGCAGTCAGAATACAGGGGAGGATCTAAATATGGCGTTTAATATCCCCACAGCCTGACCAACAGCGTCACTTAGAGCACTAAAGGAATATTACATATTATAAAGTCTTCCATGCAAAGAAACAAAGACACAAAGATCGACAGATAGATAGATAGATAGATAGATAGATAGATAGATAGATAGATAGATAGATAGATAGATAGATAGATAGATATTTTGGTTTGTCCCATCATATACTGACATGTTTTCTCCCTCTGCGCATGTGATTTAAAAAATTTTTGAAATTTTAATTTTTGAAGGCATCAAGTGTTATTACTGAAAGCGAATAAAATAGTATCAAGAAATACTGATAGCATGAGGCAGATGTGTAAATAAACGAAAACATACAACATTTTTTCATGATTATATCTAACTCAGGAGCAGTGAAAAGCTTATCCACGCATCTTACCTGATCTCCAGGATTATTTGCCAGTTGCTTTTTCTGCGCATGCGAGATTGTCTGTGTTCCACTGCTGTCCAGACTAATGATGCTCTCAGTAGGAGGTCTGGCGTATTTCACATCACTCTTTCTAGAATCAGTGGTTCTGTAACCTTCATAATTGTACATGTGCTGTAAAGTTCCTGTTCCTCCTACGTCTGCGTAAAGGGGTGGATAATACGGAATAACTGGCAGATTGGCACCGGATTTATAAAACATCCGCTCACGCCTCCATCTGTAGCATTTCACTGACAGTATAGTTATGATGGAGACGATAAAGAGGAACGAAACCACAGCCAAGGCCAGCACTAGATAAAATGTCAGGTTGTCGTTGTATTCCTTGTCGTGCGTAAAGTCAGTGAACTCGGAGAGCACTTCAGGGAAAGTGTCCGCCACCGCCACGTTCACATTGACTGTAGCTGAACGAGAGGGCTGTCCGTTGTCCTCCACTACAACAGTGAGTTTCTGTTTCACAGCATCTTTATCAGTGACTTGGCGCACGGTTCTGATTTCTCCATTCTGTAAGCCCACTTCAAACAGCGCCCTGTCTGTCGCTTTGTGCAGTTTATATGAGAGCCAGGCATTCTGTCCAGAGTCCACATCCACAGCCACCACTTTAGTGACAAGATAGCCCACATCTGCTGAACGAGGCACCATTTCAGCCACCACAGAGCCACCAGTTTGGACCGGATACAGAATCTGAGGCGCGTTGTCGTTCTGGTCCTGAATAATAATCTTCACACTCGCGTTGCTACTGAGAGGCGGGTTGCCTCCGTCCTGCGCTTTGACGCGAATATTGAACTCTTTTGTTTGCTCGAAATCAAAAGCTCGAACAGCAAGAATCTCTCCGCTCTCTGCGTTCACTGAAATATAAGACGAAGCAGAAACTCCGTTCACAGAAAGATTTTCCAAAAAATAGGAAATGCGCGCATTATTCCCAGAGTCTCTGTCAGTTGCTGTCACTGCAAATACAGACACTCCAGGTGAATTATTTTCCATCACATAAGCGGTGTATGAGTGACGCTGGAAAACAGGGGCGTTGTCATTTACATCCGATATTTTAAGCCTCAGGGTTTGATTTGTAGATAAAGGTGGAGATCCTTCATCTGTAGCTGTGATGGTTATATTGTATTCAGAGAACATTTCACGGTCTAAAATACGGTCAGTGATTAAACTATAGAAATTAGAGGATGTCGCTTTGATGCGAAACGGCAGATCTGAATTTATTGAGCATTTAATTTGTCCGTTTTTCCCGGAGTCCAAGTCTTTAATATTCAACATCGCTACAACAGTCTCCGGGGCGGAATCTTCAGGGATCGGATTGGAAAATGAGATAACATTAATACTGGGGGAATTATCATTCACATCTGTAATTTCAATGAACAGTTTACTGGTATCCGTTTGCCCTCCCTTATCAATCGCTTCGACATTCAGTTCATACTGTTTGGATTTTTCAAAATCCAGGACACCTTTTATTTTTATTTCCCCAGTGTCCGAATTAATATTAAATATTTCCATGGCTTCTTTCCCGGTGCTTTGTGAAAATGAATAGGTAACCTCTCCATTAGTTCCTTTGTCCTTGTCTGTAGCACTGACTGTCACTACTAAACTATCTTTCGGAATATTTTCTGATAAAGACACTCGGTATATTGGCTGACTGAACACAGGAAAATTGTCATTTGCATCAAGAACAGTGACAGTTATCTTAACTGTTCCAGATTTCTGAGGAGTTCCACCATCAAATGCTGTCAAAATTAAATTATGCTCTTCCTGAAGCTCTCTGTCTAAAGGTGTTTTTAAAACCATCTCAACATATTTGGAACCGTCGCTAAGAGTTAATTCTTTTAAAGTGAAATGATGAGTGGGATTAAGGGTGTATCTCTGCAGTGCATTACGTCCAACATCGGGATCATGCGCACTTTGTAAAGAAAACCGAGCGCCTGGCGCAACAGATTCCGCTATTTCAATGCTCATTTCTTTTCTATCAAAAGCAGGGGCATGGTCATTGACATCATGTATTTCCACATCAATTCGATGCAGCTCCATTGGATTATCTAGAATAATCTGAAAATGTAAAGAGCATGGAGAGACTTGAGCGCACAGCTCCTCTCTATCTATCCTCTCTCTCACTATCAGAGAGCCTTTATCCACATTCAGACCGATGTACTCACGACTGTCCTCTGTAAAGATCCGCGCTCGGCCAGATTTCAGTCTCCTTACATCCAAACCGAGATCCTGAACGATATTTCCCACCACTGATCCCTTGTTCATCTCCTCGGGAATAGAATAACGGACCTGCCCGTGCGCAACGGCCATGACAAAAGCAAATCCAAGCAGAAGCATCGTCAGCCATGTCGAAACGCGGGCAGTAGAGTCTCTTATCCGGGCATCGCGGGAACAAAGAAAACCCATACTGTAAAGACTGTAAGCTCCACACAACTGAAAACCTTTAAAGTGGTTTCAACTGAAAAAATAATTTCGCAAAGTGCTGAAGGGCAGTGCATCCGTGATGGTTCTTTCACCCCAAACCAGTTTCACGAATAGAGAAATCTACGGTTCATCCAATCATTATACAGGGGAGGATCTACAAAGGAGCGTTCAAAAGCTGTTACCCAGACCAACAGCGTCACTGAGAGTATCAAATAAATACTACAATTGGCAACAAAAGTCAAGAGAAGATAGATAGATAGATAGATAGATAGATAGATGCAATCTGTTTGCAGCATTCGTTGAAATACAAAACTTAGAACTTATTACACTTTTCAGGGGATGGCAAAGCTTGGCAAAATAAAGCAAAATTCATTTCCATAAAACTCATCCAAAATATAACGATCAAAAGAGACGACAAAATAGATATTGAATATTCAATCAATCAATCAAAGACGGTATTTTGTATTTTGAAATGTGAAACGTGTTTTACAAAAGTGTTGTGATTGCTTTGGTTGAAGGAGATCATTAAAAACTTGCTAAAATGTCGTAAAGGTTTCAGAAAATCCAGCAAGCAACATATAAAAAATGCTTAAAAAGAGAATTGAAATGCATTTGATGGAAAATATGTAATTGTTTTTTAAAATAACGTTGGAAGAACAAAGGTAAAATAGTAATTTTGCAGGCCGATTTAAATTCCACCATCAAAAATGGTGCAAGTGCTTTCGTGTTAATAATTTTAGTAGCGTGGGTCCCAGTTCATCACAGCTTTCACGAGCGTTAATGTTTTGCGCATGCCTTGTTGGTATGAGTTCAACTGTCCATACTCATAATGCTTGAATGACGTATACAATTCCTGGAAAGATCTATTGCAGTAAGCAGTCTCACCTGATAAGAGTCGTCCGGAGTTTTCATCTTCTGCACAAGGGTTTGTTCTCCGCTGTTGTCCAGACTAATGATGCTCTCAGTAGGAGGTCTGGCGTATTTCACATCACTCTTTCTAGAGTCAGTGGTTCTGTAACCTTCATAATTGTACATGTGCTGTAAAGTTCCTGTTCCTCCTACGTCTGCGTAAACGGGTGGATAATACGGAATAACTGGCAGATTGGCACCGGATTTATAAAACATCCGCTCACGTCTCCATCTGTAGCATTTCACTAACAGTATAGTTATGATGGAGACGATAAAGAGAAATGAAACCACAGCCAAGGCCAGCACTAGATAAAATGTCAGGTTGTCGTTGTATTCCTTGTCGTGCGTAAAGTCAGTGAACTCGGAGAGCACTTCAGGGAAAGTGTCCGCCACCGCCACGTTCACATTGACTGTAGCTGAACGAGAGGGCTGTCCGTTGTCCTCCACTACAACAGTGAGTTTCTGTTTCACAGCATCTTTATCAGTGACTTGGCGCACGGTTCTGATTTCTCCATTCTGTAAGCCCACTTCAAACAGCGCCCTGTCTGTCGCTTTGTGCAGTTTATATGAGAGCCAGGCATTCTGTCCAGAGTCCACATCCACAGCCACCACTTTAGTGACAAGATAGCCCACATCTGCTGAACGAGGCACCATTTCAGCCACCACAGAGCCACCAGTTTGGACCGGATACAGAATCTGAGGTGCGTTGTCATTCTGGTCCTGAATAATAATCTTCACACTCGCGTTGCTACTGAGAGGCGGGTTGCCTCCGTCCTGCGCTTTGACGCGAATATTGAACTCTTTTGTTTGCTCGAAATCAAAAGCTCGAACAGCAAGAATCTCTCCGCTCTCTGCGTTCACTGAAATATAAGACGAAGCAGAAACTCCGTTCACAGAAAGTTCTTCCAAAAAATAGGAAATGCGCGCATTATTCCCAGAGTCTCTGTCAGTTGCTGTCACTGCAAATACAGACACTCCAGGTGAATTATTTTCCATCACATAAGCGGTGTATGAGTGACGCTGGAAAACAGGGGCGTTGTCATTTACATCCGATATTTTAAGCCTCCGGGTTTGATTTGTAGATAAAGGTGGAGATCCTTCATCTGTAGCTGTGATGGTTATATTGTATTCAGAAAACATTTCACGGTCTAAAATACGGTCAGTGATTAAACTATAGAAATTAGAGGATGTCGCTTTGATGCGAAACGGCAGATCTGAATTCACTGAGCATTTAATCTGTCCGTTTTTCCCGGAGTCCAAGTCTTTAATATTCAACATCGCTACAACAGTCTCCGGAGCGGAATCTTCAGGAATTGCATTAGAAAATGAGATAACACTGATAACTGGGGAATTATCATTAACATCAAAAATTTCAATCAGTATTTTGCAGGTGTCGGTTTGTCCGCCTTTATCCATCGCCTTGACATTCAATTCATACTGCTTGGATTTTTCAAAATCAAAGGAACCATTTACTTTTATTTCTCCAGTGACTGAATTAATAATAAATAGACCCCCGGCGTCTTTTCCGGAGCTTTGTGAAAGCGAATAGATCACATCGCCATTAGATCCTTTGTCCTTGTCAGTAGCACTGACTGTCACTACTAAACTATCTTTCGGAATATTTTCTGATAAAGACACTCGGTATATTGGCTGACTGAACACAGGAAAATTGTCGTTTACATCAAGAACAGTGACAGTTATCTTAACTGTTCCAGATTTCTGAGGAGTTCCACCATCAAATGCTGTCAAAATTAATTGATGTTCTTCCTGAAGCTCTCTGTCTAATGGTGTTTTTAAAACCATCTCAACATATTTGATACCATCACTCCAAGACAATTCTTTCAAAATGAAATGATCAGTGGGATTAACGGTGTATTTCTGTAGTGTATTTAGCCCGACATCAGGATCATGCGCACCGTCTAAAGAAAACACCGAACCAGGTGCTGCAGATTCCATTATTTCTATAGTAATTTCTTTTCTGTCAAAAGCAGGGGCATGGTCATTGATATCCAGGATTTCAACATCAAGTGCATGTAACGCCATTGGATTATCTAGAATAATCTGAAAATGCAAAGAGCATGGAGAGACTTGAGCGCACAGCTCCTCTCTATCTATCCTCTCTCTCACTATCAGAGAGCCTTTATCCACATTCAGACCGATGTACTCACGACTGTCCTCTGTAAAGATCCGCGCTCGGCCAGATTTCAGTCTCTTTACATCCAAACCGAGATCCTGAACGATATTTCCCACCACTGATCCCTTGTTCATCTCCTCGGGAATAGAATAACGGACCTGCCCGTGCGCAACGGCCATGACAAAAGCAAATCCAAGCAGAAGCATCGTCAGCCATGTCGAAACGCGGGCAGTAGAGTCTCTTATCCGGGCATCGAGGGAACAAAGAAAACCCATATTACAAACTACACATGAAGGATCCATATAATGAAAAATATTAAGGATATCCTGGACTTGTTAAAAGGTGTCTGGCGATGCTTAATCAATCGAGTGAAAGTCTCAACTGAAGAAAAGCCCCGTCTTAATGCAGTCAGAATACAGGGGAGGATCTAAATATGGCGTTTAATATCCCCACTGCCTGACCAACAGCGTCACTTAGAGCACTAAAGGAATATTACATATTATAAAATATTCCATGCAAAGAAACAAAGACACAAAGATAGACAGACAGATAGATAGATAGATAGATAGATAGATAGATAGATAGATAGATAGATAGATAGATAGATAGATATTTTGGTTGGTCCTATCTCATCATAGTACTGACAAGTTTTCTCCCTCTGCGCATGTGATTTTTTTAAAAAAAGGTTAATGTATGTATCTGGCAGCGGGGGCGTGGTCAAGCGTCGGTCTGTGAATGGAGGGCGGAGTCAGGGAAGGTAAGTGGTAGAATCACTGCACCTAATGGGAATTAACCTGTGTTTGTGTGTTTTCCCCAGTGACCGCGCCGTAAGAGGAGAGGGAGAGCGGAGGAAGGGAGCTCTCCCCAACCTGAACACTGATGTGCATGCTTGTGGCTGGGAGAGTGAATGTTGAAACACTTAAAAGCGGATAAATAAAGAGTTTAGTAAGAACTCGGTTCTGGCCGTGCTTCTGTGCTCCACCCACCTGCGGCCACTGTAAAATCCCCGCAGGTGGGTGGAGCACAGAAGCACGGAAGGCCAGAACTGAGTTCTTACTAAACTCTTTATTTATCCGCTTTTCAGTGTTTCATCATTCACTTTCCCAGCCACACGCATGCACATCAGTGTTCAGGTTGGGGAGAGCTCCCTTCCTCCGCTCTCCCTCTCCTCTTATAGGGCGCGGTCACTGGGAAAAACAAACAAACACAGTTTAATTCCCATAAGGTACAGTGATTCTACCACTTACCTTCCCTGACTCCGCCCTCCATTCACAGACCGACGCTTGACCACGCCCCCGCTGCCACAATGTATTAACAGGGGAAAAAAAATTTCAGTCTCTTTACATCCAAACCGTGTATTGGTACACCATGACTGTGTACCAATCTACAGCACCAACCACATCATCAAGTTTGTGGATGACACGACTGTGGTGGGTCTCATCACTAACAACGATGACACCAACTACAGGAATGAGGTGAGCCAACTGGTCTCATGGAGTAAAAACAACAATGTCTTCCTGAACATGGAGAAGACCAAAGAGATTGTAGTCGACTTCAGGAGAGGTCATTCACAGCATCCCCCTCTGATCATTGATGGTGCTGCAGCGGAGAGGGTGAGCAGCACCAAATTCCTAGGGGTGCACATCACTGAGGACCTCTCCTGGTCCAACAACACCGCATCGCTGGCCAAGAAGGGTCAAACTCGCCTCTACTTCCTCCACAAACTGAGGAGTGCACGAGTCCCCCCCCCCCATCATGTGCTCATTCTACAGGGGCACCAATGAGAGTGTCCTCACTGGCTGCATCACTGCGTGGTACAGAGGCTGCAGTGCCTCCTGCCGAAAGACTCTGCAACGCATAGTGAACACGGCCAGCAAGATCATCGGTACCCCTCAGCCCTCCCTTATAGACGTCTATCACTCCTGTCTCACCCACAGAGCCATCAGCATCACTGGTGACACCTCCCACCCTTCACACTCACTCTTCAGCCTCCTGCCCTCAGGGAAAAGGTACCGGAGCCTCCGGGCCCACTCCACAAGACTGCTAAACAGCTCCATCCACCAGGCTGTCAGGATGCTGAACTCTGTCCACTACCTACCCCCTACCCCTGGACTGTAACATTCATTCACACAAGAAAACTACCTCATCCGTTTGCACATCACACTGCAAGCATTTGCATTACTGCTGTATCTGCTGCTATTGCTCATTTGCACTACTGTTCATATACACCTCATAAGCTGCTCTTCTAGCACCTTCTCCGTTATTGTACTGTATTGCACTACTTCTATTTTGTACATTGTTTGATTTTAGAGTATATTTTTATCTATCTATCTATCTATCTATCTATCTATCTATCTATCTATCTATCTATCTATCTATCTATCTATCTATAAAATATAGTTCTTATTTGTTAAAATTTATTTATTTATTTTATCTATATTATCTATATTTATAAATATTGGTTTGTTTTTTTGGTTTGTGTGTGTAATCTTTATCTGTTTTTTTACAAGTAAGGTGAGAGAGAAACGGCATTTCGATTCTCCTATATGTCATGGATATATAGTGAATTGACAATAAAGAATCTTTGAATCTTTTGAATCTTTAATTGGTGAATGCATCAAGTGTTGTTATTGAAAAGCGAATAAAATACAGTGTCAAGAAATAGCTGATAAGCATGAGGCAGATGTGTAAATAAACCAAAACATACAACTTTTGTTCATGATTAAATCTAACTCAGGCGCAGTAAAAAGCTTATCAACGCATACGACATCTTACCTGATCTCCAGGATCATTTGCCAGTTGCTTTTTCTGCGCATGCGAGATTGTCTGTGCTCCGCTGCTGTCCAGACTAATGATGCTCTCAGCAGGAGGTCTGGCGTATTTCACATCACTCTTTCTAGAGTCAGTGGTTCTGTAACCTTCATAATTGTACATGTGCTGTAAAGTTCCTGTTCCTCCTACGTCTGCGTAAAGGGGTGGATAATACGGAATAACTGGCAGATTGGCACCGGATTTATAAAACATCCGCTCACGCCTCCATCTGTAGCATTTCACTGACAGTATAGTTATGATGGAGACGATAAAGAGAAATGAAACCACAGCCAAGGCCAGCACTAGATAAAATGTCAGGTTGTCGTTGTATTCCTTGTCGTGCGTAAAGTCAGTGAACTCGGAGAGCACTTCAGGGAAAGTGTCCGCCACCGCCACGTTCACATTGACTGTAGCTGAACGAGAGGGCTGTCCGTTGTCCTCCACTACAACAGTGAGTTTCTGTTTCACAGCATCTTTATCAGTGACTTGGCGCACGGTTCTGATTTCTCCATTCTGTAAGCCCACTTCAAACAGCGCCCTGTCTGTCGCTTTGTGCAGTTTATATGAGAGCCAGGCATTCTGTCCAGAGTCCACATCCACAGCCACCACTTTAGTGACAAGATAGCCCACATCTGCTGAACGAGGCACCATTTCAGCCACCACAGAGCCACCAGTTTGGACCGGATACAGAATCTGAGGTGCGTTGTCATTCTGGTCCTGAATAATAATCTTCACACTCGCGTTGCTACTGAGAGGCGGGTTGCCTCCGTCCTGCGCTTTGACGCGAATATTGAACTCTTTTGTTTGCTCGAAATCAAAAGCTCGAACAGCAAGAATCTCTCCGCTCTCTGCGTTCACTGAAATATAAGACGACGCAGAAACTCCGTTCACAGAAAGATCTTCCAAAAAATAGGAAATGCGCGCATTATTCCCAGAGTCTCTGTCAGTTGCTGTCACTGCAAATACAGACACTCCAGGTGAATTATTTTCCATCACATAAGCAGTGTATGAGTGACGCTGGAAAACAGGGGCGTTGTCATTTACATCCGATATTTTAAGCCTCAGAGTTTGATTTGTAGATAAAGGTGGAGATCCTTCATCTGTAGCTGTGATCGTTATATTGTATTCAGATATTCTCTCACGATCTAAATACTGCGCAGTAACTAAGCTGTAGAAATTTGTTGAGGTTGGTTTAATTTTGAATGGCGCGTCTTGAGCGGTCGTACATTTCACATTTCCATTTTTCCCAGAATCTAAATCCTTAACATTCAGCATAGCTATTATCGTGTCGGGTGAGGAGTCTTCAGGAATTGCATTAGAAAATGAAATGATGCTTATGGCCGGCGCGTTGTCATTAACATCAGCAATTTCAATCATCACTTTAGAGGAGTCTGTCAAGCCGCCATTGTCTGTTGCTTCGACATTGATTTGAAAATGTTTTGCTTTTTCGAAATCGAGTTCACCGTTAACAGTAATATCGCCAGTTTCAGAGTCAATATTAAACAAATTCAAGTTCTTCCCTGTGCTTTGCGAAAATAAATAAGTCACTTTACCATTTGATCCTTGGTCTTTATCATTAGCAGATACTGTCGTCACATGCGTCCCTGTCGGTGAATTTTCCAACAGGGTAACTCGATATAAAGGCAAACTAAAAACAGGAGCATTATCATTGGCATCAACAACTGTAACAATTATCTTCACTGTACTCGATTTTTGTGGGCTACCGCCATCAAATGCTGTTAGAATTAACGTATGCTCTTCTTGATTCTCTCTGTCTAAAGATTTCTGCAACACCATTTCTACTTGTTTTAAACCATTATTATCAGTCAATTCTTTCAAAGCAAAATGATCTGTTGGGTGAAGTGTATATCTCTGAAGAGAATTGCCTCCTACATCCGGGTCATATGCGCTGTCTAAAGAAAATTTAGCTCCAGAGAGAGCCAGCTCACTGATTTGAAAACTGATTTCTCTTCTCGCAAAGAAAGGAGCATTATCATTAATATCCAAAATTTCTATATCGATTTGATGCAGCTCCATTGGATTATCTAGAATAATCTGAAAATGTAAAGAGCATGGAGAGACTTGAGCGCACAGCTCCTCTCTATCTATCCTCTCTCTCACTATCAGAGAGCCTTTATCCACATTCAGACCGATGTACTCACGACTGTCCTCTGTAAAGATCCGCGCTCGGCCAGATTTCAGTCTCTTTACATCCAAACCGAGATCCTGAACGATATTTCCCACCACTGATCCCTTGTTCATCTCCTCGGGAATAGAATAACGGACCTGCCCGTGCGCAACGGTCACAAAAAAGGGAAGTATAGCCAGCAACCAGATCGACCACAGAAATACAGTGAAGGAAGCACTTTTCCAGGCGTAGAGAGAACAAAAGAAACCCGCATTCCTCACACTGCAATCCATCTTCATCATTAAACACTCATTACAGTAAAATAAAATGAATAGTAAGTTAATATTTGAGCCCGCTCCTGAGCAACGCCGTTCTGTTTGAACGCATTTGAGACGCAACGACCAAAAAAAAAGAATAAACCTGGGCAGTCTGCGTGATGTCGCTAAAGAAAGGCGGACCTCAATATCAGCATTTAATATCTGCACAGCCTGACAAACAGCGTCACTCTGAGCACGAAGTAAATATTACAACAAAAATACAGCAAAAATATTTCATTACAATTACCATTTAGACACACGTCTCGTTAACAACTCAAGGCAGTTTCTTAAAAAAAATATTTATTGCCTTTTTTCAAATGGTTAATACATTTGTAGCTGGTTAGTATCAAAATGTTGCTATTGGAAAGAGAATAAAACACAATACCAAGAAATACTGATGAGCATGAGGCAGTCGAGTGAACAAACCAAATTATACAAAGTCTGAAAAGATTAAATTAGAATTAAATTTAAGGCAATGTATTCAGGAGCACTAAAAAGCTTATCAATGAATACTATATCTTACCTGATCGCCGGGGTTATTTTCCAGCTGTTTTTTCTGCGCATGCGCAAGTGTCTGTGTTCCACTGCTGTCCAGACTAATGATGCTCTCAGTAGGAGGTCTGGCGTATTTCACATCACTCTTTCTAGAGTCAGTGGTTCTGTAACCTTCATAATTGTACATGTGCTGTAAAGTTCCTGTTCCTCCGACGTCTGCGTAAAGGGGTGGATAATACGGAATAACTGGCAGATTGGCACCGGATTTATAAAACATCCGCTCACGCCTCCATCTGTAGCATTTCACTGACAGTATAGTTATGATGGAGACGATAAAGAGGAATGAAACCACAGCCAAGGCCAACACTAGATAAAATGTCAGGTTGTCGTTGTATTCTTTGTCGTGCGTAAAGTCAGTGAACTCGGAGAGCACTTCAGGGAAAGTGTCCGCCACCGCCACGTTCACACTGACTGTAGCTGAACGAGAGGGCTGTCCGTTGTCCTCCACTACAACAGTGAGTTTCTGTTTCACAGCATCTTTATCAGTGACTTGGCGCACGGTTCTGACTTCTCCATTCTGTAAGCCCACTTCAAACAGCGCCCTGTCTGTCGCCTTGTGCAGTTTATATGAGAGCCAGGCATTCTGTCCAGAGTCCACATCCACAGCCACCACTTTAGTGACAAGATAGCCCACATCTGCTGAACGAGGCACCATTTCAGCCACCACAGAGCCACCAGTTTGGACTGGATACAGAATCTGAGGCGCGTTGTCATTCTGGTCCTGAATAATAATCTTCACACTCGCGTTGCTACTGAGAGGCGGGTTGCCTCCGTCCTGCGCTTTGACGCGAATATTGAACTCTTTTGTTTGCTCGAAATCAAAAGCTCGAACAGCAAGAATCTCTCCGCTCTCTGCGTTCACTGAAATATAAGACGAAGCAGAAACTCCGTTCACAGAAAGATCTTCCAAAAAATAGGAAATGCGCGCATTATTCCCAGAGTCTCTGTCAGTTGCTGTCACTGCAAATACAGACACTCCAGGTGAATTATTTTCCATCACATAAGCGGTGTATGAGTGACGCTGGAAAACAGGGGCGTTGTCATTTACATCCGATATTTTAAGCCTCAGGGTTTGATTTGTAGATAAAGGTGGAGATCCTTCATCACTAACCATGATTGTTATATTATATACAGGTGTCTTTTCCCTGTCTAAAGTCTGTTCAGTTACTACAATGTAAAAATTTGAAGTCGATAGTTTAATTTTAAAAGGCATTTGTGGAGTAATAAAACATTTCACCTGTCCGTTTTTACCCGAATCAGCATCTTTCACATTCAGCATCGCTATCACTGTCTCAGGAGCGGAGTCTTCCGCGATTGGATTAGAGAAAGAAATTATGCTGATAACAGGAGCATTGTCATTAGCATCATTTAATTCAATTGCCACTTTGCACGAATCCTTTAAGCCACCTTTATCTGTTGCTTCAACGGTTAATTGAAATTGCTTTGTCTTCTCATAATCTAGGTTATCGTTGACAGTGATATCACCCGTGTTAGCATCAATAGTGAATAAGTCTAGTGCTTTGCCAGAACTAGAGGAAAAAGAATAGACCACATCACCATTCGTTCCTTTGTCTCTATCGGATGCATGCACCCTTGCAACAAACGTGCCCTTCGGTGAATTTTCTGGCAAAGATGCTTTGTACAAAGGCTGACTAAATTCTGGTGCATTGTCATTTACATCCATAACAGATACTATTATTTTGACCGTCCCGGACTTCGGAGGGCTGCCTCCATCAAACGCTGTTAAAATTAATCGATGTGTCTCTTGCTGCTCTCTGTCAAGAGGTGCTTTTAAAATCATCTCGACATATTTTATCCCATCATTCCCAGTCACTTCCTTTAATGCAAAATGATCAGTTGGACTAATTGTGTATGTCTGCAGTGCATTCAAATCTACATCGGGATCATGGGCATTGTCTAAAGAAAATCGAGCACCAGGAAGTGCCAGCTCACCTACATCAATACTGATTTCCTTTTTAGCAAAAACCGGAGCATGATCGTTGATGTCTAATATTTCTACGTCAATTCTGTGTAATTCCATTGGATTATCTAGAATAATCTGAAAATGTAAAGAGCATGGAGAGACTTGAGCGCACAGCTCCTCTCTATCTATCCTCTCTCTCACTATCAGAGAGCCTTTATCCACATTCAGACCGATGTACTCACGACTGTCCTCTGTAAAGATCCGCGCTCGGCCAGATTTCAGTCTCTTTACATCCAAACCGAGATCCTGAACGATATTTCCCACCACTGATCCCTTGTTCATCTCCTCGGGAATAGAATAACGGACCTGCGCGTGCGCAAAGGCCACAAAAAAGTAAAAGAGAACAATAAGATCTGGTGGACGACAAAAACCCCAGAAGCTTTTCCCGGTGTCAAGAGAAGGAACACCCATATCTTAACGTTATTATCTACTAAAGACGATGCAAAAATATGATGGTGTTGAAATGACCTTAAAATGGAATCTGAAAAATATTGGCAGACAATTCTACCCGAGGTTTTCGACACGGTGCAGAGCTGTTCTAAAATGATGAGAAATTCTGCAGTCTGCGTGATGTCAGAACATTGGGGAGGATCTACTAATAGATGTTTAAACCCTTCACATCCTGACCAAGAGCGGCACTTAGAGTCCTTCAAAAATATTGCACAGAAAATGCAACTGAGGTGATTGTGGCATATTAAAACATTCATATAATATCTACTTAAACTGAAGCGGAATAAACTCTTAGGCAACTGAAAATGGTGAAAATCACATGTAGTGCATACAATATATACTACTTGAATTAAGCTGATCGCTATTGTCACTGGCACTATTTTCCCTTGTGCATGTTTGACTGTCTGTGCTCCACTGCTGACCAAAGTAATAATTCTCTCTCTGTGTTGGATACTCTGAGCTCTTAATACTCCCAGTCTGGCCTATTCTAGATAACTGTTTTTCTAGAATGACGACTTAGATTTGCAAATCACCAACTCATGTCTCCATTTGTAGCATTTGAATGTCAGGATGGACAGGATGGATATGATGGACACCGTAATCATTTTTGTCTTAACACTTCTCCGTTCCTACACAGGAAATGATGATTCACCTCCATGACTTCTAAGCTTTTAAAATGTTAAGGCATTTTGAATTATTATAGTATCTCAACACTAATTCTGTACAGCTCAGGAGAGTTGAATGAGAGAATTAGAGAATTAGAATTTGATGATGTAAAGAGCAGTGTGCGTCCTGTTGTCATTTTCTTGGATTAACCTATTCTATCTTTCATACACATAATTCAGTTGGAGTTGTTCAACACCATCAAAATTAAATCCACAAGCTTTGTCCAATGTTAGTGTCTTTCCATAGAACAAAGTGGCAAGGCCATTTAGGAGCCAAGATCAATCGGTATTTAAGCACCACGGACAGCAGTACAGCGACTCGAGTATGCCTTTCACTCACTCAACACAATTAATCGTTGTTGAAAAGGATTTTTGTGAATTTATATTAAACATCATTCACAGAGATGGTATGAGGAAGGCCAGATACCACGTTAAGGTACTAGTTTACATGAAAATAAGTCACATATGTTGCCTATGTGGAATATGCCAATTACATCAAATCGACAAGGCTTGTACTGTAAGCCAAAGATATTTAAATCCTAAGGTCATGAGTCCCAGTCCTTCGAGAGGGATTGGGGGACATGGTCCCTGAGAAATTTTATTAATTTTGATTTTTTTTATTATAGCTTAATTATATGGATTTATGTTCATTTTGAGAGCACCAATAATCACTTAATAATTTTAGTGATAATACATACTGTATATGTAAATTGCAGTAGAAATTAGACTAGAATCCAGCATTCATGGGTTCTAAGCAATCAAACTAAAACTGTCAAACAGACACCATGACTGCACTGAAATAAATATGCTTTGTGTGGAATTTGTTTAGCATCTGTACATACTGGAGCACCTTTTAAGATAATTGATATAGATATCCAGCCATAGCATAAAAATACATAAGAAAACAAATATGTTGCAAAAAAAGTAGGATTTTTATGTACAAAGAAACTTGCCTGGCAACGGATTATTTTAACACATTATATTTGTTGCCATTTGTCTGGGAAGTGTGTTAGCTGTAATAACTTTATGAAGCCTAGCGTTGACAACACAATTAGAGGGCATTCTATTGAGGAAAAATACAAGGTTGATCGGGGTTATTCTTGCACATTATCCTGTTTTATTTGTAAACGTTCTTCTTCTGGTACCATCGCAGTTTACCTCCTAAACACAATTCCATTATTATCTGCTTCTCCATCAGAAAGCAGGATGTTTCCCTCACTTGTTTTTCTAAGTCGAAACTGATGGGGTGTTTCTCAAACATCACGTGAGAAACACTGGACTGTGGTCTATGGATTTCATGTGAGCGGTGAGAAAACTATCGCGGAGGTTGCCGAAAACACAGTTTATGTACAGAATTAAATAGTAAAACTCATGTCCTATTCTACCCGACTTCTGACCGCTTCACACTATTTATAACACTGTTGACTAACAATTTATCTCTACATGTGGAAAAAAGAAACAGAAAAAAATACAGAGGACATGACTTTTCTGTCCTTAATGGTACAGAGACAAGTATGTATTTCAACACTCACATCGAAACGCTATCAACTGTAACATATTTGTTCGCTTTAGGTTACTACTACTAGACATTTAGACAACTTGAATACATTTACTGACATGATTATGCCAAAAACATTATGCTTATTTTATAAAGATGACTCCAAAAATATTTTAGAAATCTCACCTGATTATCGAAATTGGTTAATTTCTCCATCTGACCAAAAGCCAGTGTTTGTGTTCCGCTGTTATCCAGACTAATAATATCCTGATCAGACGTCTCGGGATATTTAAAATCACTTCTTCTGGAGTCAGTGGTTCTGTAAGCTTCATAATTGGACATATGCTGTAAAGTTCCTGTTCCTCCGACGTCTGCGTAAAGGGGTGGATAATACGGAATAACTGGCAGATTGGCACCGGATTTATAAAATATCCGCTCACGCCTCCATCTGTAGCATTTCACTGACAGTATAGTTATGATGGAGACGATAAAGAGGAACGAAACCACAGCCAAGGCCAGCACTAGATAAAATGTCAGGTTGTCGTTGTATTCCTTGTCGTGTGTAAAGTCAGTGAACTCGGAGAGCACTTCAGGGAAAGTGTCCGCCACCGCCACGTTCACATTGACTGTAGCTGAACGAGAGGGCTGTCCGTTGTCCTCCACTACAACAGTGAGTTTCTGTTTCACAGCATCTTTATCAGTGACTTGGCGCACGGTTCTGATTTCTCCATTCTGTAAACCCACTTCAAACAGCGCCCTGTCTGTCGCTTTGTGCAGTTTATATGAGAGCCAGGCATTCTGTCCAGAGTCCACATCCACAGCCACCACTTTAGTGACAAGATAGCCCACATCTGCTGAACGAGGCACCATTTCAGCCACCACAGAGCCGCCAGTTTGGACCGGATACAGAATCTGAGGCGCGTTGTCATTCTGGTCCTGAATAATAATCTTCACACTCGCGTTGCTACTGAGAGGCGGGTTGCCTCCGTCCTGCGCTTTGACACGGAAATTAAAATGTTTAATTTGCTCGTAATCAAAAGAGCGCACTGCGTGAATAACGCCACTATCAGCACTGACGGACACGTAAGACGAAACAGACACTCCGTTAACCGAAGACTCCTCCAGCATGTAAGAAACACGAGCATTCTGTTTCGAGTCTGCGTCTCTGGCTTTGACTGTGAATATGGAGAGACCTGGTGTGTTATTTTCTGTAATAGAGGCCTCATATGAGCTCTTGTCAAAGACAGGCGCGTTGTCATTGATATCCGATATCTGTAAAGAGAGAGTGACGCTGCTCGAGAGGGAGGGAGATCCTTCATCAGCGCACACCACAGTGATGTTATACTCAGAATTTCGTTCTCGATCTAAATCACTCTCCGTCACCAAAGTGAAGAAATTACTCGCTGTTGATTTTAGGGTAAACGGTATGCTTGGATTCAGGGAACAGCGAACCTCCCCATTTTCACCAAAGTCTGGGTCTTGGACGTTTATCATTGTCACAACAGTGTCCACTTTTGAGTCTTCAGGTATGGTATTGAGTTTAGACATTATATTAATAACTGGTGTATTATCATTTATATCGGTAATATCTACATTAACTTTACACGAATCAGTTAAACCACCATCGTCAGTTGCTTGCACATGAATTTGATGGTGACGAGACTTTTCATAATCTAGATTTCCAGACACTTTTATCTCACCATTTGTGTCATTAATTTCAAACAACAGGGGAATAATTTCGAGTGTATTTGCTATTGAATATCTTATTTTACCATTCGAGCCTTTGTCGGCGTCTGAGGCGCTCACTCGCGTAACCACTGTGCCTTTTGGGGAATTCTCTTTAATGGTTGCCTCATACACTTCTTGTGTAAAAACAGGCGCATTGTCATTGGCATCTAAGACAGTGATGTGTATCTGCGCAGTGCCAGATAAAGGCGGATCGCCGCCATCTACAGCAGTCAGGACTAAAGAGAACTGCTCTTGCTTTTCACGATCAAGAGGTTTGTGGAGGATCATTTCGACCATCTTACTTCCATCCAGCTGATTTTGGAGTTTCAAAGAAAAATTGTCTGTGGGATTCAGGGAATAACTTTGAAGACTATTTAAACCAACATCCGGGTCTATCGCTCTTTCTAAAACAAATTTCGCCCCAGATACAGCTGACTCACTAATTTTGAAACGCATTTCCGTCCTTTTGAATAACGGATAGTTGTCGTTTACATCCTGAACCTCGATGGTAACACTATAAAATTCCATTGGATTTTCAAGAATAATCTGAAAATGCAGTGCACAAGGCGTTGTCTGCCCACACAGAGTCTCTCGATCTATTCTCTCTTTGATGAGTAACGTTCCCGTTTCTATATTCAGCTCGATGTATTCGGTGTTGTCCCCAGTAAAAATACGAGCTTTACCTAATTTCAGTCTTTTTACATCTAAACCCAAATCTTGCGCAATGTTACCGACTAAAGAACCTTTTGACATTTCCTCAGGAATGGAGTAACTGACCTGTCCGTGCACTGAAGAGAGGAAGAGAAGACAAATAACCAAGAGTGCTTGCAGCGCCATTGTTCTGTCCGATATTTTGTTCTGCTCCAAAATGAAAAAGAATATAATATAAGCCAACCAGGTATGATTAAATGCGGCCTCCCCGAAGCATCATCTGACTGACAAGAAATACGAAGATCAAATGTAGATTTTGGTAGTTCATTTTGCTTTAATCTCGCTGTACTCTGTTCATCTCTCTTTCTGTGTGTACGCGTCTGAATAAAGGGGTGGTTCTGGAAAAAAAACCCCTGCAGTCTGTAACTCATTGACCTACAGCGGCACTATGAGTCCAGTATACAGAACTACAAAAGCATGTGAAGCATTAACAACACGCAGCGTGCTTGCAATGACAATTCTTGAAAAGAAAATAACAGAGTTTCAGCGGTACAAAAAGTGGTGGAACAAATCCCTACCTCAAACAAGCAACAGCGTAAAGTATGACAGCGCAACTGGAAACAGGACTTTAAGCACAGCTGAAATAATATTACTGTATATAAACAGTTTAATGAAAGCAGGGGCGATCACTTAAAAAAAGGGAGGGGAGAGAAAGTATGGTGGTAGGAAATATAAAATGATCAGGGTGACAGAAGCCCTTAGATTTAATAAAATATATACAGGTTTGAATTTGAAACAGGGAAATAGTAAAATTCATGTTTTGACCATTATTATTCAGCTAAAAATAACTTTTATTACAGAAAAGAAAAATGAAACTGGAATGTTCCTCACCTGAGGAGAATCACCATTAATTACATCCATCCGCTGCGCATGCGCAAGTGTCTGCGTTCCGCTGCTGTCCAGACTAATGATGCTCTCAGTAGGAGGTCTGGCGTATTTCACATCACTCTTTCTAGAGTCAGTGGTTCTGTAACCTTCATAATTGTACATGTGCTGTAAAGTTCCTGTTCCTCCGACGTCTGCGTAAAGGGGTGGATAATACGGAATAACTGGCAGATTGGCACCGGATTTATAAAACATCCGCTCACGTCTCCATCTGTAGCATTTCACTGACAGTATAGTTATGATGGAGACGATAAAGAGGAATGAAACCACAGCCAAGGCCAGCACTAGATAAAATGTCAGGTTGTCGTTGTATTCCTTGTCGTGCGTAAAGTCAGTGAACTCGGAGAGCACTTCAGGGAAAGTGTCCGCCACCGCCACGTTCACATTGACTGTAGCTGAACGAGAGGGCTGTCCGTTGTCCTCCACTACAACAGTGAGTTTCTGTTTCACAGCATCTTTATCAGTGACTTGGCGCACGGTCCTGATTTCTCCATTCTGTAAGCCCACTTCAAACAGCGCCCTGTCTGTCGCTTTGTGCAGTTTATATGAGAGCCAGGCATTCTGTCCAGAGTCCACATCCACAGCCACCACTTTAGTGACAAGATAGCCCACATCTGCTGAACGAGGCACCATCTCAGCCACCACAGAGCCACCAGTTTGGACCGGATACAGAATCTGAGGCGCATTGTCATTCTGGTCCTGAATAATAATCTTCACACTCGCGTTGCTACTGAGAGGCGGGTTGCCTCCGTCCTGCGCTTTGACGCGAATATTGAACTCTTTTGTTTGCTCGAAATCAAAAGCTCGAACAGCAAGAATCTCTCCGCTCTCTGCGTTCACTGAAATATAAGACGAAGCAGAAACTCCGTTCACAGAAAGATCTTCCAAAAAATAGGAAATGCGCGCATTATTCCCAGAGTCTCTGTCAGTTGCTGTCACTGCAAATACAGACACTCCAGGTGAATTATTTTCCATCACATAAGCGGTGTATGAGTGACGCTGGAAAACAGGGGCGTTGTCATTTACATCCGATATTTTAAGCCTCAGGGTTTGATTTGTAGATAAAGGTGGAGATCCTTCATCTGTAGCTGTGATCGTTATATTGTATGCAGATACTTTTTCGCGATCTAAAAGCTGACCACTGACTAAATGAAAGATGTTTGATGAAGACGATTTAATTTTAAAGGGTAGATTTGAACCTAATGTACATTTAACTTGACCGTTTTTCCCTGAATCTAAATCTTTGACGTTGATCATGGCTATCACAGTCTCCGTAGGAGAGTTTTCTGCAATAGGGCTTGAGAACGAAATGACACTTATGACAGGGACATTGTCATTCACATCAGTAATTTCAATGTCTACCTTACTGGTGTCTGTTAATCCACCCTTGTCAGTAGCTTCCACGTATACATCATATTTTTTCGTTCTCTCAAAATCCAATAAACCGTGCACTGAAATACTCCCCGTTGCGCTATTAATATTGAAAAGGCCTAATATACTGTCACTGCTTTGAGAAAAGGAGTACGTTATTTCTCCATTTGTTCCCTGGTCCGCATCCATAGCACTGACTATTAAAACAATGGAACCTTTCGGAGTGTTTTCTGGTAAAGAGACTCGATAGACAGATTCACTGAAAACTGGAGCATTGTCATTTGCATCAAGAACAACAACGTTTATTTTTAAAGTGCTCGTTTTTTGGGGACTGCCTCCATCAAATGCCGTTAACAGCAGCTGATGTTCCACCTGCTTTTCTCTGTCTAGAGGTTTCAGCAAAATCATCTCAACCATTTTTGTGCCATCAGAGTGAGCAGGTATTTTAAGGCTGAAAAAATCGGTTGGATGAAGCTTGTAAGTCTGCAGTGAATTTTGACCTACATCAGGATCTTTAGCGCTGTCAAGAGAAAAACGAGCTCCAGGAAGTGCTAATTCACTTATTTGAAAACTAATTTCTGTTTTAGTAAAAGCAGGAGCGTTATCGTTTATATCTAAGATTTCTAGATCAATTCCATGCAACTCCATGGGATTATCTAGAATAATCTGAAAATGTAAAGAGCATGGAGAGACTTGAGCGCACAGCTCCTCTCTATCTATCCTCTCTCTCACTATCAGAGAGCCTTTATCCACATTCAGACCGATGTACTCACGACTGTCCTCTGTAAAGATCCGCGCTCGGCCAGCTTTCAGTCTCTTTACATCCAAACCGAGATCCTGAACGATATTTCCCACCACTGATCCCTTGTTCATCTCCTCGGGAATAGAATAACGGACCTGCCCGTGCGCAACGGCCATGACAAAAGCAAACAGAACAAGAAGCTGCACTCGCCATGTTGAAATCCAGACGAAGGATCTATTTGTCCATGTCCCGAGAAGACAAAGAACATCCATATTCGAATTACTGCAATCCTGCTCAAATATTAGCACAATATTTCATGACCCTTAGGAAGCAAGATACAAAATATTTCTCCCGCAGACAATGGCAGTCCGTCCATACACATTCAACAAACACTGGCAAATGACCATAAATTGTTCATTCTGTGTGGTACCGCCTCGAGGAGGGGAGTCTTTATTTGTTACAGATCAGCACACACTAACCAACAGCGGCACTTAGAGGAATAATCAATCATTACAAAATCAAGTTTATTCAGAGAAACCAACGGCATCGAACAAAAACTTCCGATCCATCAATTACGAGAAAATCTTAAAGTTCATGAGAACGTTGAAATTCGAACAAAACAAAATATGAAAGCACCGATGCAAAACCATTCAAGAGAACTAAAGAAAATAAAAGAAAGCAATAGATGGTCAAGTTAAAAACGAAACAATATTACACACAACCTCCCATTACACATTTGACTACTGAAACGAGTGAACTAATCTTAACTTGCGCGCGCACACACACACACGTCTGCTGTACAAAAGCAGTAGTATGAGCATCTCTGCTGGAATGAAAACAGTGTAGCTACAGAACATTATAAAATTCCCAAGTCAGGACACTTTAAACAACACACTATGGTAAAATATGAACAAGGAAAATATATATATTTTAGACATAAATAGACAAAAATGTTGTCCATAAACAACCCATAGTCTTAAAAAAAGCTAATCTATCAGCGAAGTAACAAAGTCTTAAACCTCACCTGATCATCAGAGACAGCAGTAGGTTTCCCCATATGCGCATGCGTAAGAGTCTGTGTCCCACTGCTGTCCAGACTAATGATGCTCTCAGTAGGAGGTCTGGCGTATTTCACATCACTCTTTCTAGAGTCAGTGGTTCTGTAACCTTCATAACTGTACATGTGCTGTAAAGTTCCTGTTCCTCCTACGTCTGCGTAAAGGGGTGGATAATACGGAATAACTGGCAGATTGGCACCGGATTTATAAAACATCCGCTCACGCCTCCATCTGTAGCATTTCACTGACAGTATAGTTATGATGGAGACGATAAAGAGGAATGAAACCACAGCCAAGGCCAGCACTAGATAAAATGTCAGGTTGTCGTTGTATTCCTTGTCGTGCGTAAAGTCAGTGAACTCGGAGAGCACTTCAGGGAAAGTGTCCGCCACCGCCACGTTCACATTGACTGTAGCTGAACGAGAGGGCTGTCCGTTGTCCTCCACTACAACAGTGAGTTTCTGTTTCACAGCATCTTTATCAGTGACTTGGCGCACGGTTCTGATTTCTCCATTCTGTAAGCCCACTTCAAACAGCGCCCTGTCTGTCGCTTTGTGCAGTTTATATGAGAGCCAGGCATTCTGTCCAGAGTCCACATCCACAGCCACCACTTTAGTGACAAGATAGCCCACATCTGCTGAACGAGGCACCATTTCAGCCACCACAGAGCCACCAGTTTGGACCGGATACAGAATCTGAGGCGCATTGTCATTCTGGTCCTGAATAATAATCTTCACACTCGCGTTGTTACTGAGAGGCGGGTTGCCTCCGTCCTGCGCTTTGACGCGAATATTGAACTCTTTTGTTTGCTCGAAATCAAAAGCACGAACAGCAAGAATCTCTCCGCTCTCTGCGTTCACTGAAATATAAGACGAAGCAGGAACTCCGTTCACAGAAAGATCTTCCAAAAAATAGGAAATGCGCGCATTATTCCCAGAGTCTCTGTCAGTTGCTGTCACTGCGAATACAGACACTCCAGGTGAATTATTTTCCATCACATAAGCGGTGTATGAGTGACGCTGGAAAACAGGGGCGTTGTCATTTACATCCGATATTTTAAGCCTCAGAGTTTGATTTGTAGATAAAGGTGGAGATCCTTCATCTGTAGCTGTGATCGTTATATTGTATTCAGAAAACATTTCACGGTCTAAAATACGGTCAGTGATTAAACTATAGAAATTAGAGGATGTCGCTTTGATGCGAAACGGCAGATCTGAATTCACTGAGCATTTAATCTGTCCGTTTTTCCCGGAGTCCAAGTCTTTAATATTCAACATCGCTACAACAGTCTCTGGGGCGGAATCTTCAGGGATCGGGTTGGAAAATGAGATAACACTGATAACTGGGGAATTATCATTAACATCTGTAATTTCAATAAACACTTTACTGGTATCAGTTCGACCACCTTCATCCATCGCCTGGATGTTCAGTTCGTACTGTTTGGATTTTTCAAAATCAAGGAAACTCTTCACTTTTATTTCTCCAGTATGAGACACAATACTGAACAAATCCATGGCCTCTCGTCCGGAGCTTTGTGAAAATGAATAGGTAACCTCACCATTAGACCCTTTGTCCTTGTCAGTAGCACTGACTGTCACGACCACAGTGTTCTTTGGAGAATTTTCTGATAAAGACACTCGGTATATTGGCTGACTGAACACAGGAGAATTGTCGTTTACATCAAGAACAGTGACAGTTATCTTAACTGTTCCAGATTTCTGAGGAGTTCCACCATCAAATGCTGTCAAAATTAAATTATGTTGCTCTTGTTGCTCTCTGTCTAAAGGTGTTTTTAAAACCATCTCAAAATATTTGATACCATCACTCCGAGACAATTCTTTCAAAATGAAGTTGTCCGATGGATTAAGGGTGTATCTCTGCAGTGTATTCAGCCCGACATCAGGATCATGCGCACTGTCTAAAGAAAATCGCTCTCCAGGCGGTACGGTTTCCGTTATTTCAAAATTCATTACTTTTCTGTCAAAAGCCGGAGCATGATCATTGATATCCAATATTTCAACATCAACTCGATGCAACTCTATTGGATTATCTAGAATAATCTGAAAATGTAAAGAGCATGGAGAGACTTGAGCGCACAGCTCCTCTCTATCTATCCTCTCTCTCACTATCAGAGAGCCTTTATCCACATTCAGACCGATGTACTCACGACTGTCCTCTGTAAAGATCCGCGCTCGGCCAGATTTCAGTCTCTTTACATCCAAACCGAGATCCTGAACGATATTCCCCACCACTGATCCCTTGTTCATCTCTTCGGGAATAGAATACCGGACCTGCCCGTGCGCAACGGCCATGACAAAAGCAAACAGAACAAGAAGCTGCACTCGCCATGTTGAAATCCAGACGAAGGATCTATTTGTCCATGTCCCGAGAAGACAAAGAACATCCATATTTGAACTACTGCAATCCTGCTCAAATATTAGCACAATATTTCATGACCCTTAGGAAACAAGATACAAAATATTTCTCCCGCAGACAATGGCAGTCCGTTCATACGCATTCGACAAACACTGGCAAATGACCATAAATTGTTCATTCTGTGTGGTACCGCCTCGAGGAGGGGAGTCTTTATTTGTTTCAGATCAGCACACTCTAACCAACAGCGGCACTTAGAGGAATAATCAATCATTACAAAATCAAGTTTATTCAAAGAAACCAACGGCATCGAACAAAAACTTCCGATCCATCAATTACGAGAAAATCTTAACGTTCATGAGAACGTTGAAATACGAACAAAACAAAATATTAAAACAACGATGCAAAACCATTTAAGAGAACTAAAGAAAATAAAAGAAAGCAATGGATGGTCAAGTTAAAAACGAAACAATATTACACACAACCTCAGATTATATATTTGACTATTGAAGAGAGTGAAATAACCTTAACTTGCGCGCGCTCTAACACACACACACACACACACACACACACACACACACACACACACACACACACACACACACACACACACACACACACACACACACACACACACACACGTCTGCTGTACATAAGCAGTAGTATGAGCATGTCTGTTGAAGTGAAATCAGAGTAGCTACAGTACATTATAAAAACTCCCAAGTCAGGACACTTTAAACAACACGCTACGGTAAAATATGAACAAGAGGGAAATCATTTTTAGATATAATTAGACAAAAACGTTGTCCCTAAACAAGTCACAGTCTTAAAAAAGCTAATCTATCAGCGAAGTAACAAAGTCCTAAACCTCACCTGATCATCAGAGACAGCAGTAGTTTTCCCCATATGCGCATGCGCAAGTGTCTGTGCTCCGCTGCTGTCCAGACTAATGATGCTCTCAGTAGGAGGTCTGGCGTATTTCACATCACTCTTTCTAGAGTCAGTGGTTCTGTAACCTTCATACATGTGCTGTAAAGTTCCTGTTCCTCCTACGTCTGCGTAAAGGGGTGGATAATACGGAATAACTGGCAGATTGGCACCGGATTTATAAAACATCCGCTCACGTCTCCATCTGTAGCATTTCACTGACAGTATAGTTATGATGGAGACGATAAAGAGAAATGAAACCACAGCCAAGGCCAGCACTAGATAAAATGTCAGGTTGTCGTTGTATTCCTTGTCGTGCGTAAAGTCAGTGAACTCGGAGAGCACTTCAGGGAAAGTGTCCGCCACCGCTACGTTCACATTGACTGTAGCTGAACGAGAGGGCTGTCCGTTGTCCTCCACTACAACAGTGAGTTTCTGTTTCACAGCATCTTTATCAGTGACTTGGCGCACGGTTCTGATTTCTCCATTCTGTAAGCTCACTTCAAACAGCGCCCTGTCTGTCGCCTTGTGCAGTTTATATGAGAGCCAGGCATTCTGTCCAGAGTCCACATCCACAGCCACCACTTTAGTGACAAGATAGCCCACATCTGCTGAACGAGGCACCATTTCAGCCACCACAGAGCCACCAGTTTGGACCGGATACAGAATCTGAGGCGCGTTGTCATTCTGGTCCTGAATAATAATCTTCACACTCGCGTTGCTACTGAGAGGCGGGTTGCCTCCGTCCTGCGCTTTAACACGGAAATTAAAATGTTTAATTTGTTCGTAATCAAAAGAGCGCACTGCGTGAATAACGCCACCATCAGCACTGACGGACACGTAAGAGGAAACAGACACTCCATTAACTAAAGACTCCTCCAGTATGTAAGAAACACGAGCATTCTGTTTCGAGTCTGCATCTCTGGCTTTGACTGTGAATATGGAGAGACCTGGTGTGTTATTTTCTGTAATAGAGGCCTCATATGAGCTCTTGTCAAACACAGGTGCATTATCATTCACATCTGAGATCTCTAAAAAGAGAGTGATGCTACTCGAAAGTGACGGAGATCCTTCATCAGCGCACATTACAGTGATATTATACTCAGACTCTATCTCTCGGTCTAAATCATTATCGGTAACAACACTGTAAAACCCTGAGCCGGTTGATTTGATTGCATAGGGGAGATTTTCACTAATGCTGCACATTGCTTGTCCATTTTCCCCCGCGTCTCGATCGTTGACGCTTATCATCGCTACAACAGTATTTGGAGAAGAGTTTTCATTCACTGAATTAGATCTCGATATTATATTAATAATTGGAGGGTTGTCGTTGATATCAATCACATCTACAAGTATTTTGCTCGAATCCGACAACCCTCCATTATCTACGGCCTCAATGTCAATTTGATAATTCGTTGCTTTTTCATAGTCAGCCTCACCAAGCAAAATTACTTCACCTTTTTCATTTATTTGGAATAATTCCGATACAGCATCAGTATTAGAGATGACATAATTAACGTGTCCATTTAATCCTTTGTCTTCATCGGACGCACTAACCCTGGTTACTAACGACTCTTTTGCAGTGTTCTCTATTAATACTGCTTTATACATTGGTTTTGTAAAAACGGGTGCATTGTCATTCACATCAAGGACAGAAATATAGATGTGAAATGTTCCTGACATCTGCGGTTCGCCGCCATCTATGGCTGTCAGCAGCAAAGATATATTTTCCTGCTTTTCCCGGTCTAAAGGTTTTTGTAAAACCATTTCAACCTTTCTACTTCCATCAGTTTGACTCTCCAGTTTTAAATTAAAATTGTTCGTTGGTGTTAAAGTGTATCTCTGCAGGCTGTTAGTACCAATATCTGCGTCTATCGCTTTCTCTAGAACAAATCTCGACCCAACAATTGCAGACTCACTTATTTCAAATCGTTTCTCGTTGTTTTTAAAACTGGGAGCATTATCATTTATATCTGTGATTTCAACTGTGACACTAAACAGCTCCATGGGATTTTCCAATGTTATTTGGAAATGCAGAGCACAAGGCGTTGTCTGTCCGCACAGTGACTCTCGGTCTATCCGCTCTTTCACAAGCAACACTCCCCTTTCTTTATTCAGCTCGATGTATTCAGCTTTGTCTCCGGTATAAATACGAGCTTTACCTGATTTCAGTCTTTGTCCATCTAAACCCAAGTCCTGAGCAATGTTACCAACTAAAGAACCTTTCGGCATTTCCTCAGGAATGGAGTAACCGACCTGTCCGTACACTGCACTGAGAATGAGGATCCAAATAAATAGCAGGATTTGTAGCGCCATTGTTCTGTCCGGCATTTTCCTCGGCGAAATGTAAATAGATTCAGGGAATAGTAAATCCAACAAGGTGAAAGTCCAAAGTAAAATTTCAGCTGAAAATATCCACACTGGCTTGTAAAATAGAGAATGCCTATTTTGATTAAATTAAATATTCAAAAATCAGATTTTTCCACGACTGCTCCCGCCTCCTCTGAGTGAAATCTACCCACTGGACTCTCCTCTATGATGGCTGGGAAGGCACTGCTAGTATTTTTGCAGGCTGTAGGGAACACACTGACTAACAGCGGCACTTGGAGTTCATTATGATGCATTACACGACACGTTACACAAACAAACAAAACAAGTAATAGGCATCCGTTTATAGATAAATCAGCAATGATAATCAAACATTTGCAATTGTCATAATATAGGCTATAAAAATATAAATATACATACAAAAACATACTACTACTACTACTACTACTACTAAGTTACATTTATATAGCGCCTTTCACAAACACAAGGACACTTTACTGAGTAGGGGGAGAAAAACACAGATCAAACACTACACAACAACAGAGCAAGATAGACACAGAGTGATAAAATAAAGAGGAAATGTTGAGATTTAAGATGAGTCTTATATTGTGTGATGAAAGAAATTTCCCTGAGGTTTTTGGGAAGTGCATTCCAGAGTTTCAAACATGAGCACAATGAATAAAATAATTTATAAACAAGCTACCAGTAGCTAGAACGACGAGAGTTGTAAAAGAAGTTCATTGCATCTGTAATGCAAATGGTTTCATTCAATAAAAGGCAAGCTTTTGGGTGCATAAGCTTTGTGGTAATTGTGGTCAGCGACTGTTTTAGTCCAAAAAAAAAAAAAGTTTATCACACACATTACAAAGATGAATGCATTTCCCATGTAAAGACTGAGAAGTGTGAGTAGACTAGACAATGTAGTTCCATTAGATAGATAGATAGATAGATAGATAGATAGATAGATAGATAGATAGATAGATAGATAGATAGATAGATAGATAGATAGATAGATAGATAGATAGACTCGCCACAGTCACCAAGACAGGAAGCGAAACAAACTTGAAAGACTTGAAATCTGCTGACTAAATAGCAGGACAATCTAACAGTGGAACATCTGCTTTATTTTATTTTCCTGCAAAAAAATACACTATTCAATATACGAAAAAAATTATAATAAAATAAAACTGAAAATAACACTGATTTAAATACTCCATTAATAGTAAAAACTATCAAGAGAAGTTATACAAAGACAAGAAATAGTAGTATGTTTTTTCTGGCATGAAAAATCTTTATTTCAGCACCGTGGTCAGCTACACACAAACTCCCTTACATCCAAGGGAGCCATAAACTCCCTTTTAACTTCTTGATAAAATATGCTGACTACGACGATTGCGATTTTTTTTTTACAAAATATGCTGAATGACAAACGCTGATTCCTGTCAAAATGATAAACCAACATAAATCATAAGCACTCAATGAGCAAAATAATATAAAAAGGAAAATGAAGATTGACAAATGAAGCTCACCTCATCAGGCTTCTCACTGGTTAGATTCTCCCTCTGCGCATGCGTAAGTGTCTGTGTTCCGCTGGAGTCCAGACTAATAATGCTCTCAGTAGGAGGTCTGGCGTATTTCAGATCGCTCTTCCTAGAGTCAGTGGTTCTGTAACCTTCATAATTGTACATGTGCTGTAAAGTTCCTGTTCCTCCGACGTCTGCGTAAAGGGGTGGATAATACGGAATAACTGGCAGATTGGCACCGGATTTATAAAACATCCGCTCACGCCTCCATCTGTAGCATTTCACTGACAGTATAGTTATGATGGAGACGATAAAGAGGAATGAAACCACAGCCAAGGCCAGCACTAGATAAAATGTCAGGTTGTCGTTGTATTCCTTGTCGTGCGTAAAGTCAGTGAACTCGGAGAGCACTTCAGGGAAAGTGTCCGCCACCGCCACGTTCACATTGACTGTAGCTGAACGAGAGGGCTGTCCGTTGTCCTCCACTACAACAGTGAGTTTCTGTTTCACAGCATCTTTATCAGTGACTTGGCGCACGGTTCTTATTTCTCCATTCTGTAAACCCACTTCAAACAGCGCCCTGTCTGTCGCCTTGTGCAGTTTATATGAGAGCCAGGCATTCTGTCCAGAGTCCACATCCACAGCCACCACTTTAGTGACAAGATAGCCCACATCTGCTGAACGAGGCACCATTTCAGCCACCACAGAGCCGCCAGTTTGGACCGGATACAGAATCTGAGGCGCGTTGTCATTCTGGTCCTGAATAATAATCTTCACACTCGCGTTGCTACTGAGAGGCGGGTTGCCTCCGTCCTGCGCTTTGACACGAAAATTAAAATGTTTAATTTGCTCGAAATCAAAAGAGCGCACTGCGTGAATAACGCCACTATCAGCACTGACGGACACGTAAGAGGAAACAGACACTCCGTTAACCGAAGACTCCTCCAGCATGTAAGAAACACGAGCATTCTGTTTCGAGTCTGCATCTCTGGCTTTGACTGTGAATATGGAGAGACCTGGTGTGTTATTTTCTGTAATAGAGGCCTCATAAGAGCTCTTCTCAAAGAGAGGCGCGTTGTCATTGATATCCGATATCTGTAAAGAGAGAGTGACGCTGCTCGAGAGCGACGGAGTTCCTTCATCAGCGCACATTACAATAATTTTATACCCAGACTCTGTCTCTCTGTCTAAATCACTATCTGTTACCAAACTGAAGACATTATTCGATGTAAATTTAAGTACAAAAGGAACATTTTGATTGATTGTGCACTGTACTCTTCCATTTTCATTAAAATCCACGTCCTGAACATTAATTATTGCAGTGACCGTCCCTATTTTTGAGTTTTCATCAATTTCACCAGATTTTGACATAATATTTATCAAAGGTTCATTATCATTTACGTCAATCATTTCTACAATTACTTTGCATGTATCAAAATGTCCACCTTGATCTCTTGCCACCACATCAATCTCATACGACTTTATTTTCTCAAAATCCGTGTCACCGATTACTTTCATCAGTCCATCAGTGTGGTTTATTTCAAAAATATTTGCAGCGCCCAGGCTGTTTGACAAATTATACCTGATTAATGCATTTTGTCCTTCATCGGCATCGACTGCACTTACTGTAGTCAAAATTGTTCCCTTTGGAGCATGTTCTCTGATACTCGTTTTATACACGGACTGGACGCAAACTGGTGCGTTATCATTCGCGTCTAATACACTAATTTGTATTTGGACTGTACCAGACATTTGTGGCTCGCCTCCGTCCATAGCAGATAACACTAGTGAAATATGATCTTGTTTCTCTCGATCCAGTGGCTTTTCAAGCACCATCTCAACATTCGTGCTCCCACCCAGGCTATGCATTTTATGGACGAAATTGTCTGTTGGCTTTAAGGTATACATTTGAAGCCCATTGATGCCAACATCATTATCAACGGCCTTCTCTAAAACAAACTTTGCTCCAGTAAGTGATGCCTCACTTATTTCAAATTTGATTTCATTCTGACTGAAAAGTGGAGGATTATCATTTATATCGTTAACTTCTACCGTAACACTAAAAAACTCGATCGGATTGTCTAAAATGATTTGGAAATGCAGAGCACAAGGCGTTGTCTGTCCGCACAAAGCCTCCCGGTCGATTCTCTCTTTGATAAGCAACACTCCCCTTTCTTTATTCAGCTCGATGAATCCAGCGTTATCTCCGGTATAAATTCGAGCTTTACCTGATTTCAGTCTCTTCAACTCCAAACCCAAATCTTGAGCAATGTTACCGACTAAAGAGCCTCTCGGCATTTCTTCAGGAATTGAATAACTGACCTGTCCGTGCACTGCACTGAGAGAGAGGAGCGAAATAAACAGCAATACTCGCTGCGCCATTGTTCTGTCCGACATTTTCCTTGGAGATATGACATATATTAAAAGGTAAGGTAAATCCATCAATATAGTCCAATGTTCAGACAGAGTGTTCCTATATGTCCAGAGCTGCAGCAGAACTCACAAACGCACAAATTAAAAAACAAACAAACAAACAAACAAACAAACAAACAAACAAACAAACAAACAACAACAAGGCCCCCAAAATGCTTTATCCAATTTCGTGTCTTTCTTCTCCGACTAGTCGATGAGATCTGCTCACGTCTCTTTACACTAGTAAGAATCTGGTCTCACACGGCATCCCACTGACCAACAGCGGCACTCTCTGTACAATATACTGAACTACACAAATGAATTAAACATACAAATGCAGCATTTTAACCAATAAAATAAAACGCTAGAAAGAATACAAACAAACAAACGAATGAATGAATGAATAATCCAAGTGCGTAAAGCTGTGTCATTGCAACATGTTATGCTTCCTGTGCCGACAAAAATCACAAAATCACTATCACGACACTGTAAAATGCATCCGAGGATGAATAAAAGACAAACGGAATGCTTTCATTAAATTCACATTTCACCATGTCTTCTGATCACATATTACACTGGATAAGTAAACTCAGTTATTTCAAATTTCATCGAACTCTTGGGAAAAAAAAATCTCACCTGAT
Organism: Neoarius graeffei; assembly: GCF_027579695.1. NCBI lineage: Eukaryota > Metazoa > Chordata > Actinopteri > Siluriformes > Ariidae > Neoarius > Neoarius graeffei. Next base: position 88,956,463 of record NC_083570.1, read on the forward strand.
GCTCAGAATCACTCGTCAGATTTTCCCTCTTCGCACGGGTCAGTGTCTGTGTCCCACTGGCGTCCAGACTAATGATGCTCTCAGTAGGAGGTCTGGCGTATTTCACATCACTCTTTCTAGAGTCAGTGGTTCTGTAACCTTCATAATTGTACATGTGCTGTAAAGTTCCTGTTCCTCCTACGTCTGCGTAAAGGGGTGGATAATACGGAATAACTGGCAGATTGGCACCGGATTTATAAAACATCCGCTCACGCCTCCATCTGTAGCATTTCACTGACAGTATAGTTATGATGGAGACGATAAAGAGAAATGAAACCACAGCCAAGGCCAGCACTAGATAAAATGTCAGGTTGTCGTTGTATTCCTTGTGCGTAAAGTCAGTGAACTCGGAGAGCACTTCAGGGAAAGTGTCCGCCACTGCCACGTTCACATTGACTGTAGCTGAACGAGAGGGCTGTCCGTTGTCCTCCACTACAACAGTGAGTTTCTGTTTCACAGCATCTTTATCAGTGACTTGGCGCACGGTTCTTATTTCTCCATTCTGTAAGCCTACTTCAAACAGCGCCCTGTCTGTCGCCTTGTGCAGTTTATATGAGAGCCAGGCATTCTGTCCAGAGTCCACATCCACAGCCACCACTTTAGTGACAAGATAGCCCACATCTGCTGAACGAGGCACCATTTCAGCCACCACAGAGCCACCAGTTTGGACCGGATACAGAATCTGAGGCGCGTTGTCATTCTGGTCTTGGATTAGAACATGAATCGTGGCATTGCTAGTTAAAGGAGGGGAACCGCCATCTTGAGCTGTAATGTAGAACGTGAGGCGTTTCACTTGTTCATAATCGAATGAGTGCAGTGCGTGTAATACCCCGGTTTCCGCGTTAATGGATACTAAAGAGGATACCGACGTTCCACCGATTTCTTGCTCGACTAGAAAATAGGAAACTCTAGCGTTCTGATGCCAATCTGAGTCTCTCGCACTTACAGTATAAAGAGACAACCCAGGAGAGTTATTCTCAGGAACATAAACGGAGTATGTTTGCATATCAAACGACGGGGCATTATCATTAACATCAGAGATGATGAGACGTAAAGTGGCAGAGCCTGAGAGAGGAGGCGAGCCAGAATCGGTGGCTGTTAGGGTAATGTTATATTCTGGGATAGTTTCACGATCAAAATAGGCATCACTGATTAAATTATAATAGTCTGTTATTGAAGAACGTATTTCAAAAGGCATCCCTTTATTTACTACACACTTCACTAGTCCGTTAACATCTGAATCGTAGTCTTTAATTTTGATAACTGCTACAGTAGTTCCGGGAGGAGCATCCTCTGATACAAAACTGCTGAATGACATGATAGTAATTATTGGTGCATTGTCATTGACATCCATTACCTCGATTATTATCTTACAGGAGTCAGTTAACCCTCCTTGATCTTTGGCCTCGACTCTAATTTCATATTTTTTGTCTTTTTCATAGTCCACCTGGCCTAGAACGGAAACTATTCCTGAGTCTTCATCAATATTGAAAACGTCTGCAACATTTCCTTTAAGTTTAGAAAAATAAAACATAATCTCGCCATTTGACCCGCTGTCAGCGTCGGTTGCATTAACTTTTGTTATATATGTCCCCTTTGAGGCGTTCTCGACCACTGAAGCTCTGTACACTGTCTGATTAAAAACGGGGGCGTTGTCATTTACATCTAATACTGTAACATCTATATTAACAGTGCCAGACCTCTGTGGGTTTCCACCATCAACAGCAACCAGCTTTAAAGAGAGTTTTGGCTGCTCTTCTCGGTCCAAAGCTTTCTGCATCACCATTTCTGCGTATTTACTGCCATCCGGATTGGTATGTTCCTTTAAAACAAAATAATCATTTGGGGTGAGAAAATAACTCTGTAGAGTATTCTGTTCTACATCAGGATCATCTGCACTCTCCAGAACAAAGCGCGATCCTATAAGGGCAGATTCACTGATTTCAAATTTTAAATGCTCCTTCTGAAATGTCGGCGGGTGGTCATTCACATCAATGACCTCGACAGTAACACGATGCAGTTCAATCGGATTGTCGAGAATTATCTCGAAACTGAAGCTGCAGGGTGTGATGTCGCCACAAAGCTCTTCTCTGTCTATTCTCTCCTTCACGACTAGAGTTCCTTTGTCTGGTTTTAGCTCTGAATACTGCATGCTTTCTCCGGTCGCGATGCGGGCTCGTCCCGTTTGCAGCCTTTTTAAATCCAGTCCTAGATCTTGTGCTACGTTACCAATCAGAGAGCCTTTCTTCGTTTCCTCCGGAATAGAGTAACGAATTTGTCCAGTAACAAAAGAGCAAGACAAAATGAACAAAAACGCGTTCATCCCAGAGCCACAATGACTAGATGTCATGAAAAGTGGCTGAAAAGCCATGATGAAAATCCAGAAAAAGGGAAGATGTTAGTCAATGTACAAAATCCAAAATATTTTCTTGTGGATATTCCTAGATTCTATATGCTTTTAGATTTTGACTTATAACTGTCTCCATCTGCTCTGTACTGATCTTCTGCATACAAAAAAAGCAAGTCTGACATACACAGAGTCACAGGTGTGGCTTACAGACTGACGTCACGATAAAACTAATCTAGATCAACAGCGGCACTCAGAGTGCAAAGGCAGAACATATGGCTGTAAAGAAAGTAAGTGAACCTCCTCAGAAATGTGTAATACAATATTAACACTCTAAGATTTTCCATGTTATCACGAATACTGTCGATACCAATTTATTAAATCATCAGCACTGCCAGTACAAGTGAAGGACTGCTAAATCTAGAATGTACTATACTAATAACAGGAAGTTCTTCCCTCAGTCTCAGGATATACCAAGTACTTTCAGTCATCATCAGCAACCGTTATAGACTGAAATATAATGCACTGTACACTCTAAAAAATAAAGGTGCTTCAGTGGTTCTTCAAATCTCTGGATGGTTCCATGGAGAGTCAAAACTCTGTGATGAACCATTACATTATGCGAAAGGTTCTTCACATTGGAAATGGTTCTTCAGAGCCTGGCATTCTCTTACCATTTGCTGGTCAATGCACATAGGCTATGTTTACACAAATCTGTCTTCACTGCTCAAACAAATGGTTTAAATGGTTCTTTAAAGAACTGTTGCATGAACGGTTCTTTGAAGCCCTGAAAAAGGTTCTTCTATGGCATCGCCCTGAAGAACCGGTACTGGCCCCATTATTTTTTAGAGTGTAACGAATTTCTGTCACTGCTGCAAGAAAATACTGTTGTCCATACCAGTATAGTACTGTAAATGCATTTTCAAATTTATACTGCAGTCCGTGTGGTCTTCTGAGAAAATATTTACAGTTCCATCAGCTTATACTGTGTAAATCCTTATTGTATAAATATTGTAGCATAACTGTGACTAAATTGTAGTTATATAGTAAAACAGAGTATCACTACTTTACCGGAAAACTAGGTATTTACGAAAGCAAAGTTTGAACAAAAAGTATCCGTGGCAACAAATAAACAAACATTGAATGTCCTCTATAAAATATTCTCCTCTCACCCTGATGCCTTTAGGCCAACGGCCTGTAAGTTGTCAGCCTCTTTATGAATGCTCTCCATACTGTTCTATCCTCAGCCATCTTCTTGACTGCTTGGAAGTCTGGTTCTTATCTTCTGGTTATCTCAGTGATCTGATCCAGCCACCTTTTTCTTGGTCTACCTGCTGGCCTTTTCTTTTTGGGTGTCCAGTTAAAGATTCTCTTTACATCTCTGTCCTCTGGCATCCTGTGCAGGTGTCCAAACCACCTCAGTTGATTTCTTTCAACTAATGCCAGTATGGACTCAACAGACAGTGTTTGGCGGATGACTTCGTTTCTGATTCTGTCTTCTCTGGTAACCCCAAAGATGAGTCGCAGCACTCTCATCTCAGTGGCTTGTACCCTACTTTTCAGTTTTTTAGTTAGAGTCCAAACTTCGCTCCCATACAGAAGGAATGGTCTTAAAATGGTTGTGTATATACAAATTTTCATGTCTTTGGGTATACTCTTCTTCAGGAGAGGATACAGGGCACACAAATTTTTAGTGAATTTTGTGATCCTGTTGTTAATTTCTTCCTCGGTCAAGTTATCCAAAGTCATTTTACTACCTAGGTAGTTAAAACTAGTCGTTTTTTGAGGATGTGGTTATTTATGGAAATGCTGCCTCCACATTGCTTTCGACCCACTCTCATATATTCCGTCTTCTTGTAGCTGAGTTTTAATCCTGCTGTAGTCAGCTCTTGGTCCCACTGGGTCATAACTCTTTGTAGCTTTCGTGTGCTGTTTCTGGTTTGTGCAATGTCATCTGCATACCCAAAACGTTCGATTTCGAAGTCTTTCCTTTCTATATTTTGTATAGTATGGTTAAAGTAGATAATGAACAGAAGTGGAGAGAGAACACTTCCTTGGCATACACTGGTGTTGGTTTCAAAGTAAGTAGTGCCTCCCAGTACAGTACTGCGCTGGTTCTCATATGTGCTTCTTATAGCTTTAAGGAGTCTATTACTAATGCCGGTTTCTCCTATCACTTTCCACATTTTTCCTCTCGGTATGCGATTGAACGCTTTTTCCAAGTCAAGGAAACATATGTGCTGTTCAATGGAGTATTCCCAGCTCTTCTCTAGGAAAATTCTCAGTGCTGCTATCTGATCTACTGGTCCCCTGCCAGGTCTAAAACCACGCTGGCTTTCACTGAGCAGGCTCTCTGCTTTTTGTCTCAGTCTTCTTTCGAGAATTCTTTCATATAGTTTGCCAATGTGGCTCATGAGGGATATACCCCTGTAGTTTTTGCACTCAAGGGGGTCTCCTTTGTTCTTAAAGATGGGACAAATTACAGGCCAGTTCCATTCTGCTGGCACTGTTCCTGATTTCCATGCATGGTTAAAGATGTCTAGTAACATGTATTTCATAGTTTATCCTCCTGCCTTTACCGTTTCAATAGGAATGTCATCAGGCCCTGGGGCTTTGTTGTTCTTTGTAAGTTTTAGAGCTGATTCTACTTCCTCTATTGTTATGGGATCATCCAGTTCTTCCATCATGGCAGTTGTTTCTTCTGAGTACTATCTGTGCCTGTGCCTCTTCTACATCAATGTTCAGCAAGTCTTGGAAGTATTCATTCCATCTGTTTGTGATGTTGCTTTGTCCTGTTATCAGATCACCCTCTCTACTCTTTATGGTGGAATTCTTAGGCTTGTCATTACTCCTATTTCTATAGGCTTTTGACATACTGTATAACAGTTTTTTGGTTCCTTTGCTGTCTTTCTGTAAGTCTTTTCCTATGTTTTCCCACATTTCTTTTTGGGCTTTTCTCTTAGTGCGATTAACACTGTTTCTCTGTTGTATGTACACCGCCCTGCTTTCGGTGTTCATTCTTTCAGCCATTGTTTAAAGCATTTGTTTTTCTCAACTACTTCGGCTTTGACTTCTTCTGTCCACCAACCAGTTCTTTTCTTTTTAGGGTTACCCACAACAGTCATTCCTACTATTTTCTGCTGGATGTCTTGCAGGCAGGTTTTTAGGGAGTTCCAGTGATCGTCCACATCTTCTCCATTAATGTTATTTTTCTCATTTTGCAGTCTTTCTTTGAGGTTTTCTTTAACACTTGCTAGGTTTTCAGTTTTGACTCTTTTCCTCACTACTTTCTTTTCTGGTTTTGGTAGATGTATTTTCATTTTTCCTCTCATCAGTCTGTGATCTGAGTCAAGTGATACAGAGGGGAAAGCTTTCACATCTCTGATAATAGATTTCTTATTTGTAAGTATGAAGTCTATTTGTGACTTCTGATCATATTGATTAGTATGAGAGTTATATCTGTACCATGTATCTTGGTGGCTTTCTTGATGATCAAAGTATGTGTTCATCATGGCAAGGTTATGTCTGAGACAAAAGTCAATGAGCATCTCCCCTTCCTCATTTCTCTCTCTCACTCCAAACTTGCCAATCACTCCTCTGCATCGCTGCAAACATGGCAATTCAGGTCTCCCATGACAATAATGTTACTTTCATTTGGCAAACTATCAAAAGTGTCTTCAAGTTGCTCAAAGAAGTGTACTTTTTCTTCCTGTGGTCTGCCTTGTTGTGGCGCATATGCCTGGACAAGTGATGTTTTATGAATCTATTTTCAGTGTTACTGCAATAATTCTGTTACTCACATATTCCACTTTCTCTATGTATTTTGAGAATTCTGGATCCAGGAAGAGTGCTACTCCATGTCTAGTATCTTTTTCACTGCCAGAATACACTAGTTCATAACCATTGTGCACAGTTTTTCTTCCATTTCTTTTCAGACGTGTTTCAGCAACTCCTAGCACTTTAACTTTACGTTCAGCCATTAGTTCAACAATTTCCTCTTTTTTCCTCTTATAGTTCCTGCATTTATTGTGCCGATATATGCATAGTTCATACTCTCAGTCCTTTTCCGTGCGGTCGATTCCGTGGAGTTGTGTCCATTTCCAGGCTTTCTGTGTTTGTCTCGTGCTGGGGCTTAATGTCCTAATTCCTACGGCTATCAGAGCCTGTCTAGGACAGATGAGTCCTATAGAATATTTTATATTCTATAAAATATTCCACTACTAAACTAGCCATAATACAACGTATCCATAATACGTTTTGTGATTAAAAAATGCTGTAACTAATTAAATCTCTCTCTCTCTCTCTCTCTCTCTCTCTCTCTCTCTCTCTCCATCCAATTTTAATGCGCATACAACTCAACATATAGGCGTACTTTACAATCATAAAATAATGTTATAGCATACAGTCATAAAAAGCTCAAACAGCAGAACAACATATCGGGAAAGTAAGACGTTTAAAGCCATTGCGGTTGACAAAAAAAAAAACAAAACGTATTAGCATATTAGCACCATGGAGAGCTCCAGAGAATCGGAGAGAATCAGCTCCTGGGTTAAGAATAGGGACACTGAAAAACTAATGAGGACTGAGCTACAATTTTTTTTTAAATTATGGACAAATTAAATATATTAGAATTTTAACTCACCAAGGTGTTGCTTACTTCAGTGCCATCACTGTACAGTCTCTCCTTTGGATAAGTTTCTGCTCCAGCAAAGTAAACACTCATTAGACTCTGACTGTCTGGTCTGAAAAGTTTAGCATTTTCTTTCCTGGAATCAGTGGTTCTGTAGATTTTGTAATTATAAACATGCTGATGAGTTCCAGTGCCTACAGAATAAGCATAACGTGGTGGATAATACGGAATAACCGGAAGATGGGTCTGTAAATACATCAGTAGATTTTCACTGATATTGTTACTGGTAAACAGGTTATGAAAAGAAATGAAACCACAGCCAAGGCCAGCACTAGATAAAATGTCAGGTTGTCGTTGTATTCCTTGTTGTGCGTAAAGTCAGTGGACTTGGAGAGCACTTCAGGGAAAGTGTCCACCACCGCCACGTTCATATTGACTGTAGCTGAATGAGAGGGCTGTCCATTGTCCTCCACTACAACAGTGAGTTTCTGTTTCACAGCATCTTTATCAGTGACTTGGCACACGGTTCTTATTTCTCCATTCTGTAAGCCCACTTCAAACAGTACCCTGTCTGTCACTTTGTGCAGTTTATATGAGAGCCAGGCATTCTGTCCAGAGTCCACATCCACAGCCACCACTTTAGTGACAAAATAGCCCACATCTGCTGAACAAGGCACCATTTCAGCCACCACAGAGCCACCAGTTTGCACTGGACACAGAATCTGAGGCGCGTTGTCATTCTGGTCCTCAACTCTTACGAAGATTGTTGCATTGCTGCTGAGAGGAGGAGAGCCCCCACCCTGAGCCTACACCTGTATTTGAAACTTTTTAATCTGCTTGTAGTCAAATTAATGGACACCATAAAGTATCCAAGTGTCTGCATTAATAGAGGTATATGCTGACATAGACAAGCTGCTGATTTCACTATCTCCAAGTAAGCAATGTGTGTGTTTTGTCCTTTATCAGCATCGCTTGCTTGGACTGTTATGACTTATAAGCCCGGAGAGTTATTTTCTACAATTTGTGTTTGATATTTGTTTTATTAAAAGACAGTGTATTATATCAGTGATTTCTAATACAATGGTTTTCTCCTTAGATAAAGGTGGATTGTCCTCGTCAGAGGCAGTTCGTGTCAAATTGAAAATAGATTTTTTTTCTCTATCTAAAGCTCAATCGGTCACCAAAGTATAATATTTCTGCAGTGAGTGTTTTATTGTAAATGGCACATTTTGGTTAACATTCAAATGAACCTTCCTGTTTTGTTTTTACCAGAGTCTAAGTCCTGTACACTGATGAAGGCCACAATCTTCTTTAGAAGGATGTCAAAGCAATGACAGGGTGATTATGGTTCACATCTAAAGCATCTATAACCAGTTTACTCGTGCCTGCCAGACCTCTGTGATCTTTAGCCTGCAAAATAATTTTGTAATGCTGTAATACTTCATAGTCCAGATTACCAGACAGTCTTACTTCACCATTTTTCACATTTATGATAAAAACCTGGTGTGCTTCATTCGTAAATATAATGCACATACAGAGCCACTTTTCAAAAAAAAAATTAAAGATATTGAAAATAGAAGATACAACCCCAATTCCAAAAAAGTTGGGACAAAGTACAAATTGTAAATAAAAATGGAATGCAATGATGTGGAAGTTTCAAAATTCCATATTTCATTCAGAATAGAACATAGATGACATATCAAATGTTTAAACTGAGAAAATGTATCATTTAAAGAGAAAAATTAGGTGATTTTAAATTTCATGACAACAACACATTTCAAAAAAGTTGAGACAAGGCCATGTTTGCCACTGTGAGACATCCCCTTTTCTCTTTACAACAGTCTGTAAACATCTGGGGACTGAGGAGACAAGTTGCTCAAGTTTAGGGATAGGAATGTTAACCCATTCTTGTCTAATGTAGGATTCTAGTTGCTCAACTGTCTTAGGTCTTTTTTGTCATATCTTCCATTTTATGATGCGCCAAATGTTTTCTATTGGTGAAAGATCTGGACTGCAGGCTGGCCAGTTCAGTACCCGGACCCTTCTTCTACGCAGCCATGATGCTGTAATTGATGCAGTATGTGGTTTGGCCTTGTCATGTTGGAAAATGCAAGGTCTTCCCTGAAAGAGACATCGTCTGGATGGGAGCATATGTTGCTCTAGAACCTGGATATACCTTTCAGCATTGATGGTGTCTTTCCAGATGTGTAAGCTGCCCATGCCACACGCACTAATGCAACCCCATACCATCAGAGATGCAGGTTTCTAAACTGTGCGCTGATAACAACTTGGGTCGTCCTTCTCCTCTTTAGTCCGAATGACATGGTGTCCCTGATTTCCATAAAGAACTTCAAATTTTGATTCGTCTGACCACAGAACAGTTTTCCACTTTGCCACAGTCCATTTTAAATGAGCCTTGGCCCAGAGAAGACGTCTGCGCTTCTGGATCATGTTTAGATACGGCTTCTTCTTTGAACTATAGAGTTTTAGCTGGCAACGGTGGATGGCACAGTGAAGTGTGTTCACAGATAATGTTCTCTGGAAACATTCCTGAGCCCATTTTGTGATTTCCAATACAGAAGCATGCCTGTATGTGATGCAGTGCCGTCTAAGGGCCCGAAGATCACGGGCACCCAGTATGGTTTTCTGGCCTTGACCCTTACGCGCAGAGATTCTTCCAGATTCTCTGAATCTTTTGATGATATTACGCACTGTAGATGATATGTTCAAACTCTTTGCAATTTTACACTGTCGAACTCCTTTCTGATATTGCTCCACTATTTGTCGGCGCAGAATTAGGGGGATTGGTGATCCTCTTCCCATCTTTACTTCTGAGAGCCGCTGCCACTCCAAGAAGCTCTTTTTATACCCAGTCATGTTAATGACCTATTGCCAATTGACCTAATGAGTTGCAATTTGGTCCTCCAGCTGTTCCTTTTTTGTACCTTTAACTTTTCCAGCCTCTTATTGCCCCTGTCCTAACTTTTTTGAGATGTGTTGCTGTCAAGAAATTTCAAATGAGCCAATATTTTGCAAGAAATTTCAAAATGTCTCACTTTCGACATTTGATATGTTGTCTATGTTCTATTGTGAATACAATATCAGTTTTTGAGATTTGTAAATTATTGCATTCCGTTTTTATTTACAATTTGTACTTTGTCCCAACTTTTTTGGAATCGGGGTTGTATGTTAAAACTTCAGATACTCAAGCTGTTTTATAAATATGAGCATAAGGGTCTTCCTGCCTATTTACAGGCAATACCTTTACCACAAAATAATGATGTACATGGGTACTTTACCAGGGGTAATCTCAATTTATTTTTGGAGAGAACTGAAAACAAATTGCAGAAAGAAGGACAGGTATATATTTACCCAAAATCATAAATGAAACCCCTGATGTGATTAAAGATAAAGTTTATATTCATGACCTCAAAGATTTTGCTAATTATGCAAAAAAATTACATGATCGTAACATACAAGGAACATTGTAAAATACTGAACTGCTATGTTTGTAAATTATGAAAATTTGAAAGAAAATCTCTGTGTTATTTTTCTGAGATCATTACATCTGCTTTAATGCAGCATGATGTTCATTGTATTGCTGTGATGTCTGGCCATCTGGCTTAATAAAAAATGATAATTATTATTTTTTATTTTATGATATATATACAGTATATTTATGAATATCTTATTTAATTTTTCTTTCTTTACATTGAAAGTATTTTAATTTTTTTGTATACTTACAATGTTTACTGTTAAAGTTACAAGTAATTTATGTAAATTTGTCAAAATTAGCAATGTTGATTCAAGTGTTAAACGAAGGTGTATATAACATTTAATACATATTGTAAAGGTGGTCCCTACTGCAGCGGCTTTTATGAGGCCCATGTAGGGGTCTCCTGACCAGAACATACATGATTCATTGTAAACTATATTTGCTTTCATATTAATTGCTTTGTTGTAATTTTAATATTATGGTCAAATAAACTAAACTAAACTAAACTAAACTAAACTAAACTAAACTAAACTAAACTAAACTAAACTAAACTAAACTAAACTAAACTAAAAGACATACTGGTAAACAAATACATCACTTTCCATTGTGACTTTCATTTAATTTGTTCACGAGTGAGGGTAAGGGGGAGTGGGATTTGAACAGATGGATCGGGGCAGCGTCAGCAGTGATGTGGACGCTAAACCGGTCTGTTGTGGTAAAGAGAGAGCTGAGCCAAAAGGCAAAGCTCTCAATTTACTGGTCCATCTATGTTTCCACTCTCACCTATGGTCACGAGCTATGGGTAGTGACCAAAAGAATGAGATTGTGGATACAAGTGGTAGAAATGAGTTTTCTCTGCAGGGTGGCTGGGCTCTCCCTTAGAGACAGGGTGAGAAGCTTGGTCATTCGGGAAAGACTCAGAGTAGAACTGCTGCTCCTCCACATCGAAAGGAGTCAGTTGAGGTGGTTCAGGCACCTTGTTAGGATGCTCCCTGGATACCTCCCAAGGGAGGTTTTCTGGGCATACCCCACCAGGAGGAGACCCTGGGGCAGACCCAGAACACGCTGGAGAGATTACATCTCTTGGCTGGCCTGGCTGAGAATGCCTTGGCATTCCCATGGAAGAGCTGGTGGAGGTGGCCAGGGAGGGGGAAGTCTGGGCTGCTCTGCTTAGGCTGCTACCCCCGTGACCCAGATCCAGATAAGCGGTAGAAGATGGATGGATGGACTTTCATTCTCATTGGTGGCACTGATTTTAATAATCAGCATACCAGGTCTCTCGGCTGGCCTGGGAACGCCTCAGTGTTCTTCCCGAGGAGCTGGCCGAGGTGTCTGGGGAAAGGGAAGTTTGGGCTTCCATGCTCAGACTGTTGCCTCCGCGAGCCGGCCCCGGATAAGCGGAAGAAGACGAGACGAGACGAGGCGAGACGAGGCATACCAGGTGCTGTATTCTCTGCCACACTCGCTTTATACAAAGGTTCTGTGAAAACAGGCCGGTTGTCATTTGTGCTTTTCATAGTTCCAGACTGCGGTGGGTTTCCACCATTGATAGCTGTTAAAAATACTCACTCTGTTTCTTCTGGTGGAATCTGCAGCACCATTTCTGCATACTTGCTGCCGTCAGCTCAACTGTGCTGCTTCAGTGCAAAATTATCTGTAGGTTTTAAGCTGTAGCTTTCAAGACAATTAAACCAACATCATGGCTTAAATCATTTAAATCATTTAATCATTAAATCATGGCTTTAAATCTAACAATCAGGATCAGTTGATGCATCCAACAAAAAAAAAGTACCTATTGGTGCCGACTTGCTAGTTTCAAGATTAATTTATTTTATGGAAAATGCTGAAAATCTCCAACCTGAAAGTACATGGAGATTTCTGACCACAGATCCCCTCTCTGTCTATACTTTCTTTCACTACCAAATTGCCATTGTTACAGTTTAGCTGCAGGTGCTGCCTACTGTCATCAATAACCAGACACGCCCTGCCCAACCTCTTTACATCAAAGCCCAGATTTTTCACTACATATCCAACAAACAAGCCAGGTTTAATTTCTTTTGGGATGGAATAACGGGTTTGTCTGATCATGGCACCCATCTCATCTCATCTCATTATCTCTAACCACTTTATCCTGTTCTACAGGGTCGCAGGCAAGCTGGAGCCTATCCCAGCTGACTATGGGTGAAAGGTGGGGTACACCCTGGACAAGTCGCCAGGTCATCACAGGGCTGACACATAGACACAGACAGCCATTCACACTCACAATCACACCTACGGTCAATTTAGAGTCACCAGCTAACCTAACCTGCATGTCTTTGGACTGTGGGGGAAACCGGAACACCTGGAGGAAACCCACGCAGACACGGGGAGAACATGCAAACTCCGCACAGAAAGGCCCTCGTCGGCCACGGGGCTCAAACCCAGACCTTCTTGCTGTGAGACGACAGTGCTAACCACTACACCACCGTGCCGCCCATCATGGCACCCATCAGACAAAAAAAAAAAGAAAAATGGTGAACGTTGTTGGCAAATACCAAGACTGCCCTAGTTCCAAGATGCATTCTCCTTCGGCATCCCACATCATATCTACAAATAATGTTTGAGAAACATTTATTTTCAAAACTTACTTACTTACTGCCTGTTATGCCTCCTGGCATTTAGGACAGCAATGAAGGATCTCCACTCCTGGCAATTTTGGGCCATCTTTTGGACACTTCCCCAGATTCATGGTTCACATCTCCTCCTCCACAGTCTGATGCCAGGTGGTGTTGGGTCTTCCTCTTTTTCTTCTACCTTCTGGTGTTCAATGCAGGGCTACTCTAGGGATGCTGTTTGGCTCTCTTCTCATGACGTGCCCTATCCAGTTCCAGTGTAGTCTCATTATGATATTCTCCATGCTCTCTATCTAGCATCTATCGAGTAGCTCTTGATTAGATATGATTTTAGGCCAAAAAATCCTGCATCGTTTCCTCATATTTTTTTGTGTGAAAGACTGAGAGTTGGTTGAGGTCATTGGCAGTCATCCTCCAGCATTCTGATCCATATAGAAGCGTGGACAGGATGCAGCTCTAATACAGCTTAATTTTGGTCTGAGTGCTGTACTGTTGAGACCTACATACACTGTTGAGCATTTTGAAATCATTCCTACCCTTGTTGATTTAATTCTTGATGGCATTATGTGCACCACCATCTATCTAACCGTGCTCCCAAGACAAGTGAATTCCTTTGTTGTTGTAAGATCAATTCCATTCACTTGGATTGGTAAAGGGTTTGGGATGTTAAGTGTCATAACTTCTGTTTTCATCTGGTTTATTGTGAAGCCAATCTGTTGTGCAAAGGAGCTCAGGAGGGATGTTTTCTCTTGCATGTCCTTGTGAGTATGGGAGATCACGGCCAAATCATCCGTAAAATCCAGGTCTTCTAATGATAAGAAGAGGGTCCATCATATGCCTCTTGTTTGTATTTTCAAAAGGTTACACCATAAATCTGACATGATCAGTGTTTAATGCATGCACAATGAGAGTGACTGATTTGTCAAGTCAAGTTTATTTGTATAGAGGCTTTAACAATAGAAATTGTCACAAAGCGGCTTCACAGAAAATTAAAGACTTTAAACATGAGCTAATTTTATCCCTAATTTATCCCCAGTGAGCAAGCCTGTGGTGTACTCAGCATATATCAAGACTTATATGTAGACTCAGCGCACTGTAAAAAATGATTTGATGTTTTTACTTAAAAAAGCTAGTGACCGGGCTGCCTTTAATTGAGTTCATTGAAATTCATATACAGTGGTGCTTGAAAGTTTGTGAATCCTTTAGAATTTTCTATGTTTTTGCATAAATATGACCTAAAACATCATCAGATTTTCACACAAGTCCTAAAAGTAGATAAAGAGAACCCAGTTAAACAAATGAGACAAAAATATTGCACTTGGTAATTTATTTATTGAGGAAAATGATCCAATATTACATATCTGTGAGTGGCAAAAGTATGTGAACCTCTAGGATTAGCAGTTAATTTGAAGGGGAAATTAGAGTCAGGTGTTTTCAATCAATAGGATGACAGTCAGGTGTGAGTGGGCACCCTGCTTTATTTAAAGAACAGGGATCTATCAAAGTCTGATATTCACAACACATGTTTGTTGAAGTGTATCATGGCACAAACAAAGGAGATTTCTGAGGACCTCAGAAAAAGCGTTGTTGATGCTCATCAGGCTGGAAAAGGTTACAAAACCACCTCTAAAGAGTTTGGACTCCACCAATCCACAGTCAGACAGATTGTGTACAAATGGAGAAAATTCAAGACCATTGTTACCCTCCTCAGGAGTGGTCGACCAACAAAGATCACTCCAAGAGCAAGGCGTGTAATAGTCGGCGAGGTCACAAAAGACCCCAGGGTAACTTCAAAGCAACTGAAGGCCTCTCTCACATTGGCTAATGTTAATGCTCATGAGTCCACCATCAGGAGAACACTGAACAACAATGGTGTGCATGGTAGGGTTTGAAGGAAAAAGCCACTGCTCTCCACAAAGAACATTGCTGCTCATTTGCAGTTTGCTAAGGATCACGTGGACAAGCCAGAAGGCTATTGGAAAAATGTTTTGTGGACGGATGAGACCAAAATAGAAATTTATGGTTTAAATGAGAAGTGTTATGTTTGTAGAAAGGAAAACACTGCATTCCAGCATAAGAACTTTATCTAATCTGTGAAACATGGTGGTAGTAGTATCATGGTTTGGGCCTGTTTTGCTGCATCTGGGCCAGGACGGATTGCCATCATTGATGAAACAATGAATTCTGAATTATACCAGCAAATTCTAAAGGAAAATGTCAGGACATCTGTCCGGGAACTGAATCTCAAGAGAAGGTGGGTCATGCAGCAAGACAATGACCATAAGCACACAAGTTGCTCTACCAAAGAATGGTTAAAGAAGAATAAAGTTAATGTTTTGGAATGGCCAAGTCAAAGTCCTGACTTTAATCCAATCAAAATGTTGTGGAAGGACCTGAAGCGAGCAGTTCATATGAGGAACCCCACCAACATCCCAGAGTTGAAGTTGTTCTGTATGGAGGAATGGGCTAAAATTCCTTCAAGCCGGTGTGCAGGACTGATCAACAGTTACTGGAAACATTTAGTTGCAGTTACTGCTGCACAAGGGGGTCTCACCAGATACTGAAAGCAAAGGTTCACATACTTTTGCCACTCACAGATATGCAATATTGGATCATTTTCCTCAATAAATAAATGGCCAAATATAATATTTTTGTTTCATTTGTTTAACTGGGTTCTCTTTATCTACTTTTAGGCCTTGTGTGAAAATCTGATGATGTTTTAGGTCATATTTGTGCAGAAATATAGAAAATTCTAAAGGGTTCACAAACTTTCAAGCACCACTGTATTAAGTTAAATTGTTTGCCTCATTGTGTTAACTTAATATATGAATTTCAAATGTACTCAAAATTTTAAGGCAGCCTGGACACTAACTTTTTTAAGTTAAAACATCAAATCATTTTTTACAGTGCGTTACATTGTATGTTCACACTACTTGAGCTGGCTCTACCCAATTCATGGCACAATCCATCTCTGAAACAACAGTCCAAGCAAAGACTCTTTGTAGGCAACAGCACCACTCAAAGCTCATACAGTGCACAACATCTAAACTGCATGGGAACTCAGTCTAAATCCCACAAAATTAGTAGAAATTGTAATGATTAGTAGTGAGTTTGGAAGATTTTATACAAATTATTAGAAAAGATTCAAAGATTTTTTATTGTCAATTTACTATATATCCAGGACATATAGGAGAATTGAAATGCCGTTTCTCTCTCACCTTACTTGTAAAAATGGATAAAAATAAAAAGAAGAAATAATATTTTATATATATATATATATATATATATATATATATATATATATATATATATATATATATATATATATATGATAATATAGATAAAAATACACTAAAATCAATGTACAAACTAGCAGTAGTGCAAATACAGTACAATATCTAACAGAGAAGGTGCTTAGAAGAGCAGCTTATGAGGTGTATATGAACAGTAGTGCAAATGAGCAATAGCAGCAGATACAGCAGTAATGCAAATGTTTGTAGTGTGATGTGCAAATGGATGAGATAGAGTTTCTTGTTTGAATGAATGTGTTACAGACCAGGGGTAGGGGGTAGGTAGTGGACAGAGTTCAGCATCCTGACAGCCTGGTGGATGGAGCTGTTCAGCAGTCTTGTGGAGCGGGCCCGGAGGCTCTGGTACCTTTTCCCTGAGGGCAGGAGGTTGAAGAGTGAGTGTGAAAGGTGGGAGGTGTCACCAGCGATGCTGATGGCTCTGCAGGTGAGACGGGAGTGATAGATGTCCATAAGGGAGGGCTGAGGGGTACCAATGATAAAAGCTATAACCACAAACACCTTAATTGTTCATTATTTTTTCCTGTGAAGTGACTCATTAATATAAACTTAAATCAATTTTATTTGCACAGTAATTTAACATGTATATGCATATTCGAGCAGTTTGGAGGCTACAGTGGCAAGAGATAAACACTGAGGTGACTAAAAATGGGACTCATCCTCTTCTGGGTGCCACCAGTTAGTGGGATTATAAATCATTACTTTTCCACAAGTTTATCTCAATGTCAAAAAAGTACTAAATGTTTTGAAATGATGTTATTTATGAGCATCATAGATCTTTTATATCTATGCTGTCTCAGAGATACCTTTATATACAAAACGGATATGTGATATGAGCCTGAATGTTTATAATGTGTCTTTAAAAGTGAATTTCAACTGCCTTCTGCAGCGAGCCAAAGGCGAGTAAGTGCCATTTGGCGCTGCTGCGCCATAAAGTATATGATTTGTTTAAAATGAGTTTTTAGTGCAAACCCCACTTACCTGAAGGCATTGTTCAAGAATATTTTTGCAAATACTATAACCCCCCCAAAAAAACTTCAATTTAGCAGAAGCAGCCAGGACACTTTATTTATAATATATGTTTATTCATAGTATAGGCACATAGTTTATACAGGGCAGGGAGTACTGTATGTGTTATTCAGTCTGTGTGTGTGTGTGTGTGTGTGTGTGTGTGTGTGTGTGTGTGTGTGTGTGTGTGTATCTGTAGTTTAATAATTTAACAGAAACTGGTCTAAGAATCACTGACTAAGAATAAGAATCATACTGCTGCAGTGCACACAGTGTGTGTAAATAATGTAACAGAAACTGGTCGAAGAATCACTAAGAATAAGAATCATACTGCTGCAGTGCACACACACACACACACACACACACACACACACACACCACAAGAGGGAGTCACTATACAATCAAATCAGAGCTCAGCTGCTGCTGTAAACCGGTGCATCCCTGACTTTACTTCAGTGATAGCCTGTCCATATGCGTAGTGCTTAGGCATGCAAAATTAGGCCTGAGAATAAATGTTTCCCCATTTTTTCAGATTAGTAATAGTTTACTAAACTATCCAACTGAATAGTTGATTATTTTAATTTGTAAACTTTTAATAATCTTAATGATCATAATCAGTACATGGATATATTTACTGTTGCAGCTTTTTCTGGGGTTTTTCCTCTACATTCTCATCTCACTGCACAGTACAAAGTGAGACGAAATAACTTTTTTTTCTTGACCCATGGTGCAACATGCATGCATGATGTACTCAGTGCTGACAGAACAAAAAGTGCAATAAAATAATCAAGCATGTAGGTAAGTGGTAATAAAAAACTACAGAGGGAAGTAAGAGCATAAATACTCCAAATCACAAAACATTTAACATTTACCATAGAAATCTTTCCCTTAAACATTACCCTAAACACTAACAAGGCCCATAGCTGCAACTTAAAAAAAAGTGGCTGTGTTGTACTGGTTGTGAACCTGAGATGAATAAAAAGAAGAGAAGACAGTGAGTGATACAAAAGTGCCAGCATTTCAATATTTCAATGAACAAGAGATTAAAAAAATTATATATATATATATATATATATATATATATATATATATATATATATATATATATATATATATATATATATATATATATATATATATACTCTAATTTGAAAACTGTGATTCTAAAAAAAGAACCAAATTTTTATTTCCTCTTAAATAATAGGCTCATTTGCATTGATCATATAAAAAAGCAGCTGAAGTTAAGCACACTGTAAAAATTAACACCGCTACTTTCTTAAATAACATTAGTATACTTTACTTATTTCATGCTGACCTAGTGTTTTAACTCATATCATTTTAGTAACGTGCTCATTTTACATTAAAGAGATCCAATACATAAGACACCTGAGTAAACCACACAATTTAGACCCAAGTAAACTGATAGACCTCTGCACTGCACGTGTGCAGAGGAGCAATGCATTGTAGTTTGGTTTGCATATTGCTGGGTTTCAGTCACATGACTTTCCTTAGCAGTTTTGCAGGAAGTAAAATATCTGGTGGTCTAAACAGCTGCCGTAGTGCAAACAATTAGCAATGACTTATCAGAGCATGCTCATAATCTAGAAGCCACTGCTCGCTTTAGATATATTCAGAAGATTGCTATGTGCAATGGAATCGACCCCTACAGTCTGGGAAAGAAGGATTTGTCATACGATCTCGAAAACTACCCTTCAGTTGAGTTCCCCAACATCTTGAACCATCTGGTGTTACAAACATCCTTCTACTCCACAAAACTGATGAAAGCGTGGAAGAGTATGGAGGCTTACAACTTTTTTGTATGTGGCTGAGTAAAGGACCTCGCTATCGAGTCACTACCAAATGAATCCTGTATTGTTTTTGCCTGTGTATGTTTTTTTTTAAAGCTTTTTATTCGTGTCTTTACAACGAAGTGCTGCAAGTTGAAGTGTAAACAAACAACAGTTGGCTTGATCCTCACTTGTGTTGGCTCTTATCTCTCAGGTAACTCATTCACAAAGATCATCAGAAACCCCTTTAAAGACCTGGATCTTAGTTAAGATGGAGAAGTGATCACGGCGCATTGTAACTGTATGGCGGAGTAAGAATTTTGTTGTGACCTTCATGCATATGGCCTTTGTGAGGAGTGAGGAGGAAACAAAGAAACAACTGGGGACTTTAGCGCTTCTTGACTAAAAAAAGTACGTAAAATAATGACACATAGCAAGAAAAGTACTTGGAAAACACTCAGGACATAGCTGAGAGGGATATACAAACCTTTCATGAAGTGATCACTGCAAACTCGAGCATGCTTCGACTCGGCTCCCTTCAATTTCTCTGAGAGGTTCAAAAGCCACCTTTCTTGATGTCTTTTTGTGAAATCCTGTGTTCGTTCACTCTTTTTTATTAGTTCATGGGGAACCCTGAAGAAATCTTTATCAGTTTCATGGTTTGATCGATTCGAACAACCTAAAACAACGCAAGCATAAGGTATTTTTCATATGAGCAATGCACCTTCTCTGTACAAACGCTTTGTCAGCTGAGCTTTGGTAGACCACCAGCTACATTTTTGAATAATTAATGAGGTGCTGTGACATCATGTGAAACCCAGCAATTAAAAAAAAAAAAAAGTTGCACTTCTGTTACCACAAAAGCTCTAACAACTTGAATGCTTTCAATCAATTTAGCTTTTCATGATAATCATTCTTAATGTGTGTGTGTGTGTGTGTGTGTGTGTGTGTGCGCCCTTCCAGCCAAAAAAATTGAAGCTGAATCTTTCTGTAAGTTAACCAACTGAAATGTTTATTCACATTTATTAGCTATGGTTTCATTACTCACAGCTGCTTTTTCACAGGTCATATTTTCTATTAACAGCAATAATTTCCATGTAATTAAATTAATTACACATTAATTTCATTTGTAATTATATGTCTGCCTAATGTGAATATTAAATAATGCTAGCTAAGTTAGCTGATACCACACCACACAGGATAACAGCAGACATAAGCAGGGTTTAACCTCGATCAAAAATTGTAAACGTACATGTGGCAGCGGAGGTGTGGTCAAGCGTCAGTCTGTGACCGGAGGGTGGAGTCAGGGAAGGTAAGTGGCAGAATCACTGCACCTGATGTTGGTTAATCTGTGTTTGTGTGTCTTCCCCAGTGACCGCGCCCTATATAAGGAGAGAGAGAGCAGAGGAAGGGAGCTCTCTCCCCAACCAGATGACTGATGTGTGTGTGCGTGTCTGTGTGACTGGGAGTTTGTTAAAGAAGAAAAGCTGCAAATAAAGAGTTTTGTGAAACTCAGTTCTGGCCTGCCGTACTTCTGTGCTCCACCCACCCGCTCAACATACTACAGTACATTTTTATTCAGCTAACTTGAAGTAGTAATTGATTATGTATACATGTCTGTGAAGGTTCTCAGTCATCCAGGTCATAGTAAACCATAGGTGCTAAAGAAGGCAACTGGACTTGCTTGAAATTCTTGAAGCCGTTTCACCTCTCATCCAAAAGGCTTCTTCAGTTCTTCAGAAGTACTTTTTTTTATTTGAACAAAAACAAATTTCAGTGTAACTGAATAATTTTTAGTATTTTAGAAGCAGCAGACATCTACTGCAAAAGTACATTTTTCAAACTCTGGAGTTTTGACCTCAAGTCACCTCCTCCCTAGTCTGGCTAACGCGACTTCAAGGCTCAGGCCCTCGTGTTGCATCACACTTAGGATGGGCGGGCCCAGGCTACCTCCTTCCAGGTTCAACATGACCCTTTGAATGAAGTCAGAGGTGTTCTTCTTCTTTTTTTTGGGGGGTGGGGTAGTCCAAGTGAAGGTTATAAATTAGTCCAAAAGTCAGGCAAACAGTTTGAGCATGGGTTACAAAGTAATCCATCCTGGCCTCCATTTTCAGAACTGAAGAAGTCTTTCAGATGAGAGGTGAAACGTCTTCAAGAATTTCAAGCAAGTCTTGTTGCCTTCTTTAGTACCTACAGATTATGTATAGCTATGTTGAAAAAAATATAGGGCTTGGTGGTGCATGTTTTCCATGCCACTTGTGTTGCTCAGGCTGCTAGGTATGGTGCCAGAATTTTTTCTCTCATGGTTGGTCGGTAGCTGAAATAACGTTAGTCAATTTTCATAAATTCAGAGTTACTTTATATGGACTCACTGTTGGGGTTCTTAGGTTAAACTTTATTTCAGGTGAGTTGTTGAAGAAAACCATTAATTTAGTCACGGTTACTTCCCATTACCTCATGTGAGCACTGAAAGTAGTGGGTTTTTTTTTGCATTATTTAAAAAAAATACATGGCTTTAAATCCATATTTGAGACTTTCTCTCTTTTTTGCAGCTTGAAGACAAGCTGAAGACAGATAACATTAATGCAGTGGACATGTAAGTTTTGCAACTTTACATGTGAAAATAGAGGCAAGAATGGATCACTTTGGAACCCATGCTCAGGCTGTTTCCCTAACTTTTGGACTAATTACCTCGCCTGCAACGGAGTAAGCGGGGTGAGGTATTGTAATCAGTGCGGTTTGTTTGTGTGTCTGTCTGTTAACAATCTAGCCTCTAGACAGTTGCACCAATTAACTTCAAATTTTCAGGGTATGTGGGCAATGATCAGTAGACTACCTGATTAAATTTTGGGGGTAATCGGGTCAAGGTGAAGGTCAAGGTCACCGGAAAGGCTGGGCGAGGTTTGTTTTGCCTGGCAACACTTGTTTATAACCTTTGTTTGGACCCCCCCCCCCCACACACACACACAAAGAAAAAATAGCAGAAGAAGAACAACTTTGACTTCATTCAAAGAGTCATGTTGAACCTGGGAGGAGGTAACTTGAGGCCAAAGCTCCAGAGATTGAAAAATGTACTTTTGCAGTAGATGTGTGCTGCTTCTAAAATACTAAAAACTATTCACTTATACTGAAATTTGTTTTTGTTCAAGTAAAAAACATACTTCTGACAAAGAATTATTTATTGTGCTTACTTTATTTTTCTAAGGCAGTCGGTTTCCTGAACTCTATTAAGTAAGCAGGACTCTCTTGTTAAGTCACATTAACTTGGGTTACACAAATTGGCAACACTTAGAAATGACCATTTATGTGTACAGGCTATTTAAAATGAACTTTAATAAAAAGCATGAAGTAAATTTCACTTGAAAGTAATAGTTATATTTACTTAACTTAAAGTAGGAGCAACTCAACTCAATTGCGTGAACACAACTATGCTTTAAGTAAACTTAAATAGTAGTCATTTAGGGGGGTGTAACCAGGCGCTATATTTGTTTACTAAGTCAGATAACCTCAGTCATTTCTTGTAATTCACATGGGAAAAAGTGACTTTTGCTGTGCACCAACTTGTTTAAATAACCATAAAATAATACTGATTTAAAGTTTTATAGAATACCTAAAGAAGCTAAGCATTGAAAAGCATGGTTAGACAGAATTCACCATCAAAATTTTACACTGACAGACAACACCTGACTGTGTTCTACACACTTCAGTGGTGGAGTAAAGTCTGATGATTCAAGTCATGAAGCCTACATTCCCTCTGTCTTTGTGTTTAGTCATAAAAAGTGTCTAATCTCACCTCACCTCATCTCATTATCTCTAGCCGCTTTATCCTGTTCTACAGGGTCGCAGGCAAGCTGGAGCCTATCCCAGCTGACTACGGGCGAAAGGCGGGGTACACCCTGGACAAGTTGCCAGGTCATCACAGGGCTGACACATAGACACAGACAAACATTCACACTTATATTCACACCCTACGGTCAATTTAGAGTCACCAGTTAACCTAACCTGCATGTCTTTGGACTGTGGGGGAAACCGGAGCGCCTGGAGGAAACCCACGCGGACACGGGGAGAACATACAAACTCCATACAGAAAGGCTGTCGCCGGCCACGGGGCTCAAACCCGGACCTTCTTGCTGTGAGGTGACAGCGCTAACCACTACACCACCGTGCCGCCCCATAAAAAGTGTGAAAACTGAAAAATAAGGACGTCAAAGAACTGAAAAGGACAACTTTATTGAAGGATCAACTCCCAAAACAAAGCGCAAACGATGCAGTGTAAGTAAGCTGACATGTACTTCGCCTTTTAGTGTTTATGTAGGATGATCGAATGTAGTATTTGACCCTGTAGTCCTAACAGCTTCCTCTAACAGCCCAAAGATTGTCATAATCTGGTAGAATATGAGCTCTAGGAAAATCAGAGTGAAGGAAATCAAAATCAACTTAAAAAGTAAATCTGACAGTTCTGCTGTGTTTACAGTACTTACTTGACTGAGTGAATTCCTTGCTTCGAAGCATTTTGTATTTTCTTATGGCTTTTTCGTTGTAACCAACAGCCAGCAAAATCGATTTCACTGTGGATTCTTCTATGATCAGTGTCAATCTTTCTCAGCTCTTCTGCAGGTCAGTAATTGTTGGAACACCCATGTTGACAGATGAAGAAGGCTGCTGACTGTTACCCGAAGTAAAGATGTTCAAAGCATTTGATACGATATTTACAAGCACTTTTTTTTTTACCAATTGATTTTTCAAAGTGTTAGGACTGGGACTGTTTTGGCCTCTAGAGGCCGCTGTTATGTTTATCTTGTCATGTTTGTTTTGGCCTCTAGAGGCCACCACTGTGTTTTGTGTTGGTCTTGATTGTCTGTTTCCTGCCCCGCCCTGTTCCTTAATTGTCTCATCTCATCTCATTATCTCTAGCCACTTTATCCTTCTACAGGGTCACAGGCAAGCTGGAGCCTATCCCAGCTGACTACAGGCGAAAGGCAGGGTACACCCTGGACAAGTCGCCAGGTCATCACAGGGCTGACACATAGACACAGACAACCATTCACACTCAATTTAGAGTCACCAGTTAACCTAACCTGCATGTCTTTGGGGGAAACCGGAGCACCCGGAGGAAACCCACGCAGACACGGGGAGAACATGCAAACTCCACACAGAAAGGCCCTCGCCGGCCCCGGGGCTCAAACCCAGGACCTTCTTGCTGTGAGGCGACAGCGCTAACCACTACACCACCGTGCCGCCCCTTCCTTAATTGTTTTGTGTATAAACACCCCTCTTTTTGTTCCCTTGTCATGGAGTCTTTATGCTATGCTGTCTTGTGCTAGTTTCCTCTGTCTCACGTATCTTGCCTGTGCCCTTGTGTTTTTGATATTTTTTTCTTTCTTTGGACTTTGTACCTTTTTGATCTTCTGAGCGTTCAGCATTTTGCCTTTCCTTTTGTTTTTGGACATTTAACCTTTGGATATTTTTATTTTGGTTTATCTTCTGAGCTTTTGGATTTTCTTTTTGTTTTTTCCATTGGATTGTATATAGTGTATATAAACTGTTTTTTGATACTCTACTTTCGCCTCACACCTCTCCACTTGAGTCATCCCCCTGGTGGCCTAGTGGGGGTTTGCTGGATTATCACACCAGCAACCTGGGTTTGAATCCCAGCAAAACCCTAACAGAAAGACTCTGTCATGATCGACTCAGCAGAGGTGTCTTCAATGGTCTACCCGGCTAACCTTCAGGGAATTATGGCTTCTTTAACACACTTCGGAGCTACCATGAACACTTACAAGCCCTTGCTTGCCATGAGGTACTGCCCCAGCAAATTGGGAAACCCCTGGCACAGCTGACTCCTCTGCTTGCATCTCCTGATCTGGCTCCTGCTCCACCATCTGCACCCGCGCCTTCACCTTGCGAGCCCAGCCTTCCTGTACCACAGAGGTATGACGGTGAGTGCCGGGAGTTCCTTACCCAGTGCCAACTCACCTTTGAGCTTCAGCCTACCACCTACACTATGGATCGCCACAAGATTGCCTTTGTGATAACCTTTTAGCTGGTAAGGCACGAGCTTGGGCAACGGCCATTTGGCAGAGACAGGGATCCAAGTGCTCTGATTTCAAGTTGCTTATGGAGGAGATGCTTCGTGTCTTTGATCAGGCAGACACCACTAAAGACGCAGCCAGGAAGCTCATGTCCATCCGGCAAGAAGGAAGCATCGCGGACTACGCCATCACGTTCCGGATGCTCGCAGCTGTCAGCGGATGGAACGAAGCAGCTCTGGTTTCAGTCTTTCACCATGGTTTGTCTGACCCTATCAAAGACAGCCTGGCCTCTATCGGATGCCCAAGTGATCTCGAAACTCTGATCTCACATTCTACTCATCTTGACAACAGGATTAGAGAGCGCCGCTGAGTCCTGAGCTTCCCTGGCCTCACTGCCTCGACCTGGAGCCCGTCTACCTCCTCCAGTGACTGTCCAGAGCCCATGCAAGTTGGCCGTACTCGTCTCTCCGCAGCTGAGAGGGAGCGCAGAAGGAGGGACAAGTGCTGCATCTACTGTGGCAAGCCTGGCCATTTCCGAGCATCATGTCCTGAGCTCTCGGGAAAAGGACCGCCCCGTCTAGCCAAGGGAGGGTTGTGACAGGGCCTACCCTCTCTCCTGAACTCCCTGGCCAAGGAGTCTACATCCCGGTCTCCATCTCCTGGGGTGAGTCCGTCAAGCCTTGTTAGACTCCGGGGCGGCTGGAAACTTTATGGATGTTCACTTTGCCCAAAGTATCAATGTCCCGACTGCTCCTCTTGAAGTCCCACTGTCTGTGTCTGCCCTGGATGGCCAAGCCTTAGGTGACGGAAGAGTCACCCAAGTAACTTCTCCAGTCTTCCTCCAGTCTCAAGGTCACAAGGAAGAAATATCCCCGCACCTGATTCCTTCACCAGAGTTCCCAGTTATTCTAGGTCTTCCTTGGCTCACCCGCCACAACCCATGTATAGACTGGGTAACAAGCCAGGTTGTGGCGTGGGGTCCTGCTTGCTATGCCTCTTGTCTGCTCTCTAGCTCTCCTGTGTCTCCTGCCGAGCCTCCTGATCTCACAGAGTTATCTCAAGTTCCTACAGAGTACTGGGATCTCAAGGAAGTTTTCAGCAAGTCCATCAAAGAGGTTCAGCGGTTCTTAGGATTTGCTAACTTCTACCGCAAATTTATCAGGAACTTCAGTTCTGTAGCAGCGCCCATATCGGACCTCACCAAAGGGACAGGTGGATCGTATGTCTGGTCTCCTCAGGCGGAAAAGGCGTTCAAAGACCTCAAGCACCGCTTCTGCACGGCACCCATTCTGGTCCTCCCGGACCCTTCGCAACCCTTCATCGTCGAGGTGGATGCCTCGGACAGCAGCGTCGGCGCGGTCCTCTCTCAACGCTCGCCAGGAAGGTTGCACCCCTGCGCATACTTCTCCCACCGCCTGAGTTCTGCGGAGTCCTGGTATGATGTGGGGGATCGAGAACTGCTAGCAGTTAAACTGGCCCTTGAGGAGTGGAGGCACTGGCTGGAGGGAGCACAACATCCATTTTTGGTCTGGATGGACCACAAGAACCTGGAGTACCTCCAGCAAGCAAAGAGACTTAATCCACAACAGGCTAGGTGGGCCTTGTTTTTCAGTCGGTTCGACTTTACCCTATCATACCGCCCCGGCTCCAAAAACACCAAACCTGACGCGCTGTCCAGGCTGTTTGCTCCCACCAACAGGGAGAGCGAAGTTGGGCCTATTATCCCTGTGTCCCGGATTGTGGCCCCTGTCCGCTGGGGTATTGAGGAGACTGTCCGACGAGCCCAACGCCAGGACCCCGGTCCTGGGATGTGGCCACCGGGCCTCTTGTACATCCCACATCAAGCCCGGGCCAAGGTTCTCCAGTGGGGTCACTCGTCCCCTCTCACTGCCCACCCGGGAGCTCGAAGGACCCTGGACTTCCTGAGAAGACGCTTCTGGTGGCCAAGCATGGAGAAGGAAGTGAGGTCATTCGTCCTTTCCTGCGAGGTGTGCACCAGAAGCAAGAACCCATGACAGCATCCCCAGGGCCTCCTGCATCCTCTGACCATTCCCCGGCATCCCTGGTCCCACGTGGCAGTCGACTTCATCACGGGTCTCCCGGAGTCACAAGGTAACACTGTCATTTTGGTCATAGTGGACAGATTTTCCAAGGCCTGCCGCTTTATACCACTGTGCAAGCTCCCTTCTGCCCTTGAAACTGCTAAACTAATGTTTAATCATGTCTTCCGAGTCTTTGGTCTCCCTCAGGATATCGTCTCAGACCGGGGGCCCCAGTTCTCCTCCCGAGTGTGGCACAGGTTTTGCAAGCTCATCGGAGCCACTGCCAGCCTCTCCTCTGGGTTCCACCCACAGTCCAATGGCCAGACAGAGAGGCTCAACCAGGACCTGGAAACCACCCTGCGAGGCCTGGCTATGGATAACCCGACTTCATGGAGCACCTGGCTGCCATGGGCAGAGTACACCCACAACACCCTGCAGTCATCGGCTACCAAGCTGTCACCGTTCCAGTGCCAATTCGGGTTCCAGCCACCTCTGTTCCCAGACCAGGAGGAGGACGTGGGGGTGCCCTCGGTCAACCAATATGTGAGATGGTGTCGCAAGACCTGGAGCAAGGTCAGGAGGACCATCTTCCAGACCTCCAGAACCAACCAGACTCAGGCCAACCGCCATAGACGACCTGCCCACGCTTTCCGCCCTGGGCAGCGGGTTTGGCTGTCCACCAAGGACCTTCTGCTGTGGGTGGAGAACCGCAAGCTTGCTCCTTGCTACATTGGCCCCTTCAAGGTCATGCGCAGGGTGAACCCTGTCGCCTACCGGCTCCAGTTGCCCCGGACTCTGAGGATCAACCCCACATTCCATGTTTCCCTGTTGCGGCCCATACTGACGTCCACGTATGCCCCTGCCCCTAGGAATCCCCCACCCCCCTGCATCTTCCAGGGTCAGACTGTGTTCACTGTGCATCGCCTGCTTGACTCCCGCTGGGTCCGCGGCGGGCTTCAATATCTGGTAGACTGGGAGGGCTATGGCCCTGAGGAACGCTGTTGGGTCCCCGCCCAGGATATTTTAGATAAAGGACTTTGTCGGGACTTCCATTCGGCCCGTCCGGATCGCCCTGGGAACGTCAGGAGACGCTCCTGGGGGGGGGGGTCCTGTTAGGACTGGGACTGTTTTGGCCTCTAGAGGCCGCTGTTATGTTTATCTTGTCATGTTTGTTTTGGCCTCTAGAGGCCGCCACTGTGTTTTGTGTTTGTCTTGATTGCCTGTTTCCTGCCCCGCCCTGTTCCTTAATTGTTTTGTGTATAAATACCCCTCTGTTTGTTCCCTTGTCACGGAGTCTTTATGCTATGCTGTCTCGTGCTAGTTTCCTCTGTTTCACGTATCTTGCCTGTGCCCTTGTGTTTTTGATATTTTTTTTTCTTTCTTTGGACTTTGTACCTTTTTGATCTTCTGAGCGTTCAGCATTTTGCCTTTCCTTTTGTTTTTGGACATTTAACCTTTGGATATTTTTATTTTGGTTTATCTTCTGAGCTTTTGGATTTTCTTTTTGTTTTTTCCATTGGATTGTATATAATGTATATAAACTGTTTTTTGATACTCTATACTTTTGCCTCACACCTCTGCACTTGAGTCATCCCCCTGGTGGCCCAGTGGGGTTTTGCTGGATTATCACACCAGTGACCTGGGTTCGAATCCCAGCAAAACCCTAACACAAAGTCCACAGAAAAGGCTTTGTAGATTTGGTTTAGTTAGTTTTGACACTTCTTTGAAGGTTTTAGGGAGATTTAAATTCGAAAGATTACTGTCAGTGTGTGATGTTTTTGTTCGTTTATATTTTGGTTTCTCCCCAAGGTGCAAAGCACTATGAATAATGTGAAAATAGTCAATTGTAGGGATAGAGAGAAAGAGACAGCCATTCACACCTAGGGGCAATTTAGAGTAACCTAATGACCTAATCTTTAGACTGTGGGAGGAAACCAGAGCACCCAGAAGAAAGCCATGCAGGCACAAGGAGAACATGCGAACTCCACAGAGAAAGACCCCCTGTCAATCACCAGGTTCGAGCCCAAAACTTGCATGCTGTGAGGCAACAGTATTAACCACTGCACCACTGTGCTGTCTGAACTTTAATGTAATTATTTTTTCATGAAACAATATGCCTCTTCTACAGAACTTCTTGTAATTACTACATACAACAGTCTTCCACTAGACAAATCTAATCACTTACAGTGTAAAGGAAAGTCTATATACCCCTTTTAAAATGGAAGGGTTTTGTGATGATTTTGTGAATAAATAATGTCCCATCTTTTCCCACCTATAATGTCTCTCATCTCATCTCATTATCTCTAGCCGCTTTATCCTGTTCTACAGGGTCGCAGGCAAACTGGAGCCTATCCCAGCTGACTATGGGCGAAAGGCGGGGTACACCCTGGACAAGTCGCCAGGTCATCACAGGGCTGACACATAGACACAGACAACCATTCACACCTACGGTCAATTTAGAGTCACCAGTTAACCTAACCTGCATGTCTCTGGACTGTGGGGGAAACCGGAGCACCCAGAGGAAACCCACACGGACATGGGGAGAACATGCAAACTCCGCACAGAAAGGCCCTCACTGGCCACGGGGCTCGAACCCGGACCTTCTTGCTGTGAGGCGACAGCGCTAACCACTACACCACCGTGCCGCCCACCTATAATGTGATAAAGCAAATAAAGACTATGAGAGATTGTTGCCATGTGCAGGGTGTGACTAATATTTGCCAGATATTCCTCCAGGTCTATAAATATTACCTGTTAGGGTCCAACCCAGTCTGAACGGTCCTTATTTCTCAAGACCCCCGATGCCTTCGTGCCCCTCAGATCCGAGATGAAATACCGCGAGAGAAACAGACCAGGAAAACCAGAAAGGTTTCACAGCCAGTTTATTCACAGTCACTTCGTCGAAATGAAAACATTTTTGAAAACATTTTATAGCATCCATTTATCTCTGTGTTTATGTTTTGTGTGTGTAATGTGCCTGTGTGTGAGCGTGTGTGTGTTATGTGTGTGCGTCTATGTAGGAATGTGTGTGTGTGTGTGTGTGTGTGTGTGTGGGATGTCAGCCTATGACATCAGCTATGTTTGTCTCCTCACTTGCATGCAATTGAGGGGACCTTGATCTGGAAATAATAATCTCCATCAGTGTGTCTGTATAAATCTTGAATCAATCATAATACAATAACATATTTCTGATCATATGACATGATAGCAAGGTACAGACAGATTTTAAAGGTCTCTGCTTACGTACACCCCTTCAGGTCAGATATAACATAGGGCATGGAATTTTTAAACACAGATAATATGTCTAGTCTAGGAAGTCTATTCAAAGAAGGTCAAATACATCAGAAATTAATGAGTTTACACAGAAAAGGATCTATTAGCTAACATATTAAAACCATAATTTCTTAACACATGAATGTGTGCTAAGTCAGTAAATTACATCTTGATTTCATCAATATATATAGTAAGACAATCATAAGCAAAATAAAAAATAACAATATGTCTTTAACAATGTTATAAGAAATTAAACAAAAAAATAAGAACAAACTTAAACAAGAAAGTCATACGAAACATAAGAAAAATGAGAATATGTCTGGCAAACCAACTAACAGGATTCAGAATTAAACTCATAACAAAAACCAAAAACTAAATTAGTTTAATGCTTTTAAACTAAAAACCTTAGAATCATAAAGTCTTAACAACCCTACATTATATTCTGTAAATATAAAACTAACTTAAAACTATAAAACTAACTAATTAATCACTAAATGCAGCTTTAATTCTACCATTACAGATTCAGATTCAAAGTGAGTGTGTGTGGGTCGATCTGACATCAAAACAGACCTTGGAGGATCTTTCAGATACATCTCTGATCAAAAATACACATTTCATATCAAAATAAACAAAATGTTCCCAAACAATGTCCAGCCGAGACATAAGGTCAATTCAACTAATAATATAATTTTGTCACAGAATAATTTGCTAACTTCTTGGCCAAGAATTAATACTTAATTAAAACCTAACATTACCATAGGTCTCTCAGCAGCTTGAAAAGTTTTCATCTTGTCCCTTCATCAACTTTGATAGGATGTTGATCTTGGTGATGTCACTGTGGTGCCCCATTTGCTCCAGTTGGTGATGATCATGTTCTACGATGGTGGTGTTCTATGGTGCATCTAATATTTTAGATGCAACCAAGATGATGCCAAGGAAATCCTAAGAAACCACTGATCTTTAATTGGGGTTAATCTGAAATCACTTTACACACAGATGTATGATAATTATTTTTGAACATGAGTTTGAATGTGTTTAGTTAATTCTGGAGCACAGGCCCCATTATAACAGGGTGTGCACACCTGTGCAAACAGGTTATTGCCTTTTTTCTTTTTCCCACAAAAACATTTCTATTTGTTTCTCACATACCTTTTGTTGGTTGCTAGAGCACAGTAAAGATGAGAAAATATCTGACATGATTAATCTCAGTTTCTTTTTTACATTGCAAAAACCTGCAATTTTACCAGGGATGTGTAGACTTTTTAAATCCACTTTACATAAATACCACAAATTTATAAGTTCAAGTTCAAGTTGAAAAAACAGCAAGCTCCACAAGGTATTTACAGTGTCTTGCAAAAGTATGCATCCCCCGTGGTGTTTGTCCTGTTTTGTTGCATTACAATCTGGAATTAAAACGGATTTTTGGAGGGTTAGCTTCATTTGATTTACACGACATGCCTACCACTTTAAAGGTGCACATTTTTTTTTATTGTGACACAAACAATAATTGAGATGAAAACAAAAAACAAAAACAAAACCAGAAATCTGGAGTGTGCATAGGTATTCACCCCCCAAAGTCAATACTTTGTAGAGCCACCTTTTGCTGCAATTACAGCTGCAGGTCTCTTGGGGTATGTCTCTATTAGCTTAGCACATCTAGCCACTGGGTTTTTTGCCCATTCCTCAAGGCAAAACTGCTCCAAATCCTTCAAGTTAGATGGGTTGTGTTGGTGTCCAGCAATCTTCAAGTTATGCCACAGATTCTCAATTGGATTGAGGTCTGGACTTTGATTAGACCATTCCAAGACATTTAAATGTTTCCTTTTAAACCCCTCCAGTGTAGCTTTAGCAGTATTTTTAGGGTCATTGTCTTGCTGGAACATGAACCTTTCGTCCCAGTCTCAAAACTCTGGTCGACTCAAAGAGGTTTTCCTCCAGAATTGCTCTGTATTTAGTGCCACCCATCTTCTTTCAGTTCTGACCAGCTTTCCTGTCCCTACAGATGAAACATATCTCCACAGCATAATGCTGCCACCACCATGCTTCAGTAGGAATGGTGTTCTCAGGGTGATGGGAAGTGTTGGGTTTGTGACACACACGGTGTTTCCCATGATGGCCAAAAAGTTCAATTTTAGTCTCATTTGACCAGAGAATCTTCTTCCATGTGTTTGGGAAGTCTGTCACATGCTGTTAGGCAAACTCCAAACATGATTTCTTATTTTTTTCTGGAAGCAATGGCTTTCTTTCTGGCCACTCTTCCAAAAAGCCTTACTCTGTGGAGTGTATGGCTTAAAGTGGTCCTATGGACAGATACTCCCATCTCCGCTGTGGATCTTTGCAGCTCCTTCAGTGTTATCTTTGATGTGTTTGTTGCATGTCTGATTAATGCCCTCCTTGCCCAGTCTGTGAGTTTTGGTGGGTGGCCTTCTCTTGTCAGGTTTGTAGTGGTGCCATATGCTTTCCATTTTGCTATAATGGATTTAATAGTGCTTCCTGGGATATTCAAATTTGGGATATTTTTTATAACCCAACCCTGATTTATACTTCTCCAAACTTTGTCTCTGACCTGTTTGGAGGCTACTTGGTTTTCATGTTGCTTGCTTAGTAGTGTTACAGAGTCAGGGTCCTTCCAGAACAGGTTGATTTATACAGACATCATGTGACAGATCATGTGACACTTTGATTGCACACAATTGGATCTTAATCAACTAATTATGTGACTTATGAAGTGAATTGGTTGGACCAGCTCTTATTTAGGGGTTTCATATGAAAGGTGGCAAATACCTATGCACACTCCAGATTTGTTTTTTCATCTTAATTATTGTTTGTGTCACGATAATAATAATAAAAAAAATTGCACTTTTAAAATGGTAGGCATGTTGTGTACATCAAATGGGGCTAACCCTCCAAAAATCTGTTGTAATTCCAGCTTCTAATGTAACAAAACAGGACAAACACCAAGGGGGAAGAATACTTTTATAACACACTGTACGTCAAGAATTGATTTGGAAAAAAACAACAACACTGCAATGGTGCTCCCATTTTAGAAAATTATGAACATCATCGCTAACAAAATTTCAGAAGCACCCTGTGGAAACAATATGAACTAAGTTTCATTACCCTGTTCTTGGAGAAACCTGTGCTGCACAATATAGTGTTTTCCCTGACTAACCCCTCCCCCCCACACACTATCAGGAAGAGATGCTGTTTAGCTAATAAACTGAATCGTGTATTAGAGCAGTGAAAGCACTATAGGCACAGGACAGTGGGTATTTAACTATAGTATCCAAGAAGCATTGGACCAGGAATAAGCCACTTATCCCTTTAAGTAGATTTTCTGAGAGTAGATTTTGTTTTATTTTATGCAGGCCTATGCAGTTCGATGTTTACCTGGATTCCCACAGTAGGCCTACAGTGGTGCTTGAAAGTTTGTGAACCCTTTTGAATTTTCTATATTTCTGCACAAATATGACCTAAAACATCATCAGATTTTCACACAAGTCCTAAAAATAGATAAAGAGAACCCAGTTAAACAAATGAGACAAAAATATTATACTTGGTCATTTATTTATTGAGGAAAATGATCCAATATTACATAGCTGTGAGTGGCAAAAGTATGTGAACCTTTGCTTTCAGTATCTGGTGTGACCCCCTTGTGCAGCAATAATGCAACTAAACGTTTCCAGTAACTGCTGATCAGTCCTGCACACTGGCTTGGAGGAATTTTAGCCCATTCCTCAGAACAATTTCAACTCTGCGATGTTCGTGGGTTTCTTCACATGAACTGCTCGCTTCAGGTCCTTCCACAACATTTTGATTGGTTTAAGGTCAGGACATTGACTTGGCCATTCCAAAACATTAACTTCATTCTTCTTTAACCATTCTTTGGTAGAATGACTTGCGTGCTTAGGCTTGTTGTCTTGCTGCATGACCCACCTTCTCTTGAGATTCAGTTCATGGACAGATATCCTGACATTTTCCTTTAGAATTCGCTGCTATAATTCAGAATTTATTGTTCCATCAATGATGGCAAGCCGTCCTGGGCCAGATGCAGCAAAACAGACCCAAACCATGATACAGCAGTGGCTTTCTCCTTGCAACCCTGCCATGCACACCATTGTTGTTCAGTGTTCTCCTGATGGTGGACTCATGAACATTAACATTAGCCAATGTGAGAAAGGCCTTCAGTTGCTTAGAAGTTACCCTGGGGTTCTTTGTGACCTCGCTGACTATTACATGCCTTGCTCTTGGAGTGATCTTTGTTGGTCGACCACTCCTGGGGAGGGTAACAATGGTCTTGAATTTCCTCCATTTGTACACAATCTGTCTGAATGTGGATTGGTGGAGTCCAAACTCTTTAGAGATGGTTTTGTAACCATTTCCAGCCTGATGAGCATCAACAGTTCCTCAGAAATCTCCTTTGTTTGTGCCATGACACACTTCCACAAATATTTGTTGTGAAGATCAGACTTTGATAGATCCCTGTTCTTTAAATAAAACAGGGTGCCCACTCACACCTGATTGTCATCCCATTGATTGAAAACACCTGACTCTAATTTCACCTTCAAATTAACTGCTAATCCTAGAGGTTCACATACTTTTGCCACTCACAGATACGGTATGTAATATTGGATCATCCAACCATCCATCCATCCATCTTCTACCGCTTATCTGGATCCGGGTCACAGGGGTGGCAGCCTAAGCAGAGCAGCCCAGACTTCTCTCTTCCCTTGGATCATTTTCCTTAATAAATAAATGACCAAGTATAATATTTTTGTCTCATTTGTTTAACTGGGTTCTCTTTATCTACTTTTAGAATTTGTGTAAAATTCTGATGATGTTTTAGGTCATATTTATGCAGAAATATCTCATCTCATCTCATTATCTCTAGCCGCTTTATCCTGTCCTACAGGGTCGCAGGCAAGTTGGAGCCTATCCCAGGTGACTACAGGCAAAAGGCGGGGTACACCCTGGACAAGTCACCAGGTCATCACAGGGCTGACACATAGACACAGACAACCATTCACACTCACATTCACACCTATGGTCAATTTAGAGTCACCAGTTAACCTAACCTGCATGTCTTTGGACTGTGGGGGAAACCGGAGCACCCGGAGGAAACCCACGTGAACACGGGGAGAAAATGCAAACTCCGCACAGAAAGGCCCTCGCTGGCCACAGGGCTCGAACCCGGACCTTCTTGCTGTGAGGCGACAGCGCTAACCACTACACCACCGTGCCGCCCCATGCAGAAATATAGAAAATTCTAAAGGGTTCACAAACTTTCAAGCACCACTGTACAAAAAAGTTGTAAGCCTCCATAAACTTCCCCGCTTTCATCTGTTTTGTGGTGTAGAAGGATGTCTGCAACACCAGATAACTCGAGATGTTGGGGAACTTGACTGAAGGGTAGTTTTCGAGATTGTATGACAAATCCTTCTTTCCCAGACTGTAGATATCTTTTCCATTGCACATAACAATCTTCTGAATATATCTATAGTGAGCAGTAGCTTCTAGATTATGAGCATGCTCTGATAAGTTATTGCTAATTGCACTACGGCAGCTGTTTTGGTTTCCTAGACCACCAGCAGTTTTACTGGAAGTAAAATCGCTAAGAAAAGTCACGTGACTAAAACTCAAGAATCGGGCGAAGAGGAAGGGGGAAAGTGCAGTCCACTGTGGTGCTGCTCTGATGCTAATTACAATATCTGAAGTGCAGTCCCTCAGCCTGACATGCTGGGTTCTTCCAGTGAGGTAATCTGTCAACACACAAATTTATTGGGAATTATTAATAATATGAATCCCTCTATATAGAGACAATACTGAAAACAGCACACAATCTATGAGAATGCTTGTAGTTATTAGACAGTCAATTTGCCTTTGGAGAATGTCTGTCTCTCTGGCCATCATTAAAAAAAAATTAAAAATCCTGTTGATTATTATTTTGAAACATTTCTCTCTCTCTCTCTCTCTCTCTCTCTCTCTCTCTTGCTAAATTAATCTTCGCTCATAGCCAAATATATTCACAAAAATGTTCATTCATTAATTAAAACATTCTTTCTTTGTTTAATTTTTATACAAAATCAGAAAACACTTGCAAAATCAGAAAATACATGCAAATACATAGCAGAGAATGCCAAAACCAGATATGATCTCTTTATGATGATCAATGCTGAGGTACTGAGAACATAGCTTGTTACCTGTCTTCCACTACCAGAGCATTCAGACATTGGCTCGCCAACAGAGTACCTGACCCAGCATAGTGATGGAGAGAATAGAGGAAACCCAACTCGGGCTGCAGTATGCTTGTTAGCAGAGTCTGGTTAACTTAGCAGGCTCAGAGTGAGCATGCAGTATGGTGAGACAGTCCCACTCAACCATCCATCCATCCATCCATCCATTATCCATAACCACTTACCCTGTGCAGGGTTGCCAGCAAGCTGGAGCTTATCCCAGCTGACTATGGGCGAGAGGCACGGTACACCCTGTACAAGTCGCCAGATCATTGCAGTGCTGACACATAGAGACAAGCAACCATTCATGCTCATGGCCAATTTAGAGTCACCAATTAGTCTAACCTGCATGTCTTTGGACTGTGGGGGAAACCAGAGCACCCGGAGGAAACCCATGCAGACACGGGGAAAACATGCAAACTCCGCACAGAAAGGCCCCTGTCGGCCACTGAGCTCAAACCTAGAACCTTCTTGCTGTGAGGCGACAATGCTAACCACTACACCACTGTGCTGCCCCACTCAAAAATACTATCAGCTAATACTGTATGCACAGGCCCACTGGTTGGCTAGATAGCTGGGAATAGAAATGCTTGAAGGTTGATGGTACCAAGAGAGAACCAGCCCCACCAGAACAATGAGAGTTGACTGCCACTACTGAGCAATCAACAGACAGACAGAGGTAACTCACAAAGTGCGGAGTGAGTGAAGCTAATAAATATAGCACTGCTAAGGAATAAAACCTGTTCATTAATAAGGACATGGAATTCTGTACCATTCTTCAGAAAACAATGTAGGTGGCACAGTGGTTAGCACTGTCGCCTTATAGCAAGAAGGTTCTGGGTTCGAGCCCAGTAGCTGACAGGGGCCTTTCTGTGTGGAGTTTGCATGTTGTCTGTGTGGGATTCCTTGGGGTGCTCCAGTTTCTCCCACAGTCCAATGACATGCAGGTTAGGTTCACACTGGTTGGCCCAACTGCTCCTGGTGTGCTGTAGCATGGCAGTCCACTGCTCTGGGTATGTGTGTGTGCATGCATGTGTTCACTGCTTCAGATGGGTTAAATGCAGAAAATGAATTTCACTGTGCTTGAGTGTGCATGTGACAAATAAAGGCTTCTTCTTATATTGTAAGAAAAAAAATCTCATCGTAGCTGAAGAGAAGATATTAAGAATGCAAGACATGTACCTCTGGCTCCAACCAGTCACAAGCTGTTAAGCTCCATATGGCATCCATGTGGCCTAACATGCATACATTTGAGAAGAAAGTGAAATATGTCAGTGTGACTGTGGTGTTTATTGCAAATGCTATATCATATGCTTACTTCATGACTTTATTGGAAGGTCTTGGCATACATACCCACATGCATGAGAGGACATCCAGAAGATTTTTACCATCCCTGGTGATTATGAGGAGTTAAATTGAACCACAATTCCAGCGTTTTATTTGTCCTTCATGTTGACTGAAGTGTGTCTGAGTAAACTCTTTAACCTGGGGTTTCATACTCCACTTGTGGCACCTGGTAAATTGCGGAATGGCTACAATAATCCTGATTTATGGCAGCCATTAATTTTTCCGTCAGTGTGTCTCTGCTGCCTCAGTGGGAAGCATGTGCTGAGTCACTGGGGATGAAAAGCAGGATAGCTCTGTGTGCCCTTCAGCAAGAACTACCAAACAACATGCTGCACTCACCCAGTCTCTGCAGGAACCCTTGATCTAAGCAAGGTTCCAAATGCCATGTCCTAAGCTGAATTCAAGGCCTTTAGGAATTGCAAGACTTTTGTTCCAGTCCAACCATAAACAACAAACATTAGATTTTCTTAAAAAAAAAAAAACTCCACAACATATACTAATTCTGAGTATATACTATGTATTGAAGATTTTAGACAGTATTACTGCAGTCAATCCCTGTGTCTGAAATCACTCACTCGTTCACTACTCCCTACTCCCTATATAGGGAATTACTATATAGAGGACTATACAGTGAGCTCATTGGTAAAATGAAACAATATTTTCGGACACTTGTCCGTCGCGCTGGTATTTACGTCATTACTGTCACACAATTAAAGATTAGCCAGATCAGTTTGCTGGTGGGTTTTCAAAATAATAAATACATGCATTTATTTTTTTCGCGGTCCAAATTCTGAGCTCTGATTGGCTGGTGAGCGGGTCCGTATCCTACGGTACGGATCCCAGTTATGGACCCCGGTTATGGACCTCTGGCGACTCACTCGTTCACAACAACAAACATGGTAGCAATTTTTGTCAACATTTATTTTCGCATTTCTCAGGAGAATAGCATTAATTTTACAGCATGGATAGCGATAACGACAGTCTTCACAGCGAAAGCGAGTTTTACTACCCTGAGGAAGACAAAATTAAAGAAAACATTTCAGGAGAAAGCTAAAAACCTCTAATTTGCTAACGCCGAGCAAAAACATGGCTGAATCCTGAATGACTCAATTTTGTATAAATAGGGGACTACATAGGCGGCAAAATGTAGTTTTTTTTCCTGCCATGGAAGAGCACTTGTATACTGAGGAGAAAGCAATTTGCATTACATCCATGAATGAAGGTTCAAAATGGCGGCTCGCCTCCGCTCGGTTTTCCCTTTCGGGCGCTCTTATTTTCTGTTGGAATTTGGTAAAGAAAAAAAATATATTATTTACCAGCTTAAGGTCGGTCCGTATGCTGAAATACCGTGACCTCGGCCTTGAATACTGACCTCTGCCCAGAGGGCCTCGGTCAGTACTTTCAAGACTTCGGTCACGGTATTTCACAATACGGACCTCCCAGCTGGTAAATAACATATGTATTTTTGTGATAAATACGTATTATACTGAGCGTATTCCCCACATTAATAAAAAGTACCTGCATCTTTCAGTTTTTTTTAAATCAAGGCTGAATACTTTCTTCTTTGCTGCTGCCTTTTATTAAATCAAATTTGAGACTTTTAATTTGATTTCTTTCAGCATGACTGCAATGCATGATGGGATATATTGCTTGGTTAGTGACCATCGGTTGTACACTACTTTTCGTGATGCATTGTGGGATACTTTGAATGCACTATATAGGGTGTAATAATTCTCACTATCGTTTCGGACAGCACTACAAAATGGCAAACTCACTATATAGTGCCCTATACAGTGAGTAGGGAGCGATTTTGGGCACAGGGAATGTGTTTGTGCTGATTTTATGTCCAGGAGCAAGCCATTAAAGTTTGTTTTTAGTCCTTTAATGAAACCTTTAACCTTTTTTTTTTTTTGCTTGGATAGGTGGAAAAAGATCCAATTCATCTATAAACCTCTTGTGTGTGACATCACACGTCACGTGATAATTTCTCCTGGGGACAACCAGACACTGTCTTTCCTGTAAGCAAGGCTTAATCTTTCTTAAATATGGTTCATTTTTGTGCTGTTTTTGGTTGTTCCAATTGTTCAAATAGAGAAAAAGATAAAAAGGTATTCCTGTCTCCCTGGAACTTTGTCTTGAACTTCTGACTGTGTCTTAGGAACTTGGCTTGGGCATTTCTTTAGAAAGGAAATATCTCTGATCCGGGACTAGGAGACTTTTTCACAGCAGTAGGAAGAACCCAGTACGTCTTTTTATTTGTAACGGTCAGTGAATCCTTTTGTTTCACTCCAGCTTCAAGTCCACAACAACGATGCTATGTAAGAACAGCTCTCTCCAAGGCCTGCCATACAGTCGCAGTGTGTAGACATGATCTTGCCATTTTTTTCACTTACAAATCATGGAATTAAAGGCTTTTCACTCATTCTTTGCGAGTGGCTAACCTGGAATAGAATATACAGTAGGTTGTATTCAGTCATGTGACTTTTGCTTGCAAGTTTACTTCCAGTGAATGAAATGGTGGTCAGGCAAACCGATTTGGCCGCCGTTATGTAAAGAGCAAGTGAAACTATCTCTGACTATTTTCACAGTTTAGAGGCCAATGCACAGTCAATATACCTTCAGAAAGTTTGCAATGGGCTAGATCCTTACACATTATCAAAGAAGGATTTTTCAGATGATTTGAAAAATTATCTATCCATTGAGTTCACCGACATCTCAAACTGCCTGGTGCTGCAGACATCATTCTACATGGACAAACAGATGAAAACCTGGAAGAGCACAGAGGAGTACAACTTTTTATATGTGACTGGGTGAAAGATCTGGGCATCAGGACACTCCAAGATAAATTCTGTATCGTTTACACCCAGGTAAGTAGGCATTTTTGGGCATTTTGTACATGTCTTTGTGATGGTTGCTAGGATGCTACAAGTTTTAGTATCAAGTATAAACAAACCACAACTGCTCAATTCTCAATCCTCCCTGCTCTTCTCTTCCAGCAAACAATATGTTTTTTGAAATTAAAACAGAGAAAATGCAGTGAGAAGATACATTCCAACATGTCAGTAACACTAGACCACAAATCTACAT
The DNA here is from genome assembly GCF_027579695.1 of Neoarius graeffei. Classification (NCBI taxonomy): domain Eukaryota; kingdom Metazoa; phylum Chordata; class Actinopteri; order Siluriformes; family Ariidae; genus Neoarius; species Neoarius graeffei. The sequence continues at coordinate 88,997,704 of NC_083570.1, forward strand.
CATCACTCCAATCATTTCGAGGAATTCTGTACAGATCATAAACACTAATAAACTAATTTCTGCGTATATCTATCTTTTGCTTCTATCTGACTTACAACCCCGATTCCAAAAAAGTTGGGACAAAGTACAAATTGTAAATAAAAACGGAACGCAATAATTTACAAATCTCAAAAACTGATTTTGTATTCACAATAGAACATAGACAACATATCAAATGTCGAAAGTGAGACACTTTGAAATTTCATGCCAAATATTGGCTCATTTGAAATTTCATGACAGCAACACATCTCAAAAAAGTTGGGACAGGGGCAATAAGAGGCTGGAAAAGTTAAAGGTATAAAAAAGGAACAGCTGGAGGACCAAATTGCAACTCATTAGGTCAACTGGCAATAGGTCATTAACATGACTGGGTATAAAAAGAGCATCTTGGAGTGGCAGTGGCTCTCAGAAGTAAAGATGGGAAGAGGATCACCAATCCCCCTAATTCTGCGCCGACAAATAGTGGAGCAATATCAGAAAGGAGTTCGACAGTGTAAAATTGCAAAGAGTTTGAACATATCATCATCTACAGTGCATAATATCATTAAAAGATTCAGAGAATCTGGAAGAATCTCTGTGCGTAAGGGTCAAGGCCGGAAAACCATACTGGGTGCCCGTGATCTTCGGGCCCTTAGACGGCACTGCATCACATAGAGGCATGCTTCTGTATTGGAAATCACAAAATGGGCTCAGGAATATTTCCAGAGAACATTATCTGTGAACACAATTCACTGTGCCATCCGCTGTTTCCAGCTAAAACTCTATAGTTCAAAGAAGAAGCCGTATCTAAACACGATCCAGAAGCGCAGACGTCTTCTCTGGGCCAAGGCTCATTTAAAATGGACTGTGGCAAAGTGGAAAACTGTTCTGTGGTCAGACGAATCAAAATGTGAAGTTCTTTATGGAAATCAGGGACGCCGTGTCATTTGGACTAAAGAGGAGAAGGACGACCCAAGTTGTTATCAGCGCTCAGTTCAGAAGCCTGCATCTCTGATGGTATGGGGTTGCATTAGTGTGCGTGGCATGGGCAGCTTACACATCTGGAAAGACAGCATCAATGCTGAAAGGTATATCCAGGTTCTAGAGCAACATATGCTCCCATCCAGATGACGTCTCTTTCAGGGAAGACCTTGCATTTTCCAACATGACAATGCCAAATCACATACTGCATCAATTACAGCATCATGGCTGTGTAGAAGAAGGGTCCGGGTACTGAACTGGCCAGCCTGCAGTCCAGATCTTTCACCCATAGAAAACATTTGGCGCATCATAAAATGGAAGATACGACAAAAAAGACCTAAGACAGTTGAGCAACTAGAATCCTACATTAGACAAGAATGGGTTAACATTCCTATCCCTAAACTTGAGTAACTTGTCTCCTCAGTCCCCAGATGTTTACAGACTGTTGTAAAGAGAAAAGGGGATGTCTCACAGTGGTAAACATGGCCTTGTCCCAACTTATTTGAGATGTGTTGTTGTCATGAAATTTAAAATCACCTAATTTTTCTCTTTAAATGATACATTTTCTCAGTTTAAACATTTGATATGTCATCTATGTTCTATTCTGAATAAAATATGGAATTTTGAAACTTCCACATCATTGCATTCCGTTTTTATTTACAATTTGTACTTTGTCCCACCTTTTTTTGGAATTGGGGTTGTAGATTCTGGTAGGAATCAAGGAGTTCAAGGAATCTGGTAGTAAATCTTTTTTAGCTGTAATTTTCTTCAAACTACAGACATCTGACATCTTCACTATCTCTTGTCTTCAGTATGTAAACAAAGTTCGCTTGTCCCCCAGGTCAAGGGTAGCAATGGCTGCTAACGTAAGTGTGACATCAGTGCAAGGGGTCTATTTTATTATAGGATAAGCCAAGAATCAGGTCATTATTGTGATCTGTGTTATATGTTGATAAACCTTTTGTGAGAACAAGGACATTGCACTACAAATTTGTGCTACCTTTTTTTAATTGATACAACTACTGTATGAATAATTCAGTTTCAAAGCGCAGTTTATTTTCATAACAGAGTTTAATATTAAACCGTAATGAATATGACTGTGCAACATGTTGCCAATTTAGAAAGGCTGTTACTTGAATATGATTATTGTATGCCACTTGTCTGGAGGACAGATTACATTTGAAGCACAGAGGTGCGGTTTCCAAGATTCACAATGGTTTGTTTATTAGCCTTGATGAGAAACTAATAATGAAATGAGCTGAAAATTAAGGAAGCATGTGTGTGTATCTGTTTATCTTTTAATGTCGACAAAATGTCCATGATTTCTTTGTGGTTACTGGGGTTAAACTTATCATCATCATGATCATTTTATTATGTTATCGTGTGTGTGTGTGTGTGTGTGTGTGTGAGAGAGAGAAAGACAGACAGAGACACACACACACACACACACACACACACACACACACACACACACACACACACATGAGTCAGTCAGTGTGAGAACAAGAGGAAGATAAAGAGAGAACCTCAGTAAGGTCGATGTATTTGTCAGATATTATAGGACAACATCCCGCCCATTCCTCCCACTTTCACTTCCACTCTTGTTGAGCAGCTCAAACTAGGAGACTGTTGCTATGGAGAGCTGCTCTATCCTTGTAGTAACCATAGAAACCGTCTCTCCCTCTCTCTCTCTCTCTCTCTCTCTCTCTCTCTCTCTCAATCTCACACACACACACACACACACACACACACACACACACACACACACACACACACACACACACACACACACACACACACACACAAACCCAAGGTGTTAGATCTTTGTGACATACAGAATTAGCATATGAGCCCTTGAACCTCATTCTCTCTCTTACACATGCTCATACACCCATGGATGTTGGATACAAGAGACCAGACATTTACAAGGACACAGTACCACAGATGCCTTTATTAAGAAAGAAAGGGTGGGAGCTGCTGCAATGAGTTCCTCTGACTGCATGCCAGAACTGATCTAAAATTTGGTTAATAAGTAAAAAGAGACTGATAATGAAAGAGATAGAAAGAAAGATAAAGCAAATTTGCCATTAATAAAATTTCTTTCTATGGAAGCATAGCGTACAGATGCATTACATTTAATACTGGCCATAACAGCTGGGAAATCATGCCATGTTAAAGCATCAGGGGCACAATGCAGTGTTATATCACTTTGCCACTGAATTTCAGCTTCTGTATTTGTGTAAGAGCAAAGTAGCAAAGGCAAAATATTTTGGTGAATGACAGTTAATATACTGAAGAGAATATTTATGAGTTAAATCGGGGAGTCAGACATTCCAGTCTTGGATGGTCAGAGTATTTCATAATTTACAACCTCAATTCCAAAAAAGTTGGGATGCTGTGTAAACTGTAAATAAAAACAGAATGTGATAATTTGCAAATCATGGAAACCCTATATTTCATTGAAAATAATTAAAAGACAACATTTCAAATGTTGAAACTGAGAAATTTTATTGTTCTTTGAAAAATATATGCTCATTTTGAATTTGATGTCAGCAACATGTTTCAAAAAGGTTGGGACAGGGGCATGTTTACTACTGTGTTGCATCACCTCTACTTTTAACAACACACTGTAAACGTTTGGGAACTGAGGAGATCAATTGCTATAGTTTTGAAAGAAAAAATGTCTCATTCTTGCTTGATATACAATTTCAGTTGCTCAACAGTTCAGGGCTTCTCCTTTGTTGTATTTTGTGCTTCATAATGCACCAAATGTTTTAAACGGGAGACAGGTCTGGACTGCAGGCAGGCCAGTTTAGCACCCGGACTCTTTTACTACAGAGCCATGCAGTTTTAATATGTGCAGAAGGCAGTTTGGCATTGTCTTGCTGAAAGAAGGAAGGCCTTCCATGAAAAAGATTTTGTCTGGATGGCAGCCACGGGCAATTGCTCTAAGACAACGAGGGAGGCTCAGCCTCCTCTAAAAATGACGAACATCGTGTAGGATGAATTGCGCTAGGCTTATGTTATAGCCGACCTTATAACATTGCTATTTCAGATCCAGAATCATAGAAATATATGTGCTCAACCCAACTACAGTGCGAAATCATTCCGTTATAACTTTAATGTGTGCGTGAGTTTTTCCCCCTCGTGACAGCGCGATGCAGCCCAGCCTCAGTGGATTGGGAGCTATGTGCTTGTCAATCTCAAAATGCAAGACGATTATTGGACAAATACTGCGAAAACGCCCGCCCACGGAGTCTCACAGACTCCCAGCCTCAGTGCACTTCAATGGCATTTGGGAGCTCTGCGCTTTTCAATCTCAAAATGCAAGACGGTTACTGGACAAATACTGCGAAAACACCCGCCCACGGACTCTGAGCCTCACATGGGCGGGACATGGCAGTTTCCGCGAGGAGACTGGTGATTGGTGAAAGCGGCCGGATATTTTCTTTGATTGACAGCTCGTTTCAACTATAGACAGGCAGCGACAGTGTTGCCAGATTGGGCGGTTTCCCGCAATTGGGCGGTTTTAAGTGCATTTTGGCAGGTTTTGAACATATTTTGGGCTGGATAACATCAGCAGTATCTGGCAACATCAGTTCAGTCCCATGCGGATTCACAAGTGCTGTGGTGTATTGTAAGAGATCAGCTTACATTTCGATTTCATTCATTACATACGGTTTCTACCAGCTTTTTTAGTTTGTATATATTTTCATTGTAAATAAAGTGTAAATATAGTGTTGTCAAGTTTGCTATCTTAGTTCCAGAAGTTTCGTTTATTTGAGTGACTGAACTTGAACTTGAGGGGGCTAGTCAGCTAGCAAGAAAGCTGCGCATGGATGCTAAGCATTGCTGATTTAATTTTGGTGAAGCCATTTGCCAGTCTTCCTTTCGAGGAAAAAATTAAACTTAAAGAGCAGGGTAGACCAACGCCTCAAATTGACTTGGTGAAAAAGGTAGGGAATAATACTCGTTCCTTTCAGCTCTCCTGGTACGAGAAAGTGAATTGGCTAACAGCAAGTGACCCACATCAACAACAGTAAATAGGCTACTTTAGTAATATGTCATGGATGGACCAAAAATATAGAATCTATTTAAAATGTTTATGCTGAGTATATTATATTGGAATATATGTTTTTCTGGATATGAATTAAACACAGCTACAATTTGGAAAACATTTTTAAACAAAAACACAGCCGAGGTCAATTTTTAAACAACATGCCACAATTTTAAAATATAAAATGTTAATATATACCCCCCCCCCCCCCCAACACCACCATCATGTATATTGGACAATAGGCTAATGGGCCAAAAGAACCTGTTATTTCACAGTTTGTGACCCTGCCAACAATCAGCCAGATCAGAGGCAAGAGTATGGGCAAAATTGATGTTTTTTCTTTTAAAATCTGGAAATATCATAACAGACCAGCCTCCCCTGTTTGAAAGACTACCAACCGCCACTGATGGCAGCATATTGCTCTGAAACATGTATATATCATTCAGCATTAATGATGCCTTCCCAGATGTACAAGCTACCCATGTCATGTGCACTAATGCACCCTCATACCATCACAGATGCTGGCTTTGGAACTGTGCACTGATAACAAGCCGGATGGTCCCTCTCCTCTTTAGCCTAGAGGACATGGTGTTAATGATTTCTAAAAAGAATTTCTACTTTTGATTCGTCAGACCTCAGGACAATTTTCCACTTCACCTCAGTCCATTGTAAAAGAGTGCCAACCCAGAGCATGTGGCGGTGTTTCTGGACATTGGTTATATTTGGTTGTAACTTGTATTTGTGGATGCAGTAATGAACTGTTTTCACAGATGATGGTTTTCTGAAGTGTTCCCGAGCCCATTCAGTGATTTCCACTACAGACATGTGTCTGCTTTTAATGCAGTATCTCCTGAGGGCCTGAAGATCACAGGCATCCAATGTCAGTTTTCAGCCTTGTCTCTTGCATACAGAGATTTTTCCAGATTCTCTGAATCTTTTCATGATATTATGTACCATAGATGATGTTATCCCTGAATTCTTTTCAATTTTAAATTGAGGAACTTTATTCTTAAATTGTTGCACTGTTTGCCCATGCAGTCTTTCACAGAGTGGTGAACCCCTCCACAACTTTACTTCTGAGAGACTCCACCTCTCTGGGATGCTCTTTATATACAATCATGTTATTGACCTGTTGCCAATTAACCAAATTGGAGGTTTTTTAGCATTACACAAATTTTTCAGTCTTTTTTTGTCCGATATTAACATGTTGCTGACATCAAATTCAAAATGAGCATATATTTTTCAAAAAATAATACAATTTCTCAGTTTCAACATTTGGTATGTTGTCTTTGTACTGTTTTCAATGAAATATAGCGTTTCGATGATTTGCAAATCTTTACATTCTGTTTTTATTTATGTTTTATGATTATCCCTTATTTAACACTTGTAACCCTTTTCTGTAATTAACCCCGCCGACAGTAGTCGGAGGGGTTATTATTTTCACCTGCGTCAGTCTGTCTGTCTGTCTGTCTGTCTGTGTGTCTGCAAGATATCTCAAGAACCAATGGATCGATTTGGGCCAAATTTTGTACGTGTTGCCAATCACCCAGGAAGGAAACCATTAAATTTTGGAGGTCAAAGGTCAAAGGTCAAGGTCATGGCAGAACTTCGAAATTTTCACCCAATGTATTTTAATAGGGAAAAGGCGGGGTTTGCACTCGTTAGAGTGTCCCTGTCTAGTTGTCATTAAAACACAGTACATTCATGCAAAAATTCAATGTTTGTTGCATTATGGTTAATTCATATGATGGCAATTATTTTTTTTTAATCAATTTGAAATAATATTATATTACCCATTCATTCAGACATTCATCAGGAATTGTTTTATCCTTGTCAGGGTCACTGTAGCTTCTGAGTCTATCGCAGGAATACTTGGTGTGAAGATAGGAATACACATTGAATGGGAAGCAAATCCATCACAGAGCACTACACACACACACACACATGAACACAGGGACAATTTATCTTTGCTAATCCACCATCTGGCATATTTTTGGGACATGGGAGGAAGAAAACCCACACAGGCACAGGGTATATCATGCTTTATTTTAAAAATACAGTACAGTAAACATCTGCATTGTCACCTAATGGTTATTTGTTCTCAATAATTTATTAACATTTATAAAAACAAGCTAGTTGTTTAATAGTAAAATACTTAGTTAGCAGTCTTTGCTGCATGAAAGCTCAGCCAATGATACGTCTTTGCATTTGTATATTTTGATGTTTGTATTAAAATATTTATTTCACTGAAAATACTCTCAAAAGAAAGATGAAGAGAAAGTTTTGTTGGAAAATCATTTCTATTGGTTCTAAATTATTTTGATTACTTGACAAATGAAGTAGGAAACAATCGTTTCAGGCATCTCCAGTATACAGTGGTGCTTGAAAGTTTGTGAACCCTTTTGAATTTTCTATATTTCTTCATAAATATGACCTAAAGCATCAGATTTTCACACAAGTCCTAAAAGTAGATAAAGAGAACCCAGTTAAACAAATGAGACAAAAATATTATACTTGGTCATTTATTTATTGAGGAAAATGATCCAATATTACATATCTGTGAGTGGCAAAAGTATGTGAACCTCTAGGATTAGCAGTTAATTTGAAGGGGAAATTAGAGTCAGGTGTTTTCAATCAATGGGATGACAATCAGGTGTGAGTGGGCACCCTGTTTTATTTAAAGAACAGGGATCTATCAAAGTCTGATCTTCACAACACATGTTTGTGGAAGTGTATCATGACATGAATAAAGGAGATTTCTGAGGACCTCAGAAAAAGCGTTGATGCTCATCAGGCTGGAAAAGGTTACAAGACAATCTCTAAAGAGTTTGGACTCCACCAATCCACAGTCAGACAGATTATATACAAATGGAGGAAATTCAAGACCATTGTTACCATCCCCAGGAGTGGTCGACCAACAAAGATTACTCCAAGAGCAAGGCGTGTAATAGTCGGCGAGGTCACAAAGGACCCCAGGGTAACTTCAAAGCAACTGAAGGCCTCTCTCACATTGGCTAATATTAATGCTCATGAGTCCACCATCAGGAGAACACTGAACAACAATGGTGTGCATGGCAGGGTTGCAAGGAGAAAGCCACTGCTCTCCAAAAAGAACATTGCTGCTCGTCTGCAATTTGCTAATGATCACATGGACAAGCCAGAAGGCTATTGGAAAAATGTTTTGTGGAGGGATGAGACCAAAATAGAACTTTTTGGTTTAAATGAGAAGCATTATGTTTGGAGAAAGGAAAACACTGCATTCCAGCATAAGAACCTAATCCCATCTGTGAAACATGGTGGTGGTAGTATCATGGTTTGGGCCTGTTTCGCTGCATCTGGGCCAAGAAGGCTTGCCATCATTGATGGAACAATGAATTCTGAATTATATCAGCAAATTCTAATGGAAAATGTCAGGACATCTGTCCATAAACTGAATCTTAAGAGATGGTGGGTCGTGCAGCAAGACAATGACCCTAAGCACACAAGTCGTTCTACCAAAGAATGGTTAAAGAAAAATAAAGTTAATGTTTTGGAATGGCCAAGTCAAAGTCCTGATCTTAATCCAATCGAAATGTTGTGGAAGGACCTGAAGCGAGCAGTTCATGTGAGGAAACCCACCAACATCCCAGAGTTGAAGCTGTTCTGTATGGAAGAATGGGCTAAAATTTCTCCAAGCCAGTGTGCAGGACTGATCAACAGTTACTGGAAACGTTTAGTTGCAGTTACTGCTGCACAAGGGGGCCACACCAGATACTGAAAGCAAAGGTTCACATACTTTTGCCCCTCACAGATATGTAATATTGGATAATTTTCCTCAATAAATAAATGACCAAGTATAATATTTTTGTCTCATTTGTTTAACTGGGTTCTCTTTATCTACTTTTAGGAGTTGTGTGAAAATCTGCTGATGTTTTAGATCATATTTATGCAGAAATATAGAAAATTCTAAAGGGTTCACAAACTTTAAGTCTTTCAAGCACCACTGTGACATGATATGATTATGCCAAGTGAGATGAACATCAGCCTTTTTAAATTTATCTCATGTTCAGATAATGCAGTGGTCATGAGTCAGGGAAACATGGTGAAATAACCTTATTTCTATTTTGATATTTTTAGATGTTATCGATGAAATGTATCCAAAATTCTAGAGAACCAAGAACAAAACTGTTCTTTCTATTTGTAGTGTCTTTCCTTAATGATGGAGGATTCATTACACTCCATTAAGCTGATATACAGCATGTAGCCTGCAGAATCAACAACACCAAAAAAATCTAACTTGTAATATCTTTTAGCTGTAAGTAATTTTAATAAGTAACATAGATTTGAGGGTTTTTTAAACAAAAATTAAAGGTAAACGATCACATTTATCAAATGTCAATATTGTTACATAATTTTAATTTTAATCAAATTCTGTGTTTCAGATTAATTGCAGTTTGAACTTTGAAAATTGAAATTTGCATTTCTGTTTATTATCTTTATGTCACTTTTGAGGGTATATGATTTCAGGATTATAAGTTGAACACTGATGATTGTTTATTCAACAACAAGGATATGCAATATAAAAGCAAGACAGCCCTACATGAGAATAAATGATAATCAAATTACACTACTAACTTTGTTACTGTAGAAGATAATTACATCTTGAATACAGTAAATATAAGTTCATGGTTAATTGTAAGTGATTGCAGGATTAGTTAATAGCTGAATGTTCAGGGTGTTTAAAAAATGTGATGTTATTTGAGATGTAAATATCCCAGAAACTACATAGTCTAGGCAAATGAAACTGAACAGGCTTAATGTTGAGCAATATGAGATTTATTCCTCAAAATTTGAATGAGAAATTCAAAAGGTATGTGGATTCCATGAACGATTTCACAAATTTTAACATGCGTGCCGCCTGAGACACAGACACACACAGACAGCCTTTCTCTTTGAACTTTTTGTGCCATGTCCAAATCTACATTGCAGTTGGTGCATTTTTAGAGAATTCTCTCATTCTCTTGTCCAACTGTGTTCAAGTGTAGTCTAACACACAAAACGCCTTTTCTTTTCCAGTAAATGGCATTTCTATACCTAAAAAGATAAAAATAAAAAGGGAGAACTTAGGGCAAATTTTAGACACCGGCAAATTTTTTATTATTAAAATTCTATTTATCTCATTTTATTAAATATAGGAATGCATTTTTGATTGATAGCTATTTTGTCGGGCGGCACGGTGGTGTAGTGGTTAGTGCTGTCGCCTCACAGCAAGAAGGTCTGTGCGGAGTTTGCATGTTGTCCGTGTGGGTTTCCTCCGGGTGCTCCTTTTTTCCCCCACAGTCCAAAGACATGCAGGTTAGGTTAACTGGTGACTCTAAATTGACCGTAGGTGTGAATGTGAGTGTGAATGGTTGTCTGTGTCTATGTATCAGCCCTGTGATGGCCTGGCGACTTGTCCAGGGTGTACCCCGCCTTTCACCCGTAGTCAGCTGGGATAGGCTCCAGCTTGCCTGCGACCCTGTAGAACAGGATAAAGTGGCTAGAGATAATGAGATGAGATGAGCTGTTTTGTCACTGCTATAGCAAGTTATGAGTGTTTGAAATATGCTATGTAATATATCAGTCCATATGGCAAAGCAATGGCCGTAAACGAGATTCGTTGAGAAATGTGCAAGACTTTGTAGGACGGAAGTAAAATGTACAGCGGAAATCAAAGTGACCAACATCTGCCAACATTGTCAAAAGACGCGCGTGCCCTCTTTCGAATGCTGATCTAATCAAGCTGGAAGTTTTGTTTGTTTTGCTAGCAATCAGGAAAGTTTGAAAAAAGTAGGCAGTAATCGTCATTTAAACTCGTTTTTGTGCAATATTTCATTTGGAAAACAGTTTTCAAAATGGCGGCACTGACACCTGGCTGACACTTCACATTTTGAAGTCTTGCACAAGTCTCATGAAGATCACGTGGATAAGTCACACCTGCCATGGACCATCTCATCTCTCATCTCATTATCTTTAGCCGCTTTATCCTGTTCTACAGGGTCGCAGGCAAGCTGGAGCCTATCCCAGCTGACTACGGGCGAAAGGCGGGGTACAACCTGGACAAGTCGACAGGTCATCACAGGGCTGACACATAGACACAGACAACCATTCACACTCACACCTACGGTCAATTTAGAGTCACCAGTTAACCTAACCTGCATGTCTTTGGACTGTGGGGGGGAATCCGGAGCACCCGGAGGAAACCCACGCAGACACGGGGAGAACATGCAAACTCCACACAGAAAGGCCCTCGCCGGCCACGGGGCTCGAACCCGGACCTTCTTGCTGTGAGGCGACAGCGCTAACCACTACACCACCATGCCGCCTCTGCCATGGACCAAACGAGCTAAATTCAACATGGCTAAAAACCAAATAGGCCGATAAGTATAATATTTAATTGCAATTAGTTGCCAATACGAGTCACGATAGAAGGTTACTAAAACCGAAAACATAACTGAATAACACATTAATTAAGAAATAAAGCAAGTTTAAAAATGACTTCAGTTCTCCTTTAAACATAAAATTTTGACCTGTTTCCACACATGCTGTTAAAATTTGAGGTCAATTGAATGAGAATTGGCAAAGTTATTAGATTGTGAAATTATATCAAATTTTTTGAAACACCCTGTATATTAAATCTTGTAAAGGTTTTTATTTTTGCATGTTCTGGTTTCTGTATAGTTTGTGGTTTAGATTTTACACAGTGATCTGTAAGAATCCTAAAAACCTTGATGCATGCCTTTTTACAGAAAGAGATGAGGTGTTGATCATTTGTCACATTATTAAGAAAGAAAACTTTATTTATTTTTTGGTGATTTATTAAACAAAACACAGTACCACCTTGTTCATCAAATTAAAATAAAAAAGAGAAAGAGAGAGATGGATTTTACTACGTCACTGTCACAGTTTGATGAGCAGGTGTACAAAAGATACAACAGATGAGCCCTGCCCATTTGGACAATGCTTTACCACCTACTGACCACTACCAGACACTGAGAAATAATGATGGTATGAACGCTCACTAGGTACAAGCATACACTACATATACTGTATTTTACATCAGGTTTTTTTTTTGACATTTTCATTCAGCTTTTTATCCTTCAAAGGGAAAGGTGAAGGAAAAGAGATAATGTTGTCATACATAGTAATTTAGTTACAATAATAAAGTGTTAGATCAGTATGTCAAAGCCATACACAAATGTCTTTTTTCACTTTAGTTTCTCAAAATCAGAACCAAAATAACAGTAAGGATTGAGCAGGAGCTTTAGGGCATCACACTATAAAGCGGTTACAAACAAATAGAAGGCTTCGTAATATGGTAGATGTCCACTCTGAGTGGGTGGGGAAAAGATCATTATGCAAAGCCTTGGCAGAGACAGTACATACGCAAATCTCTTGTGCATGTAATGGATACAAAAATCATAAAGAAAAATAGCAAAATTATAGCAATCTATATCTATATTCATATATATCTATATAGTAAGAGTTTCCTTCTGGTTAGGTCATGCAGCAGTCACAGCTGAGCCATTGTGACATTGGTTTAAGTCATGAGGTTGTACAGTGTAAACAGACAGGGGGAAGGATCCAACGGAGCAGAAGCATGAAGCTTTCAGTGCAAAGAGCGGAGTCTGGGGTGGAGTCTGTCTATTCCTAGACTTTATACTGCAAATATTCAATTACCTTCTCAGTCCAATTTCCAATGCAAAAGCAACAAGGAAAACTGAATTTCAAATAGGTAAAAGTGGTAATTCAGCACTTTGGCCAATTCACATCATGCCATGCTCTGGTTAAACTCCACCCCCTGACCATGCCTTGACTCTTTCTTCTGTTTTCTCCATTCTACCCTCGACAAATACAAGCAGTGAACTACAAGGGCCAGCATCCATTATACTCTTCACTGGTGACACACGGTTTTACACACACACACACACACACACAGCGGCGTGATGTTCAGTGTACTGGATGCAGTACAATGATGAACTGGCCTAGTCAACATTCAAAACAGAACAGAGCATAAAGCCAGGGTAGAAAGAGTCAGAGAGCAAAAGGTGTGCTGTACAAATGCAATACAGATCAATTAAAGCTTATAAAAACAGATCTTAAAAAACACATTTTTTTTCTTTTTTTTTGCTAAAACAACACTCAAGAATCAGCCTAATTTGTTATCTAAGTTAGCTGAACATGTCTTAACCTTCCAGGCAGAAAGGCAAGGGTGTTTTGTACAGGACAAAATCCATATACCACATCCTCATATTAGATGAGAAAGCAGGCACAAAAATAGGGTTAAAGGTCAGAGTTTAAGGTTTAATAGAAAACAAGCTCAAGGGCAGCGATACCAAACATTCAAAGCATACGCTTCAGGTACTGAACGTATTCAGGGGATGGTTGCATGTTTTGTACATTAGCACTAACACTGTTTTTTTTTCCTTTCTTTCTTTCTTATTTTTTTTTTACATGTATTGTACAACTATATCAGCTTCCCATCTAAGCAACACTACCCACAGGTTTCCTTTATTCAGTAATCATTCTCTGCTGTTTATCTAGCTCAGTCACCACTACATGCACCCAGTCTCCGATGCGTTTCAGTTGTCAGCTTTTGGCAGACATTAGTTCCTCCATTTTTTCCCCCCCAAAAAAATCATCCAAACAAAAATAGGCACAATGAAAAGAGAGCTATCATTAGTTGAGTATTAACGTTTGACCCTGTACAATGCGCTTATAATGACTGGGAGAGAATGCTGGTAAACATAATGTGCTTGCTTTTTTACCATTCACCACTGTTTTCTCTTTCTTTTTTTATTTTGCTGCTGGGGGTCAGGTGAGTGTGTCCACATATTCCTTATTGATTTGAGATACTTCTCCATAGTGTAGACACAGACATAGATCAGAGCAAGCAGAAGCATTAGATTAGCATTGTCTCTTTAGAGTAAACCGGTTTTGCTTTACAACACGGCACACAACTTCTCTGCTGGCACCATATTTACACCAGCACACACCCCACTTCCAATCTCAAAGATTATCCTTTTCTTCCTACAACTTGTTCATTTTGTTCAAATTTTTATATAGTTTTGATAAGTCTCTTGGTAATCAGAAACAGTGTCCTGCTTTTAACCTTCTTAACTCTGATTTTGTCTTCCTTTATGAGATCAGAAAACTGAAACCACAATGATAAATAAGACAGAGGTGTCAACAGTAATCCTCATAATTCTCACTGTTGTGTTCTGAAAAAAAAAAAAGAGTGATCAGGCACTGTGAGCAAGGAGAAAAAATTAATAATATAACCAAAGTGAACTGAATTATCTAAGGCCAATTTTGATTTGAATTTTGAGATAGAGAAATATCAAAGATCTTAATTCATGTTGAGTCAGACATCATGACTCAACATAAAATATTTGTTTGATTTCAAAATGAGGAAAATAAACACAAACCATTTCATATTCCTCTCCCATAACCTTATTAATCAGTTCTATCATGACCCCCGTTGACATCTCTGTCTTATATATGTATAAAACCTTAACATTTCTATTTCTAGTCATCATCATCTTTCCCTTTCTCCTTCTTGTCTTTCTTCTCCTTTTCCTTCTTCTTCTTTTTCTTCTTCTTGGCCTCCTCTTTCTTGCCAAAAGTGATGAAGTCGCCCTTATCATCACCGTCCTGCCCCTGTCTGATAGAGATGATGGCAGGAGAGCCAGGGATAATGAAAGCTTCAGGTGGGACCTCGCCTGGCTTCAGATGCTGAGGGGGCATGCCAGGGCCTGGACCATACCGAAAATGCCAACTGTTACTGTCCACACCAGCGCCTACAGGAGGAGACACCTCGCCACCCTCATTATCTACCACAGACAAAGAGAGAGAGACAGAAAAAATATTATTGTTAATGCTATTGACATCAGTTTAGAAAACCTAATTATTGGCTATCAATACATGTAAAACATTCACTGTCATGTTATAAATACAGCATTTTGCATTAGAACATTCCGTTCACATTGTTTGAAATGTCTTGTATTACAATAAGCACTGATAAGCATGTAGTATTAGACAGCCAAGGCACAGAATGGATCAGGATCCAACAGCACACGATTACATGTCAGGCCCAACCCATTACAGCAGGAAGACCGAAAGGTCAGAGAAGAAAGGCTGACATTTTAAGAGAGGTAAACACAGACCGACAGGAAGACAAAGAGCAAAATACACATGAATATATAACCCCAATTCCAAAAGATTGGGATGCTGTATAAACTGTAAATAAAAACAGAATGCAATAATTTGCAAATCATGGAAAACTGATATTTCATTGAAAATAGTACAAAGACAACATATCAAATGTTGAAACAGAAATTTTACTGTTTTTTGAAAAATATGTGCTCATTTTGAATTTGATGTCAGCAACATGTTTCAAAAAAGTTGGGACAGGGGCATGTTTACCATTGTGTTGCATCACCTCTACTTTTAACAACACTCTGTAAATGTTTGGGAACTGAGAGACTGCACACTACAGTTCTCTCTACAACTTTCTGCTCACTAGAAAACTACAATTGCTGTAGTTTTGAAAGAGAAATGTTGTCCCATTATTACGTGATATACAATTTCAGTTGCTCAACAGTTTGGGGTCTCCTTTGTCATATTTTGCGCTTTATAATGTGCCAAATGTTTTAAACAGGAGACAGGTCTGGACTGTAGGCAGGCCAGTTTAGCACCCAGACTCTTTTACTACAGAGCCATGCAGTTTTAATATGTGCAGAAAGCGGTTTGGCATTGACTTGCTGAAAGAAGGAAGGCCTTCCCTGAAAAAGATTTTGTCTGGATGGCAGCATATTGCTCTGAAACGTGTATATATCATTCAGCATTAATGATGCCTTCCCAGATGTACAAGCTACCCATGTCATGTGCACTAATGCACCCTGATACCATCACAGATGCTGGCTTTTGAACTGTGCACTGATAACAAGCCAGATGGTCCTTCTCCTCTTTAGCCTGGAGGACATGATGTCCATGATTTCTGAAAAAAATTTCTACTTTTGATTCGTCAGGCCTCGGGAGAATTTTCCACTTCACCTCAGTCCATTGTAAAAGAGCTTGGGCCCAGAGAAGGTGGCGGTGTTTCTGGATATTGTTTATGTATGGTTTTAACTTTCATTTGTGGATGCAGTGAAGAACTGTTTTCACAGACGATGGCTTTCTGAAGTGTTCCTGAGCCCATACAGTGATTTCCACTACAGACATGTGCCTGCTTTTAATGCAGTCAGTGCGTTTACATGCACATCCTAATCGAGCTACTGTTGGTAATCGAGCTAAGGGTCCCAGCAGGAGTGCCAGAGAAATCCAATCCTACATGCACACAAGGAACTCGAGCTATTGTGTGAGGTACATTGTGCACCCGAGCCACAGGTGGCGCTACATGCCCCATCGTGTTGGTACACTTCCGGTTGTCATCATGAAGAAGAGCTATTCAAGAGTATAAACAAAGTTATCAGTTCCGTGTTCACAAGAAGAACGACGACGAGGACAGCAACCAGGGCTTAATTTGAGCCGGAACATGACGGAACAAGATCCGTAACCTCCGTTGTCGGATCCGGAAGCTATTTTCATTTCATTCGGTGTTCCGGCAACTATTTAAATGGATCAGATCACCTCCGTGACCATCACAAAGGGAAAAAAAATCAAACAATAAATTAAATAAGTAAATAAAAATTTGTTTAGTGTTCGGTTTTGATATCTGTTGTTGATTTCTCTCCTATGACATCCACAAAATCTATGCGAAAGGGGAAGAGGGAGGGACATGGGGTGTATACTTCCGCTCAATAGAACACCGGGTTTTTTGTAGCCGTTAGCTTACACTGTGGAAAAAATGGCAAAAAAACAAGAAAGCTTACTAAAATTTTTAAAATGAATTCTCCAACTTGTTTTGTAAACCCTTTATTTCTTAACTATTACTTGAATTGATTGCACTTATGTTTGCTGACACTGCTTTTAAATTATTCTCTTTTTTGGGCTTTTTCCACCTTTACTGGATAGGACAGTGTAGACAGGAAATGAGCAGGAGAAAAACAGGGAGGGCTCGGAAAAAGACCGCAGGTCGGAATCAAACCCGGGTCCCTGGATTTATGGTATGGTACCTTATCCACCTGAGCTACGAAGTCCTGCCAGCACTGCTTTTAAATACCCTACTTAAATCCTTAAAATGAGTCATTTAACTCATGTCTTGTGTGATCTGATCTCCAATGGTGAAATAAACCAGTTGTGATATGAGTACAGTCTGTTATTTTAGAAGATAAATTTAATATATAATTTAATATATTGCCTAATAAAAAATATTTTATAACATATCATGACATATTACTGTCTGTAACTGTTCATCACTAAAGAGTTTTCTAAGATCATAATGTCTGATATTATTATTATTATTTTTTACACACACAATAGGCGTGTGTGCGTAAAGTTATAGTAAACCACCCCCCGCCTTTTTTTTTTTTTTGAGTCGCCGGACCCACCCACCTCCTGCGTTCTGGGACCTCCACTTCACAAATTAAGCACTGACAGCAACATCGATATATATATATATATATATATATATATATATATATATATATATATATATATATATATATAT
This sequence comes from Neoarius graeffei, assembly GCF_027579695.1. NCBI lineage: Eukaryota > Metazoa > Chordata > Actinopteri > Siluriformes > Ariidae > Neoarius > Neoarius graeffei. Next base: position 89,015,388 of record NC_083570.1, read on the forward strand.
ATTCAACTCCTTAAGCTGAATGAGCATGAACTCTATCTCCTCATTGCTCCAGAAGTGCACGTTTCTACTACTGTTGTCATGCCGACCGAGGCTGTTGTGTTTCCTGCTTGTGGTCTCGTCACTTCCGGAAGGGGCAGTGCTGAAGTAAGTAGCTCGACTACGTAGCTCGATAGGGTTTACATGCACTAAGTAGCTCGGCTACAATCACATAATCTAGGTCGTGTAGCTCGATTACGAGAAATCCAGTTCGGTTCGATTTCAGCCGAGCTAAGGTGTTTCCATGGCATTTAGAACTCCGATTTCAGTCGAGCTACGGCAGAAATTCGATTTTCTCTATGTGCATGTGTCTCCTGAGGGCCTGAAGATCACAGGCATCCAGTGTCAGTTTTCAGCCTTGTCTCTTGGATACAGAGATTTCTCCAGACTCTCTGAATCTTTTAATTGTATTATGTACTATAGATGATGTGATCCCCAAATTCTTTTCGATTTTACACTGAGGAATGTTATTTTTAAATTGTTGCACTGTTTGCCCAAGCAGTCTTTCACAGAGCAGTGAACCCCTCCCCATCTTTACTTCTGAGAGACTCTGCCTCTCTGGTATGCTCTTTTTATACACAATCATGTTACTGACCTGTTGCCAATTAACCAAATTAGGTGGGATTTTTTTGGCATTACACAGCTTTTTCAGCCTTTTGTTGTCTCTGTCCCAACTTTTCTGAAATGTGTTGCTGACATCAAATTCAAAATAAGCATATTTTTCAAAAAACAATAATATTTCTCAGTTTCAACATTTCATATGTTGTCTTTGTACTATTTTCAATTAAATTTAGGGTTTCCATGATTTACAAATTATCACATTCTTTTTTTTATTTACAGTTTACAGAGTGTCCCAACTTTTTTTGGAATTGGGGTTGTATACATACAACTTCAGGCACAGCTAAGTTTAAGGAGTTTTAGTTCTTTTAAAGATAAAATATAGCTATAGAAATCTTCGGAAGGGAAGGATATGCATGTGTGTAAGTGTCACTGTGAGGTTTAAATAAATAGAACACTGGCATAAGCTCGGAAGTGGAAGTGTATGCACAGGTAAGTGTGAAGGAGACTAATTCTCATCCTGCACAGGCTCTCTGTGGGCTAACATGAGTCACCACGCTGGTCTGATGTGTGTGTGTGTGTGCTCTAAGTTACTGCTGTCTCAGTAGATTGCTAGAGGAAAAACGCCACCTTAGAAAAAACACCATGAGCTTCTTTGAGTGCTATTGTTAACGTAAACAGTGCTGCAGTCAGAAGTGTGAAAAAATTATGAAAAGTTCAAGTCTCAATTCAGATCACTCTATAAATTAACATCTGTTAAAAATTACATTATTTAGTTAGTAAACCAAAATTTAACCACAAGTAGTTAGCTAATAACCAAATTACCAATTAGTTTACTTTAGTTACCTATCTAACATTTGATAAGCTAGCTAGAGTGAACACATGTTGGTGACTTAGCCATCATTAACACTAGGCTAAATGTTGGTTAATGAAAATAATCTGTACTGTCATTATACTGTATAATGTTTATTTTTTAAAAATATAATTAGATGTAAGCTTAAAAAAAGCACTCTTTAGCTACCTTATGTTAGTGCACACTCACATAAGAACATTTGAAGATGCGTCTTGGACTTTTTCCCTTTCTACCCACACCAAATCTGTGTTTTGGATCAAAATGCATCTTTTCACCTCTGCTTTACAAAGTGGTTAAATCAGAAAATGCATCTCAACAATGTCATGGGTCTGTGAGACTGCATTGAGATATGATTGCTGTCAGGTATTTTATCATAATAATTAACAGTTATAACATGAAATCGAGTCGTACATGAGCTGATAGCTGATGAGGTGCGTAGCTCGAGTGGAATAACTGCTTTATTCTATCCACATTCGCTGGATTTTGAGAAACAGAGCATTTTTATTTTTGCAAATTCGATAAATAAAAAACTTTATACGAAATGTCCGACAAAATGTCCAACAAACAAACAAAAAGCTATATTCTTTTAGCCATTTCTGTTTCTTTTAAATACTTGATAATTTTTGGGGTTTTGTTTTTGAGTAGAGTTTTTATTTTATTCTCAGTTGGTTCAGCAACACGCTCTGCCATTTTGTTTTTCTTTACTCACGGTGTATGAGCTGATAGCCTAGTAACAGAGTAGCCAATTAGAGCGCATGATTGCTCATATCCAGTAAATGTGGATAGAATAAATTCCTAATATTCTGAGGGTAGTGTGCAAAAATTACTTGTCACACCTTTGTATCTTTATTGTCAGCCTGATTTAATTTTAACATACAGATGACTTTATGTTGTAGAGTCCTTCAGATTCACACACACACACTGCTTTACCCTACCACCAGTGACACATACCAGTCAAGATTAATCAACACAACTGTGACCTATTTTGTAAACTTTCTTTTTGACACAGCCAAAGGAGCTCCCTCTCTTCCTTTCTCTATTCCTGTTTAGGCTTATCATGTACTGCTCGTGGTGTTTGAGAGAGTGTGCAGTGGTGTGTGAATGACCATATCTGTAAGCAGGAGCTGTTCTTTTTCTGAGACCTCCTTATATTTGCACTTTACTAAAGGCAAAATTCACCCCATTCAAACACTCATTCACACCTAGCAGGGATCCACCATTGCCAAAACACCACTCTGCATGTTGTGAACCTACTGTGCATAGCATTTATTTGCAACAGCACTCAAGAGGAGGAAAAGAAAAATAGCCTGTGAAATATACAGTGGGGCAAAAAAGTATTTAGTCAGCCACCAATTGTGCAAGTTCTCCCACTTAAAAAGATGAGAGAGGCCTGTAATTTTCATCATAGGTACACTTCAACTATGAGAGACAGAATGGGGGGAAAGAATCCAGGAAATCACATTGTAGGATTTTTAGTGAATTAATTGGTAAATTCCTCGGTAAAATAAGTATTTGGTCACCTACAAACAAGCAAGATTTCTGGCTCTCACAGTCCTGTAACTTCTTCTTTAAGAGGCTCCTCTGTCCTCCACTCATTACCTGTATTAATGGCACCTGTTTGAACTCATTATCAGTATAAAAGACACCTGTCCACAACCTCAAACAGTCACACTCCAAACTCCACTATGGCCAAGACCAAAGAGCTGTCAAAGGACACCAGAAACAAAATTGTAGACCTGCACCAGGCTGGGAAGACTGAATCTGCAATAGGTAAGCAGCTTGGTGTGAAGAAATCAACTGTGGGAGCAATTATTAGAAAATGGAAGACATACAAGACATCAATACAATAATCTCCCTCGATCTGGGGCTCCACGCAAGATCTCACCCCGTGGGGTCAAAATGATCACAAGAACGGTGAGCAAAAATCCCAGAACCACACGGGGGGACCTAGTGAATGACCTGCAGAGAGCTGGGACCAAAGTAACAAAGACTACCATCAGTAACACACTACGCCACCAGGGACTCAAATCCTGCAGTGCCAGACGTGTCCCCCTGCTTAAGCCAGTACATGTCCAGGCCCGTCCGAAGTTTGCTAGAGAGCATTTGGATGATCCAGAAGAGGATTGGGAGAATGTCATATGATCAGATGAAACCAAAATAGAACTTTTTGGTAAAAACTCAACTTGTCGTGTTTGGAGGAGAAAGAATGCTGAGTTGCATCCAAAGAACACCATACCTACTGTGAAGCATGGGGGTGGAAACATCATGCTTTGGGGCTGTTTTTCTGCAAAGGGACCAGGATGACTGATCCGTGTAAAGGAAAGAATGAATGGGGCCATGTATCGTGAGATTTTGAGTGAAAACCTCCTTCCATCAGCAAGGGCATTGAAGATGAAATGTGGCTGGGTCTTTCAGCAAGACAATGATCCCAAACACACCGCCCGGGCAACAAAGGAGTGGCTTCGTAAGAAGCATTTCAAGGTCCTGGAGTGGCCTAGCCAGTCTCCAGATCTCAACCCCATAGAAAATCTTTGGAGGGAGTTGAAAGTCCGTGTTGCCCAGCGACAGCCCCAAAACATCACTGCTCTAGAGGAGATCTGCATGGAGGAATGGGCCAAAATACCAGCAACAGTGTGTGAAAACCTTGTGAAGACTTACAGAAAACGTTTGACCTCTGTCATTGCCAACAAAGGGTATATAACAAAGTATTGAGATGAACTTTTGTTATTGACCAAATACTTATTTTCCACCATAATTTGCAAATAAATTCTTTAAAAATCAGACAATGTGATTGTCTGATTTTTATACAATATGTCAAAATATACCATATACTAAACATCAGGAAACATATTTGAATGTGGTTTTGTACATAACCAAGAAGAAAATGGGTCCAAGGATTTAGCCAAATATACACTGATCAGCCATAACATTAAAACCACTGACAGGTGAAGTGAAGAACATTGATGATCTCATTACAATGACACTTGTCAAGGGGTGAGATATATTAGGCAGCAAGAGAATAGTCAGTTCTTGAAGTTGATGTGTTGGAAGCAGGAAAAGTGGGCAAGCGTAAGGATCTGAGCGACTTTGACAAGGGCTAAATTGTGATGGCAAGATGACTGGGTCTGGGCATCTCCAAAATGGCATATCTTGTGGGGTGTTCTTGGTATGCAGTGGCTATTGCCTACCAAAGGTGGTCCAAAGAAGGACAACCGGTGAACTGGCGCCAAGGTCATGGGTGTCGAAAGCTCATTGATTCTCATGGGGCATGAAGGCTAGCCCATATGGTCCAATCCCACAGAATAGCTACTGTAGCACAAACTGCTGAAAAAGTTAATGCTGACACCTTTTTGTTTTAGCCAGCATTAACTTTTTAATGCATGTGCGTGTGTGTGTATGTGTGTGTGTGTGTGTGTGTGAGAGAGAGAGAGAGAGAGAGAGAGAGAGAGAGGTGTTGTGGCCTGTTAATAGATAGATAAAATCTATTATGGGTCTCAAGGGTGCTGCTTGTCTCCCTTAGCCAACGATTATGCACCAAAGCTCTCTTCATTTCCCTCACCCTTTCTCTCTGAAACCTGACTGCTTTAGACGCCTTATCAATTTTGAAATTCTATCACGATCTGACACTATCTCTCCTCTTTATTTGATATATTTGATAGAAGGTTAAGAAAGGACGTTCTCCACTTTGCCAGAATGACAGCCATCTTCATGGCTTGCCTTAGCTATGAATATTGAAAGAAGAATACAAGAAAATCTCCCAAACACCCCTGCTACAGGACCTTGTATTTAATGTAGCATGTGGGAGACATTCATTATGTCCTGAGATTACTGACATAGGTTTAATAAGCAATATAACTGCTATATTATATATATGTAGCTATTACAGTGAGTGGCTAGCTTGCCTAATAAAAAAAGATAATGAGGAGCAAAGCAAATAATCCCTCTCTCTCTCGCTCTCTAACACAGACGTACACATATACTGGGTCTTTATAGTCATTTTTCTTTGGTGCTCTTTATTCTTCTCTGTGTATATTGGAGATATTGGTATCCTCTCAAAAAATCCTTTGTCTAACAATCTGTCTCTGCTACAACTCTCATGTATCATACATTGGGATATTTCTGAGGTTTTTTTCTTTTCTTTCCCTTTCTTGTTTTGTCTACAGTTGAAGGGCAAAAGGACGAGAAGGGAAGGACGGGTGAAATGTAATCCTCTTTCTATGTTCACCCTATGGTCCTGAAGGTGTTCAATTTTGCCCAAACTAGCCACAAGCTTTTAGGTCAAACTCATAAGAAAAAAAAATAATAATTTTTTGATTTTTTTTTGTGTGCTTTTGAAGTATTTCATAATAAGCAATATGATCCAGGATTTAACATGAAAGCTACTTGTTTCATGCCTTTTACATTGTAAGTAGCATTATTTGAAATAGTGCACAAAACATGCACATTAAGATTTTATACATTTAAATAAAATAAATATGTTTAAAGGAGCATGTTATGTATAATCCACTATTAATTGCAGCTAATATAGTCAATGCATTGTGTCTAAATATCTGTGTGCGAAGATATGCCACACCTAGGTCTGTCTGGCCTGATATCCTGATAAAACACAACAGATGGCACAGACAGGCTTTGTATACATGCAGCCAAGAAACCCATTTGTGTGTGTGTGTGTGTGTGTGTGCGCAAGACACATTGTGTGACAGATTAAAAAGAATGATTATTTTCATTCAGAACATTATAAAAGTAATAAATAATTATGAATGATTGTTTGATTTAGTATCATATAGTTAAATGCTTAAACTATACAATTACTAGACATGTATACAGATTTAATATAAATAAATATGCAGAGTCTATTTGAAACCTAGTACAACCCCAATTCCAAAAAAAGTTGGGACACTGTGCAAAACATACATAAAAACAGAATGTGATGATTTGCAAATCATGGAAACCCTGTATTTCATTGAAAATAGTGCAAAGACAACATATCAAATGTTGAAACTGAGAAATTTTTATTGTTTTTTGAAAAATATATGCTCATTTTGAATTTGATGTCAGCAACACATTTCAGAAAAGTTGGGACAGGGGCAACAAAAGACTGAAAAAGTTATGTAATGTGAAAAAAATAATTTGGTTAATTGGCAGCAGGTCAGTAACATGATTGGGTATAAAAATGAGCATCTCAGAGAGGCAGAGTCTCTCAGAAGTAAAGATGGGGAGGGGTTCACTGCTCTGTGAAAGACTGCGTGGGGAGACAGTGCAACAATTTAAGAATAAAGTTCCTCAATTTAAAATTGAAAAGAATTTGGGAATCACATCATCTATGGTACATAATATTATTAAAAGATTCAGAGAATCTGGAGAAATCTCTGTATGCAAGAGACAAGGCTGAAAACTGACATTGGATGCCTGTGATCTTCAGGCCTTCAGGAGACACTGCATTAAAAGCAGACAAGTGTCTGTAGTGGAATTCACTGTATGGGCTCAGGAACACTTCAGAAAACCATTGCCTATGAAAACAGTTCATTACTACATCCACAAATGCAAGTTAAACCACAAATAAACAATATACAGAAACACCACCACCTTCTCTAGGCCCGAGCTCTTCTACGATGGACTGAGGTGAAGTGGAAAGTTGTCCCGAGGCCTGATGGATCAAAAGTAGAAATTTTTTTCAATAATCATGGACACCATGTTCTCCAGGCTAAAGAGGAGAGGGATCATCCAGCTTGTTATCAGTGCACAGTTCAAAAGCCAGCATCTGTGATGGTATGTGGGTGCATTCGTGCACATGACGTGGGTAGCTTGTACATCTGGGAAGGCATCATTAATGCTGAATGATATATACACGTTTCAGAGCAATATGCTGCCCTCCAGACAAAATCTTTTCAGGGAAGGCCTTCCTTCTTTCAGCAAGACAATGCTGCACTGTTTTCTGCACATATTAAAATGGCATGGCTTTGTAGTAAAAGAATCCCGAGTGCTAAACTGGCCTGCCTGCAGTCTTGACCTGTCTCCTATTTTTCAAAAAACAATACAATTTCTCAGTTTCAACATTTGATATGTTGTCTTTGTACTTTTTTCAATGAAATATTGGGTTTCCAAGTTTTGCAAATTAATGCATTCTTTTTTTATTTACAGTTTACACAGCGTCACAACTTTTTGGAGTTGGGGTTGTATGTGATTTCCAATGAAATACAAATTTAACAACTTTAAGCTACTGTTTCTGATAGATGTATTTGAAATAGGTGTTTAAAACACAAAGCATTTTAAATTTCTATTTGATGGTGATAAAAAAACAACAACATAGCAATATAATTCATAGTAATGTCTTTGTGTTTTGAATTTTTGCACTTTTCAAAAAAAAAAAAGAATATGCTTTGCATCGTGCTCATAAGCTCATATAATGCTCATATTATTCTGGTGGATTTTAGCACAGGTTCTTGCACCCGAGTTGTGAAGCACAAGAGAATTACTGTGTGTGTTTGCCCATGTGTGGGCATATGGCATCATGAGCAAGTTCTGACTCATAGGGCAACACAGGTTGGCACACCTACAGAACTTTAAATTGCCAGAATGGAAAAGGTCATGACCATCTGCCTTTCTTTCTCCTCACTCCTCTCTCTCTCTCCACCTTCGTTTCTCCCCTCATTTTCTCTCCTTTCCTGTTTTTGCAGGTATGATCTCTTTTGCTCTTGTTAACTGATGAAGAAATCATTAATTTCTTTATACTTTTTCCAGCTTACATTTTTCAACCATTTTATCTGTCAATCTTTCAAAGTACACTGTATCGCAAAAAATGTGAACACCTGACTATCATATAAGGGCCATATAAGGGCCTTCCCCAGACTGTTAGAATGTCTTTCCAACTGAGGCTGATGTGATACACATCTCTATGCATTGCTAACTACCTGATACATTAAAAGTACATTTGAAGCAACTACAAATGCGATACAATACAACTCACCCTAATTGCGAGTCGCCACGATTTGAGTCAACACAATGCAATTCAACATGATATGATGTGATAAAAAATAACAAGATGCTATTCAAATCACTTTGGTACATCACAATCCTCCGTGTAAGTCAAGGAGGGTCTGGTGAGAGAACAGACTTGTATTTTGAAATCCCATTGGTGCTATGGCAAGAGTGCCAAAGGGACTTTTATTTTGAAAATCTGTTGGCACCATGGTGAGCAAACCACCAGAGTCTCCCATTCTAGTGCAGGATGCTCTTTTATGACTCACCCAGACACACCTCCGACTTGTGCAAGACCCACACTTGAAAAAAAAAGTTTAGAGAGGAGGAATCAATCAAAATATAAAATTTTGTGTCAAAAAATATTGGTTACATTTCTAAATAATAAAGGCATCAACCCTCTATTAATTATGACAGATTAATAAGTGAGATTTTACCAATGCAAAGATGTTAGAAATGATGCCTCCAAATTTCATCCCAAATTGTATCCAGTTCATACTTTTTTAACTGGGGCAATTCCAGCTTTTAAATTGGTGAACTGATTCAAATCATTCTTATCATCCATCCATCCATCCATCCATCCATTAATCATAACCACTTATCCTGTACAAGGCCATGGGCAAGCTGGAGCCTATCCCAGCTCACTATGGGCGAGAGGCAGGGTACACCCTGGACAAGTCACCAGGTCATCGCAGGGCTGATACAGAGACAAACAACCATTCACACTCACATTCACACCTACGGTCAATTTAGAGCCACCAATTAGCCTAATCTGCATGTCTTTGGACTGTGGGAGAAACCAGAGCACCCAGAGGAAACCCATGCAGACACGGGGAGAACATGCAAACTTCACACAGAAAGGCCATCGTCGGCTGCTGGTCTCAAACCCAGAACCTTCTTGCTGTGAGGCAACAGTGCTAATCACTACACCACCATGCTGCCATTCTTATCATTCCTACTTTAATGTTTCCTCTAATATTTACTTTTATTATAGATTAGCCCAAACCTGTTCCAGTATGACCAAAGGTCCATAAAGACATGATTTGCAAAGGCTGGAGTTGAAGAACTTGAGTAGCCTGTACAGAGCCCTAACCTCGATCTCACTGAACATCTTTGGGATGAACTGTAACATTGACAGTGTGCCAGGCCTCCTTGCCCAGCATCAGTGCCTGACCTCACTAATGCTCTTGTGGCTGAATGAGCAAATCCCCAAAGCCATGCTCCAAATTCTAGTGGAAAGCCTTCCCAGAAGACTGCCGTTTGTTTTAACAGCAAAGGGGGAACATAGATGCACATATGAGTGTGATTGGTTAAGTGTCCTTAATATTGCCATATAGTGCATATATCCAGTTTACAACACCTCAAGACCTGCATATTCATGCAGTTATCCAATCAGCCAATCATATGGCAGCAGCACAATGCATAAAATCATGCAGATACAGATCAAGAGCTTCAGCTGATGTTCACATCAAACATCAGAATGAAGAACAAGTTTGATCTCTGTGATTTGGTAACCATGGCATGGTGCTGGTGCCAGATGGGCTGGTTTGAGTATTTCAGAAACTGCTGATCTCCTGGAAATTGCACAATTTACACGTTTGTTTGTTTTATCTGTAACCACTTATCCCGTGTGGGGTCGGGGGGGGGGCAAGCTGGAGCCTTTCCCAGCTGACCATGGGCAAGAGACAGGGTACACCCTGGACAAGTCGCCAGCTCATTGCAGGGCTGACACACGCATAGAAACACAAACAACCATTCACACTCATGGCCAATTTAGAGCCACCGATTAACCTAACCTGCATATCTTTGGACTGTGGGAGGAAACCCACACAGACACAGGGAGAACATGCAAACTCCACACAGAAAGGCTCTCGTCGGCCACTGGGTTCGAAACCAGAACCTTTTTGCTGTGAGGCGGCAATGCTAACCACTACACCACCCGGAGTTTACATATAATGTTGCAAAACAAACAAACAAAAAACAGTAAGTTCTGTGACAGTGACAGTTGAAACTGCTTTGTTGATACGAGAGTTCATGGGGAGGTGAAATTCCCAGGAAAACAGCAGTTTATGAAATACTCAAACCTGCCTATTTGATCCCAACAACCATGTAATGATCAGTGTCACAGAGATCACACATTTTCTTCATTCTGATGTTTGATATGAACATCAACTGAAGCTCTTGACCTGTATCTGTATGATTTTTTGCATTGTGTTGCTGCCACATGATTGGCTGACTGGATAACTGCATGACTGTGAAGGTGTAGAGGCTTTCCTAATAAAGTGGGTGGTGAGAGTATACTTTGTCTTTTTTTTTCTTTACCACAATTTAATGGAAATCATTTTGATCAAAGAATGACCTTTTGTCATGTCCACTTTAACATATTCTTCTGTCCTGTCTTTCAAAATCCACCTGCCTAGTTGTCCAGCTGGATGTGGTGTAAGTAATGCTTTTTATTGCTTTTCCTGTTTATTATTTCAAAGTGTCAGCACAAAGCATTGTGTATAATCATGGGGGTAGAAAGACCTACAACATCTTTCTGAAAAATGCAAATAAGGCTAAATTATTTTTGGCAGGCTTAGCTTGCTAGATGAAATGTGCAAGACTGTCATTCGAACGCTTAACTATTTACTGTATGTTTTTCCTATATATTTACTGTATATTTTATCTATATACAAGTTCAAGCACAGTGGTGGCACAGTGGTGTAGTGGTTAGCACTGTTGCCTCACAGCAAGAAGGTTCTGGGTTTGAGCCCAGTGGCCAATGAGGGCCTTTCTGTGCGGAGTTTGCATGTTCTCCCCGCGTCTGCGTGGGTTTCCTCCGGGTGCTCCGGTTTCCTCCACAGTCCAAAGACATGCAGGTTAGGCTAATTGGTGGCTCTAAATTGACCATATGTGTCAGCACTCCAATGACCTGGTGACTTGTCCAGGGTGTACCCAGCCTCTCACCAATAGTCATTTGGGATAGGCTCCTGCGACCCTGCACAGGATAAGCAGCTACAGATAATGGATGGAAGTTCAAGAACTCACATTTTGTGCATTATCCATAACTTACTTAATCCACCAAGTAAAAGTCACCACCAAATGTCTTCAGAAGCATTTTAAGGGAAACTGGAGTTTTTGAATAAGAAACTTCAATGTCTTACTAATATATCACTTATATATCCTTTAAAAGTTTATCTATAATTTACAGTACCAGTGAAAAGATTGTACACACCTTCTACTTCAATGTTTGTTTTTTCTTTATTTTTATTAATTAAAAAAGACATTTCATGTCTTAAAGTAATGATGGGTGTCGTTTCTCTTTACTTAGTTGAGCGGTTTGTGACATAATATGGATGGAACTGTTTTTTTGGGTGGCACGGTGGTGCAGTGGTTAGCACTGTTGCCTCACAGCAAGAAGGCTCTGGGTTTGAGCCCAGTGGCTGATGGGGGCCTTTATGAGTTTACATGTTCTTCCTGCGTCTGTGTAGGTTTCCTCTGGGTGCTCCGGTTTCCCCACAGTCCAAAGACATACAGTTAGGTTAACTGGCTACTCAAAATTGCCCCATAGGTGTGAATGTGTGTGTGAGTGCGCAGAAAGGAACTGGCCACCCTACTGCTGCAGTTCTGGCCAAGTCAACCAAACATGGTTTGCCTCAAGCCCGGATTGGGTTTGACAGTGACGATGACTGTATTTTTTAAAAATTATTTACTGTTTACTGTTTGATCTCAAACGCATTAAGAAGACAAGAAATTGCACTAATTGACTTTTGACGAGGCACACCTGTTAATTGAAAAGCATTCCAGGTGACTACCTCATGAAGCTGGTTAAGATAATGCCAATAGTGTGTAAAGCATCATCAACATAAATGCTGGCTATTTTGAAGAATCTAAAATATTAAACATATTTTTAACACTTTTTTAAACCACATAATTTCATATCTACATGTTATTTCATACTTTTGATGTTTCAGTATTGTTCTACAATGTCGTCGTCATCACTGCGACTCAATTCGAGTAAGGTGCCATGATGATTTTACTTTTTATGTGTCTACAGATCAGAGAGGAAGCCAATGTGAGCTCGGCAAGCACAGCCACACTTTGGACACACATGGACTGTGTCCAATATATAGTATAGTATATTAGTTATGTATAACTAACCCCCCACCACACACACACACACACACACACACACACACACACACACACACACACACACACACATTTATTATCTTCAGCTGCCACTGTTGCTGACTCACTGATTCTCTGTGGGAAATAAATCACTGACACACTGACACATCACTCACCCTATAGTACCTAATTCCATTTCACATTTTCTCTCCTATAAGCGTGCTGCTGTAACTTCTCAATAAGTAACTCAACAAGTAACCAATGGCCATGTCAGAGAGAGAGAGAGAGAGAGAGAGAGATCACAGCTACTTCCTTCAAAGACACTCTTTGCTCTGCCATCAACACTGACTTAATTAATGTGACTGATCTTTCATAACCCAAGTAATTGCACTGTCTTCCCCTCCTTTTCCCACTTGGTCTGCCTGTCTTTTACGCCCCTCATTTCATTTTCTCCTCCCTCTCCATCCTGTCTTCTTTCAACAGTTATATCTGTATTATATAGGGTGTTTCAAAAAATTTTATATCATTTCACAATCTAATAACTTTGCCAATTCTCGTTCAATTGACCTCAAATTTTAACAGCATGTGTGGAAACAGGTCAAAATTTTATGTTTCATGTTTTTTTTTTTTGGGGGAGGGAACTTTTTTTTTTTGAGAAACATCTCATGCCACAGTTGAGCATGAAAGGGACTCACCAAAAGTGAATGTGTTCTACACCATCTACAAGAATTGTCTTTATGGCCCCTTTTTCTTTGAGGGAAATGTAACTGCCAATGTTTATCTCCAAATGTTTCAGAACTGGCTAATGGATGAGCTCATTGCAAATGAACATGAAGACTTCATTTTTCAACAGGATGGGGCTTCACCTCACTGGAAGCTCACTGTGTGGGCTTATCTCAATGAGCATCTACCAGGGAGATGGCTCGGGCGTGCTGGTGATATTGAAATGGCCGCCACATTCACCTGACCTGATACCTTGCAATTTTTTTCTCGGGGTCTATGTGAAGGGACTGGTCTATGTCCCTCCTCTTCCTGCAAACCTAGAGGAACTCAAGCAGAGAATCACTGCCGCACTGGAAACTGTTACCAAAGACATGGTGCAGCATGTTTGGCAGGGGCTGGACTACCGACTTGACGTGTGCCATGTCTCAGGCAGTGCGCATATTGAAAATTTGTGAAATCGTTCATGGAATCCACATACCTTTTGAATTTCTCATTCAAATTTTGAGGAATAAATCTTATATTGCTCAACATTAAACCTGTTCAGTTTCATTTGCCTAGACTACGTAGTTTCTGGGATAGTTACATCTCAAATAATAAATTTTTTTTTGAAACACCCTGTATTTTATTAGATCTGTTCAATTTAAATGTAGTGTTTCCCCACTGACCTAAAAGTGTAATTTTGTTTTCGTCTTTCTCTCTCTATGTTAACACATCTATACTTCTCTAAGACCCCGTCCACATGTAGCCGGGTATCTGCTAAATCGAAGATATTTTTCTACGTTTTGGCCTGTCATTCACATGAAAACACATCAAAAACGAATATTTAAAAAAACTCCGGGCAAAGTGAAGATTTTTGAAAACTCCGTGTATGCCTTTTCGTGTAGACAGAGATAACCGGAGTTTTGCGTTTTAGAACGTCACAATCTGCGCCAAAAAAATGACAACAAATCTGCCCTGACGTCAAACGTGCGACCTTTGTTTACTGCAGAAGCCAGATTAAGCATGGACTTAAGCTAGCCGCACACTACGGCGATCCACGCGGTACCGAACCGACCCATTTCAGAGCCGACTCCCGACAGGGCACGCACATATCCCCCGACTGTTGACGAGTGCAGTCGCGATTGAAGCGACATGTGACAACTTAATAGCTTTGTGATTGGCTATTGGATATCGTTACTGTTAAATCCAACACTTGAAGATGCTACAGGCTGAATTACAAATGACACAACACGGAATATGTAGCGCACTATCTAGGCTGCATGAGCTATTATTTCCAACATTAAATAGTGCACTTATATAGGGGAGTTAAAGCGATTTGGAATTCAGCCACACAACTTGAGCAGAGTGGCTTTCCAGCCCACTGTGTCTATGGATAAAGCTTCAGTCTATGGAATTACAGTATATACCTGCATTAGGTGCTACCAACACGTATTTCTCGCGCTAGAAATTGTGTTTAATGATGTCACGTGTTATATGCGAAAGATATGATTGGCTATTGCTAGCGACTCTCGCCGATCAGTCTGGCTCCCGATTAGTTTTTCGAATCGGCTGTGAGATGAGTCGGTACCATCGAAAACTAGTCTTTACGCCTGACTCGCGACTTCAGTTGGCTCGGTACGCTGAAAATCGGCGTAGTGTGCGGCTAGGTAAAGAGTAATGGATCGGAGTAGTGCCTTGAAAGCGTTAATTATTGTGCAGGTGCTATTTACATGTTTAATTTTAGAAGCCCAACTACTGCTCCAAGAGCACAGGCGATGTGATTGGGGGTAGGATTTGGGGAAATAGCCATCTACAGGTTTGGAATGCTTATGAATGTGATTGAAAACGCAGATGTTCGGTTATGTGTGGAAGGGATTTTTTTCGAAGACGAGGTGGTGTGGATAAAACATTTTTATAAACGGAGGGGGGGAAAATGTTCGGTTTTAAAAATACCCGGCTACGTGTGTACATGGCATAAATCACATCAGGTCATCCTGCAGAAAGTGAGCATGACAATACATTGATTGTTTGCTTGTTCTGCTAATTGTGTAATTAAATATACATTAATTAGAGTCATACTCCAAACCGACCCTATGACAATTGTAACCTACAGTGCTCTCAAAAATTAGAGAAGGTTATAAAGGAGAAAAGATTGTGTGAGAGGGCGAGGATTTCTAACATTTACATTCTAACATATCTTGTATATCTCTCTCATTAGAGGTGCTTGTTGTTAGAAATCTCTTTGTGACTGTCTATGTGATTAATAATCAAAGCTTGTGTGTGTGTGTGTGTGTGTGTGTGTGTGTGTGTGTGTGTGTGTGTGTGTGTAAACAGGCCTGTGTTGAACACTGTAAACAAGTCTATCTTAATTGCCTCACCATTTAAAGCCCTTGTCAGACTTTTATCTTGTTTATTCTCTGCTTTGTTTTTCCTATTGAAGAGATAACCATCATCACCTTCATCAGGTCATGTCATTAATAAGCAGGCTTCCTGCTTTTGTTGATTAGAACTAATTAGTGTTCGTCTTTATAAATTTGCCATATATCAATAGACAGTAGTAATGTGCTCGGGCCTTGATTATTATTTATAGCAGCTTATTAACTAAATTGTATTTGAAGAGTGGGCAGCACGGTGGGGTAGTGGTTAGTAACGTCGCCTCACAGCAAGAAAGTTCTGGGTTCGAGCCCAGTGTGGGTTTGAGGCCTTTCTGTGTGGAGTTTGCATGTTCTTCCTGTGTCTGTGTGGGTTTCCTTTGGGTGCTCTGGTTTCCCCCGCAGTCCAAACACATGCGGTTAGGTTAACTGGTTACTCTAAATTGCCCCATAGGTGTGAATGTGTGCGAGTGAGCGCGCAGAAAGAAACTGGCCACCCTACTGCTGCAATTCTGGCCAAGTCAACCAAACATGGTTCGCCTCAAGCCTGATTCGGCAGTGGCTATGATTTGAAGATTAGTTCTGATGGAGGGTACTTTTCAAGTTGAAATGTTCAGGATGCTCCAGCTCTCTACAGCTAAGAGTCCAAGAGAGCAAAATTGCATTGCAAAATAGCATTACTGTATTCTTTGTCAATCAGAGTGATACTAACCAATCACAGGCCTCTGTGAGCTCAGGTATCTGGAAGAGGGTAGATAGCATTTTCTTCTGAATGTGTACATGAGCAACAGTTTGAAACAAAAGGTGTGATGTTTGTGTCTAAGATGAAATACAATTTAGCCTTCAACCTCCCTTTCTGTAGCTGTTGTGTGGTCGGAGAAAGCTAGGTATTGGCTATGAATCCACAAATGCTGCTTTTCTTCATTTCAGATATTATTTAATTTATTTAGCTACCCACTAAACAAATAAATAAGAATAAGGTTTTTGGCTAACCAGAAACCTCAGAAGAAGTGGGAGGATAAAGAAGAGATGCACAATGCCTGGACTGTGTAATAAATATCTGTCAGAAATGAATATATTTGTTTTATTGTGGTGTAATTAAGTAGTAATCGAACAATATTGTAGAACTGAAGTGCCACTATAATGAACTGAATGGATTCAGTGACTTTTGTAAGGCTCGCCATAAACGTTTTTGCTTCGTGATGCCATGAACAGCTTTAGATTCTAATGTGATATAATAGAGACACAATAACAACTTTAGTTCTGTCATTAGTTTTATAAATCAGTTCTGTATTCTGCATTCTGTAATCTAAGAATACTTACATTATACTTTAGGGTATTCATTTCAGCTTTCTAAACAACTGTCATTTAGGATGCATCATTATGCTAGCTCCTGGCATTAGAGTGATTTTCAGCTGCAATTTAGAGCTATTTCACTAATTCAGGAGAAAAAAAACAGTGGGGAAATGTGAAAGAAAGCTATTCTGGGTATTTTAAGAGAAGGGAAGATATATGGGAGCATCAAAAGTCAGTGCAGCATAGACAATAAAAGCTGTACAGAAAGTAATGAAGTAATAATTCTGAGCATGAATCTAAAACGTAGTATAGTAGGAAGTAAAAGGGCAGCTAATTGGGATATTTAAATAATATTGGGTGGCGCTGAGTGGTCTATCAGATATATTCCATTCAGCTAGCATGATAGCTATTGATTGAGTCGAAGACGAGTTCAATATCATGCTAGCTGAATGAAAAAAAAGCCAGCTAATATTATTATTATTACCTCGCCTGGGCTGGAGTCCACCAGGGGGCGAGGTATTGTTTTCAGTGGGGTTTGTTTGTTTGTTCGTTAATGATATTACAGGAAAATGGCTGGACCAATCTTCATGAAACTTTCAGGATAGATGGGCATTGATCTCAAATAGAACCTCCAACATTTTGAGGGTCATCCGGTCAAGGTCAAGGTCACCAATAAGGTCAAAATCATTTTTTCACAATATTTTCCTTCATATTCATTCAGATGTGTTCTGATTGGCTGAGAGCAGTACAATGTGTGAATGAGAATCAGAACCATGTTTATTGGCCAAGTATATTCACACACAAGGTCAAAATCAAGGTCAAGGTCACCAAAAAGGTCAAAATCGTTTTGTCGCGATATCTTCCTTCATATTCATCATAAGTGCTACCAGGCGAGGTTTGTTTTGCCTGGCAATACTTATTATTATTATTATTATTATTATTATTATTATACATACACATTCGATGGAACAGCCGCCGGCGAACAAAGAAATGTTTCTGCACATGCAGAGCAGAAAACTTTTTCATTGAATATTCACATCAGCTCCAATGTGTGGCATCATGTTGTCTTGACAACCATGCAATATCGTAAACCATATTCAACGCTCATTCTCCACTGGGTAGAGTGACGTAATACACATAGGATGAGCGATATGCTAACAATATTGCATGCTATCAAACCAAATGAATGAAACCCACTAGAAGGGACTTAATACATACTGGGTTCACCTTCTGGCAAACAAGTATAAAGCAGGATTTAGACAGGGTGATGTCTTACCAGGAGCACTGGAGACGGTAGGCCAATTCTGGACGAGAACACCCTGAGCCCCCTGCATCACAGATGACTCCTCCATATGGACAGAGCTATAAACATAAACACACACACACAGGAGAAGAAAATGTAACATGAAATGCTGTATCATATTAATTAACCAGCATGACTGGATTAAATACTTTTCATTATTTGCTTCATTATTGTGGCATTTTTCAAGACAATGACACAATGAATAAATTGCATTTGTAGTTACAGTTGTAGCAATGGAAAAACCCTTGGAAAACATAATCTCAATATTATTTATTTCAGCACATTACTGCAGTACTTGAAAGCAAGGCAAATTTCTTTACACCTATAAAGAAAAAAGTCATTATTTTGCACATGTAATTTTGCCTTGTGCGAACGTGTGATGCTGCCTCAGTGCTAGATTT
The DNA here is from genome assembly GCF_027579695.1 of Neoarius graeffei. Classification (NCBI taxonomy): domain Eukaryota; kingdom Metazoa; phylum Chordata; class Actinopteri; order Siluriformes; family Ariidae; genus Neoarius; species Neoarius graeffei. The sequence goes on from NC_083570.1 coordinate 89,034,000, forward strand.
GGTAAGGGCTGTTTATAGAAGCTAAATTGTACCTTATGCCTGCTTAGTCTTCGCTCACTGCATTCATTCTGGGTGCAGAGAACATTACTGAAATTAAACCAAGGCTGAACGGAGTGTATGTGTGTCTGAGTGAATGTCTGGAGCTCTAATAGAGGTACAGTATAAGCATAAGGTAGAAGCTTTTTTTTTTTAAATATACATTGAATCCACATGTCTGGAAGGGAGACTAGATTTGAGGAATACCATCCAGTACTCTCACATTTATTTGTCACAGAGCTTGGTGAATCAGGACTTATAATCAACCAGGAAATCAACCGCGAAATGTATAAATGGAGCAAGAGAATAACGAGCCAGTCAATGACAGTGTAGCTCACTCCGGCCCTGTCTAGTCCAGAAGGAACGATTTAAAGTGCAATAAATGTTGCAAGCTATATAGACTATATACAAGCTATATACAGAAGCGATATACAGTGGTGCTTGAAATTTTGTGGACCCTTTAGAATTTTCTATACTTCTGCATAAATATGACCTAAAACATCATCAGATTTTCACACAAGTCCTAAAAGTAGATAAAGAGAACCCAGTTAAACAAATGAGACAAAAATATTATACTTGATCATTTATTTATTGAGGAAAATGATCCAATATTACACATCTGTGAGTGGCAAAAGTATGTGAACCTCTAGGACTAGCAGTTAATTTGAAGGTGAAATTAGAGTCAGGTGTTTTCAATCAATGGGATGACAATCAGGTGTGATTGGGCACCCTGTTTTATTTAAAGAACAGGGATCTATCAAAGTCTGATCTTCACAACACATGTTTGTGGAAGTGTATCATGGCACAAACAAAGGAGATTTCTGAGGACCTCAGAAAAACCGATTTTGATGCTCATCTGGCTGGAAAAGGTTACAAAACCAACTCTAAAGAGTTTGGACTCCACCAATCCACAGTCAGACAGATTATATACAAATGGAGGAAATTCAAGACCATGGTTACCCTCCTCAGGAGTGGTCGACCAACAAAGATCACTCCAAGAGCAAGGCGTGTAATGGTTGGCAAGGTCACAAAGGACCCCAAGGTAACTTCTAAGCAACTGAAGGCCTCTCTCACATTGGCTAATGTTAATGTTTATGAGTTCACCATCAGAAGAACACTGATGCACAATGGTGTGCATGGCAGGGTTGCAAGGAGAAAGCCACTGCTCTCCAAAAAGAACATTGCTGCTAGTGTGCAGTTTGCTAAAGATCATGTGGACAAGCCAGAAGGCTATTGGAAAAATGTTTTGTGGACAAATGAGACAAAATAGAACATTTTGGTTTAAATGAGAAGTGTTATATTTGGAGAAAGGAAAACACTGCATTCCAGCATAAGAACCTTATCCCATCTGTGAAACATGGTGGTGGTAGTGTCATTTGGGCCTGTTTTGCTGCATCTGGGCCAGGACGGCTTGCCATCATTGATGGAACAATGAATTCTGAATTATACCAGCGAATTATAAAGGAAAATGTCAGGACATCTGTCCATGAACTGAATTTCAAGAGAAGGTGGGTCATGCAGCAAGACAACAACCCTAAGCACACAAGTCGTTCTACCAAAAATGGTTAAAGAAGAATAAAGTTAATGTTTTGGAATGGCCAAGTCAAAGTCCTGACCTTAATCCAATCGAAATGTTGTGGAAGGAACTGAAGCAGGCAGTTCATGTGAGGAACCCCACCAACATCCCAGAGTTGAAGCTGGTCTGACTAATTGACAGTTACCGGATATGTTTAGTTGCAGTGATTGCTGCGCAACGGGGTCCCACCAGATACTGAAAACAAAGGTTCACATACTTTTGCTACTCACAGATATGTAATATTAGATCATTTTCCTCAATAAATAAATGACCAAGTATAATATTTTTGTCTCATTTGTTTAACTTGGTTCTCTTTATCTACTTTTAGGACTTGTGTGAAAATCTGATGATGTTTTTGGTCATATTTATGCAGAAATATAGAACATTTTAAAGGGTTCACAACCTCTCAAGCACCACTGTACACCCTATACTGACCTATTTGCCAGAAAGAATCCAAGATGGCGAGGAACTGACCGAGAAAAAGCAATTTTTGTTAAATTATTAAATTCATTAATAATTGTAATTAAGCAAATCTGGGTAGAAGTTATATGCACCCTATGTACCCCTACCTTCATGCCAGAAAGAATCAAAATCAGTGAAGAATTGAGGGAGAAGAAGTGATTTGTGTGGAAACTGCTCATTAGGGCTTAATTACTCCATATCTTCATTATTAATTGCAATTATGCAAATTTGGGTAGAAGCTATATGCACCCCAGGCAGACCCCCCTTCCTGCCAAAAAGAATAAAAATCATTGAAGAACTGGGAGAGAAGAAGTGATTTTCGTGAAATGTGGACGACACCGGATGACGGACAACACATGACGGCATAAACTCATCGCCTGTCGGCCAGATGCACTAATAAATGGGGAGTATTTCTGATTGATTAGCAAAACCAATTATGTAAGTCATACTTAGTTAAAGGTTTATGACTACAAGCAGGCTTGTAGTACTCGAGTCCAGGACTTGGACTTGAGTCCGACTTGTGCCCTAATTTTAAGGACTCGTGACTTGACTTGGACTTGAGCACTGATGACTCAGACTAGGACTCGGACTCATGCATTATCTGCATTAGGGCTCGGAAATTGGAGACGAGGACTCTGATTTTTTTCTCTATTTTTTGTAACATGCCATAATAATTTGGCATAAGATATTTAAATCTACATGAATGTTGTACTAAGTTTGTGTCAGAGTGTCACACCTGCACGCCTTGGCGTGTGCATCAGATAGACTCTTGGGCGCGCTCTGGGCAGCACATGCACCAAGCAGACTCTTATGCACGCCGTAAATGATTCACACCTGCACAGGATCAAGGCGCAATCAGCGCACCTATATAAAAACTGTGAAAACACACTTACTTTGAGAAGTATTGAGTTGCGTTGCTGATACATTACTGAGACTTATTTCCTTGTTTGGTTTCCTGATCCCTGATTTCCTGTTTCTCGTCTTTGATTCTGCCGAGTCTACGATAGCCTGTTTGTGCCTCGCTCGACCTATTGCCTGTTTCACCATTTTATGATTTTGCCTGCCATTCTGGATTGTTTACCTGTCTTCATTTGTATTAATAAACACACCTACACTTACATCCGTCTTCCAACCAACTCTGACAGAATACTTTGCACTCTCTGACAAAGAGAAGCACATTCACTTGTTCATACGTCATGTTCAGGAACAGACTGATGTTAATGGCGCTAAAACAGCCACCATCAAATGGTGCAGTTGGAGTGTTGGACTCAACTGAGATCAGTCGTGGACTCGACTCAGACCAATAGTGGACTCGACTCACATTTTTTTTAATGACTTGGATTTGACTTGAACTTGAACACCGGGAACTCGAGACTGGACTCAGACTCGAGGTTTAGTGACTCGACTACAACACTGAATACAAGATCATTAAGCATTGATGAACAGTAAAATGTTTCATTTTTCAGGAAGAAATGAAATGCTTTCATTTTCATGACTGTGTAATCCACAGAGTAATAATCTGGCATGTCTCTGTGAGAAGAGAGAAGTGTGCTAAAGATGGATTATCTCTCTGAGTTCACAATCACAGTGATGCAGTAAAGCCATACAGAGCCTCATTTCAATCAGAAAAATTAATGATGGCAACCCAGATGGTCAGTGCTGGAAACACTGGCTTAAAATGTTCCCATTTTAATATTGTAAACCTGCCTTCCCCTGCCAAGTTACATTTCAGGAAAAAAAAAACACTGAGGTTGGATAAGTTTATCAAACAGATGAGGTTAGTTCAGTTGAGATTTGTTTCTGTAAAACCAAGCGCTGCAGCCTAGCACAGGAAAAAAATCAGGATGCATTTTAAAAATGTACTTTTTGAGAATTTAAATACAGACATACTGATAAATCACATGTTGACATTATAAGCCAAATTCAAACATGCAAGAGTGATTTCAATGGAGAAGAATGGATTTCTAAGCAAGGATAAATCTGATAATCCATTTAACATTTAACAATTTGAATCTTATGTATATTCTTATGACTTTTCAATTGTGGGATCATATTGGTTCAAGCATATGTAATATAAAATAATAAACCAAAATGTTATTGGTGCAAGTGAAGAGATATGCTGTACATAGAAAAGACTGATGTATGGGTGACTGCAGAATGCACAGAGAGGGGAGGGTACTCGATGGCCTCCATTTTAGTTGTGCTTTCTCTCTTTCTCAGTTTCTGATAAATATGCGTTAGGCAGTTATGGTTGCTATGTAACACCCCCACATCTCACAGTTTCTCCGTATCTCCCTTTCAAATGTCTTTCTCATAATCACCAATGAATTCTTCTTCTTCTTCCTCTTCTTCTCATTATTATTATTATTATTATTATTTACAGTGTATGATTTCTTTTACTGCTATTTCAATTGTCTTAGTGGAGGCCATTTTAAGATCTCTAAAACATGAGCCACTAAGATGAACTTATCCATTATTAATAAGTAAGAACTGATTTAAAAACATGATCCTTGTCCACTTCTTAATGCTTTCCACTCTTCCTCACTTTAGTCGTCTAATCTTCTGCTCCTTTTTACACCCTATTTTGTCTGCCATTCCCTTGAATGACACCTTTTGCATTTCTGAAATTTAAGCTTTGTATAAAAAATATCTTCCTATTTTTATTTTGTAAGAACACAGACAAATCCTCTCACACTGCTTAAAAGCTAACAGAACAAATCCTTCCAAATCTAACTAAACGCTCTGTAAAGGATGAATATGTAAAATATATAATCAACCCAGAGTGGAGTGTAGAAAGAAGGATGATATATTTAAGTTATTCCATTAAATCGAGCTGTACATGAACTGATAGCCGACGAGGCGCATAGCACCAAGTCGGCTATAAGCCATGTACGACGAGATTGAGTGGAATAACTGTTTTATTCAATCAACATTCACTGGATTTTGAGAAACAGAGCATTTTTATTTTTATTTTTTTGCAAATTTGATAAATAAAAAATTTACACGAAACGTCTGACAAAATCATTTCCACTTAGAATGTAAACAAACCAGTGAAATGACAGACGCAAATTGTGAAAAATGCTATAATAATAATTCTTGAAAAATAAAAAAAATATGTTCTTCCCATCAAATACTTTTATTCCATATTTTGTTGTTCTTTTTTGTATTTTTTGGGGTTTTGTTTTCGAGTAGAGTTTTTATTTCACCCTTGGTTAATTCAGCAACATGCTCCACCATTTTGTTTTTCTCTACTCATGGTATATGAGCTGATAGCCTAGTAGTAGAGTAGCCAATCAGAGTGTGTGATTGGCCATATCCAGTGAATGTGGATAGAATAATAAAGGTTGTGTTCTGTCTATGAAATATGGACAGTAAAAATCAAGCTGATTTGTTCGATTACACTGATGTCCACTTATCTCATCTCATTACCTCTAGCCACTTTATCCTGTTCTACAGGGTCACAGGCAAGCTGGAGCCTATCCCAGCTGACTACGGGCGAAAGGCGGGGTACACCCTGGACAAGTCGCCAGGTCATCACAGGGCTGACACATAGACACAGACAACCATTCACACCTACGGTCAATTTAGAGTCACCAGTTAACCTAACCTGCATGTCTTTGGACTGTGGGGGAAACTGGAGCACCCGGAGGAAACCCATGCGGACACGGGGAGAACATGCAAACTCTGCACAGAAAGGCCCTTGCCGGCCACAGGGCTCGAACCCGGACCTTCTTGCTGTGAGGCAACAGCACTAACCACTACACCACCGTGCCGCCCCTGATGTCCACTGATCTTGCAATTCACCCTGATGTAATTACGTTAAAGGCAGTGTTCTTCATATATGAATGTCAGATCCTGGACCATACATGACTCATACACATATGTTTTGACACAAATTGCATCACAACCACAAAGGTATTCATACCATCATTTTAAATACCAAGAGATATGCATGATCTTATACACATGGACACACAATAGGCCTTGTTCATACTGAGTGCTTGCAGCTGCGTGAGTGCTACCCAGTCTTTTGTCACCAGTGTCCTTTACTGTCAAAGCAATAACGACAGTACTGCTGGCTTCTATCAGTGCCACTGGCCAATTTTTTTTCTGACAAAGAAAAAGAAACAGACCTGTAGTATAGACCAGGTTTTTTTAGCTGTACTTTGCTCCTTATAGTACTGTTCACTTCTGATACCCCTTTTCCACCAAATCAGTTCCAGAGCTGGTTCGGGGCCAGTGCTGGTGCTGGTTCACAACTCATTCAACTTGCGAGCCAGCTGAGAACCAGTTTGCTTTTCCATAGCTCGCGGTGCTAAGGGAAGCCACGTCATTACGTCGCTGTATACGTCAGTTACGTCGTTGTATACGTCAGTTACATCGCTACGTTTGTATAAACCTTGGTGCGAATATCGAATCAAAAACAACACGGAAGCAGCAGCAGCAGCAACAACAACAATAATAATAATGGATGACTTCGCGTTTGTACAGCTGCTGCTTCTTGTCGCTTAAAAATGGCGATCTTTCGCGGTCTTGTTATTGTTGTCGGTCTTAACAACTCCGCCCCCCCCCCCGACGTAAGCGGTTCTTTCCTCTGGCCCAGCAGAGAGTTGGTGCTAGCCTGGAACCGGTTTTTCTGGCTCCAGAGCCAGTTCTTTGTCAGTGGAAACAGAAAGCCCGGTTCCAAACTAAGCACTGGCCCCGAACCAGCCCTGGAACTGCTTTGGTGGAAAAGGGGCATGAGTGAACATGAAATCCAAGTATGTTTTGCACTCAGTAAGATAACAATCTTATCATAACAACCCTCTGCTTATTACAGTGACCTTCATTCAGCTTGAGAGAGCCATGTTATCACATTGTACACTGACTTGTGGGTAATCTGATAGACCTCTTTTTATCATAGCTATCTGTAAACTGTCTTATTGCACTATCATACCAAGTCAGATCATCTGTTTTTTAGTTGCCTACATACTAAAAATAGGCGTCTGTACATGCTAATGCTACCTCTATCACTTGATGCAGCTAGTCACTTTATTCTCAACCCTGTTACTGCTATGCACCTGTGTTCCTTCAGGGACTTGCACAAGTTTATGTATAGTTTATGTATAGTTAGTTGTCAATAGTTTTTTAGTAGTAGTTTTATATTAGTTTTATTGTACATATTTTCCTATGTTTATTTTAGTATTTATGTGTGCACTTTATGGTGAAGCTTTAAATCTCATTATACTTGTATAATGACAATAAAGGCTTTCTATTCTATTTCTATTCTATTCATTGGTACACTAGAATGGATGATTTTCTGGTGAAATGCCTTTTATCATTTATTTACTCATTACTAAAACATTGTCAAGCCACTCTGCATGTGATATCTCATCCTTCTACAGGGTCGAAGGCAAGCTGGAGCCTATCCCAGCTGACTACGGGCGAAAGGCGGGGTACACCCTGGACAAGTCGCCAGGTCATCACAGGGCTGACACATAGACAACCATTCACACTCACACCTACGGTCAATTTAGAGTCACCAGTTAACCTAACCTGCATGTCTTTGGACTGTGGGGGAAACCGGAGCACCCGGAGGAAACCCACGCGGACACGGGGAGAACATGCAAACTCCACACAGAAAGGCCCTCGCCGGCCCCGGGGCTCGAACCCAGGACCTTCTTGCTGTGAGGCGACAGCGCTAACCACTACACCACCATGCCGCCGCATGTGATATCACATTTACTAAATGGCAATTGGTAGTGTCATACATCAGACTGTCATGGTCTGTCTTAAAAATGATTGATCACATATTTCTTTCCTTTTTTTTTACTATTTTAAGGTAGACAGTAGACAGTGACATTTATATAGAAACATATGGAGAGACTGGGGTGTTGGGGAGAGAGACAGAGAGAGAGAGAGAGAGAGGTTATGGCTAGTGCTACTGATATCGAAAGGTGTCTATAGATCTCTAAAGGCTTGTTAACATGCTGTGCACAAAATAAAGAATGTTGTAATAGTCCTACCTTTGCATTCCTGCTCTGAGAGAAGCTGAATATCTCCAGTCTCCACTGGGAGGCTTGGGCTGTAGCAAATATATAGGAAAAGTGAAGGAGCACAAAGAAAAGCCAGGGAGGAGGAGGACATGAAGAAGAATAAGGAGGAGGAGGAGGAAGAGGACAAGAAGAAGAAGAAGGAGGAGAAGAGAAAGGAGGAGGAGGAAGAGGACAAGAAGGAGGAGGAGGACAAGAAGAAGAAGGAGGAGGAGGAGAAGAAGAAGAAGAAGAAGAAGAAGAAGAAGAAGAAGAAGAAGAAGAAGAAGGAAGAGGAGGACAAGAAGAAGAAGAGTTAGATACTGCTTAGCTACAAATGCAAAAACAACAGAGGTTATACATTATATTTGCGGTGATATCTTCATTCTTTTCCTGTAGAGGATAGGGTTATTGTGCACACACACACACACACACACACCATGTTAAGGTTATAGACTCTTGGAAGAAAACAATACAGTAAAACCCAATCCATTTCATATAGCTTGGGTTGCACAGAAAGAAAAACATATCAATAATAATAATAATACATCACTTAGCATGTGTTATGTTTTGAAACACCTCAGGGACATCAACATCAGTCATATCAGCAGTATGAAAGATTTCTTTGCAAAGAAAAAAATATAAATCCATGAAGAGATAGACAGCAAAGTGTTGACTATACTCATAATAAGAGCAGCTTGCAGTTACAAAAGGTATGAATCTGGAAATGAGAACTGAATCCGTGCTTCCACATTCGTCCAGACTTTCTGTCTTTAACACAGAAACAGAGAAATCCAATCATGTTGTTACAGGGAAAGCCTGTCTGTATATTCTTCAACGTTATTTGCACATCAATCATAACAATGTGGAGACAGAACTCATTGCATTTTTGAGTCTATCACATCAACACAGCTCAGGTTCTGTGTCAGATGTGATAGGTATGTGATGGTTTCTGTCATGGTGTTTCATGAAGCAAACAAGTGTTACGATATCAGACATTATTAAATCATTCTCTTTCAAAACCACCAAACTGCAAAACAATGCCAGGAGCAGCACTCTAATATGCTCATTTAAGTCTGTCTGCAGTGCACGCTTAGCAAATGGATGTTGATATAACACCCATCCACACTGTACACACTCTCCCTGTGTCTGAAATCACTTACTCGTTCACTACTCCCTATTCCCTATATAGGGAATTACTATATAGAGGACTACTGTATATAGTGAGCTCATTGGTAAAATGAAAAATTGCTTTTGAACACTCGTCTGTCGCGCTGGTATTTACGTCATTATTGTTGCACAATTAAAACGTGCCAGATCAGTTGGCTGGTTGGTTTTCAAAATAATAAATACATGCATGTATTTTTGTGATAATACATATTATACTGAGCGTATTTCCCACATTAATAAATACAAAGTACCTGCATCTTTCAGTTTTTTTTAAAATCAAGGCTGAATACTTTCTTCTTTGCCGCTGCCTTTTATTAAATCAAATTTGAGACTTTTAATTTGATTTCTTTCAGCGCGACCGCAATGCATAATGGGATATATTGCTTTGGTTAGTGACCATCAGTTGTACACTACTTTTCATGATGCATTGTGGGATACTCTGAGTGCACTATATAGGGTGTAAATAATCCTCACTAAGGTTTCGGACAGCACTACAAAATAGGGTCCCCACTATACAGTGTCCTATATAGTGAGTAGGGAGCGATTTCGGACACAGGGTCTGTCTCACAAAATAAGTCCTGCTTTTATATTACTTAACAGGAAATTAGCTACAAGTTCCCAGACGTTCAGTTTCAGCTTTGAGAGTTTGCATCATCTTTTCACATGTGCAAATGACCAGAGGATATAAGTGATACAATAAAACCAATATTTATCATCTTTTTTTCTACCTCATCTCATACTGGTGATTTTTACCTATACAGGGAAAAAACTAAATATGTATATCTTAGTATGAGTAGTGTGAAGCGAGAGAGAGAGAGAGAGAGAGAGAGAGAGAGAGAGGAAAAACAAACAGGATCTCAGGTTCAATCTGATCTTTCTTGCCCTCACTCCCTTGTTCTCGTTCTCCCCCTTGCTAATGCTCTCTGTCTGCCAAGTGGACACACCTCGCCTAGATACAGCGCATATACCCCATACACCAACCAATCACATCACTTCCCCCTGCTATTTCCAAAGCAAAGGACCCAATCAAATGGTACCAGCATGGAACCACACATCAGCACCACTAAATTATACAGAGAGAACAAACATGACTGGCATTTAATGAGAGGCATCAACCAACAATTGCTTCTTCCTACCAACTACCATGTTCTTGTCATGGCTTTCTATAGAGGCAAATACCAAATCAATAAATATAACATACATAACAGGACAGTTAAAATGATATGCACCTTTTGATTACTGAATGTGGATGTTGTGCAGATGTTGTGCAATGTTACTCTAAATTGAAACGCTACATTTATGCCACAACATCTTGCTCAGGTAAATTTCCTGGAAGCATCTGCATGATTGTATGAAGGAGTAAGAAGGACCAAATCACTAACACTAACCATGAACTATGATGCAGCATTGTGTAGACATAAATATTGATGCTACAGTGGATGGCAGAATAAAATAGCACAGAGTGTTTTATCACCATGATAGAAGCTTATGTTAATCAATCATCAACAACGAATCAAGTCATTTGTAATCTAAACATAAGATCAGAGCCCATGTTAAAGGATGAATCGTTATTTAATCACACATTCTCTTTAAGACGTTGGACCAGAAGTGACTAGAACAGTGCTGTTTGAAGTGTTAAGTGTGAGAACAGAGAATCTGGGGTGTTGCTTTCATTTCTCACCTCCAAATATAACACACCCAGCTGTACTGCTACTGAAGACTGCACTGCAGTGCAAATAGAGAGAGCAAGAGAGAACAAGAGCAAGTGAGGGAGGGAGGAAATGAAAGCAAGCACAAGTATGAGAAGGTTGGGAGTGCTTTTTCTTGAATACAGAGTACAAATTATGTTTAAAGGATGTAAGGAATACTCAAAAAAAATGCTAGCTTAATCTGACAAATGCACAAATACTTTGCGAATACTGAACAACCAGAAAAAGCATTCACACATCCATGTATATTATATAATAACCATTGTTATCATTTCTTTAGAAAATTGAGTACTTAAATTGAGGTAGCTGTAATTACAGGCCACATGGCATGAAGGACAATGAAAACATCATCAAGCAAATACCACACAGACCACTGACAGAGAAAACAATCCTTCTCAGACAAATGTGGGTGTGGCACACACCTGTATGGCGGTGGCATCCGGCATACTAAGCCTGCGCACAAACTGCCCGCTCTGACTGGTGAAGAATCGCTCAGCCCCTGAGCCCCAGGTTCCACTCACAGGTCGTCCCATGTTATAAAACATGAATGTGTCACTTCCTGAAGTGGCTGTTAGGCAGGTCTTGTAGCAGTAGGTTTTGGTCAGAGATCCATTTCCACGAACCTCAATATAGTGTGGCTCTACTTTAAGGTCCCTTCGTAGAGCCACAGCTTGTTGCTGCTGGTTTCCTCCTCCTCCTCCTCCTCCACCACCACCTCCTCCAGCTCCACCACCTCCACCTGATGCTCCACCACTGCCACCACCACTCCCTCCACCATTTCCTCCACCCTCTTTAGAGGCCTTCTTCTTGGATCCACCACAGCAGGGTGAGCACGAGCATGCATCTGGCTGGCTGCAGTAGGCATGGCAACGCACAATGGCGAGGACAAAAACAGTGACCAAGAAGACAAAGGTGGTGGCAGTGAGAGCAACAATGAGGTATAGTGTAACACTGGAAAAAATAAGAGTTCCACTGGGTCTAATGATGCGTTTTGGGTCAAAAGTGACTTTTGGCGGGAGCTCCATGATGGCCACATTAATGGTTGCAGTGGCAGAGCGTGGTGGCTGTCCATGATCTTTTACACGCACTATGAGGCTGAAGACTGTGGAATTGTCCTCAACAACACGACGTGTTGTTCGGATCTCACCTGTGTGCTCATGCATCTTGAATAGATCAAGCTCAGGGGGGTGTTCGAGTGTATAAAGTAGCCAAGCATTCTGCCCTGCATCACCATCCCATGCCAACACACGAGTCACCAGCACACCTGCCTCTGCATTCCGGAGGATAGTTTCAGCCATGTGAGAAACATTTGCTGCTGGGTGGACAAACCATGGCGTGTGGTCATTGGAGTCCATGACATAAACATAAACTGTTGCCACTCGGCTCAGAGGTGGCACACCATTGTCCTGAGCTTTGACCTGGAAATGAAACTCCCGCAGCTTCTCAAAGTCAAAAGAGCGCAAGGCATACACCTCACCTGTGGCAGGTTTGACGGACACGTATGACCCCACAGAGATCCCATGATTGTTGTCATTGAGGACGGTGTATGTGATACGTGCATTCTCATTTGCATCAGGATCTGTAGCCTTCACCACACACAAAGGAGCACTTGGAGCATTGTTCTCAGTGACATACACAGTGTATGATGTCTGCTCAAAACGAGGCGGGTTGTCGTTAACGTCTGCCACATCGACACGAACAGTCATTGAAGAGGAGAGTGGTGGGGTCCCGCCATCAACTGCTGTTATTGTGACATTGTATGATGATACAGCCTCTCTATCCAGGAAGGCAGCTGTGACAATGGTGTAATGGTTTCGAAAAGATTTTATTTTAAAAGGGAGGTCAGGAGGAATAATGTCTAGGGTGACATGTTTGTTTTGTCCAGAGTCACGGTCATTAACACTAATCAGGGCCACCCCAGTGTCTGCTCGAGCATCCTCCCTCACTGGACTGGATAGAGTAGAGAGCACAATCTCAGGTGGGTTATCATTTAAATCCAGCACCTCCACAACCACTTTGCAGTGCACTGCTACTGCTCCATGCCCCCTATCCATAGCCTGAATGTACATTTCATAGTTGTTGGTCTCCTCATAGTCGACGTTATTCCTGACGCGAATCTCTCCAGTGTCTGAATCCATGCTGAACATCTGTCGAACCCTTTCAGGTGTGTATGAACTAAAAGAATAAAAAACTTCTCCATTTGTGCCTTCATCCCGGTCTGTAGCATTCAGTTTAATCACCAGAGCACCAAGGGGCGAATTCTCCCGCAATTTTACTTTGTACACAGAGCTGTCGAACTTTGGCACGTTGTCATTGGTGTCCAGAACGCGCACGTTGATTTTCGCGGTGCCCGAGCGCGGGGGCGAGCCTCCGTCAGTAGCAGTGAGAAGGAGCTGATGAGACGGTACCATCTCCCTGTCAAACGGTTTTTTCAGAATGAGTTCGATGTGCTTTCCACTGGCAGGTGGTTTGTTTGATTCCAGCGCAAGGTGCTCGTTTGGAGACAGGCGATAATGGCGAACGGAATTTGAGGCGTCGTCAGCGTCCTGTGCGCCTTCGATGGGAAACTTTGCGCCAGGCTGAGCCGCCTCCGAGATCTCCAACTGATACTCGTCTCTGGGGAAAAGCGGCGCATTGTCATTTGCATCCAAAATTTCGACCTCCACGTTGTGCGTCTCGGATGGATTTTCTAAGACCACTTCGAGGCTAAGAAGGCAGCTGCCGCTGAACTCACAGAGGGTCTCGCGGTCGATCCGATCACTGACAGTCAGCTTACCGGTTTTGTGGTTAAGGTTGAAGTATCGCCGCGCGTTGTCCGAATTTATTCTGATCCGACGAGTCGCAAGCTTTCCAAGATCCAATCCCAAATCTCGAACGAGATCTCCGACGACAGCCCCGGACTCCAGCTCCTCAGGAATGCTATAGCGAATTTGTGCATTTGTAAGGCCACTCAGTACAAAAACGACGACTAAATAAAAGCAAAGAATTACGCTATCATTTATGCTTCTGCATCGCCCCGCAACAGCCATCTCAAGCTGGCACAGCATCTGCAGACGGATTAAAAACTGTTTTCCGCCTTTCGAGCTTGGCGTGTGCTTGCTCCTGCCACGGCATCAAAAATCAGGGAGAGCCGTCGGTTCTACCTCGACTATGTGTAGGACGACCAGAATCTCCTCTCCGCTTCTATGTTAAACGGACATTTTCCTGCTCCGTCCATGGTCCCTTCTTTGTCCTCACCCGATATTTTTCCCCAATAAATTCAACGAGGCTGGTTATTGTTTCTTCTCACTTGGCCGCAGCCGCTCCCCTCTCTTTCTTTCTCTCTCCTCCTTTGCGCTCGCTGCACTCTACAGGCGGGGGAGGGGGAGCTGAGCTGCACCCTCTCCATCACACATACACACACACACACACACACACATACAACAGTAATCAATCGCTTAAAGACAAAGTGCGCCCTACATATTTTCAGAAGAAAATAATGTATTTGCATCGACGTTTATTAAAATCTTTTTAAAGGCATTTTACATTGCCTTCATAAATACCTATCGCAAGCATCGATGAATTCAGTCACACGGAGAGCGCCGCCGCCCTTTTTCCATTGTGTGTCCTCTGTGCGTGTAGCTGAGATGCTTGGCTACATCTCGCCTACACTGCTGTTATTTGTATTCCCCCCCCCGCCAATACAGCAGTCTCCTTAAAAGAACATTTCTGATTGAATATGCTAAAGAATAATGAAGAATAAAATACATCTTTCTGACAATATTACACATGATGCCATATTTTGTGCCCCTTTTTTATGAGCCAACCACCAGCACAAAACCTATGATTGTTTCTTCACTATTGTCCCTGGCTCACAGACTGGCATCTCGAATAATCAAACATTATGGTCACAGCATCTCTGAAAGCATGCTCTATCCCATTCCTTCTCGTCCTTTATTCCAGCAGTAGGAGGTGTCACCTGTGTACGTGCAGCACTGGCTAAGTGTGCACATGCTGCTGCAAACCAGGTCACCAGCAAGATGTCCTCCATTTGCCTTCCTTGCCATAACTGTCAATACAGACTACAAAGAGCCATCCAGCCACTGCTCAAATCTGCTGGGGAATCTTGGGGCATATCTATCTATCTATCTATCTATCTATCTATCTATCTATCTATCTATCTATCTATCTATCTATCTATCTATCTATCTATCTATCTATCTATCTATCTATCTATCTGTCTGTCTGTCTGTCTGTCTGTCTGTCTGTCTATCTATCGCTAGCCTAGGTCACAACTGGCTGTATGTGCTCCTACGGCCGGTCTACGTGCAAGAAACGCACGGAGGGCGCGCGTGTGACGTGCTGATTTTCGAGCCATAGACTGGCCGCAGACCGGCCGCCAAGGTTCTTTGTCATGTCAAACAAACTCTACGGGCGCTTACATTTTTTTCATGTTGCAAGACAAACTTACGGCTAACATACGTCTTTCTCCACGAACAAAAAAAAACGCAGCGATTTGGGAAACGCCAAAAATCGCACAGCCAAAAAAATCATACATCCGGTTGTGACCTAGGCTTAACTATCTATCTATCTAAGTGTCTTGCAAAAGTTTTCATCCTCCTTGGTGTTTGTCCTGTTTTGTCGCATTACAAGCTGGAATTAAAATGGATTTTTTGAGGGGTTAGCACCATTTGATTTACACACCATGCCTACCACTTTAAAGGTGCAAATTTTTTTTATGCTTATTATGACACAAACAATAATTAAAATGGAAAAAAAAAACAGATCTCTGGAGTGTGCATAAGTATTCACCCCCTTCGGTATGAAGCCCCTAAATAAGAGCTGGTCCAACCAATTCACTTCATCAGTTGCATCATTAAGATCCACCTGTGTGCAATCAAAGTGTCACATGATCTCTCATACAATGTCTGTATAAATCAACCTGTTCTGGAAGGACCCTGATTCTGCAACACAACCAAGCAAGAAACATGAAAACCAAGGAGCACTCCAAACAGGTCAGAGACAAAGTTGTGAGGAAGTATAGATCAGGATTGGGTTATAAAAAATATCCCAAACTTTGAATATCCCATGAAGCACCATTAAATCCATTATAGCAAAATGGAAAGAATATGGCATCACTACAAACCTGACAAGAGAAGGCTGCCACCTTCCCACCAAAACTCACAGACCAGGCAAGGAGGGCATTAATCATAGATGCAACAAAGACACCAAAGATAACCCTGAAGGAGCTGCAAAGATCCACAACGGAGATGGGAGTATCTGTCCATAGGAGCACTTTAAGCTGTACACTCCACAGAGCGGGGTTTTATGGAAAAGTGGCCAGAAAAAAGCCATTGTGTAAAGCAAAAAAAAAAAAAAAGAAAACATGTTTGGAGTTTGCCCAACAGCATGTGGCAGACTCCCCAAGCACAGAAGACTCTCTGGTCAGATGAGACTAAAATTTAACTTTTTGGCCATCATGGGAAATGCCATGTGTGGCACGAACCCAACACTTCCCATCACCCTTAGAACATCATTCCTACAGTGAAGCATGGTGGTGGCAGCATCATTCTGTGGGGAATTTTTTTTTCATTTGCAGGGACAAGAAAGCTGGTCAGGACTGAAGGAAAAATGGATGGCACTAAATACAGGGCAATTCTGGAAGAAAACCTGTTTGAGTCAGCCAGAGGTTTGAGACTGGGATGAAGGTTCACATTCCAACAGGACAATGACCTGAAACATACTGCTAAAGCTATACTGGAGTGGTTTAAAGGGAAAAAATTCCCTGGTAGACAACTGTGTTGACTTTGGACTTGATAAAACACAGTGGATCAACACCAGCAGATGAACTGGCACCCCAAATCATCAAAGACTGTGGAAACTTCACATTGGACTTCAAACACCTTGGATTCTGTGCCTCTCAACTCTTCCTCCATAATCTAGGACCTTGATTTCCAAATGGAAAGCAAAAATTTACTTTCATCTGAAAAGAGGACTTTGGACCACTGAACAACAGTCCAGTTCTTTATCTTGTTAGCCCAGGCAAGAGTCTTCTGACATTGTCTCTGGTTCAGGAGTGGCCTGATATTAGGAATGTGATAGTTGTAGCCCCTTTTCTGAAGATGTCTGTGTGTGGTGGTTCTTGATGCACTGACACCAGCCTCAGTCCACTCCTTGTGAAGCTCTCCCAAGTTATTGAATCAATTTTCCTTGACAATCCTCTCAAGGCTGCAGTCATCCCTGTTTCCAGCCAGCCTTTTCAGCAATGACCTTCTGTGGCTTACCCTCTTTGTGGAGGCTGTCAGTGATCGTCTTCTAGATAACCATCAAGTCACCAGTCTTCCCCATGATTGTGGTTGTGTATATTAAACTAGACAGAGAGATACACAGTATTTATACTGTTTTACTCAAACTCAAAACGAAATATTCTAATATTTTGAGGTACATTTTTGTGCTGTTGGCCATAATTATCAAAATTAAAACAACAAGAAAAAAAAGCTTGAAACATTTTATTTAATGTGTAATGAGTCTAGAATATACTACATTTTCAATTTTTAAAATAACTGATGGAAAATATTGAACTTTTTCACAATATTCTAATTGTTTGAGATACCCTTGTGTGTGTGTGTACACACACACACACACAGATAGATAGATAGATAGATAGATAGATAGATAGATAGATAGATAGATAGATAGATAGATAGATAGATAGATAGATAGATAGATCATGCACTTGGCAACTTCAAAATGTTCTCATGTGTTTCCTCAGTATTTAGTATTTCATTCATTCACCTATATTCAGGATCCATTTTATCTTGGTCAAGGTTTTGTCTGGAACACTGGGTGTAAATCAGAGACATATCCTGGTTGGGACACCAGATATTTATTGCATTTTGAGATAAATATTGAAAAGTGTGCTAAACAGGTTACTTTGTTTATTTGTTTACCAAACCAAATACCAATGACAGTAAACATTGTTACCAAATAGAAACTGCAAATTTATTCCATTATATTTGTATTAGAGAGTTTTCTTTAAGTTAAAGTTTTGCAAATTATATGATACAGTTATACTATCCAAACACCCAGATATACCATCTTTGATCCTGGCACAGTGCCTTGGAATGCTATAGGGCTGAGCAGTAAAATATGTACTCTGACTATTAATGCACCAATTAAAGTTTATTAGACTGTCATTATCAGTGACACTGTGAATCTCCCTCCCTCTCTCTCTTCCTCCTTCTGTCTGTCTGCCTGTCTGTCTATCTATCTTCCAGTTGGTTGATTGGTCTTCAGGTAGGATAGCCAAAATTAGATCACTTTTTCAGTCCTTTTCTCTCTCAGTTCTCAGTTAGTGTGCCCACAACACACTCTGTTGCAGTGATTCAGACAGAAAATAACAAGCGGGTGGAAGAGGGAACAAAAGTTCACCCTGGAGCTGCACTTCAGTGC
The DNA here is from genome assembly GCF_027579695.1 of Neoarius graeffei. Classification (NCBI taxonomy): domain Eukaryota; kingdom Metazoa; phylum Chordata; class Actinopteri; order Siluriformes; family Ariidae; genus Neoarius; species Neoarius graeffei. The sequence goes on from NC_083570.1 coordinate 89,052,395, forward strand.
TGTAGCCCAGGTGAGGAGTGGGCTGTTCGGATAGTTGGTACACACAAACACCAAGCATCGTGAAACTGTCAAAACAGTACAGCATTATGAGTATATCTTATTATTCTTCTTATTATTATTCTTATTCTTATTATTATTATTATTATTATTATTATCATTCATAATAATAATAATAATAATAATAATAATAATAATAATAATAATTATTATTATTATTATTATTATTATTATTTTATTATTATTATTATTATTATGCCTGCTATTTGTATTGAAAGGTAGACTGATTACTGATTTGAATTTCATTAACCCAGGACAACTAAGCTAAAGAAGAAAGAGCATCCATTCAAAGCCACACTGCATCTGACATTTAGCAGATTCTCCCAACAGGATGTGTCATTTGTTTCCACCAATTTGAGATGGAAAATAAAAAAGACACATCTGTAATTTCATTGATTACACACATCACTGAATATTTGAGGACCAAGCTTTTTACTGTTGCTTCTGTATCTGTCACCACATAAATACACACCCATGCACACACAGACACATCAGTGTACACACACACACACACACACACACACACACACACACACACACACACACACACACATTGTATTGTGGTACTGAGGATTTTTTTTTTAATTGAAGATGAATGTGATAATTTGAATGTTGGGCACTCTGAAGAGATGACCAAAAACAGCTTGAGCGTAATGAAAGAGCCATGCTTTTATGGATGCGCAGTGTCAAAAGAGGAACACAAATTAGCAAGTCTTCTCTTCTGTGGATGCTGAACCTCCGTCGCCTTGACACTGTCCTCAGATGCAATTGTCTCCGTTGGTTTGGACACATCCAATGCAGTAATTCTTGGATCAACAGATGTACTACCTTGGAAGTTGAAGGAGCGAACAACCGTGGCCGACCTCAAAAAAGCTGGAAAGAATCTGTCCATGCTAACTTGAAGCTATGGAATATCGCAGAGGAGGCAACTCAAGACCGTGCTGAATGGAGAGCTCTGCTGAAGACTGCTAGTCATACACACGTCTGACGTGTCAACTGACTCAAAACGGATAGTGAGTGAGTGTGAGTGGAGATGAGCATATCTTAATTTCTATGCCTGTTAGAATCAACGTCATCTGTTTTCACAGCTAATTGTTTTTAATTATGAATTTTCAGATTAATTTATCTCTGTTAGTCCCCACTTAGACAGGTGCCTTCAGCAATGTGGACATATGGGACTCTCATGCTTCTGTGGCATGTGTGCATGCCTAAGAAATTTTTTCTGTCAGAAATAAACAGTAAAAATATGTTCACACTTTTTGTTTAATATTTGCAGATAGATTAGATACTGTATATGGGGTTAATGATTTAATGACAGGCTTCTACTATATCTCATCTCATTATCTCTAGGCGCTTTATCCTGTTCTACAGGGTCACAGGCAAGCTGGAGCCTATCCCAGCTGAGTACAGGCGAAAGGCGGGGTACACCCTGGACAAGTCGCCAGGTCATCACAGGGCTGACAGATAGACACAGACAACCATTCACACCTACGGTCAATTTAGAGTCACCAGTTAACCTAACCTGCATGTCTTTGGACTGTGGGAGAAACCAGAGCACCCGGAGGAAACCCACGTGGACACGGGGAAGAAGAAGAAACCTTTATTTGTCACATGCACACTTCAAGCACAGTGAAATTCATCCTCTGCATTTAACCCATCTGAAGCAGTGAACACATGCGCACACACACACGCACTCAGAGCAGTGGGCAGCCACACCAGAGCACCCGGGGAGCAGTCAGGGGTTAGGTACCTTGCTCAAGGGCACCTCAGCCCAAGGCCGCCCCACGTCAACCTAACTGCATGTCTTTGGACTGTGGGGGAAACCAAAGCACCCGGAGGAAACCCACGCAGACACGGGGAGAACATGCAAACTCCGCACAGAAAGACCCTCGCCGGCCACAGGGCTCAAACCCGGACCTTCTTGCTGTGAGGCAACAGCGCTAACCACTACACCACCATGCCACCCCGCTTCTACTATATAATGTACATATTTACAAAGCTTTATGAAATACACATGTAGCTACAGACAATAATCTGAAATCCTGAATTTGTCTCTGCATGTAAAAGCAGCGCAGCAGAGAAGTGGCTAGCTGGCTGTACTTACTTAGTCAAGAAACCCTAGGAAAGGGACCCAACCCAGAACACACTGGATGGATGAAGAAGAAGAAGAAGAAGAAGAAGAAGTCATATTTAAGTTCAGTTATAAAAGATGCCCTTCGTACACACGTCCACGTGGCCTGAGCCAAACAGAAGCTGCAGTGTGGACCAATAAGTAGTGGTCAGATGTTCTTTGGGGTTCTACAGGATTCAAGGAGTCATGTTTCCCTTTATTTCATAAAGAAGAAAATCCCAGATTATGGAGGAAGTGAGAAAGCTGATACATCTAGCAAACTGATGCCTAAAGTGGAATAGAGTGAATGATGTGCGCTGGCACACACCATATACTCAGGACTCCTCTGCACTCAAAGCAAGCTAAATGAGGCGTGATTAGAGATAGGATAGGATAAGTATGTACATGTGCTTATGTAAATGTTTTCACCAACCACCATTCTTATGTAGGAATGAGTGAAAACCTGCCAATGTGCCAGGGAATGAAGAAATGGATGAATGGATGGATACAGTTCAGTATCAACTTTTAAGTGCAGAAAGTTGGTAAGAATAACTGACTCTCTGCATTTATAATACATACCTTTGAAATATTAACACACCTCATTACTGCACCTAAATCGAGTCTCTTAAAAAGTCATTCATTAGGGTGAAGGTCTGTCAGTTAGCCAACGCTGTGTCTATGTGAGTCATTTTTGTGTCTGTCCACTAGACTGTAATTGACTGAACCTTACTTCCCTTTATTATATTACTGACGGCTACCAGAGATGACCTCACCACATTTATCATTCAAATCCAGGGACTGAGGGCAATGACATCACCACAGCTCTACTACAAAAATGGTGTAAGGATTGTTAAATGAATTACAGACTTTAATTCATTCATTCATTCCCAGTACAGTACAGGCGGACCCATCGTGTGTGTGTGTGTGTGTGTGTGTGTGTGTGTGTGTGTGTGTGTGTGTGTGTGTGTGTGTGTGTGTGCAGCTCTGGAAAAAAAAATCAAGAGACCACTGCAAAATTGTCAATTTCTCTGGTTTTACTATTTATAGGTATATGTTTGAGGAACATGAACATTTTTGTTTCATTTCATCAACTATAACATTTCCCCCAAATTCCACATAAAAATATTGTCACTTAAAGCATTTAACTGCACAAAATGATAACTGCTTAAAACAACAAAAAAAGATGAAGAGTTTTCACACCTTGAATAATGCATAGAAATCAAGATCATATTCAATTTTAAACACCACAATACTAATGTTTGAACTTGGGATGAGTTCAGAAATCAATATTTGGTGGAATAACCCTGACATTTAATCACAGCTTTCATGCATCTTGGCATGCTCTCTGCCAGTCTTTCACATTGCTTTTGAGTGACTTTATGCAACTCCTGGTGCAAAAATTCAATCATCTCAGCTTTGTTTGATGGCTTATAACCATCTATCTTCCTCTTGATCACATTCCAGAGGTTTTCAGTGGGGTTCAGGTGTGGAGATTGGGCTGGCCACAACAGGGTCTTGATCTTGTGGTCCTCCATCCACACCCTGATTGACCTGGCTGTGTGGCATGGAGCATTGTCCTGCTGGAAAACCTAATCCTCAGAGTTGAAGAACACTGCCAGAGCAGAAGGAACAAGTTTTCTTCCAGGATAACCTTGTACATGGCTTGATTCATGTGTCTTTCACAAACAAAAATCTGCCCCATTCCAGCCTTGCTGAAGCTTCCCCCAGATCATCACCAATCCTCCACCAAATTTCACAAGGGGTGTGAGACATTGTGGCTTGTAGGCCTTGCCAGGTCTCTGTTCAACCGTTAGACAACCAGGTGATGGGAAAAGCTGAAAATTGGACTCATCAAAGATGATGACCTTACTCCAGTTGTCTATGGTCCAATCATCATAGGCCAAGTTTACATTAGACTGTATCTGTCTTGTTTTCTTCGCGGATGCACTGTCCGTTTACATTAAACCGCCTGGAAACGCCGGGAAACGGGAATCCGCCAGGGTCCACGTATTCAATCCAGATCGTGTCAGCTCCGGTGCTGTGTAAACATTGAGAATACACAGATACGCGGATACGCTGTGCTGAGCTCTAGCTGGCGTCGTCATTGGACAACGTCACTGTGACATCCACCTTCCTGATTCGCTGGCGTTGGTCATGTGATGCGACTGCTGAAAAACGGCGCGGACTTCCGCCTTGTATCACCTTTCATTAAAGAGTATAAAAGTATGAAAATACTGCAAATACTGATGCAAATACTGCCCATTGTGTAGTTATGATTGTCTTTAGGCTTGCCATCCTTCCACTTGCAAGTGGTAAGTGATATGCGCTGGGATCACACACACAGCGGCTCAGTCCCGAATCACAGCTTGTTCACTTCACTCGCGCACTCTGTGAGCTGCGCAAGGCCGGAGCGCGCACCCTCCAGAGGGCACTCGCTGTTCAGGGCGGGGTGATTTGGAGCGCAGAATGCCTGCGGAGCCGAGCGTATCCGTGTATTGGTGTTGCTGTGTGCACGCAAATCGTGTATTGGTGTTGCTGTGTGCACACTAATCGTTTTAAAAACGTTAATCTGATGATCCGCTGATACGGTCTAATGTAAACATGGGCATAGTCTTTAGCAAACCTCAGCCTGGCTCTTCTTTGCCTCTCATTGATGAAGCTTTTTTCTAGCTTTGCATGACTTTAACTCCACCCAGAGGAGCCTGTTTCAAACCATCCTTGCCATGCACTTTACCCCAGCTGCCATTTGCCATTCTTTTTGTAGGTCACTTGATGTCATCCTACAGTTGTTGAATGACATTTAAAGGAGTTGACGATCATCTCGGTCAGTGGACAGTCATTTTTGCCCTCTGCCTGTCTGTAACTTTATTGTCCTCAATGTTTGCTGCTTGAGCTTGTTCTTATGAACTGCCCTATTTGAAATTTTGAGGATTGAAGCAACCTGACGCTCACTGTATCCCTCTGCCAGTAAAGTCAGACTTGAACCTTTCTTTTTCTCACTTGAAACTTTTCTTTTCAACTCTTTTGGCATGATGAACAGATATTTTTGTGTTCCAATTAAATTTAAGCTACTCCGAGCACTGTTTTTGCCATCCAAACTACTCCTATTGCAAGAGGATAGTGATGACCACAGCAGTGTTTTTTTATACTTCTCATTAAACAAGATTTGGTTCAGGTGATCACCTAAGTAGTACCTTATTAAGTAAAATGGGATGTGTTTGTGTTGGAATTCCAGTACAGACATGGGAATTAAATGGCTGCCATACATAGTATGGGCGATTGCTCTAAGACAACGAGGGAGACTCAGCCTCCTCTAAAAATGACGAACATCGTGTAGGATGAATTGTGCTAGGCTTATGTTTTAGCCGACCTTATAACATTGCTATTTCAGATCCAGAATCATAGAAATATATGTGCTCAACCCACCTACAGTGCGAAATCATTCCGTTAAAACTTTCCCCAGTTCACCTAATGTGTGCGTGAGTTTTTCCCCCTTGTGACAACGCGATGCAGCCCAGCCTCAGTTGACTTCAATGGCATTTGGAAGCTATGCGCTTTTCAATATCAAAATGCAAGACGATTATTGGACAAATACTGCGAAAACACCCGCCCACGGACTCCCACGGACTCCGAGCCTCACATGGGAGGGACATGGCAAAGCTTTCCGCGAGGAGACTGGTGATTGGTGAAAGCGGCCGGATATTTTCTTTGATTGACAGCTCGTTTCAAATATAGACAGGCAGCGGTGAATTTCAGTTCAGTCCCATGCGGATTCGCAAGTGGGGTGGTGTATTGTAAGAGATCAGCTTACATTTCGATTTCATTCATTACATACGGTTTCTACCAGCTTTTTTAGTTTGTATATATTTTCATTGTAAATAAAGTGTAAATATAGTGTTGTCAAGTTTGCTATCTTAGTTCCATTAATTTTGTTTATTTGAGTGACTGAACTTGAACTTGAGGGGGCTAGTCAGCTAGCAAGAAAGCTGCGCACGGATGCCAAGCATTGTTGATTTAATTTTGGCGAAGCCATTTGCCAGTCTTCCTTTCGAGGAAAAAATTAAAATTAAAGAGCAGGGTAGACCAACGCCTCAAATTGACTTGGTGAAAAAGGTAGGGAATAATACTCGTTCCTTTCAGCTCTCCTGGTAAGAGAAAGTGAATTGGCTAACAACAAGTTCAGAGAAGACTCCCACCTGGTATGACAGGGTAACTGAACATTTTCTAGAAAAAGAAAGGAGGGCAGAATTTTCTTTTAAATAATACTGATATGGTGGTGACCCACATGAACAGCAGTAAATAGGCTACTTTAGTAATATGTCATGGATGGACCAAAAATATAGAATCTATTTAAAATGTTTATGCTGAGTATATTATATTGGAATATATATTTCTCTGGATATGAATTAAACACAGCTACAATTTGGAAAACATTTTTAAACAAAAACACAGCCGAGAACATTTCACACTACAGACCTGGATTAAAAGTGAAGGGTTATCAAAATTGTCAGTAAAACATTTCTCAGTCAAAATAAATAAAATATAGGGAAAGTGTCATTGAATGAAAAGTGTGGCACCCAGCTCTATGTTTGGCTCCCCAAGGTCAGTGCTTGTGCCTATTCCAGAACACTCTGCTGTTACTGCTGAGGTTCCTGACAAAGAGCTGCTTTCAATAATGATCAATTTTTAAACAACATGCCACAATTTTAAAATATAAAATGTTAAAATATACCCCCCCCCCAACACCACCATCATGTATATTGGACAGTAGGCTAATGGGCCAAAAGAACCTGTTATTTCACAGTTTGTGACCCTCCCAACAATCAGCCAGATCAGAGGCAAGAGTATGGGCAAAATTTATGTTTTTTTTGTTTTTTCTTTTAAAATCTGGAAATATCGTAACCGACCAGCCTCCCCTGTTTGAAAGACTACCAGCCGCCACTAATACATAGAGATGCAGATTTAAGAAAAGAAAAAAAAGAAGCAGTCTCTTATTTTTTTCCACAGCTGTGCATACATAAGTGTGTGTGTGTGTGTGTGTGTGTGTGTGTGCAAGCAAGAGAGAGAGAGAGAGAGAGAGAGAGAGAGAGAGAGGTGTAGTATACAGAGTTTTCAGAGAAACAGGACATTTTGCATTTTGAACAAAAATCCTTCATCAGATGTGTAAGCAAAGTGTGTCTGAAATTGTATGTGTTGAATCCATTTGATATTAGATAGACGACTGTAAACCATATGGGCACACGAGACATACCAGTTGACTGGTTTCACCTGCTGCAAGCTCAGCAGCACTTCTCACAGCTGATGAAGGACTGATAGCAAGACGGTTATAGTCAGCCCTCTGTGGGTACAGCATGGTACTACAGCAAAAAGTAAAGGGCAAGAGAATGCACGACATGAAACTCATCACAGTCTGACAGAGAGCGAGGCAAAGAACAAGGTAAAAAGGGTCCAGAAGGAGGAAACACTTAGAATACATATGCCAGCCACTACTGTCTAGTTTTCTACTCATTTCAGATTTTCACCCCATCTCTATGATTAGTGGAAAAGGTAAAATGTCATTTTCCACATTTATTTATCATCTGAGGGAGAATAAACTAAACTGAAAAAAATATTCATACCTTTAACCTTAAATCCTTGCTAAGCTTTGACACTTATTTGTTTCTTTTACTATCTTTATGTTTGACATAATCTCTGAGACTTAAATAAGAACAGAATGTTTTAAGGTGACACTCCTATGCCTTTACATTATGCTCAAGTTAAATTATGCTGCATAAGAATAAACAGAGTAAAGAGAACATAATAAACCTCTGAAAGGTATATATTTCTCAGTCTCACCAAGGCCATGATTTCATGAAAAAGCAAGACCCACATGAACACAGGGAGATCATGGAAAATTCTACAGAGACAGTATCTGCAGCTCAGGATCAGACTCTGAATATTTGGCTGAAACAAAAACCTTTAGCCATGTTAGGGATGAAATCATACTCTTGTTCTATAAAGTCCAAACTCCATCTGTTCATACATCATCAACAACCAGGTTATTCTGTTTGGGGTTAAGGTGGATCCAGCGCCTATGCTAGAAAAACAGAGCACAAGGCTGGAAGACACTCTGGAAGGAACACCAGTGAACTGTTGGGCACCACATATGAACATACACCCACACGCACTTAGAGGCAATTTGGAGTAGCCAATCTCCCTTCTGCCTTATTTTTGGAAGGGAAAAGGAAACTAGAGTTCCCGGAGAAAACCTACATGGACAGTAACAGGAGCTCAAGAGCTGCGAGACTCCAACACTACATACCTCTGCATCACAGTAACAAGAGTCCAAACATTATAAATTAAGGGGTTTTTTTAATCTTAAAACTTCAATGGCAAATTTCTGTAAAAGAAATATTCCAACACTGCAAAAATATAAGATGTAAACCTAAGTGAAGAAACTGCAATTTGAATAAAGGAAAAGTCATATAATATTTCTCATTATGATATTAAAACAAATATAAGACCAATAAACACACACACGCATGCACGCACGCACGCACGCACACACACACACACAGAGTACTGTGCACAAGTCTTAGGCACATATAAAGAAATGCTGCAGACCAAAAATGGCTTAAAATAATGAAATGAAATGTTTCAACATAAAAAAACAACTGTATAAACAGCAGTAAGCCATAATAAATGAAACAAAGTCAATAGTTAGTGTGAGACGACCCTGTGCTTTAAAAACAAAACAACAACACCAAAAAGCCCTTGTAGTCTGAGGTACAATGAGTGCAGTTTTATAAGGAAATGAGCTGTAGGTTTTACTGAGCATCTTACAGAACCAGCCACAGTTCTTCTAGACACTTTGTCACACTTTCTTCTTAATTTTCCAGCAGAACCCAGTCGCCTTCATTATGTTTACTTTATTCATCTGAAAATTGGTTTCTTATGTAATATGCTGCTCAGTTAGAAACTTTTTTTTCTTTAACATTTAATTTTGTGCTGGAAAACAGATGTTTGGACTCTAAAATGTTTTTGTACTGACTCAATAATGTCTAAGTCATAAAATAAAAATCTATAACAAAGTTTGTATGAAAAACATAAGGTGCCTAAGACTTTTGCACAGTACTCTCTCCCTCTCTCTCTCTCTCTCTCTCGCTTATATTGAAATAAGTAAACATCCAGGGCATCCTAAAAGTCAGAAGCCAATTAGAGTAAAGCATACACTGTACTAAATTTTGTATTTATTATTTCCAACAAGTTTGTTACATGTGAGCTCTTACACTCGACTCGTTTTCTCAGCTGCTATATCATGTTTTTGTGGATTTTGCTTTACATATTTGGATCAGTATATTTGCTCACCATTTTCCCATTGGTTCCTGACTTTTCTGATACCCTGTACAAGTCAGATTTATAATCTTATATTTGTTTAAAATCAGTGTGTGGCAGCGAGGGTGTGGTCGAGCATTGTCTATGAACGGCGAGGAGTCAGGTTGAACCAGCAGGTAAGGTGTGACAAGTTACATCTGTGCCTAATTCCTGTCTGGCTACTAATGTGTGTCTCTGTGTGTCTTTCAGATGCTCAGAGAGCTGGGGTACCCAGCACCGTGTGTGTGTGTGTGTGTGTGTGTGTGTGTGTGTGTGTGTGTGTGTGTGTGTGTGTGTGTGTGTGTGTGTGTGTGTGCGTGCAAATAAAATAAGCTAGTCACTGAAAAGTGAAAATAGGAAGGAAAAATAAAATACACCTGTACAGTGCAGCCTACCTCCCAGTTCCTCATTCCCAGGTTTCAGCACCAATGTGACAATGTTTACACTTGGGTCAATGAGGAACTGGGAGGTAGGCTTTATAATACAGGTGCATTTTATTTCTCCTTCCTATTTTCACTTTTCAATGACTTTAGCTTATTTTGTTTGCACACACACACACACACACACACACACACACACACACACACACACACACACACACACACACACACACACACACACGGTGCTGGGTACACCAGCTCTCTGTCTGGTTACTGGGCATCTGAAAGAGACACAGAGACACACATTAGTAGCCAGACAGGAATTAGGCACAGTGTAACTTGTTACATGTTACCTGCTGGTTCAACCTGACTCCTCGCCATTCACAGACAACACTTGACCACACCCTCACTGCCACACACTGATTTAAAAAAAATATCTCATCTCATTATCTCTAGCCGCTTTATCCTGTTCTACAGGGTCGCAGGCAAGCTGGAGCCTATCCCAGCTGACTACGGGCGAAAGGCGGGGTACACCCTGGACAAGTCGCCAGGTCATCACAGGGCTGACACATAGACACAGAAAACCATTCACACTCACAATCACACCTACGGTCAATTTAGAGTCACCAGTTAACCTAACCTGCATGTCTTTGGACTGTGGGGGAAACCGGAGCACCCAGAGGAAACCCACGCGGACACGGGGAGAACATGCAAACTCCGCACAGAAAGGCCCTCGCCGGCCACAGCGCTCGAACCCAGACCTTCTTGCTGTGAGGCGACAGCGCTAACCACTACACCACCGTGCCATGTGGAGCACAACCCCAATTCAAATAAATAAATAAATAAATAAATACGGTGTAAAACATAAATAAAAACAGATTATCATGATTTCCAAATCATGGAAACATTTAATTGAAAATAGTACAAGAACAACATATCAAATGTTAAACTTGAGAAATGTTCTTATTTTTTGCAAAACATACTCATTTTGAATTTGATGCCAGCAACAAGTTTCAAAAAAGTTGGGACAGGGGCATATTTACCAATGTGTTGCATCACCTCTACTTTTCTCAACACTGGAAATGTTGGGGAACTGAGGAAACCAATTGCTGTAGTTTTGATATACAATTTCAGTGGCTCAATATGTTGGGATCTCCTTTGTTGTATTTTGCACTTCATAATGCACCAGTGTTTTCAGTGGGAGACAGGTCTGGACTGGAAATTAGCAAGGCCTTCTTCGAAAAATATGTCATCTAGAGGGCAGCATATAGTTCCAAAACCTGTATATATAATTCAGCATTAATGATGCCTTCCCAGATGTGCAAGCTACCCATGCAATGTGTACTAATGCGCCCTCATACCATCACAGATGCTGGGTTTTGAACTGTATGCTGATAACAAAAGCCTGGAGGATGTGGTGTCCATGATTTCCAAAAAGAATTTCAAATTTTGATTCATCTGACCACAGGACAGTTTTCCACTTTTCCCTTTTCCACTGTCCCACCTTTTTTGAAACATGTTACTGGCACTTTCTTCAAAGAGCAATAAGATTTCTCAGTTTCAACATTTGGTATGTTGTCTTTATTGGGTTTCCATGATTTACAAATCATCACTTTTTTTCAATTGGGGTTGTAAATAAATGGATTTACTGAAAAAATTACATTTGTTTCTGAATAATATGATTTAAAATTAGTCAGGAAATAATACAAGATTGCAAATGGTTAAATGCTTGTCTTATGATAGTAAGAATCATTACTGTGACACTGCACAATAATAAAACAGGGTAAGGACAGCAGAACAGGGCCATGAAGCACATAAAGGTGGAGAAGAAAAAGAAAACAGGACTGAATCAGCATTGGCTGACCTTTAAATGCTGGACTCTAAATAAGGTGTCTAGGGAAACACAAAGTTATCAGGAGGATCAGGGATCCTTTACTCCAATTACACGAGCATTGCAAGACCTCTCCTTTGATGTGAATGCCTGTATTTCTGTGTCAAATCCACAATAACAAAGAAGCATAGCAGTAGCTTTCAGCAGCAATCAGCCCCTCACTCACCCTCTCTCTCTCTCTCTCTCTCTCTCTCTCTCTCTCTCTCTCTTTGTAATTTCTCTCTGTGCTCTCCTTTACCCAGTAAGAAAATACTGTAATTTTAATCAGAATCTACATTATCACAAAGACATGTTCTTTCAGATTCCAAAAGTGCATTAATTATGTAATTTTATTTCACTCTCTATCTCACCATCACATTTGTATTTCATCATTTCTCTTCTCCCTGTTCTCTGATACAATCTTCTTCTGCCTGCACAAACACACTCAATCCTGAACATCTTCTGTTTGTTCTTGTCTTCTCATGTTTCCTCACAACAACTTAGTGTCTGTATTTTATTTTCATAATTCTGTCTCCTTGCCATCCCTCTTGACCCCCACCCTCTCTCTCATTCTCTCTCTCTCTCTCTCTGAATGGGTGTGGATAAAATGCGGCACTAGCTTGCTGGGAAGAAACAGTGCCAAGTTTCCATGACAACCACAAGGTGACAGAATGGGAAGTGATATATAAAAACACAGTGTTTCTGAAAGTCCGGAGGAAATTCAGGGGGTCAACTTAATTAAATATTTTAACATTGCAATTTCATTTTATTCTCAATGTGCTAGTTTCCATTCCAGTCAATGATTTGGTCACTAACATTCTTTTTCCTGTTAGTCTATGGAAAAGGCCACTCACTGCAGGTTAGCCTAAGGTTACTTTCCACATGCTGACATATTCTGCATAATGTGTTTATGAACCCAGTCATTTAACACTCCTAGTGCAGCACATACAAGCTCAGAGAAAACTGGAAGGAGACTTGAACAAACAAAGACAGCAAATGTACAGTTCTGCACATCAAGGTGCAACTTTCTGTCTATTTAATTGCATGTAGCATCATAATAAATACATAATAATACATGGATTATAATACATTATATGTGCCATCTAATGGTTTGGATTAGAAGGCAGTGTTTAGGTGTGGTTGAAAATGATGATGTCACAGCTGTGAGCTCAGCTTGCTTGCCAAGAACCCCTGCTGTTGCAGAGCTGTAAGGAAAATTACTGGCCCTTCCCCCAACTTGTCTTTCTCCTTCTCTTTATCTACCTTATGCCATCTCTCACCCCATCTCATTCTCTTATTTCTGCATCTCTTTCCCTCTGCTGCCTCATTCATTGTTTATGCTTTTTTCTTTTCTATCTTTGCTTCTACCATCCCTTTTCCTTCCCTCACACATACACAAAATGAATAAAGCCATGTGTTAACTGACACTCCAACAATAATCAGCAATACAAGATGACCTGGCCATTGCACAACCAAGGGCTGTTTATATACAGACATTAGTGCATGCAATTAAACAGAATACAAACAGGCTTGCTGCCACACCATAAATCCCATCAGGCCTGTGGACACCAAAAACTCTCCAACTGTGTCTTTCACAAAGAATTTATTGAAATACACAGTGACCTATAACAACATATGTATGATTTATGCTGTGCAACAGTGATGTGGGTTATATAAATAAACTCAGGAAATAAATAAATAAAGTCTCTCTCTCTCTCTCTCTCTCTCTCTCTGTGTGTGTGTGTGTGTGTGCACATGCATGTGTGTAACCTCAATCTCCCTGAGAACTAATTGCCACAGCAATCAATATATCTGACAAAGTATTTTTTTCTATTTTTTTCAGTGAAAAAAACCCCGCTTTGCTGAAATGCTTACAGGATGAAACAATATTATACTTTCATCAGGGGAGAGAATGATGATGAAGAAAGAAATTGCATGGGGGATGGGGGCTAAAAGAGAGAGCTAAAGAGACAGAAATAAAAGAAGGAAGACAGAGAGAAAGGAACAAAAACAATGTCAGAAAATGGAACAGCAAAATGTTACAAGGAAAGAAGTAGAAAAATGTACTGTAAGAATATGGGCAATGTTTTACACAGAGTGGGGCAGACCTTGCATAGTTAGTGAAATTACAAAGCAATTAGACAAAAAAAAAAAATCATTTCAGACAGCATTGATTCTGTACTATATCACTCTGCAATGTTTCTGCAAAATATTTCACAGATTTGTGCAAGAGAAAAATATATTTAAAGCACAGGATGATTGCATCAATTAAGAATAACATTCAGAGTAAGAGAACTGGAGAGTAATTGAAACTGCAGTTTTCAGGACCATGGACAGCAAACATAGCTCTTAGCAGCAGGAAAAAAAGGAAAAAAAAAAACTTCCTTACACTGAGAACTGAAACAGGCCATTAGTATGTGAAGTATTTAGTGACTGTAAATAAAGACACCACAAATAATGTACCTTTAGAAAAAAAGTAGAATCTACTGCCTGTAATAGTTCTTTAGAGCATTTCTCTGTCAGAGAGGATCCCAAGTGTAAGCCTGACTAAAAACTAAGGACATATGTCAATCCCCCTTTAATTAACCCATTTTGGACAAGAATCTTACATTGTCATTATTAGGAAGTGTTTGTCTTTGGTTAAATGTGTCCCCATCGTTTATACTTATCAGTTCAGCATCTGCAGGTGGAAATGGTGCAGGAAAAAACACTACATCACTCTTTAGGATATCAGAACTAAAACACACATCATACTTCTGGGTAGAGTTGGAATAAGACGAGCTTCCATCAGGATGTGTGGTGATCACTGAGGCGCTGTATCTATTGAAACTGCTGTCTGTCCTGCAGCATTTTACTGCTATTAAACTGATCAGACTCAGTAAAAATATCATGTTACTGCTCAGTGGAGGAACACCAGAGTCTGTGACTTGAACTTTAAACTGAAATGTTTTTATTTCCTCATAATTAAATGACTGTAAGGTATGTACCTCACCATTTTCAGTATTTATAGTAACTGCAGAAAACACATGGGGTGAACTTTGTGAGTCTAATAATTCACAAGTTAATTTAGAATTCTCATTTAAATCTGGATCAACAACTGAGAGCTTGTGACTAATCTGCCCTTTGGGGACATTTTCTTTGACATAAACATTGACTACATGATCTGAAAAATGTGGCGCATTGTCATTTATGTCTGACACTTCAACTGGAAAAACTTGAGTACTAGAAAGAGATGGGGTTCTGTCGTCTACTGCTATAATAATAATATTATACTGAGCTTCATGTTCTCTGTCTAAAGGCCCATCCACCACAATATAATAATTCTTATAAGAAAACTGTAGTTTAAATGGAACTTCACCTAGCAAGTTACCATGTGCATTACCATTCTTCCTGGAATCTTTATCACTTATTGTTATTAAAGCAATGGTGGTACCTTTTTTTGGCATTTTCCAAGACAACATTTATCTGGGATGTCAGCGAGATTTCAGGAGCATTATCATTCACATCGACAAGCTCAATTAATACTTTACAGTGTGCAGATCGAGGAGTCAGTCCCATGTCCTTCGCCTGCGTGTGGATTTTATACACATTTTGTGTCTCAAAATTGACCGTGCCTTGGACAGTAACTTCCCTGGAAACGGAGTCAATGCTGAAAATGCCACTGTTTTTCTCGTCGCTGTCCTGGTTCACCAAAGTATAGAATATTTGACCATTTACTCAATCATCTGCATCGGTTGCATTCAGATTAATCACAATTGTCCCAATAAGAGCATTTTCGTGAACACCAGGGCATTGTTGTTAACATCTTGCACATCACGGGCGATTGCTCTAAGACAACGAGGGAGGCTCAGCCTCCTCTAAAAATGACGAACATCGCGTAGGAGAAATATATGTGCTCAACCCAACTACAGTGCGAAATCATTCCGTTATAACTTTCCCCAGTTCGCCTAATGTGTGCCTGAGTTTTTCCCCCTCGTGACAGTGCGATGCAGCCCAGCCTCAGTGCACTTCAATGGCATTGGGAGCTATGCGCTTTTCAATCTCAAAATGCAAGACGATTATTGGACAAATACTGCGAAAATGCCCACCCATGGAGTCTCACGGACTACCAGCCTCAGTGGACTTCAATGGCATTTGGGAGCTATGCGCTTGTCAATCTCAAAATGCAAGATGGTTATTGGACAAATACTGCGAAAATGCCCGCCCACGGACTCCGAGCCTCACAATGGGAGGGACATGGCAGTTTCCGCGAGGAGACTGGTGATTGGTGAAAGCGGACGGATATTTTCTTTGATTGACAGCTCGTTTCAACTATAGACAGGCAGCAGTGAATTTCAGTTCAGTCCCATGCGGATTCACAAGTGCTGTGGTGTATTGTAAGAGATCAGCTTACATTTCCATTTCATTCATTACATACGGTTTCTACCAGCTTTTTTAGTTTGTATATATTTTCATTGTAAATAAAGTGTAAATATAGTGTTGTCAAGTTTGCTATCTTAGTTCCAGAAATTTCGTTTATTTGAGTGACTGAACTTGAACTTGAGGGGGCTAGTCAGCTAGCAACAAAGCTGCGCATAGATGCCAAGCACTGCTGATTTAATTTTGGCGAAGCCATTTGCCAGTCTTCCTTTAGAGGAAAAAATTAAAATTAAAGAGCAGGGTAGACCAGCACCTCAAACTGACTTGGTGAAAAAGGTAGGGAATAATACTCGTTCCTTTCAGCTCTCCTGGTACGAGAAAGTGAATTGGCTAACAGCAAGTGACCCACATCAACAACAGTAAATAGGCTACTTTAGTAATATGTCATGGATGGACCAAAAATATAGAATCTATTTTAAATGTTTATGCTGAGTATATTATATTGGAATATATATTTTTCTGGATATGAATTAAACACAGCTACAATTTGGAAAACATTTTTAAACAAAAACACAGCCGAGAACATTTCACACTACAGACCTGGATTAAAAGTGAAGGGTTATCAAAATTGTCAATAAAACATTTCTCAGTCAAAATAAGTAAAATATAGGGAAAGTGTCATTGAATGAATTGTGTGGCACCCAGCTCTATGTTTGGCTCCCCAAGGTCAGTGCTTGTGCCTATTCCAGAACACTCTGCTGTTACTGCTGAGGTTCCTTACAAAGAGCTGCTTTCAATAATGATCAATTTTTAAACAACATGCCACAATTTTAAAACATAAAATGTTAAAATATACCCCCCCCCAACACCACCATCATGTATATTGGACAGTAGGCTAATGGGCCAAAAGAACCTGTTATTTCACAGTTTGTGACCCTGCCAACAATCAGCCAGATCAGAGGCAAGAGTATGGGCAAAATTGATGTGTTTTTTCTTTTAAAATCTGGAAATATCGTAACCGACCAGCCTCCCCTGTTTGAAAGACTACCAGCCGCCACTGTTGCACATATACCGTTATCTGCAATGTGCCCATTTTGGGAGATTTTTCTCCATCAACAGCTGTTAGAATGAGATGAATTACAGACTATTTTTCTCAGTCTAAAGCTTTCTGTAGTACTAATTCAGCAGATACACTTTACTCTCCACTGGTCTGTACATCCAGAGAAAAAATGCTCACTTTGGCTCAGCTTGTAGCTCTTTACCGAGTTACTCCCCAGATCAGGGTCTGAAGCACTTGGCAGCTGAAATCTGTCCTCAACAATAGCTAACTCTGATATATTAAAATGCTTTGACTTAACACGAAACAAAGGCGCATTGTCATTTACTCTCATTCTCTCATCTCATTATCTCTAGCCGCTTTATCCTTCTACAGGGTCGCAGGCAAGCTGGAGCCTATCCATCCAGTATATTCACCTTGATGTGAAACAAATTCAATGGATTATTCACAACAGCTTCCAAATGCATGGAACATTGTGGAGAGGCAGAGCAAAGCGCCTCTCTGTCCAGTCTCTCACTGATGAGCAATACCCCTGTTTTCAAATTAACCTCAAAATACTTCTTCCCAGACATGGAAGCGATGTGAAACATGTGCGATTCCAGTTCTTGAATGTTTAAGCCAAGATCCTTTGCTATATTTCCAACAAATGTCCCAGCATTCACCTCCTCTGATACCGAATAAGCAATCTGAACAACAGCAAGGTTCACGATGGTTATTAAAATCACAACAATAAGAATGAAGAAGAGTTCCATTCGGTTATCCATTACACATAATATTGTGCAATCCAGCGACCAAAAACAAATAATTAAAATGTTGCTCAGACACAGTCTTTTAGCACTGGCCATATGAAAGCTCTTCTCGTCAGGTCCACTTTCATCAGGAGTGGGGAGCAAAGTGCATGAGCAGTGCACCATTCACAGATGAGCAGGCACCAAAACTCATCTCATCTCATCTCATCATCTCTAGCTGCTTTATCCTGTTCTACAGGGTCGCAGGCAAGCTGGAGCCTATCCCAGCTGACTACAGGTGAAAGGCGGGGTACACCCTGGACAAGTTGCCAGGTCATCACAGGGCTGACACATAGACACAGACAACCATTCACACCTACAGTCAATTTAGAGTCACCGGTTAACCTAACCTGCATATCTTTGGACTGTGGGGGAAACCGGAGCACCTGGAGGAAACCCACGCGGACACGGGGAGAACATGCAAACTCCGCACAGAAAGGCACTCGCCGGCCACGAGGTTCATAGTGCAACAATTCGATAACAACACCATGAGGTGTTTGTTGACAAAAAGTTGTAGTGATTATTTTAAAAAGAACATAAAATATCCAAACCTAGTACACCTTTCACACATTTAATGTATAGATTTAGGCACTGCCTAAAAGTGGAGCTCCCATCTGTTTCTGGGTTGTAGAGTTTTCTTATATCATAGCCAGCCTCTTTTGTTTTATTTCTTTACTGTTATAGTTACTATACTGTTTCCTTATGTTGTATAAAACATACACAGAAAGAGAATAGCTCTGGAATGATGAGTAGAGTCAGGGCAGTCATTTTATTTACAAATTCGATTTCACCATTGCTGAGACAAGAATACAAAAAAAAAAAACATATTGGAAAAATAATATGTTGAAAACAAAATATAATACAATGAATAAGCTGCCCAGTATGAAAACCCAGGATAAAAACATAGTAGGATTAAAAACTCCTGGGAATGTACACCTCATTTGAATGCAGTGCATGTAGCTCTGAGGATTAGAGCTTTGACTTTGAAAAGATGATAGAGGTTTTTTTTAAAAAAGTGCAATTGAGGAAATATTTAAAACACTCAGCATTGGCATTGTCAACATACTAACATTAAGAAATTGTGTTATGAAACTAGAAAGACCATTAAAGAGTTTTCTAGAGTTATAGTTTGTTTGTAAAAGATCAAATTTTTTTTTTAGAAGTGTGCACATTTTGCACGAAGGTCTCAGGTCCTTATTACACGGTTATCAAAATGAATAACACACGTACACTGTAAACCCGAATAAGTTGAGTTTACTTAAAAAAATTGAGGAAAGTGGTTGCCTTAAAAAAAATAAGTAATTATTAATGATTAAATTGAGTACCTTAAACTTACAATCTTCTGGTAAGTTTAAGGTACTCAATTCAATCATTAATAATTACTTATTTTTTTTAAGGCAACCACTTTCCTCAATTTTTTTAAGTAAACTCAACTTATTCGGGTTTACAGTGTAATGCAGTATGTTGAGACAGATTTAACTCATCAGAAAACCATCAGAAAACAACTCGATGGGTTATCCACTACTCAGCTGTTGGGTTTCCTGTGGTGGCACGCATGCACAGGACCTAAACCATCAGAAAACAACTCAATGGGTTTCTTTAGGTATCCACACTCTATGCCTATGGGGCTCCGCTTTCGTGGGCAATAACAGAATGAATTCTGACAAATAAGGCAAACCATTTTATCTAACATTTTTAGTGTCTTTTCACCCGGAAAAAGAAATATTGAATGAAGTTTTTTTCTTTTGAAGCTTTCTTTTAGTTTTTTTCCAATGGAAAAAAATACAATGCATAAAAAACAAACAAAGAAACAAACAAACAAGCAAAAAAAAAAAAACAGAGGGTGGGATTCCCAAAAGCCTCTTAACACTAAGAGTGTCTTAACTCAGAGAGAGATTGTTTGTTCCGCTGCTCGATCTACCATTTAACAATGATCTTTGTGCTACGATGCTTATGGGAAACTCAGCAGAGAGTAATTACCTGTACAAAGGTGAAGTATTCTGTGAGCAAAAAATGAAGATTTTACAAGCAAACAAGGGAAAAAAGTCTAATAAACTATCATTAAAAACAAAGAAGCAAAAATATTAACTATTGTTTCATAATATGTTGTTTTTGTTGTTTTCTCTTGTTACTCTATGCAGCACTAAATATACATGAAATAAATTGAAATGAAGTCAAAGCTAAAGTCTATGTTTAGATTATGCAAAAGGAGTCTATGTGCAGAGGTTAAAAGAAAAGGCATGTGAGACAAACAGTCACAGCAGACCCTACTCAGCTCTCACAGTAAACTGGGAGTTATGAGAAATTATAAGACCTGAGATCCACAGGCCCTTACCTTCTCTTTATGTGGAAGTGTTTGTGTTTGGTTAAAGGTGTCATCTCCATTTATACTGATCATTTCAGCATCTGCAGGTGGAAATGATGCAGGGAAAACAACTACATCACTCTTCAGTGTGTCAGAACTAAAACAAACAATGTACTGTTGAGTAGATTTGGAGTAAGACCAGCTTCCATCAGGATGTGTGGTGATCACTGGGGCGCTGTATCTGCTGAGACTGCCGTCTGTCCTGCAACATTTTACAGCTATTAAACTGATCAGACTCAGGAAAAATATCACTGAAACTGACACAATGGCGATCAGTAGATACATGTTTATATCCGAGAAAGTGTCCTCCTTTATTGGTGCATGTTTCAACTGAGTCTTTATGTCACCTGTGCTCTCAACAACCACAACATCAACAGATACAGTGGCTGAGAGTGAGGGCTCTCCGTTATCAGAAACCAAAATGACTAGTGGGTGAGTTTTCAGGTTGTTGTCACTCATTCTCCTCTTAGTCCTGATCTCTCCACTGCTGGTTCCGATCCGGAAGAGGTTGTTTCCTTTGGGGTCAGAGATGTGATAAGAAAGCCGGGCGTTATATCCAGAATCTGAGTCTACAGCTCTAATCTTGGCTACAAAGTAGCCCGCTTCAGCAGAATAGGAAATGTTCTCAGAGTGAACAGATCCATGATCAGAATAGGGAGTCAGAATCCCAGGACTGTTGTCATTCTCATCCAGGATAAAAACATTCACAGTCACGTTACTGCTCAGTGGAGGAACACCAGAGTCTGTGGCCTTAACTGTAAACTGAAATGTTTTCATTTCCTCATAGTTAAATGACTGCAAACTATAAAGATCTCCACTATCAGCATTTATGTTTATCATGGATGAAAAAGGGACATTTCTAGAGCCTTCCAGCAATTAATTTTCTAGCATTGTCTGCAACATCACTCTCAAAGACAGATACTGTATAAATAACAGATCCAACTGTTCTTTTTTACATACACATTAATAACTGGCTCACTAAAGCATGGCACATTATCATTCACATCTGAGATGTGTACAGTAATGAGAGTGGTGCTGGAGAGAGGTGGAGTCCCTTCATCAATCGCCATGATAATCATGTTATCCTGAGATAGACTTTCTCTGTCAAGAGGTCCATTTACAACTAATGTATAATAATTCTTATATAACTTTTGAATCTTAAATGGAACAGATCCTAGGATTTTGAGTGCTACCTGACCATTTTTACCAGCATCGTTATCGATCATGGTTATCATTCCCACCATTGTGTCAACCAGTGTATCCTCCTTAATAACGTCAACTAATGAGGTCACAGATATTTCAGGAATGTTATTGTTAATATTAATTATTTCTACTAGAATTTTGCATATTGCCACTCTTGGATTATTCCCTTTGTCCTTTGCCTGTACCCAAAGTTCAAGCATGTGTTTCTTTTCGTAATCTACATCACTCATCACTACAATTTTGCCTGTTTTGGGATTAATTGAGAATGCATGAAGGTTTTTATCACTGTCGTGGTTAACAAAGGTGTATGTAATTTCTCCGTTAACTCCTTCATCCAAATCACTGCATGCACAGTAATTACTGGAGTACCTGCTGAGGCATTCTCATTAATTCGAGCTTTATACAGTGATCTACTGAAAACCAGAACATTATCATTAACATCCATTATATTTATAATCACAGGGATCATTTCTATCTGTCTAAAGCTTTCTGCAGGACTAATTCAGCTGATACACTCTACTTTCTGCTATGTACATCCAGCAAAAAGTGTTCATTTTGACTCAGCTTGTAGCTCTTTACAGAATTACTTCCTACATCTGCATCATATGCACTCAGAAATGCAAACCTCTCCCCTGGAGGAGCCAACTCTGAAATATTTAACATCCACTCAGTCTGTCGAAATACTGATGAATTGTCATTAATATCTAAAACATTCACTTCAAACCTATAAATATTCAACCATGACTTAGCAACAGCTTCTAGTGCTATAGAACAGTGTGTGCTGTGTTCACAAAGCTCTTCTCTATTGAGTATTTCTTTAACACTGAGAATACTGGTCTTCCGATTAAGATCAAAATACCTGCTATAAGCTTTGGTAACAATATAGAATCCTCGTCTGTCAAAGTCATGAACATTTAGATTTAATTCCTTTGCCAAATTGCCGACTGGTGTGTGCCTGGGCCTGCTTCTTCTGAGATGTGATACATAATTTGCCCATTCACAAATCTCCATAAATTAAGCAGTAGAGAATAACACAAGTGAAATCTTTAATCCGCTGATGGAGCCATTTTACTGCAATACAATAGCTCTGTCAAGAAAAAAAAATGCATTCCTGAAACTGCAAAATGTATCTTGTCTGCATTTAAACAGCAGCTAAGCACAATGGTGTATTCTAAACAAAGCTGTCTGGGCAGCGGAGCGATAGCCCTGCCTCAAGAAAGGGGGAGAATAAAAAGTAGCCTACATGCAATAGCGTAAAATGGAAGGCTAGTGACATCATGTGAATAGCTACAGCCCTTAACGTTATTCCTGTGTTTGTATATAATTTTTATTTAAAAATAAATAACTCAATAAATTAGGACTGCAGTTTCCAAATGACAGATTCCAAACTTTCCAACTGATTGCTCAGTCTTTTCTGAAATTTGCATTTCCTGCATCTTTGTATGTATCAAAGAAAAGCTCATGCATAACATCCTTCTTTTCCTACAGACATCAAAAGTCTACAGAGTCTTACCTAATGAAGGTGGACTGAGAAATGCAAGACATTTTTTGATGCACTACTGGAAATTCATCAACCCACTGATATTCTCTTAACATTAAGAGAACTTGTCTTAACACTAACCTGATTCAGTTTTAATTCTAGGTTTTATAATCTCACCAGAGGTTATCAGTATGCGCACTAAATATGCAAACCTCTTCAGTAGATTTGTTGAGAAGTTTTTTTTAACAATTTACACGTGCATATTGTTACTTGGGTTTCATTCATTCATTCATTCATTCATTCATTCGCACATAACTATCTGTCACTGAAAAAGCTCCAGCTGTTCATATCTTTATTTCCTCACATTTCACCCAGCCCTGGCGTATATATAGACCTGTCAGTGATGTCAAACAATTCATTTTTGAAAGCCACCATTCATTACAAACCTACAGACTCTCTTTCCTTTCTCCAATTACTGATCTTTGTAGTGCAGATCAAGACTTCCTCAGGAAAAACCGTGATTATCTTTATAACAGTGGATTTAAGAAAGTCATAAATGACCTGTGCCGAGTTTCCCAAAAGCATTGTAGCACAAAGATCATCATTAAATGGGAGCGCGAGCAGCATAATGAACACTCTCTTGCTTAGTTAAGATGCTCTTAGCATTAAGAGGCTTTTGGAAAACCCACCACTGGCCTGTTGTACTAGAGAACTGGCCTAACGTTTTCTTGATTCAGTACTGGAAAATGATCAACCCACTGATCTTCTCTTATCATTAACAGTATTCATCTCAGGACTAAACTAGAGTGAATTCTTTGGTTGCACACTTAATCACACAAAAATACTGTAACAGTGATTCAAATTACACATAAATAGTTTGCATCAATGGTGGCACGGTGGTGTAGTGGTTAGCACTGTCACTTCACAGCAAGAATGTTCTGGGTTCAAGCCCAGTGGCTGACAGGGACCTTTCTGTGTGGAGTTTGCATGTTCTCCCCATGTCTGCGTGGGTTTCCTCCGGGTGCTCCGGTTTCCCCCACAGTCCAAAGACATGTAGGTTAGGCTAATTGGTGGCTCTAAATTGACTGTAGGTGTGAATGTGAGTGTGTGTGAATGGTTGAGAGGAGAAAACCTCTATAATAATCCAGTAGAAGGCAATGGGAAACCACTACTGTAATGTTTCCTAGACACTTTGGTGGCTGAAGCCGTCAGAGTGGCCATGTCACTGTAGTGATATACCAAAATAGATGGAGTATGCATCACATGCTTATCCTCTCCTGTCCTCTGACAAAAAACACAAGTGGAGGAGAGAAATCAATTCTTAGCCTAATAATAATAATAATAATAATAATAATAATAATAATAATAAATATGATACTTATGCGTGTAATAAACTGTATGTTCCAGATGGTCGACAATTGAGTCTATAATTCTACAGCCAAATCACAAGCCTTAAAGGATCAGTTTTTGTCACTCCCCAAGCTGAATGTGTCACTGCAGGAGTTATTTATTGTCTTTCCTGCAAGAAATGCAATCTGATGCATATTGAGGAAACCAAGAGAAGACCAGCTAGCTGCCTGTATTGTCAACCACCTTTGTATTATCATAAAGGATAATTCCAGTCCTTTCCAGTGGCAAGACATTTTCACAGCAGTGGACATTATGTTAATGACACATCATTTTGGATTGCTAGTTAGGGGAAATTATATGAGAAAACAGGAGAAAATGTCTCTTCTGCATGTTGAAAATTTTGGAAATTCATTTAATGAATATTATGCTTTTAGAACAATCATTATCATTAACTTTTACACAAATGTATGATCAAGCATTTACAGCATCAACTGGTTTCACCTCCTACAGCCTCAAATGACTTGCTTGCGAAGCTAATGAAGGACTTTCCCCCCAAAAAAAATGTTGCTGTTCTTTTCATTTATTTATACAAATTTCTACATGCCAAAAACAGTGGGTATAAAAAGTGGGTACAAGTGGAAAGAAGCACTTCTCTGCTTGGTTTTGATGAATGTTTCTATTATGTTTTCTTGGTAATGGGAAATGAAAAGATTTTTTCTTAATAAAGCCCTCATCTTGGATGAATGCACTGCAGCGGTCAGACTCATTTGTAGAAAGTTTAGCTATAATGAAATATATGAGGGACATAGATGTGCAAAACAATACCACTCTAATTCATTCTTACCTTTCCATTAGTAGGGAGAGTCTGTGTTCTGTTAAAAGTGTCTCCTTCGTTTATACTTATCAGCTCTGCATCTGTAGGTGGAAATTGTGCAGGGAAAACCACTACATCACTCTTCAGTGTGTCCGAGCTAAAACACACATCATACTGTTGAGTAGATTTGGAGTAAGACCAGCTTCCATCAGGATGTGTGGTGATCACTGGGGCGCTGTATCTGCTGAAACTGCCATCGGTCCTGCAGCATTTTACAGCTATCAAACTGATCAGACTCAGTAGAAATATCACTGAAACTGACACAATGGCGATCAGCAGGTACATATTTAAATCCGAGAAAGTGTCCTCCTTTATCGGTGCATGTTTCAACTGAGTCTTGATGTCACCTGTGCTCTCAACAACCACAACATCAACAGACACAGTGGCTGAGAGTGAGGGCTCTCCATTATCAGAAACCAAAATGACCAGTGGGTGAGTTTTCAGGTCATTGTCACTCATTCTCCTCTTAGTCCTGATCTCTCCACTACTGGTTCCGATCCGGAAGAGGTTGTTTCCTTTGGGTTCAGAGATGTGATAAGAAAGCAAGGCGTTATATCCAGAATCTGGGTCTACAGCTCTAATCTTGGCTACAAAGTAGCCCGCTTCAGCAGAATAGGGAATGTTCTCAGCGTGAACAGAGCCATGATCAGAATAGGGAGCAAGAATCCCGGGACTGTTGTCATTCTCATCCAGGATAAAAACATTCACAGTCACGTTACTGCTCAGTGGAGGAACACCAGAGTCTGTGGCCTGAACTTTAAACTGAAATATTTTCATTGCTTCATAATTAAACGACTGCAAACTGTGTATATCTCCACTGTCAGTGTTTATGTTTATCATGGATGACATAGGAATACTTTTATGGTTTTCTATTAATGAGTATGATATTCTGGCATTATCACCAGCATCAGGATCTGAAGCAGATACGGTATAAATAATAGCTCCGATCTGACTGTTCTCTTTCAAATACACATTGATTAAGGGCTGTGGAAAACGTGGTGCATTGTCATTTACATCAGATACGTGAACAGTGATGAGAGTGGTGCTAGAGAGAGGTGGAGTCCCTTCATCAGTAGCTGTAATAGTGATATTATACCGGGATGTGGTCTCTCTGTCTAAAGGACCATCTACTAGTAATATGTAATAATTCTTATACGAATTCTGTACCCTAAATGGAACAGATCCAGTAATTTTCAAGTTTACTTGACCGTTTTTACCACTATCATTATCTATCACCGTTATCATGCCGACAGTTGTATCAAGCTGAGCATCCTCTTTTACTGTGCTTACTAAAGATGTAACAGATATGGCTGGTGTATTGTCATTAACATCAATAACTTCGACTAATACTTTGCAGTGTGCAGCTCTTGGTTGCTGTCCTTTGTCTTTAGCCTGGACGCGAATTTCAACAGCGTTTTTTCTTTCATAGTCAAGCTCACCTTTTATTATGATGTCTCCCGTTTCTGGATTTATAGAAAATACACCGATATCTTGGTCGTTATAAATCTCGTAAACGATCTCACCATTAAGACCCTCATCCAAATCACTAGCGTGTACTGTAACTACGACTGAACCGGCAGGTGCATTCTCTTGTACACGAGCTTTATACAGAGACTTACTAAAAACCGGAATGTTATCATTAGCATCTTGAACATTCACAGTAATTTTCAGCGACGCAGATCGAGGAGGTTTTCCTCCATCTATAGCAGTTAAAGTTAGCTGGATTACAGACTGCTTTTCTCGGTCTAAAGACTTCTGTAGCACTAATTCAGCAGACACACTCTGTTCTCTGCTGCTCTGCACATCCAGGGAGAAGTGATCATTTTGATTTAACTTATAGCTTTTTACCGAGTTACTACCGATGTCTGCATCAAACGCATTTGGTAACGGGAATCTCTCTCCCGGAAATGCTGACTCAACAATATTTAACTCCATCACTGGCGATCGAAATGTTGGCAGATTGTCGTTAATATCTAACACGTTCACTTCAAATCGGTAAATGTTCAACGGCAAATGGACAATAATTTCCAAGGCTAAAGAACATTTCGGTCTCTGTTCACACAGAGCTTCTCTGTCTATTCTATCCTTAACCTGAAGAACACCAGTCTTCATGTTCAAATCGAAATACCTTTTATTGTCTGCCGAAACGAGCTGTAGTCCACGTTGTTCAAAGTCTTGGACATTAATATTTAAATCCTTTGATACATTTCCGATTACGGTACCCGTCTTCGCCTCCTCTGATAAAGAATACACGATTTGCCCCTCCGTGATGCTCCAGCAATAGAGAAGGAGTGAAAACCATAGCAATAGCAGAGATCTGTCTGCTACTGTTGAAGCCATTTTATATCAACATCAATGACTGACGAAAATAAATCCATGTAGCTGAAACATCCAACTGAATAGTCCTTAAACCGCATCTGTGTACAATGGCGTATCCAGAACAAAGCGCTCTGCGAGACGGAAAACATGCTCATTTACGTAAAAAGGAGGCGCGTCGCAAGAAGTTAAGAGTGGAAAGATAGCGACATCGTGTGGCGGAGTACAAATTATGCAATTAAAAAACGTGAAGAAAACTGGACTGATCGTTAAGTAAAAGAAAGAAAGAAAACGACAAAACAATATACATGCACTTTTTGAACTGCCTCTACATCACATACAGTAAGTAAGTCAGAATAGAGGCTTTGCACCGTCACGTGACCCCACAGCAACGGTAACTACGTCAACAAGACAGGAAACACGCCTGCAGTACTTCGTTCAGATGATTTAGTTGTTACTGATTGGTATGGAAAGGTTTTGCTGCGTTTTTCGATGTGTAAATCGTTTTGAACGAAACAAAGATATTAGGTTTTTTAATCTACCAAAAGTAATTCATTATCAGGGGGAAAAACTAGAGAGATGTCTAACGTAGAAGGGAAAATTGGGGGGGAGGGGGATATTTGGCCCGACTCGGAGTCAAACGGAGAGGTCAAAAACCCTGTGGTATACTCACCTCATTTTCATGAAGGTAATAATAATAATAATAATTTTAGAACTGGAGCAAGGTGCTCATTCTTATACAGCGAAGTGAACAGGAGTGTGAACACAGTGGCTCGACAATAGCCTAAACTTCATCGAGACTTAAAAAGTGCATTTACATTTGGGGATCTTTTGGAGCACGTTGTGCACGCACTTGGGACTCAGTCATTATGGGAAACACCTGATGCTGATTTGAGGGCAATCAGCAGACGCATATAAGGATGCTGATTTCACAGAGACTTTGCAAGTATTGTGTCAGCTATGCAGAGGTAGACGGATCTAAGTGCAGGAAGAGTGTTCATGAGGAGGCGTGATATTTACAAAAACAAAACGCAAACGAAACCAAAAGCAGAGTCATAAACATGGCAAGAAACCAACGTGACAGTGATAATAATACTTTGAGCCCAAATAGGAACACTCAAAAAAACCAACATCGGTGTCTGTTACATGAACCTAAGTCTAACATGTAACGGTTGACATTTAGGTCACTCAACAAAATTGTTTCTGGCTAAGTTAACACATTTTACTTGGGTGGAAATACTTTCCATAATTTTATTACGTTCACTGAACAAGTTATTTTTTGAGTGAATGAGCACCTTGCTGCAGTTCTGAAATGAAGGTATTTTTTCTTTTCTTACCTTTGTGGAAATGGAATGAGCATACTATAGGGTTTATTGACCTCTTCGTTGGACACTAAGTCCCAGCGAATGCCCCCCCCCCCCCCCCCTTTTTCCCTTGTATGTTGAGAAAGTTCTCAAGGTTTTTCCCCTGGTGATGAATTACTGTTGGTAAATTTAAAAAAAAATCATAATAATTGATGTCTTTGCTTCGTTCAAAACGATTTGCACATCCAAAAACGCAGCAAAACCTTCCCATACCGATCAATAACAACTAAATCATCTGAATGAAGTACTACAGGCGTGTTTCCTGTCATAGCCGTACCGTTGCTATGGGGTCACGTGATAGAGAAAGCCTCTTTAGTTATTAAAAATAACACAAGGGGGAAAACCTCTATCATTAAATATACTTTTAAAAAGTAAAAGAAAAAACGGCGGAAGCTGTTTTTGTGAACTTTCAGCACCTCGGACAGGGTCTTGTCTGACACAAACCCTTAATGACTGCAACGGATTTAAGACACGCAGCACCAACAATGTAATCTCAACAAAACGATTTTAATAAATTATTCAGCAAGCAAGCAATGGTATGGGTTTTTAATACTGAAAAATACGATTAATATATGTCCAAAGAACGGAGTGACAGATATTTAGTTAAACCGTTTTGTGAAAATTTAAATTAGCAGCACTTGATTGTTATATTTCGGAGAGGAGCATAAACACTGATTACATGGTGATGCAAGAAATAAAAAATGAAACAGTCTACCATAAATGTCTGCCTTTGTGTGTTCGGTCACTGGAAGCAGTAAATGTAAAAAAAAAAACAATACTTACCACAAAGAAGCCATGCTATAGAAACTGATTATAAACTCCAAAAAAGAAACAAGCTATTTGCACTTATAAACTCCCAATCAGCAGTAATAATAAGACATAACTGGACGAAGAGTGATTTACTCATAATTCATACCTTTTCTTGGCTTGGAAGACTTTGGGTTCTGCTAAAAGTGTCTCCTTCATTTATACTGATCAATTCAGCATCTGCAGGTGAAAATGACGCAGGGAAAACAACTACATCACTCTTCAATGTGTTCGAGTTAAAACACACATCATACTGTTGAGTAGATTTGGAGTAAGACCAGCTTCCATCAGGATGTGTGGTGATCACTGGGGCGCTGTATCTGCTGAAACTGCCATCTGTCCTGCAGCATTTTACAGCTATCAAACTGATCAGACTCAGTAGAAATATCACTGAAACTGACACAATGGCGATCAGCAGGTACATATTTAAATCCGAGAAAGTGTCCTCCTTTATCGGTGCATGTTTCAACTGAGTCTTGATGTCACCTGTGCTCTCAACAACCACAACATCAACAGACACAGTGGCTGAGAGTGAGGGCTCTCCATTATCAGAAACCAAAATGACCAGTGGGTGAGTTTTCAGGTCATTGTCACTCATTCTCCTCTTAGTCCTCATCTCTCCACTGCTGGTTCCGATCCGGAAGAGGTTGTTTCCTTTGGGTTCAGAGATGTGATAAGAAAGCAAGGCGTTATATCCAGAATCTGGGTCTACAGCTCTAATCTTGGCTACAAAGTAACCCACTTCAGCAGAATAGGGAATGTTCTCAGAATGAACCGATCCATGATCAGAATAGGGAGCAAGAATCCCGGGACTGTTGTCATTCTCATCCAGGATAAAAACATTCACGGTCACGTTACTGCTCAGTGGAGGAACACCGGAGTCTGTGGCCTGAACTTTAAACTGAAATGTTTTTAGTTCTTCATAATTAAATGACTGCAAACTATGAATATCTCCACTATCAGAGTTTATGTTGACCATAGATGTTACATAACTGTTTTTCGAGTTTTCTAGTAATGAATATGATATTCTAGCATTATCACCAACATCAGGATCAAAAGCAGATACTGTATGAATTACAGCCCCAACCTGGCTGTTCTCCTTTACATACACATTCATAACGGTGTCGTGAAAACGAGGCACGTTGTCATTTGCGTCAGAAATGTCTACAGTAATGACAGTGGTGCTGGACAGAGGTGGAGTCCCTTCATCAGTAGCTGAGAGACTGATGTTATATTGAGACACGCTCTCTCTGTCTAGTGGGCCATCGACAACTATAGAATATTTATTTTTGTAAGTATGCCGTATTTTAAACGGTACAGAACTGGGAACTTTTAATTTGACAGCACCGTTTTTACCAGCATCGCCATCTTTCACTGTGATCAAGCCAACCATTGTACCGGCGGCAGCGTCCTCTTTAATCACGTTAACCAAAGAATTAATGGAGATCTCTGGAACATTATCGTTAATGTCTACGATTTCCACTAAAACTTTACATAATGATGCTCGCGGTTTATGTCCTTTATCTTTTGCCTGTACACGAATTTCAGCTGCATTTTGCGTCTCATAATCGACAACACCCTTCACTGTAATCAGCCCAGTTTCGGGGTCAATATAAAATGCTTGCACTTGGTTATTCTTGTTTTGATTGACGAACGAATAAACGATCTCGCCGTTTTTGCCCTCGTCTATATCAGTAGCATGAACCGAAATCACGGATGTACCAAATGGAGAGTTTTCGGTGACACGGGCTTTGTAGAGAGCCTTACTAAAGACCGGAATATTATCATTTACATCTTCGACATTTATGATTATCTGCAAAGTGCCGGATCTGGGAGGTTTTCCTCCATCTACAGCAGTCAGCATGAGCTGAATCACAGGCTGTTTCTCTCGGTCTAAAGCTTTCTGTAGAACTAACTCACCGAACAAACTTTGGTCTCCGGTGCTCTGGACATCTAGAGAAAAGTGCTCATTTTGACTCAGCTTGTAACTGTTTACTGCGTGACTGCCCACATCTGCATCAAAGGCACTTGGCAGTGGAAACCTCTCCCCCGGAAATGCTGATTCTGAAATATTCAGTGCTGTTTTAGACACCGGAAACGTTGGCGTATTGTCGTTAATATCTACGACGTTAACTTCAAACCGATACATATTTAATGGTAAGTTAACAATCGCCTCTAATTCCAGTGAACATTTTGCCTCTCGGTTGCAGAGCTCCTCTCTGTCTATTCTTTGTTTAACTTGTAAAATGCCCGTTTTTAAATTAACGCCAAAATACCTCGCATTTGGTCCCGGAACGATTTCAAATCCTCGATGTCCAAGGTCTTGCACATTGAGATTTAAATCCTTGACTAGATTTCCGATTTCTGTTCCTGGGCTCGCCTCCTCCAAAACAGTGTATGCAATCTGCCCGTCCACCACACTCCAAGTCCAACACAATGAAACGCACAAAATCCACAGAATGACACAACTCCCCTTCAATACGGCCATCATCCGAAGTGTTACAGATATCTTTGGAAAACATAAATAACAACGGTCTGGAATGCGACGAATAAAAACAACTAAGGGTGAAACTATAATCCCAGGCTCGTCGCATATCTGGAACAAAGCCCTCTGTGTGGAGGAGGGACCGAGTCTGAAGGGAGGAGCCTCCGAAAAAAAAAAAATCATAACCGTGCAAGTGCAGGCGGCTAGAGACACCACGTGGAGAAGTGGCTCCACTATCATCAATATATTATACAGTGATGAAAACAAATCCAGTGATCGTATCGCAATAATAATAATAATAATAATAATAATAATAATAATAATAATAATAATAATAATAATTTACTACACGTGAGTCACACATCTGGTGCATCTGTGGCAGACGAGGAAACCCTTCAAATGGTGAAATTTTGTTATTTCTAATATATACAATTCTGGCAACTGCATGTTACCTCAAGAGAGAAAAGGGGGAAAGAGCATTTAACGATTCTGACCATTTAAAATTTCAAGTTCAATTCTACTGAACCATAACAAAACTTCGACTGTCTGAAATATATTGATATTTGAGGGTCAAATCTGCATTTCATTTAATATACAACAAATTAAATACACAAAATAGAAATATGACGAGTAGCTTTTATTCTTTGCTTAATGTCTGAGAGGCCATTCAGTCCCGCCCAACCAGCAGTCATAATATCGTTAATCATTATGTCCTTTATTTTTTTTACATAATAAATACAAACTTTTATAGATTATCAACAAATTATTATTTATGCAATTATCTATTTTAAGAATCCATAATAGCTCTGCTACTTTGTCATCACGTGAGTTAAAATACACCCACGGCATTTAAACACAAGCCTCATCGTCATCTCTTCAAGTGATTGATCTCTGTCCATTCTTTCAGTACTATGAAAAAAACACTCGCTGATGAAATCATGAGTTCTGTTGTGTTGGCTAAATTTCCACAATTTCTATCTGGTCATTTAAAAAAAATCTGTCTGCAGGCATCTGTAAAGAACATGTAAACACTCTTCTTTGGTATAATTATGTGAGGTGTGGAGGTGCACTGTGGTTACAAACAGACGAGTAGAAAAGTTTGGTTATGGAGAGACAAGCAGAAATATGACCATTTAGCAATGGAACATTGATATGAAACATAATACTGAGCTAACGAGGTTTTAGTCATCTTCAAAAAGAATTACTGTTTATATGGCAGTGTTTATTAAAGTAGCTGCAGAACCAACAAGTTTGCAGCCAGAAAGCCAGTGGGAAGGTTAAATATTAGCTCAGATGAAAAATAAATGTCCACTGTGTTTGGTAAAAGACTAAAAAAATCTTAAAGTAGGTATGAGAAAGCCCATCTGTTAAACTTATAGAAAAGATTCGGAACATGAAGTGGGTAAAAGTGGCAAATGTGATATTCAGGACCATGAACAGCAACATCAATCGGATTCGCAAAGGGAACTTTGTATGTAAGGTTGCAATTATAAATAACTTGTGAAATATACTCCAAAAATTATAGTTGGATAGCTTACCTTCTCTTTATTAGGGAGGGTTTGTGTTCTACTAAAAGTTTCTCCTTCGTTTATACTGATCAATTCAGCATCAGCAGGCGGAAATGACGCAGGGAAAACAACTACGTCACTCTTCAGTGTGTCCGAGCTAAAACACACATCATACTGTTGAGTAGATTTGGAGTAAGACCAGCTTCCATCAGGATGTGTGGTGATCACTGGGGCGCTGTATCTGCTGAAACTGCTATCTGTCCTGCAGCATTTTACAGCTATTATGAAGATCAGACTCAGTAAAAATATCACTGAAACTGACACAATG
Source organism: Neoarius graeffei (assembly GCF_027579695.1). Classification (NCBI taxonomy): domain Eukaryota; kingdom Metazoa; phylum Chordata; class Actinopteri; order Siluriformes; family Ariidae; genus Neoarius; species Neoarius graeffei. Next base: position 89,086,449 of record NC_083570.1, read on the forward strand.
GCAATCAGCAGATACATGTTTAAATCCGAGAAAGTGTCCTCCTTTATCGGTGCGTGTTTCAACTGAGTCTTGATGTCACCTGTGCTCTCAACAACCACAACATCAACAGACACAGTGGCTGAGAGTGAGGGCTCTCCATTATCAGAAACCAAAATGACCAGTGGGTGAGTTTTCAGGTCATTGTCACTCATTTTCCTCTTAGTCCTGATCTCTCCACTGCTGGTTCCGATCCGGAAGAGGTTGTTTCCTTTGGGTTCAGAGATGTGATAAGAAAGCAGGGCGTTATATCCAGAATCTGAGTCTACAGCTCTAATTTTGGCTACAAAGTAACCCGCTTCAGCAGAATAGGGAATGTTCTCAGAGTGAACAGATCCATGATCAGAATAGGGAGCAAGAATCCTGGGACTGTTGTCATTCTCATCCAGGATAAAAACATTCACAGTCACGTTACTGCTCAGTGGAGGAACACCAGAGTCTGTGGCCTGAACTTTAAACTGAATTTTTTTTAATTCTTCATAATTAAATGACTGCAAACTATGAATATCTCCACTATCAGAGTTTATGTTGACCATAGATGTTACATAACTGTTTTTCGAGTTTTCTAGTAACGAATATGATATTCTAGCATTATCACCAATATCAGGATCAAAAGCATATAATGTATGAATTACAGCCCCAACCTGACTGTTCTCCTTTACATACACATTCATTACGGTGTCATGAAAACGAGGCACGTTGTCATTTGCATCAGAAATGTCTACAGTAATGACAGTGGTGCTGGACAGAGGTGGAGTCCCTTCATCAGTAGCTGAGAGACTGATGTTATATTGAGACACGCTCTCTCTGTCTAGTGGGCCATCGACAACTACAGAATATTTATTTTTGTAAGTATGCTGTATTTTAAACGGTACAGAACTGGCAACTTTTAATTTGACAGCACCGTTTTTACCAGCATCGCCATCTTTCACTGTGATCAAGCCAACCATTGTACCGGCGGCAGCGTCCTCTTTAATCACGTTAACCAAAGAATTAACGGAGATCTCTGGAACATTATCGTTAATGTCAACGATTTCCACTAAAACTTTACATAATGCTGCTCGTGGTTCTTGTCCTTTATCTTTTGCCTGAACACGAATTTCAGCTGCATTTTGCGTCTCATAATCGACAACACCCTTCACTGTAATCAGCCCAGTTTCGGGGTCAATATAAAATGCTTGCACTTGGTTATTCTTGTTTTGATTAACGAACGAATAAACGATCTCGCCGTTTTTGCCCTCGTCTATATCAGTAGCATGAATCGAAATCACGGATGTACCAAATGGAGAGTTTTCGGTGACACGGGCTTTGTAGAGAGCCTTACTAAAGACCGGAATATTATCATTTACATCCCCGACATTTATGATTATCTGCAAAGTGCCGGATCTGGGAGGTTTTCCTCCATCTACAGCAGTCAGCATGAGCTGAATCACAGGCTGTTTCTCTCGGTCTAAAGCTTTCTGTAGAACTAATTCAGCGAACAAACTTTGATCTCCGGTGCTCTGGACATCTAGAGAAAAGTGCTCATTTTGACTCAGCTTGTAACTGTTTACTGCGTGACTGCCCACATCTGCATCAAACGCACTTGGCAGTGGAAACCTCTCCCCCGGAAATGCTGATTCTGAAATATTCAGCGCTGTTTTAGACACCGGAAACGTTGGCGTATTGTCGTTAATATCTACGACGTTAACTTCAAACCGATACATATTTAATGGTAAGTTAACAATCGCCTCTAATTCCAGTGAACATTTTGCCTCTCGGTTGCAGAGCTCCTCTCTGTCTATTCTTTGTTTAACTTGTAAAATGCCCGTTTTTAAATTAACGCCAAAATACCTCGCATTTGGTCCCGGAATGATTTCAAATCCTCGATGTCCAAGGTCTTGCACATTGAGATTTAAATCCTTGCCTAGATTTCCGATTTCTGTTCCTGGGCTCGCCTCCTCCAAAACAGTGTATGCAATCTGCCCGTCCACCACACTCCAAGTCCAACACAATGAAACGCCCAAAATCCACAGAATGACACAACTCCCCTTCAATACAGCCATCATCCGAAGTGTTACAGATATCTTTGGAAAACATAAATAACAACGGTCTGGAATGCGACGAATAAAAACAACTAAGGGTGAAACTATAATCCCAGGTTCGTCGCATATCTGGAACAAAGCCCTCTGTGTGGAGGAGGGACCGAGTCTGAAGGGAGGAGCCTCCGAAAAAAAAAAATCATAACCGTGCAAGTGCAGGCGGCTAGAGACACCACGTGGAGAAGTGGCTCCACTATCATCAATATATAATACAGTGATGAAAACAAATCCAGTGATTTTATTGCAAAAAAAGGATAATAATAATAATAATAATAATAATAATAATAATAATTATTATTATTATTATTATTATTATTATTATTATTTACTCCACGTGACTCACATATACGGCGGATATGTGGCAGACCAGGAACCCCTTCACATGGTGAAATTTTGACATTTCACCATATAATTCTTGCAACTTCATGTTACCTCAAGAGAGAAAATGGGGACGAGCATTTAACAATTTTGACCATTTAAAATTTCAAGTTCAATTCGACTGAACCTTAATAAGACAACCAGTGTCTGAAACAAACTGATATTTGAGAGTCAAATTGCATTCCATTTAATATACAATAAAGTAGATACACCAAATATCAATCTGACGAGTAGATTTTATTCTTTGCTGAATGTCTGACAGGCCATTCATTCCAGCTAACCAGCAGTCATTATATCTTTAATAATTATGTCTCTTATTTTTTATATAAAAGGACAAACCTTTATAGATAATTAACAAATCATCCATCCATTATCCTTCACCCATTATCCTATTCAGGATTGCAGGCAAGCAGGAGCCTATCCCATCTGACTATAGCCAAGAGGCGGGGTACACCCTGGACAAGTCATTGGATCATTGCACGGCTGAGACATAGTGACAAATAACCATTCCCACTCACATTCATGCCTACAGTCAATTTAGAGGCACCACTTAGCCTAACTTGCATGTCTTTGGACTGTGGGAGAAACCAGAGCACCCAGAGGAAACCCACACAGACACAAGGAGAACATTCAAACTCCACACAGAAAGGACCCGTCGACCACTGGGCTTGACCCCAGGCCCTTCTGGCTGTGAGAAGACAGTGCTAACCACTATGCCAATGTTCCGCCTTAACAAACCATTATCGATGGAATTATTTATTTATTTATTATCCCTAATAACTCTGCTTTCCTCTCAACACTATCTTATTTAAAATGATAATAATATATTCCTGAACTGATGCATCATCAATTTCTACATTTTTAAAATTATTAAGGAAAAACAACATTAATGTCAAGTTTTAATGAAGTGGAAATTCAACTATAGGAAATGAGTTCGCACTTTGATTATCAGCATCATTCAAATCAATTACTTTGTCATCACGTGAGTTAAAAGTCACCCACGGCGTTTAAACACAAGCCTCATCATCATCTCTTCAAGTGATTGATCTCTGTTCATTTTTTCAGTACTAGGGAAACACTCACTGCTTAAATCAGTAAGTTCTGTTGTGTTGGCTAAATTTCCAGTATTTATATGTGGTCATTTAAAAATCTGCCTGCAGGCATCTGTAAAGAACATGTAAACACTCTTCTTTGGTATAATGATGTGAAGTATGGAGGTGCATTGTGGTGACAAACAGAGGAGTAGACAAGTCTGTTTGCGAAGAGACAAGTAGAAATATGACCATTTAGCAATGGAACATTGATATGAAACATAATATTGAGCTACTGAGGTTTTAGACATCTTCATGTAGAATTACTGTTGATATGGAAGTGTTTATTAAACTAGCTGTAGAGCCAACAACTTTGCAGTCAGGAAGCCAGTGGGAAGGATTAGCCCAGATGAAAATAAATAAATAAATAAATAAATAAATGTCCACTGTGTTTGGCAAAAGATGAAAAAAAATTAAAGTAGACATGAGAAAACCTGTTTGCAAAACTTATCAAAAGATTTGGAACATGAAGTGGATAAAAGTGGAGAATGTGACATTCAGGACCATGGAGAGAAACATCATCTGGTTTCATGAAGGGAAATTGGTAGCTAAGGTTTTAATTATTAAGAACTTATGAAACATACTATAAAAATTATAGTTGGATAGCTTACCTTCTGTTTATTAGGGAGGGTTTGTGTTTGACTAAAAGAGTCTCCTTCGTTTATACTGATCAGTTCAGCTTCTGCAGGCGGAAATGGAGCAGGGAAAACAACTACATCACTTTTCATTGTGTCTGAGCTAAAACAGACATCATACTGTTGAGTAGATTTGGAGTAAGACCAGCTTCCATCAGGATGTGTGGTGATCACTGGGGCGCTGTATCTGCTGAAACTGCCATCGGTCCTGCAGCATTTTACAGCTATTAAACTGACCAGACTCAGTAAAAATATCACTGAAACTGACACAATGGCGATCAGCAGATACATGTTTAAATCCGAGAAAGTGTCCTCCTTTATCAGTGTGTGTTTCAACTGAGTCTTTATGTCACCTGTGCTCTCAACAACCACAACATCAACAGACACAGTGGCTGAGAGTGAGGGCTCTCCATTATCAGAAACCAAAATGACCAGTGGGTGAGCTTTCAGGTCATTGTCACTCATTCTCCTCTTAGTCCTGATCTCTCCACTGCTGGTTCCGATCTGGAAGAGGTTGTTTCCTTTGGGGTCAGAGATGTGATAAGAAAGCAGGGCGTTATATCCAGAATCTGGGTCTACAGCTCTAATCTTGGCTATAAAGTAACCCGCTTCAGCAGAATAGGGAATGTTCTCAGAGTGAACCGATCCATGATCAGAATAGGGAGCGAGAATCCCGGGACTGTTGTCATTCTCATCCAGGATAAAAACATTCACAGTCACGTTACTGCTCAGTGGAGGAACACCAGAGTCTGTGGCCTGAACTTTAAACTGAATTTTTTTTAATTCTTCATAATTAAATGACTGCAAACTATGAATATCTCCACTATCAGAGTTTATGTTGACCATAGATGGTACATAACTGTTTTTCGAGTTTTCTAGTAACGAATATGACATTCTAGCATTATCACCAACATCAGGATCAAAAGCAGATACTGTATGAATTACAGCCCCAACCTGACTGTTCTCCTTTACGTACACATTAATAACGCTGTCGTGAAAACGGGGTGCGTTGTCATTTGCATCAGAAACGTCTACAGTAATGACAGTGGTGCTGGACAGAGGTGGAGTCCCTTCATCAGTAGCTGAGAGACTGATGTTATATTGAGACACGCTCTCTCTGTCTAGTGGGCCATCGACAACTACAGAATATTTATTTTTGTAAGTATGCTGTATTTTAAACGGTACAGAATTGGCAACTTTTAATTTGACAGCACCGTTTTTACCAGCATCGCCATCTTTCACTGAGATCAGGCCAACCATTGTACCGGCGGCAGCGTCCTCTTTAATCACGTTCACCAAAGAATTAACGGAGATCTCTGGAACATTATCGTTAATGTCAACGATTTCTACTAAAACTTTACATAATGCTGCTCGTGGTTCTTGTCCTTTATCTTTTGCCTGAACACGAATTTCAGCTGCATTTTGCGTCTCAAAATCGACAACACCCTGCACTCTAATCAGCCCAGTTTCGGGGTCAATAGAAAATGCATCAAAATACTCATCACTGTTTTCAGTGACGAAAGAATAAACGATCTCGCCGTTTTTGCCCTCGTCTATATCAGTAGCATGAACCGAAATCACGGTTGTGCCAAATGGAGAGTTTTCGGTGACACGAGCTTTGTAGAGAGCCTTACTAAAGACCGGAATATTATCATTTACATCCCCGATATTTATGATTATCTGCAAAGTTCCGGATCTGGGAGGTTTTCCTCCATCTACAGCAGTCAGCATGAGCTGAATCACAGGCTGTTTCTCTCGGTCTAAAGCCTTCTGTAAAACTAATTCCACAGACATTCTTTGCTTTCTGCTGCTCTGGACATCTAGAGAAAAGTGCTCATTTTGACTCAGCTTGTAACTGTTTACTCCGTGACTGCCCACATCTGCATCAAACGCACTTGGCAGTGGAAACCTCTCCCCCGGAAATGCTGATTCTGAAATATTCAGTGCTGTTTTAGACACCGGAAACGTTGGCGTATTGTCGTTAATATCCACGACATTTACTTCAAACCGATACATATTTAATGGTAAGTTAACAATCGCCTCTAATTCCAGTGAACATTTTACCTCTCGGTTGCAGAGCTCCTCTCTGTCTATTCTTTGTTTAACGTGTAAAATGCCCGTTTTTAAATTAACGCCAAAATACCTCGCATTTGGTCCCGGAATGATTTCAAATCCTCGATGTCCAAGGTCTTGCACATTGAGATTTAAATCCTTGCCTAGATTTCCGATTTCTGTTCCTGGGCTCGCCTCCTCCAAAACAGTGTATGCAATCTGCCCGTCCACCACACTCCAAGTCCAACACAATGAAACGCCCAAAATCCACAGAATGACACAACTCCCCTTCAATACGGCCATCATCCGAAGTGTTACAGATATCTTTGGAAAACATAAATAACAACGGTCTGGAATGCGACGAATAAAAACAACTAAGGGTGAAACTATAATCCCAGGTTCGTCGCATATCTGGAACAAAGCCCTCTGTGTGGAGGAGGGACCGAGTCTGAAGGGAGGAGCCTCCAAAAAAAAAAAAAAATCATAACCGTGCAACTGCAGGCGGCTAGAGACACCACGTGGAGAAGTGGCTCCACGATCATCAATATATAATACAGTGATGAAAACAGATCCAATTATTATATCGCAATAATAATAATAATAATAATAATAATTTACTCCACGTGAGTCACACATCTGGTGCATGGTAGACGAGGAAACCCCTTCACATTGTGAAATTTTGTCCTTTCTAATATATATATATATATATATATATATATATATATATATATATATTATATTATTATATATTATTATATATATATATTATATATTATATATATATATATATATATATATATATATATATAAAATATATATATATATATATATATATATATATATATATATATATATATATATATATATATATATATATATATATATTTCTTCCAACCGCCTGTTTCATCAAGAGCGAAAAGGGGGAAAGAGCATTTAATGATTTTGACCATTTAAAATTTCAATTTCGACTGAACAGTCGACAAGACATCGACTGTCTGAAACAATCTGATATTTGAGGGTCAAATCTACATTTAATTTTGCATACAGTAAATTAAATACACAACATTGAAATGTGACGTGTAGCATTTATTCTTTGCTTAATGACTGACAGGCCATTCAGTCCCACCCAATCAGCAGTTATTATATGTTTAATCATTAGGTCCCTTATTTTTTATATAAAAAAGACAAACATTTAAAGATTATTAACAAATTATTACTTATGTAATTATCTATTTTAATAGTCCCTAATCGCTGTGCTTTCCTCTCAACAATATCTTATTTAAAATGATAATAATATATTCCTGAGTTGACGCCTCATCAATTTCTACATTTATAACATAATTAAGGAAAAACAACATTACTGTCAAGTTTTAATGAAATTTAAACAATAGGAAATGAGTTCGCCCTTTATTGGCATCATTCACATCAGTCACTTTGTCATCATGTGACGTAGAAAACACGTATGGCATTTCAACATGAGCCTCATTGTCATCTCTTCAAGTGATTGATCTCTGTCCATTCTTTCACCAATATGGAAACAATCACTGATTAATTCAGTGAGTTCTTTTGTGTCGGCTAAATTTCAAGTATATATCTGGTCATTTAAACACTTAAAAATCTTACTGCAGCAATCTATAAACAGCATGTAAACACTCCTCTTTTTCGTTATGATGATTTGAGGTGAGCAGGTGCATTGTGGTTACAAACAGACGAGTAGACATATGACCATTTAGCAATGGAACACTGATATGAAACATAATATTGAACTACTAAGGTTTTAGAGCTCTTCATGCAGAATTACTGTTTATATGGCAGTGTTTATTAACTGAGCTGTAGAACCAACAAGTTTTTTAACCAAAAAGCCAGTGGGAAGGTAAAATATTAGCCCATATGAAAAATAAATGTCCACTGTGCTTGGTAAAAGATTAAAAAAATCTTAAAATAGATATGAGAAAGCCCGTCTGTGAAACTCATAGAAAAGATTCGGAACATGAATTGGGTAAAAGTGGCAAATATGATATTCAGGACCATAGACAGCAACATCAACGGGATTTGCGAAGGGAAATTTATATGTAAGGTTTTAATTATCAATAACTTATGAAATATACGACAAAAATTATAGTTGGATAGCTTACCTTCTCTTTATTAGGGAGGGTTTGTGTTCTACTAAACGTTTCTCCTTCATTTATACTGATTAATTCAGCATCTGCAGGTGGAAATGACGCAGGGAAAACAACTACATCACTCTTCAGTGTGTCTGAGCTAAAACACACATCATACTGTTGAGTAGATTTGGAGTAAGACCAGCTTCCATCAGGATGTGTGGTGATCACTGGGGCGCTGTATCTGCTGAAACTGCCATCGGTCCTGCAGCATTTTACAGCTATTAAACTGATCAGACTCAGGAGAAATATCACTGAAACTGACACAATGGCGATCAGCAGATACATGTTTAAATCCGAGAAAGTGTCCTCCTTTATCGGTGAGTGTTTCAACTGAGTCTTTATGTCACCTGTGCTCTCAACAACCACAACATCAACAGACACAGTGGCTGAGAGTGAAGGCTCTCCATTGTCAGAAACCAAAATGACCAGTGGGTGAGTTTTCAGGTCATTGTCACTCATTCTCCTCTTAGTCCTGATCTCTCCACTGCTAGTTCCGATCCGGAAGAGGTTGTTTCCTTTGGGTTCAGAGATGTGATAAGAAAGCAGGGCGTTATATCCAGAATCAGAGTCTACAGCTCTAATCTTGGCTACAAAGTAGCCCGCTTCAGCAGAATAGGGAATGTTCTCAGAGTGAACAGATCCATGATCAGAATAGGGAGCGAGAATCCCGGGACTGTTGTCATTCTCATCCAGGATAAAAACATTCACAGTCACATTACTGCTCAGTGGAGGAACACCAGAGTCTGTGGCCTGAACTTTAAACTGAATGTTTTTTAATTCTTCATAATTAAATGACTGCAAACTATGAATATCTCCACTATCAGAGTGTACATTGACCATAGATGATACATAACCGTTTTTCGAGTTTTCTAGTAATGAATATGATATTCTAGCATTATCACCAACATCAGGATCAAAAGCAGATACTGTATGAATTACAGCCCCAACCTGACTGTTTTCTTTTACATACACATTAATAACGGTGTCGTGAAAACGAGGTGCGTTGTCATTTGCATCAGAAACGTCTACAGTAATGACAGTGGAACTGGACAGAGGTGGAGTCCCTTCATCAGTAGCTGAGAGACTTATGTTATATTGAGACACGCTCTCTCTGTCTAGTGGGCCGTCAACAACTATAGAATATTTATTTTTGTAAGTATGCTGTATTTTAAACGGTACAGAATTGGCAACTTTTAATTTGACAGCACCGTTTTTACCAGCATCGCCATCTTTGACTGTGATCAAGCCAACCATTGTACCGGCGGCAGCGTCCTCTTTAATCACGTTAACCAAAGAATTAACGGAGATCTCTGGAACATTATCATTCATGTCAACGATTTCCACTAAAACTTTACATAATGATGCTCGCGGTTTATGTCCTTTATCTTTTGCCTGAACGCGAATTTCAGCTGCATTTTGCGTCTCATAATCGACAACACCCTTCACTGTAATCAGCCCAGTTTCGGGATCAATAGAAAATGCTTCAATATGCTCATCACTGTTTTGATTGAAGAAAGAATACACGATCTCGCCGTTTTTGCCCTCGTCTATATCAGTAGCATGAACCGAAATCACGGATGTACCAAATGGAGAGTTTTCGGTGACACGAACTTTGTAGAGAGCCTTACTAAAGACCGGAATATTATCATTTACATCTTCAACATTTATGATTATCTGCAAAGTGCCGGATCTGGGAGGTTTTCCTCCATCTATAGCAGTCAGCATGAGCTGAATCACAGGCTGTTTCTCTCGGTCTAAAGCTTTCTGTAGAACTAATTCAGCAGACATTTTTTGTTCTCTGCTGCTCTGGACATCTAGAGAAAAGTGCTCATTTTGACTCAGCTTGTAACTATTTACTCCGTGACTGCCCACATCTGCATCAAACGCACTTGGCAATGGAAACCTCTCCCCCGGAAATGCTAATTCTGAAACATTCAGTGCTGTTTTAGACACCGGAAACGTTGGCGTATTGTCGTTAATATCTACGACGTTAACTTCAAACCGATACATATTTAATGGTAAGTTAACAATCGCCTCTAATTCCAGTGAACATTTTGCCTCTCGGTTGCAGAGCTCCTCTCTGTCTATTCTTTGTTTAACTTGTAAGATGCCCGTTTTTAAATTAACGCCAAAATACCTCGCATTTGGTCCCGGAATGATTTCAAATCCTCGATGTCCAAGGTCTTGCACATTGAGATTTAAATCCTTGCCTAGATTTCCGATTTCTGTTCCTGGGCTCGCCTCCTCCAAAACAGTGTATGCAATCTGCCCGTCTACCACACTCCAAGTCCAACACAATGAAACGCCCAAAATCCACAGAATGACACAACTCTCCTTCAATACGGCCATCATCCGAAGTGTTACAGATATCTTTGGAAAACATAAATAACAACGGTCTGGAATGCGACGAATAAAAACAACTAAGGGTGAAACTATAATCCCAGGTTCGTCGCATATCTGGAACAAAGCCCTCTGTGTGGAGGAGGGACCGAGTCTGAAGGGAGGAGCCTCTAGGAAAAAAAAATCATAACCGTGCAAGTGCAGGCGGCTAGAGACACCACGTGGAGAAGTGACTCCACTATCATCAATATATAATACAGTGATGAAAACAAATCCAGTGATTGTATCGCAATAATAATAATAATAATAATAATAATAATAATAATAATAATAATTATTATTATTATTATTATTATTATCATTGCGCCATATATGGCGGATATTATTATTATTATTATTATTATTATTATTATTATTATTATTATTATGGCGCCATATATGGCGGACATGTGGCAGACGAGGAAACCCTTCACATGGTGAAATTTTGTTATTTCTAATATATATAATTCTGGCAACTGCATGTTACCTCAAGAGAGAAAAGGTGGAAAGAGCATCTAACGATTCTGACCATTTAAACTTTCAAGCTCAATTCCACTGCACCATAACAAGACAACCACTGTCTGAAACAAACTGATATTCTCTCATCTCATCTCATTATCTCTAGCCGCTTTATCCTTCTACAGGGTCGCAGGCAAGCTGGAGCCTATCCCAGCTGACTACGGGCGAAAGGCGGGGTACACCCTGGACAAGTCGCCAGGTCATCACAGGGCTGACACATAGACACAGACAACCATTCACACTCACATTCACACCTACGGTCAATTTAGAGTCACCAGTTATCCTAACCTGCATGTCTTTGGACTGTGGGGGAAACCGGAGCACCCGGAGGAAACCCACGCGGACACGGGGAGAACATGCAAACTCCGCACAGAAAGGCCCTCGTTGGCCATGGGGCTCGAACCCAGGACCTTCTTGCTGTGAGGCGACAGCGCTAACCATTACACCACCGTGCCGCCCCCAAACTGATATTTGAGGGTCAAATCTGCATTTAATTTAATATACAATAAATTAGATACACAAAATAGAAATATGACGAGTAGCTTTTATTCTTTGCTTAATGTCTGACAGGCCATTCAGTCCTGCCCAACCACCAGTCATTATATCTTTAATCATTATGTCCCTTATGCTTGATATAATGTAGACAAACCTTTATAGATTATTAAAAAATCATTATTCTTGTACTTATCTATTTTAAGAATGCCTAATAATTCTGCTTTCCTCTCAGGACTATCTTATTTAGAATGATAATAATATATTCCTGAGTTGATGCCTCATCAATTTTCTACATTTGTAACTTAGGGTGTATTCAGACCAGGATAGTTCGATAGTTCACTTGCTTTGGTCCAAACCAAATGTTTTTTTTATTTTTTAATTTTGGTGCAGTTCGCTTTCACACTGTACATTTTAGTAAGCAGACCAAAATCTGTCAACAAAGCCATGCACCCTGAGGTCGTTCAGCTATTGGTCAGAGACGACACGTGCACAAAGCGCTGTTCTGCAGAGCGCGTGAACCCCTTCTCCTTCATTTTCTCACTGAATACAGCAAACATGTCGGCATTTTTGTGTGTTCTCTCCAAAAGCTCAGATATGTGGACATCTGCCCATATATCCACAAGGGTATGCGTTTCTTCCTTGGCCCACGTTTGCCCCCTACTCATTTTTTGTACTCTGTAGTCTAGCCTACCACTGGTCTGAATGACTGAACGACTGTTGTAAGGTTCCCTTGACAACCGAAACAGTGTTTGCACTTTGCAGTGGAGTGTCAAGACTCTGTTTCCCATAATGCTCGACAAATGACGGAAGCTCCCGAGGTACAAAAAAGCAAAGCTGTCGGATTAGGTCCGGTCTGCTTTCACACCTCCAAAAGGTCCGCACCAGGGTTCCTTTGGTCCGGACCGAGTCCGACCTTGCAGCTCGGTCTTGGTCCGCTTGTTTGGTCCGGACCAGAGTTCGGTGGTTTGTATTCAGACCAACCCAAAAGGTCTGGAGCAAGGGAAATTTGGTTCGTTTGGTCGTTTGGTCCGGACCAACAACGTAGGTGTGAATACGCCCTTAATTAAGGAAAAACAACATGATTGTCAAGTTTTCATGAAATTTACATTTAACAGTAGGAAATGATTTTGCACTTTGATTATCAGCATCATTCACATCAGTCACTTTGTCAGGAAGTGAGGTAAAAGACACCCACAACACTCATCATCATGTCTTCAAGTGATTCATCTCTGTCCATTCTGGAAACAATCACTGATTAATTCACTGAGTTCAGTTGGGTCGGCGAAATTTCCAGTCTTCATAGTGTGTGTGTGTGTGTATATATATATATATATATATATATATATATATATATATATATATATATATATGGTTAAATTATGACGTGAGGTGTGCAGGTACATTGTGTTTTCATACAGACGAGTCAACAAGTCTGGTTACAAAACAGGCAAATAGAAATATGACCATTTAGCTATGAAGAACAATAAGAATGCCTTTATTGTTACTGCACAAATGTACAACTAAATTTAGTTAATTGTAGGCGAGTAACGCCCCTCAGACGAGTGCACCGTCGCTCTTAGGCACTTCAGCCCAAGGCTGTCCCATGTTAACCTAACTGCATGCCTTTGGACTGTGGGGGAAACCAGAGCACCCGAAAGAAACCCACATAGACATGGGGAGAACATGCAAACTCCACACAGAAAGGTCCCTTTCAGCCAATGGGTTCAAACCCAGAACCTTCTTGCTGTCAGGTGACAGTGATAACCACTACACCACTGTGCTGCCCAAAGGAACAATGATATGAAACATAATACTGAGCTACTGATGTTTTAGTCATCGTCATGTAGAATTACTGTTTATATGGCAGTGTTTATTAAACTAGCTGTAGAGCCAACAAGTTTGCAGCCCGAAAGCCAGTGGGATGGTTAAATATTAGCCCAGATAAAAAATAAATGTCCACTGTGTTTGGTAAAAGATTTAAAAAATCTTAAAGTAGGTATGAGAAGGCCCATCTATGAAACTTATAGAAAAGATTCGGAACATGAAGTAGGTAAAAAGGGCGAATGTGATATTCAGGACCATGGACAGCATCATCAATGGGATTCGCGAAGGGAAATTTGTATGTAAAGTTTTAATTATCAATACCTTATGAAATATACTCCAAAAATTATAGTTGGATAGCTTACCTTCTCTTTATTAGGGAGGGTTTGTGTTCTACTAAACGTTTCTCCTTCATTTATACTGATTAATTCAGCATCTGCAGGTGGAAATGACGTAGGGAAAACAACTACATCACTCTTCAGTGTGTCTGAGCTAAAACACACATCATACTGTTGAGTAGATTTGGAGTAAGACCAGCTTCCATCAGGATGTGTGGTGATCACTGGGGCGCTGTATCTGCTGAAACTGCCATCGGTCCTGCAGCATTTTACAGCTATTAAACTGATCAGACTCAGTAAAAATATCACTGAAACTGACACAATGGCGATCAGCAGATACATGTTTATATCTGAGAAAGTGTCCTCCTTTATCGGTGCATGGTTCATCTGAATATTGATGTCACCTGTGTTCTCAACAACCACAACATCAACAGACACAGTGGATGACAGTGAGGGCTCTCCGTTATCAGAAACCAAAATGACCAGTGGGTGAGCTTTCAGGTCATTGTCACTCATTCTCCTCTTAGTCCTGATCTCTCCACTGCTGGTTCCGATCAAGAAGAGGTTGTTTCCTTTGGGTTCAGAGATGTGATAAGAAAGCAAGGCGTTATATCCAGAATCTGGGTCTACAGCTCTAATTTTGGCTACAAAGTAACCCGCTTCAGCAGAATAGGGAATGTTCTCAGAGTGAACCGATCCATGATCAGAATAGGGAGTGAGAATCCCAGGACTGTTGTCATTCTCATCCAGGATAAAAACATTCACAGTCACGTTACTGCTCAGTGGAGGAACACCAGAGTCTGTGGCCTGAACTTTAAACTGAAATGTTTTTAATTCTTCATAATTAAATGACTGCAAACTATGAATATCTCCACTATCAGCGTTTATGTTGACCATAGATGTTACGTAACTGTTTTTTGAGTTTTCTAGTAATGAATATGACATTCTAGCATTATCACCAACATCAGGATCAAAAGCAGATACTGTACGAATTACAGCCCCAACCTGACTGTTCTCTTTTATATACACATTCATAACAGGGTCGTGAAAACAGGGCGCATTGTCATTTGCATCAGAAACGTCTACAGTAATGACAGTGGTGCTGGACAGAGGTGGAGTCCCTTCATCAGTAGCTGAGAGACTGATGTTATATTGAGACACGCTCTCTCTGTCTAGTGGGCCATCGACAACTATAGAATATTTATTTTTGTAAGTATGCTGTATTTTAAACGGTACAGAATTGGCAACTTTTAAATTGACAGCACCGTTTTTACCAGCATCGTCATCTTTGACAGTGATCAAGCCAACCATTGTACCGGCGGCAGCGTCCTCTTTAATCACGTTCACCAAAGAATTAACGGAGATCTCTGGAACATTATCGTTAATGTCAACGATTTCCACTAAAACTTTACATAATGCTGCTCGAGGTTTTTGTCCTTTATCTTTTGCCTGAATACGAATTTCAGCTGCATTTTGCGTCTCATAATCGACAACACCCTGCACTCTAATCAGCCCAGTTTCGGGGTCAATAGAAAATGCATCAAAATGTTCATCACGGTTTTCATTGACGAAAGAATAAACGATCTCGCCGTTTTTGCCCTCGTCTATATCAGTAGCATGAACCGAAATCACGGATGTACCAAATGGAGAGTTTTCGGTGACACGAGCTTTGTAGAGAGCCTTACTAAAGACCGGAATATTATCATTTATATCTTCAACATTTATAATTATCTGCAAAGTTCTGGATCTGGGAGGTTTTCCTCCATCTACAGCAGTCAGCATGAGCTGAATCACAGGCTGTTTCTCTCGGTCTAAAGCTTTCTGTAAAACTAATTCCACAGACATTCTTTGCTCTCTGTTGCTCTGGACATCTAGAGAAAAGTGCTCATTTTGACTCAGCTTGTAACTGTTTACTCCGTGACTGCCCACATCTGCATCAAAGGCACTTGGCAGTGGAAACCTCTCCCCCGGAAATGCTAATTCTGAAATATTCAGTGCTGTTTTAGACACCGGAAACGTTGGCGTATTGTCGTTAATATCTACGACGTTAACTTCAAACCGATACATATTTAATGGTAAGTTAACAATCGCCTCTAATTCCAGTGAACATTTTGCCTCTCGGTTGCAGACCTCCTCTCTGTCTATTCTTTGTTTAACTTGTAAGATGCCCGTTTTTAAATTAACGCCAAAATACCTCGCATTTGGTCCCGGAACGATTTTAAATCCTCGATGTCCAAGGTCTTGCACATTGAGATTTAAATCCTTGACTAGATTTCCGATTTCTGTTCCTGGGCTCGCCTCCTCCAAAACAGTGTATGCAATCTGCCCGTCCACCACACTCCAAGTCCAACACAATGAAACGCACAAAATCCACAGAATGACACAACTCCCCTTCAATACGGCCATCATCCGAAGTGTTACAGATATATTTGGAAAACATAAATAACAACGGCCTGGAATGCGACGAATAAAAACAACTAAGGGTGAAACCATAATCCCAGGTTCGTCGCATATCTGGAACAAAGCCGTCTGTGTGGAGGAGGGACCGAGTCTGAAGGGAGGAGCCTCCAAAAAAAAAAAATCATAACCGTGCAAGTGCAGGCGGCTAGAGACACCACGTGGAGAAGTGGTTCCACTATCATCAATATATAATACAATGATGAAAACAAATCCAGTGATTGTATCGCAATAATAATAATAATAATAATAATTTACTCCACGTGAGTCACACACCTGGTGTATCTGTGGCAGACGAGGAAACCCCTTCACATAGTTAAATTTTGTCATTTCTAATATATATAGTTCTTGAAACCTCCTGTTTCCTCAAGAGCGAAAAGGGGGAAAGAGCATTTAACGATTTTGACCATTTAAAATTTCAACTTCAATTTGACTGAACCATAACAAGATATCGACTGTCTGAAACAAATTGATATTTGAGGTTCAAATCTACATTTAATTTTGTGTACAATAAATTAAATACACAAAATTGAAATGTGACGAGTTGCTTTTATTTTTTATCTGACAGACCATTCAGTCCCGCCGAACCAGCAGTCCTTATATGTTTAATCATTATGTCCCTTATTTTTTTATTTAAAAAAGACAATCCTCTATAGATTATTAACAAATTATTATTTATGTAATTATAGCGGCCTCCACAATTATTAGCACCCCTGGTTAAGATGTGTTAAAAACCTTAAAATAAATTCAATTTTTATTGCAGAAGCATAATCTCACACTGAAAATTGTAGAAAAATGAAACCGTTAACTCAAGTGAATAAAAAATCCCTGACTAAGAAATAATTATTTTTCATAAAATCACCTGTTCCACAATTATTGGCACCCATAACAATTCCTAGAAAATAAATGTAATTGAAGCATTTCTGTCATTTCTACTGTAGTTTATAAAGTTGATCAGAGTATCTAGGAACCTTTAATTAGTAATTCATCACATCCTGTTTCCCTGGGGTATAAATGTGACGTGACACAGAGGCCTATTTCTCTTATCCACTCTTCAACATGGGAAAGACAAGAGAACACACCATTCAAGTAAGGCAGATGTGTGTCGACCTTCATAAGTCAGGCAATGGCTACAAGAAAATAGCCACTCACCTACACCTGCCCATATCTACACTCAGAGGAATCATCAAGAAGTTTAAAACAACTGGAACAGTGGCAAAGAAGCCTGGACGAGGATGCAAATTTATCTTGCCACCACGCACAGTGAGGAGGATTGTAAGAGAAGTAAAAAGTTCTCCAAAGCTCACTGTTAGAGAATTGCATCAAAGAGTAGCATCTTGGAGTCACAAAGTCTCCATAACAACCATCAGGCGCTATCTACATGCCAACAAGCTGTTTGGGAGGCATGCATGGAAAAAGCCTTTTCTCACTTACAAGCATAAACGTAAATGTCTGGAGTTCACGAAGCGGTATTGGGACTTCAACTGGGACTGTGTGCTTTGGTCAGATGAGACCAAGATAGAGCTTTTTGGCAACAAACACTCTAAGTGGGTCTGGCATAACACAAAAGATGAGTATGCGGAAAAGCACCTCATGCCCACTGTGAAGTACGGGGGAGGATCGGTGAAGCTGTGGGCCTGTTTCTCTTCCAAAGGCCCCGGAAACCTTTTTAGGGTGCATGGCATCATGAACTCTTTGAAATACCAGGACATTTTAAATCAAAATCTGGTGGCCTCTGCCCGAAATCTGAAGATGGGTCGTCACTGGCTCTTTCAGCAAGATAATGACCCAAAAGATGTGGCCAAATCTACACAAAAATGGTTCACCAGACACAAAATCAAGCTCCTCCCATGGCCATCTGTGTCCCCAGACCTCAACCCAATTCAAAACCTGTGGGGTGAGCTGAAGAGGAGAGTGCATAGGAGAGGACCCAGGACTCTGAACAATTTAGAGAGATTGTGCAAAGAAGAATGGTCGAAGATCCCTCTCTCTGTATTCTCCCATCTTGTGAAATGGTATAGGAGAAGATTAAGTGCTGTCTTGTTGGAAAAATGGGGTTGTACAAAGTATTAACATCAGGGGTGCCAATAATTGTGGCACACATGATTTAATGTAAAATAATTATTTTTTAATGTGGGATTTTTTTCACAGTGAATAAATGCACTTGCATTAAAGGTTGGATTTTTATCTTTTTTTGCACTGATGTCCTATATAATTAAAAAAATATATTAGAAACCTGAGAACACATCTTAACGAGGGGTGCCAATAATTGTGGAGGGCGCTGTATCTATTTTAAGAATCTGTAATAGCTCTGCTTTCCTCTCAACAATATCTTATTTAAAATGATAATAATATATTCCTGAGTTGACGCCTCATCAATTTCTACCTTTATAACATAATTAAGGAAAAACAACATTACTGTCAGGGGTGGCACGGTGGTGTAGTGGTTAGTGCTGTCGCCTCACAGCAAGAAGGTCCGGGTTCGAGCCCCGTGGCCGGCGAGGGCCTTTCTGTGTGGATTTTGCATGTTCTCCCCGTGTCCGCGTGGGTTTCCTCCGGGTGCTCCGGTTTCCCCCACAGCCCAAAGACATGCAGGTTAGATTAACTGGTGACTCTAAATTGACCGTAGGTGTGAATGTGAGTGAGAATGGTTGTCTGTGTCTATGTGTCAGCCCTGTGATGACCTGGTGACTTGTCCAGGGTGTACCCCGCCTTTCGCCCATAGTCAGCTGGGATAGGCTCCAGCTTGCCTGCGACCCTGTAGAACAGGATAAAGTGGCTACAAATAATGAGATGAGATGAGAACATTACTGTCAAGTTTTAATGAAATTTAAACAATAGGAAATGAGTTCGCACTTTATTAGGATCATTCACATCAGTCACTTTGTCATCACGTGACGTAAATGACACCCATGACATTTCAACATGAGCCTCAATGTCATCTCTTCATGTGATTGATCTCTGGCCATTCTTTCACCAATATGGAAACAATCACTGATTAATTCAGTGAGTTCTTTTGTGTCAGCTAAATTTCAAGTATTTATATCTGGTCATTTAAACACTTAAAAATCTTTGTGCAGCAATCTATAAAGAGCATGTAAACACTCTTCTTTGTTATGATGATGTGAGGTGAACAGGTGCATTGTGGTTACAAACAGATGAGTAGACATATGACCATTTAGCAAAGGAACAATGATATGAAACATAATGAGCTACTGAGGTTTTAGACATCTTCATGCAGAATTACTGTTTATATGGCAGTGTTTATTAAACTAGCTGTAGAGCCAACAAGTTTGCAGCCAGAAAGCCAGTGGGAAGGTTAAATATTAGCCCAGATGAAAAACAAATGTCCACTTTGTTTGGTATAAGATTAAAAAAAATCTTAAAATAGATATCAGAAAGCCTGTCTGTGAAACTTAGAAAAGATTCGGAACATGAAGTGGGTAAAAGTGGCGAATGTGATATTCAGGACCATAGACAGCAACATCAACGGGATTTGCAAAGGGAAATTTGTATGTAAGGTTTTAATTATCAATAACTTATGAAAAATATGACAAAAAATATAGTTGGATAGCTTACCTTCTCTTCATTAGGGAGGGTTTGTGTTCTACTAAACGTTTCTCCTTCATTTATACTAATCAATTCAGCATCTGCAGGTGGAAATGACGCAGGGAAAACAACTACATCACTCTTCAGTGTGTCCGAGCTAAAACACACATCATACTGTTGAGTAGATTTGGAGTAAGACCAGCTTCCATCAGGATGTGTGGTGATCACTGGGGCGCTGTATCTGCTGAAACTGCTATTGGTCCTGCAGCATTTTACAGCTATTAAAATGATCAGACTCAGTAGAAATATCACTGAAACTGACACAATGGCAATCAGCAGATACATGTTTAAATCCGAGAAAGTGTCCTCCTTTATCGGTGTGTGTTTCAACTGAGTCTTTATGTCACCTGTGCTCTCCACAACCACAACATCAACAGACACAGTGGCTGAGAGTGAGGGCTCTCCATTATCAGAAACCAAAATGACCAGTGGGTGAGTTTTCAGGTCATTGTCACTCATTCTCCTCTTAGTCCTGATCTCTCCACTGCTGGTTCCGATCCGGAAGAGGTTGTTTCCTTTGGGTTCAGAGATGTGATATGAAAGCAGGGCGTTATATCCAGAATCCGCGTCTACAGCTCTAATCTTGGCTGCAAAGTAGCCTGCTTCAGCAGAATAGGGAATGTTCTCAGAGTGAACAGATCCATGATCAGAATAGGGAGTGAGAATCCTGGGACTGTTGTCATTCTCATCCAGGATAAAAACATTCACAGTCACGTTGCTGCTCAGTGGAGGAACACCAGAGTCTGTGGCCTGAACTTTAAACTGAATTTTTTTTAATTCTTCAAAATTAAATGACTGCAAACTATGAATATCTCCACTATCAGAGTTTATGTTGACTATAGATGTTATGTAACTGTTTTTTGAGTTTTCTAGTAATGAATATGATATTCTAGCATTATCACCAACATCAGGATCAAAAGCAGATACTGTATGAATTACAGCCCCAACCTGACTGTTCTCTTTTACATACACATTAATAACGGTGTCGTGAAAACGAGGTGCGTTGTCATTTGCATCAGAAATGTCTACAGTAATGACAGTGGTACTGGACAGAGGTGGAGTCCCTTCATCAGTAGCTGAGAGACTTATGTTATATTGAGACACGCTCTCTCTGTCTAGTGGGCCATCGACAACTACAGAATATTTATTTTTGTAAGTATGCTGTATTTTAAACGGTACAGAATTGGCAACTTTTAATTTGACAGCACCGTTTTTACCAGCATCGCCATCTTTCACTGTGATCAAGCCAACCATTGTACCGGCGGCAGCGTCCTCTTTAATCAGGTTAACCAAAGAATTAACGGAGATCTCTGGAACATTATCGTTAATGTCAACGATTTCCACTAAAACTTTACATAATGCTGCTCGCGGTTCTTGTCCTTTATCTTTTGCCTGAATACGAATTTCAGCTGCATTTTGCGTCTCATAATCGACAACACCCTTCACTGTAATCAGCCCAGTTTCGGGATCAATATAAAATGCTTGCACTTGCTTATTGTTGTTTTGATTGAAGAAAGAATAAACGATCTCGCCGTTTTTGCCCTCGTCTATATCAGTAGCATGAACCGAAATCACGGTTGTGCCAAATGGAGAGTTTTCGGTGACACGGGCTTTGTAGAGAGCCTTACTAAAGACCGGAATATTATCATTTACATCCCCAACATTTATGATTATCTGCAAAGTGCCGGATCTGGGAGGTTTTCCTCCATCTACAGCCGTCAGCATGAGCTGAATCACAGGCTGTTTCTCTCGGTCTAAAGCTTTATGCAGAACTAATTCAACAGACAAACTTTGATCTCCGGTACTCTGGACATCTAGAGAAAAGTGCTCATTTTGACTCAGCTTGTAACTGTTTACTGCGTGACTGCCCACATCTGCATCAAACGCACTCGGCAGTGGAAACCTCTCCCCCGGAAATGCTAATTCTGAAATATTCAGTGCTGTTTTAGACACCGGAAACGTTGGCGTATTGTCGTTAATATCTACGACGTTAACTTCAAACCGATACATATTTAATGGTAAGTTAACAATCGCCTCTAATTCCAGTGAACATTTTGCCTCCTGGTTGCAGAGCTCCTCGCGGTCTATTCTTTGTTTAACATGTAAAATGCCCGTTTTTAAATTAACGCCAAAATACCTCGCATTTGGTCCCGGAATGATTTCAAATCCTCGATGTCCAAGGTCTTGCACATTGAGATTTAAATCCTTGACTAGATTTCCGATTTCTGTTCCTGGGCTCGCCTCCTCCAAAACAGTGTATGCAATCTGCCCGTCCACCACACTCCAAGTCCAACACAATGAAACGCCAAAAATCCACAGAATGACACAACTCCCCTTCAATACGGCCATCATCCGAAGTGTTACAGATATCTTTGGAAAACATAAATAACAACGGTCTGCAATGCGACGAAAAAAAAAAACAGCTAAGGGTGAAACTATAATCCCAGGCTCGTCGCATATCTGGAACAAAGCCTTCTGTTGGAGGAGGGACCGAGCCTGAAGGGAGGAGCCTCCGAAAAAAAAAATCATAACCGTGCAACTGCAGGCGGCTAGAGACACCACGTGGAGAAGTGAATCCACTATCATCAATATATTATACAGTGATGAAAACAAATCCAGTGATTGTATCGCAATAATAATAATAATAATAATAATAATAATAATAATAATAATAATTTACTCCACGTGAATCACACATCTGGAGCATCTGTGGCAAACGAGGAACCCCTTCACATTGTGAAATTTTGAGATTTCTAATATATATAGTTCTTGCAACTGCATGTTACCTCAAGAGAGAAAAGGGGAAAAGAGCATTTAACGATTTTGACCATTTAAATTTCAAGTTCAGTTCGACTGAACCATAACAAGACAACCACTATCTGAAACAAACTGATATTTGAGGGTTAAATCTGCATTTAATTTTGTGTACAATAAATAAAATCCACAAAACTGAAATGTGACAAGTAGCTTTTATTCTTTGCTGAATGTCTGGCAGGCCATTCAGTCACGCCCAACCAGCAGTCATTATATCTTTAATAATTATGTCCCTTATTTTTTATATACAAAGGACAAAGCTTTATAAATTATTAACAAATTATTATTTATGCAATTATCTATTTTAGGAATCCGTAATATCTCTGCTTTTCTCTCAACACTATCTTATTTAAAATGATAATAATGTATTCCTGAGTTGATGGCTCATCAATTTATACATTTATAACATCTCATCTCATTATCTCTAGCTGCTTTATCCTGTTCTACAGGGTCGCAGGCAAGCTGGAGCCTATCCCAGCTGACTATGGGCAAAAGGCAGGGTACACCCTGGACAAGTCGCCAGGTCATCACAGGGCTGACACATAGACACAGACTATGTCTATCTAGACATAGACACATTCACACTCACACCTACAGTCAATTTCGAGTCACCAGTTAACCTAACCTGCATGTCTTTGGTCTGTGGGGGAAACCAGAGCACCCAGAGGAAACCCACGCGGACACGGTAAGAACATGCACTGTAAAAAATGATTTCTTGTTTTAACTTAAAAAAGTTAGTGCAAGGGTTGCCTTAAGGGCTGCCTTAAAATTTTGAGTTCACTGAAATTAATATAGTAAGTTCACAACAATTTAACTTACTATGTGAATTCCAGTGAACTCAAAATTTTAAGGCAGCCCTTGCACTAACTTTAAGTTAAAACAACAAATTTTTTTTTTTACAGTGTGCAAACTCCGCACAGAAGGGCCCTCGTCGGCCACAGGGCTTGAACCTGGACCTTCTTGCTGTGAGGCGACAGCGCTAACCACTACACCACCGTGCCACTGACATTTATAACTTAATTAAGGAAAAACATTACTGTCAAGTTTTAATTAAATTTAAACAAGAGGAAACGAATTCACACTTTGATTATTAGCATCCTTCACATCAGTCACTTTGTCATCACATGACGTAAAAGACACCCATGACATTTCAACATGAGCCTCATTGTCATCTGTTCAAGTGATTGATCTCTGTCTATTCTTTCAACAATATGGAAAGAATCACTGATTAATTCAGTGAGTTCTGTTGTGTCAGCTAAATTTCTAGCATTTGTATCTGGTGATTTAAAAATCTTTCTGCAACCATCTGTAAAGAGCATGTAAACACTCTTCTTTGTTATGATGATGTGAGGTGAGCAGGTGCATTGTCGTTAGAAACAGACGAGTAGAAATATGACCAATCAGCAATGGAACATATGAAACATATTACTGAGCTACCAAGATTTTAGACTTCTTCATGTAGAATTACTGTTTATATGGCAGTTTTTATTAACTAGCTCTTGTGCCAACAACTTTACAAGAGACAGTCAGTGAGAAGGGTAATATTAGCCCAGATGAAAAATAAATGTCTATTTTGCTTGTTAAAAGATTTTAAAAAATGTGTTAAAGTAGACATGAGAAATCCCGTTTGCAAAACTGATAGAAACCATTTGGAACATGAAGTGGGTAAAAGTGAAAATGTGATAATCAGAACCATGGATAGCAACATCAACTGGATGAGCGAAGAGAAATTGGTATGTAAGGTTTTAATTATCAATAACTTATGAAATATACTACAAAAATTATAGTTGGACAGCTTACCTTCTCTTTATTAGGGAGGGTTTGTGTTCTACTAAAAGTGTCTCCTTCATTTATACTGATCAGTTCAGCATCTGCAGGCGGGAATGACGCAGGGAAAACAACTACGTCACTCTTCATTGTGTCCGAGCTAAAACAGACATCATACTGTTGAGTAGATTTGGAGTAAGACCAGCTTCCATCAGGATGTGTGGTGATCACTGGGGCGCTGTATCTGCTGAAACTGCCGTCTGTCCTGTAGCATTTTACAGCTATTAAACTGATCAGACTCAGTAAAAATATCACTGAAACTGACACAATGGCAATCAGCAGATACATGTTTAAATCCGAGAAAGTGTCCTCCTTTATCGGTGTGTGTTTCAACTGAGTCTTTATGTCACCTGTGCTCTCAACAACCACAACATCAACAGACACAGTGGCTGAGAGTGAGGGCTCTCCATTATCAGAAACCAAAATGACCAGTGGGTGAGTTTTCAGGTCATTGTCACTCATTCTCCTCTTAGTCCTGATCTCTCCACTGCTGGTTCCGATCCGGAAGAGGTTGTTTCCTTTGGGTTCAGAGATGTGATAAGAAAGCAGGGCGTTATATCCAGAATCTGGGTCTACAGCTCTAATCTTGGCTACAAAGTAACCCGCTTCAGCAGAATAGGGAATGTTTCCAGAGTGAACCGATCCATGATCAGAATAGGGAGCGAGAATCCCGGGACTGTTGTCATTCTCATCCAGGATAAAAACATTCACAGTCACGTTACTGCTCAGTGGAGGAACACCAGAGTCTGTGGCCTGAACTTTAAACTGAAATGTTTTCATTGATTCATAATTAAATGACTGCAAACTGTATATATCTCCACTGTCAGAGTTTATGTTGATTAAGGATGTTACATAACCACGTTTTGAGTTTTCTAGTAATGAATATGAAATTCTAGCATTATCACCAAGATCAGGATCAAAAGCAGATACTGTATGAATTGGAGATCCAACCTGACTGTTCTCCTTTACATACACATTAATAACGGTTTCTGAAAAACGTGGTGTGTTGTCATTCACGTCAGAAATGCGTACAGTAATGACAGTGGTGCTGGACAGAGGTGGAGTCCCTTCATCAGTAGCTGTAAGAGTTATGTTGTATTGTGAAACAGTCTCTCTGTCTAGATGTCCTTTCACAGTTAAGTAATATATATTTTTATACGTGTTCTGCAGAGCAAATGGTAAAAAACCTTGTAAATTTAGAGACGCGGCACCATTTTTCCCGGAATCCCTATCTTTTACTGCTATTAAACCGACCATTGTCCCATCTGGAGAATCTTCTTTAAGAACGTTCACGAGTGACGTCACAGATATTTCGGGAGCATTGTCATTCACATCGCTTATTTCAACTAGTATTTTACAAAACGCTGACCTCGGATTTGTTCCTTTGTCTCTTGCCTGAACTCGAATTTCAACTGCACTATTTTGCTCGTGATCCAGCTTTCCCTTTACTGTTATTTCACCGCTATCAGAATTGATGGCGAATGAATCAATAATTATGTCATTGTCATGATTTACGAATGAATAAACGATTTCTCCGTTCAGTCCTTCATCTGCATCATTTGCGCTAACTGTAATAACAGATGTACCGAATGGTGACTCTTCGGGTATTTGAGCTTTGTAAAGCGATTTTCCACAAACGGGAGTGTTATCATTCGCATCAAGTACATTTACTTTTAGATTTAATGTACCAGATCTGGGTGGTTTTCCTCCGTCTACAGCAGTCAGTATAAGCTGTATCGCAGCTTGTTTTTCTCGATCTAGAGCTTTTTGTAGTACTAATTCAGAAGATACACTCTGTTCCCCGCTGTGTACGTCAAGAGAGAAGTGCTCATTCTGGCTAAGTCTGTAGCTTTTTATCGAATTACTGCCCACATCTGCATCAAAGGCACGCTGTAAAGCAAACCTGTCTCCAAGAGACGCTGATTCAGAAACATTAATTTCTGTTTTTGACGAGCGAAACATGGGTGCGTGATCATTTGCGTCTAATACAATAATTTCAAACCGATACATGTTTAAAGGTGAATTCATAACAGCCTCCAATTCAAAAGTGCATTTCGTACTGCGTCCGCATAGATCCTCGCGGTCTATTCTTTCTTTAACACGGAGGACACCAGTCTTCACGTTTAAATCAAAATACCTGGAGTTCGGTCCGGAAATAATCTGTAACCCACGGTGCTCCAAGTCTTGCACATTGAGATTCAGGTCTTTTGCTAAATTCCCAACTGTAGTCCCCAGATTACTCTCCTCCATCACGGAATATGCGATCTGCCCATTCGCAGTGTTGAAAAGACAACAAAGCCAAGTGAAAATTATCCGCAAGAGGTATCCGTGATTGACCGTTTCACCCATGTCCCACTATCAAGACCTTTTCCAGACAACATTAAAATCCGAACGTATGACTGGTGTGACTTAATCCTCCATGAAACAGCGGGAAAAAAAACAATCTGTTATTATGTCTCTCAAACAATAGACGTGCATGAGCCAGTACGCCCTTCCTCCTGACGAAGAGGAGTCTCGCCAAATCGAAAAAAAAGAAAAGCCAAGAACAGGCTGAGAGTGACACCATGTGGGCATCACGGAACACGGATGAAACAGATATGAGTAATATTTACGAGATGCAGCAGTGTTGACAACAAACATAGGCAAATAAATTATTAAAATAAAACAAGGAAATACAGGACGGAGGAACGCGTTTGAAATTAGCCAAATGAGACTGCATAGAGTTAGTGGGTGCCATTATTATTGTTATTATTCTAACATCAAAAAGCCAGTAAACTAACTTGTACAGGGTGTTTCAAAAAATTTGATCTCATTTCACAATCTAATAACTTTACAATTTCTCGTTTAATTGACCTCAAATTTTAACAGCATGTGAGGAAAGAGGTCAATATTTTATGTTTAATGTTTTTTGTTTTTATTTTTTTAGGTATAGAAATGCCATTCACGGGAAACGAAAAGGCGTTGTGTGCGCTCAAACACAGTCGAACAAGAATGTGCAGCGTGTATTTACGAGAGAATTCTCAAAAAAGGCACCAACTGCAATGCAGATTTGGACATGGCACAAAAAGTTCAAATAGGAAGGCTGTCTGTGTGTCTTTTTGCCGTGTCTCAGGTGATGCACATAT
Organism: Neoarius graeffei; assembly: GCF_027579695.1. Taxonomy (NCBI): domain Eukaryota; kingdom Metazoa; phylum Chordata; class Actinopteri; order Siluriformes; family Ariidae; genus Neoarius; species Neoarius graeffei. The sequence goes on from NC_083570.1 coordinate 89,114,271, forward strand.
TGAAAATTTGTGAAATCGTTCATGGAACCCGCATACCTTTTGAATTTATCATTAAAATTTTGAGGGAAAAAATCTTATATTGCTCAACATTAAGGCTGTTCAGTTTCATTTGCCTAGACCAGGGGTGTCCAAATTGATCCATAAAGGGCCGTGTGGCTGCAGGTTTTCATTCCAGCCATGCAGCAGCACACCTCATTTGGCTTATTCAATCAACTGACACACCCACCCTTTAATCAAGGGTGGGTGTGGCTGCAAGTATTTGACTGTGTGAAGACAGTTCAGTTGATTGAATGAGCCAAGTCAGGTGTGCTGCTGCATGGCTGGAATGAAAACCTGCAGCCACACGGCCATTTATGGATCAATTTGGACACCCCTGGCCTAGACTATGAAGTTTCTGGGATATTTACATCTCAAATAATATCAAGAAAAGCCTCTATCTATCTATCTATCTATCTATCTATCTATCTATCTATCTATCTATCTATCTGTCTGTCTGTCTGTCTGTCTGTCTGTCGACAGAGTCTTCAAAATCTCAGGTATATGTGAATGTCTTTCATTAATTATTGATTATCAAGAACATGTCTTTAATTAATTTATGATATACGTAATCTCAGTTGATAAACTCATCAAAAACATACAAATACAAAATAAGATAATTATTTTATTTCCCTCCTCTTGAAGCACACAGCAATCAGATTGTGAACTGGGATATATAAAGGCATTTTTGTGGAAACACACAAACGCATGTAACTAATTGCAAATATCGCATCATTATAGAGCAGCACACAGACCAAACGTTATAGACCGCGAAGAAATAAATATTAGCCTTACCTTAGCTTCATGAGGAAGCGTCTGCGTTCTGTTTAAGATGTCACCTTCATTTATACTTATCAGTTCCGTATCTGCAGCCGGAAATGATGTAGGGAAAACCATAACGTCACTCTTTAGTGTATCAGAACTAAAACAAACATCGTACTGTTGAGTAGATTTGGAGTAAGACCAGCTTCCATCAGGATGTGTGGTGATCACTGGGGCGCTGTATCTGCTGAAACTGCCATCTGTCCTGCAGCATTTTACAGCCATTAAACTGACCAGACTCATTAAAAATATCACTGAAACTGACACAATGGCGATCAGCAGATACATGTTTAAATCCGAGAAAGTGTCCTCCTTTATCGGTGCGTGTTTCAACTGAGTCTTGATGTCACTTGTGCTCTCAACAACCACAACATCAACAGACACAGTGGCTGAGAGTGAGGGCTCTCCATTATCAGAAACCAAAATGACCAGTGGGTGAGTTTTCAGGTCATTGTCACTCATTCTCCTCTTAGTCCTGATCTCTCCACTGCTGGTTCCGATCCGGAAGAGGTTGTTTCCTTTGGGTTCAGAGATATGATAAGAAAGCAGGGCGTTATATCCAGAATCTGAGTCTACAGCTCTAATCTTGGCTACAAAGTAACCCGCTTCAGCAGAATAGGGAATGTTCTCAGAGTGAACCGATCCATGATCAGAATAGGGAGCGAGAATCCCGGGACTGTTGTCATTCTCATCCAGGATAAAAACATTCACAGTCACGTTACTGTTCAGTGGAGGAACACCAGAGTCCGTGGCCTGAACTTTAAACTGAAATGTTTTTAATTCTTCATAATTAAATGACTGCAAACTATGAATATCTCCACTGTCAGCGTTTATGTTGACCATAGATTTTGCATAACTGTTTTTCGAGTTTTCTAGTAATGAATATGATATTCTAGCATTATCACCAACATCAGGATCAAAAGCAGATACTGTATGAATTACAGCCCCAACCTGACTGTTCTCTTTTACATACATATTAATGATGGAGTCTGGAAAACGCGGCGCGTTATCATTCACATCTGAGACGTGTACAGTAATGAGAGTGGTGCTGGAGAGAGAAGGAGTCCCTTCATCAGTAGCTGTTATAGTGATATTATATTGTGACACACTTTCTCTGTCTAAAGAACCATCGACAACTAAGGAATAATAATTTTTATATGAAGATTTCAGCTTAAACTTTTCAGAACCCGATATATATACTTTAGCAACACCGTTTTTTCCGTTGTCTAGATCTGTGACCGTGACTAAAGCAATTACTGATCCTGAAGCAGAATCCTCTCTAACTGTATTCATAAAAGATGTTAGTGAAATTACTGGTGTATTATCATTAACGTCAATGACCTCGACTAGGACTTTACAGTGTGTGCTACGGGGCGAATGACCGCGATCACTGGCTTGCGCACGAATTTCAAACGCAGGATTTTCTTCATAATCTAAATTGCCCTGGACTGTAATTTCACCACTGTCTTTGTCTATTGTGAATAAACCGGATGATGCTGAACTATCTCTCTCGATCAGAGAATACACAATTTCACCATTTATACCCTCATCTAAATCTGTAGCTTCAAGTTTTATCAGTGTCGTCCCAGTTGGAGTATTTTCTGAAACACGAACCTTATAAAGCTGTTTGCTAAATGCAGGAGTGTTATCATTCACATCCACGACATTGATGACAACAATCGCCGTTCCAGATCGGGGAGGTTTTCCTCCGTCTATTGCCGTCAGAGTTAACCGGATCACAGGCTGTTTCTCTCTGTCTAAAGCTTTCTGTAGCACTAACTCAGCAGATACCGTCTGTTCTCCGCTCTGTACATCCAAGGAGAAATGTTCATTCTGGCTCAGCTTGTAACTTTTCACCGAGTTGGTCCCTATATCTGCATCTTTTGCTGCCGGTAACGGGAATTTTTCCCCAGTATATGCAGACTCCGTGATATTAATATCGAATGACATTTTATGAAAAAACGGTGCATTGTCATTTAAATCTAAAATGATCACCTCGATTCTGTGGAGATGCAGAGGATTATTTAAGATTACTTCTATATTTACTAAACACTTTGGTGCATTACTACAGAGTTCCTCTCTGTCGATTCTCTCACTCACATATAGCACTCCCGTCTTCAGATTTACATCAAAATACCTCTTATTATGTGTCGATACAATCCGCAGTCCCCGCGACTCCAGTTCAGGCACATTAACGTTTAAATCCTTTGCGATATTTCCAACAAATGTTCCTTTTTCGACTTCCTCTGACACGGAGTAAGATATCTGCGCCACGCAGAAGCCTGATAAACACAATAACGTGATGAACCAAATCCACACTGTGTGTTTTTGGACAGGGACGCCCATTGTAGCGAAGACAGTCTCAGAAAGTAAGTCATCCAAATAATCTATTAGAATTTCTAGAACAATATTCCATATAGGCTAATAAGAGTCTCGCCCGGAGCCAGCCTGGGATTGTAAGTCCACCATTTCGTGCTTCGAGGAACAAAGCACGCTGTTCCTTTATGCTTCACCGTTAATCATTCAAAAGGAGGAGCCTTATAACAAGGCGAGATGTTGTTTGCACGGTCTATAGCGACGCCAAGGGTCTGTTTTGTTATATTCACAATCAAATAACCAGTGTTAAGTATTTACTTTTCATTGGTATTATTATTTTGATTACTATTACACCATTACCCATTTTTGGATGCGAAGAAAATTGTTCCGCATATTTTTCAGTATGTGGGATGTGTTGCTCTATAATACAGGGTGATTTTATATACTTATTATCTTAACCAAACATGAGGGAATCATTGCAAAGTATTGTAAATACCCTTACAGCTGTGATTTCTCTCTCTCTCTCTCTCTCTCTCTCTCTCTCTCTCTCTCTGTCTCTCGCTTTAAATATTTATTTATTTATTTATTAGGATAAGTCTGCACTTTTTTCCATGACACAGCAAAACAAAGTCAACGTCATTGATATTGATAACTGGGAAATTATGGCGTATTATTAAATTCCAGTTCATGGTTGAATAAAACATTCAATTAGAGGTATTTTTCCCATTCCAATATATCCACTTTAATAGAGCACACAGTCAGACTTAATCCACAATATCTGTTTTTTTTTAAATATATTTTTCTTCTTGTTCTCCTTCTTCTGACTCTTGATTACTCAAAATGGCATATTTGGAAATTTTCCGACATGAGAATGTTAAAATAACACAAACGATAAACAAGGATTTAAACTGACAAAAAAAGTAATGGCTTGTAAAAAATGAAGGACAGAAATATCTTGTTAATATACTGAACAGTGCTATCTATCTATCTATCTATCTATCTATCTATCTATCTATCTATCTATCTATCTATCTATCTATCTATCTATCTATCTATCTATCTATCTATCTATATTTAGAAATAGGCATGTTGATGGGGTTATAACGTTCTCCTGACACAGTATTGTTGCAGCACCAAGGACAATGCAAAACAAAACTCACAGTTTAACTAATAGCAAATCAAGTTTATCTTACCTTCTTTTTATTTGGAAGTGTCTGCGTTTTGTTAAACGTGTCATCTCCATTTATACTGATCAATTCAGCATCTGCAGGTGGAAATGACGCAGGGAAAACAACTACATCACTCTTCATTGTGTCCGAGCTAAAACATACATCATACTGTTGAGTAGATTTGGAGTAAGACCAGCTTCCATCAGGATGTGTGGTGATCACTGGGGCACTGTATCTGCTGAAACTGCCGTCTGTCCTGCAGCATTTTACAGCCATTAAACTGACCAGAGTCAGTAAAAATATCACTGAAACTGACACAATGGCAATCAACAGATACATGTTTAAATTCGAGAAAGTGTCCTCCTTTATCGGTGCGTGTTTCAACTGAGTCTTGATGTCATTTGTGCTCTCAACAACCACAACATCAACAGACACAGTGGCTGAGAGTGAGGGCTCTCCATTATCAGAAACCAAAATGACCAGTGGGTGAGTTTTCAGGTCATTGTCACTCATTCTCCTCTTAGTCCTGATCTCTCCACTGCTGGTTCCGATTCGGAAGAGGTTGTTTCCTTTGGGTTCAGAGATGTGATAAGAAAGCAGGGCGTTATATCCAGAATCTGGGTCTACAGCTCTAATCTTGGCTACAAAGTAACCCGCTTCAGCAGAATAGGGAATGTTCTCAGAGTGAACAGATCCATGATCAGAATAGGGAGCGAGAATCCCAGGACTGTTGTCATTCTCATCCAGGATAAAAACATTCACAGTCACGTTACTGTTCAGTGGCGGAACACCAGAGTCTGTGGCCTGAACTTTAAACTGAAATGTTTTTAATTCTTCATAATTAAATGACTGCAAACTATGAATATCTCCACTATCAGCGTTTATGTTGACCATAGATTTTGCATGACTGTTTTTCGAGTTTTCTAGTAATGAATATGATATTCTAGCATTATCACCAACATCAGGATCAAAAGCAGATACTGTATGAATTACAGCCCCAACCTGACTGTTCTCTTTTACATACATATTAATGATGGAGTCTGGAAAACGCGGCGCGTTATCATTCACATCTGAGACGTGTACAGTAATGAGAGTGGTGCTGGAGAGAGAAGGAGTCCCTTCATCAGTAGCTGTTATAGTGATATTATATTGTGACACACTTTCTCTGTCTAACGAACCATCGACAACTAAGGAATAATAATTTTTATATGAAGATTTCAGCTTAAACTTTTCAGAACCCGATATATATACTTTAGCAACACCGTTTTTTCCGTTGTCTAGATCTGTGACCGTGACTAAAGCAATTACTGATCCTGAAGCAGAATCCTCTCTAACTGTATTCATAAAAGATGTTAGTGAAATTACTGGTGTATTATCATTAACGTCAATGACCTCGACTAGGACTTTACAGTGTGTGCTACGGGGCGAATGACCGCGATCACTGGCTTGCGCACGAATTTCAAACGCAGGATTTTCTTCATAATCTAAATTGCCCTGGACTGTAATTTCACCACTGTCTTTGTCTATTGTGAATAAACCGGATGATGCTGAACTATCTCTCTCGATCAGAGAATACACAATTTCACCATTTATACCCTCATCTAAATCTGTAGCTTCAAGTTTTATCAGTGTCGTCCCAGTTGGAGTATTTTCTGAAACACGAACCTTATAAAGCTGTTTGCTAAATGCAGGAGTGTTATCATTCACATCCACGACATTGATGACAACAATCGCCGTTCCAGATCGGGGAGGTTTTCCTCCGTCTATTGCCGTCAGAGTTAACCGGATCACAGGCTGTTTCTCTCTGTCTAAAGCTTTCTGTAGCACTAACTCAGCTGATACCGTCTGTTCTCCGCTCTGTACATCCAAGGAGAAATGTTCATTCTGGCTCAGCTTGTAATTTTTCACCGAGTTGGTCCCTATATCTGCATCTTTTGCTGCCGGTAACGGGAATTTTTCCCCAGTATATGCAGACTCCGTGATATTAATATCGAATGACATTTTATGGAAAAACGGTGCATTGTCATTTAAATCTAAAATGATCACCTCGATTCTGTGGAGATGCAGAGGATTATTTAAGATTACTTCTATATTTACTAAACACTTTGGTGCATTACTACAGAGTTCCTCTCTGTCGATTCTCTCACTCACATATAGCACTCCCGTCTTCAGATTTACATCAAAATACCTCTTATTATGTGTCGATACAATCCGCAGTCCCCGCGACTCCAGTTCAGGTACATTAACGTTTAAATCCTTTGCGATATTTCCAACAAATGTTCCTTTTTCGACTTCCTCTGACACGGAGTAAGATATCTGTGCCACGCAGAAGCCTGATAAACACAATAACGTGAAGAACCAAATCCACACCGTGTCTTTTTGGACAGGGACGCCCATTGTAGCGAAGACAGTCTCAGAAAGTAAGTCATCCAAACAATCTATTAGAATTTCTAGAACAATATTCCATATAGGCTAATAAGAGTCTCGCCCGGAGCCAGCCTGGGATTGTAAGTCCACCATTTCGTGCTTCGAGGAACAAAGCACGCTGTTCCTTTATGCTTCACCGTTACTCATTCAAAAGGAGGAGCCTTATAACAAGGCGAGTTGTTGTTTGCACGGTCTATAGCGACGCCAAGGGTCTGTTTTTTTTATATTCACAATCAAATAACCAGTGTTAAGTATTTACTTTTCATTGGTATTATTATTTTGATTACTATTACACCATTACCCATTTTTGGATGCGAAGAAAATTGTTCCGCATATTTTTCAGTATGTGGGATGTGTTGCTCTGTAATACAGGGTGATTTTATATACTTATTATCTTAACCAAACATGAGGGAATCATTGCAAAGTATTGTAAATACCCTTACAGCTGTGATTTCTCTCTCTCTCTCTCTCTCTCTCTCTCTCTCTCTGTCTGTCTCTCTCTTTACATATTTATTTATTAGGATAAGTCTGCACTTTTTTCGATGACACAGCAAACCAAAGTCAACGTCACTGATATTGATAACTGGGAAATTATGGCGTATTATTAAATTCCAGTTCATGGTTGAATAAAACATTCAATTAGAGGTATTTTTCCCATTCCAATATATCCACTTTAATAGAGCAAACAGTCAGACTTAATCCACAATATCTGTTTTGTTTTTTTATATTTTTCTTCTCGTTCTCCTTCTTCTGACTCTTGATTACTCAAAATGGCATATTTGGAAATTTTCCAACATGAGAATGTTAAAATAACACAAACAATAAATAGGTATTTAAACTGACAAAAAAAGTAATGGCTTGTAAAAAATGAAGAAGGGCAGAAATATCTCGTTAATATACTGAGCAGTGCTATCTATCTATCTATCTATCTATCTATCTATCTATCTATCTATCTATCTATCTATCTATCTATCTATCTATCTATCTATCTATCTATCTATCTATCTATCTTTAGAAATAGGCATGTTGATGGGGTCATAACGTTCTCCTGACACAGTATTGTTTCAGCACCAAGGACAACGCAAAACAAAACTCACAGTTTAACTAATAGCAAATCAAGTTTATCTTACCTTCTCTTTATTTGGAAGTGTCTGCGTTTTGTTAAACGTGTCATCTCCATTTATACTGATCAATTCAGCATCTGCAGGTGGAAATGATGCAGGGAAAACCACTACATCACTCTTCATTGTGTCCGAGCTAAAACATACATCATACTGTTGAGTAGATTTGGAGTAAGACCAGCTTCCATCAGGATGTGTGGTGATCACTGGGGCGCTGTATCTGCTGAAACTGCTATCGGTCCTGCAGCATTTTACAGCCATTAAACTGATCAGACTCAGTAAAAATATCGCTGAAACTGACACAATGGCGATCAGCAGATATATGTTTAAGTCCGAGAAAGTGTCCTCCTTTATTGGTGTGTGTTTTAACTGAGTCTTTATGTCACCTGTGCTCTCAACAACCACAACATCAACAGACACAGTGGCTGAGAGTGAGGGCTCTCCGTTATCAGAAACCAAAATGACCAGTGGGTGAGTTTTCAGGTCATTGTCACTCATTCTTCTCTTAGTCCTGATCTCTCCACTACTGGTTCCGATCCGGAAGAGGTTGTTTCCTTTGGGTTCAGAGATGTGATAAGAAAGCAGGGCGTTATATCCAGAATCTGAGTCTACAGCTCTAATCTTGGCTACAAAGTAACCCGCTTCAGCAGAGTAGGGAATGTTCTCAGAGTGAACAGATCCATGATCAGAATAGGGAGCGAGAATCTCGGGACTGTTGTCATTCTCATCCAGGATAAAAACATTCACAGTCACGTTACTGCTCAGTGGAAGAACACCAGAGTCTGTGGCCTGAACTTTAAACTGAAACATTTTCATTTTCTCATAATTAAAAGACTGCAGACTATAAAGGTCTCCACTGTCAGAGTTTATGCTGATTAAAGATGTTACAGGGACTGTTTTCGAGCTTTCTTGAAATGAGTATGATACCTTTGCATTATCACCCACATCAGGATCGAAAGCAGATACTGTATAAATAACAGCTCCAACCTGACTGTTTTCTTTTACATACACATTAATGACGGGTTCTAGAAAACGGGGCGCGTTGTCATTCACGTCAGAAACATGCACAGTAATGAGAGTGGTGCTGGACAGAGGTGGAGTCCCTTCATCAGTAGCTTTGATAGTGATGTTATATTCTGATACACTTTCTCTGTCTAACGAATCACCGAGAATTAAGGAAAAGTAATTTTTGTCGGATTGTTTGAGAATAAACGGCACGTGACCTATAAAGTGCACCTTAGTACTTCCATTTTGTTCACTGTCTTTGTCAGTGACTGTAACTAATGCTACTACTGTTCCTAACGCTGAGTCTTCTTTAACAGAATGCATCATAGAAGACACCGAAATCTCCGGTGCATTGTCATTAATGTCCAAAACTTCAACAAGCACTTTGCAGTGTGTGCTACGGGAGGGAGAACCTCTGTCTCGAGCCTGTGCACGAATTTCGTATGCTGAAGTTTCCTCACGATCCAATCTTTCCTTTGTAGTAATTTCACCAGTTATGGAGTTTATGACAAATTTATCAAAGATCTTTGGACTTCCTCCCGCTGTTAAAGAATACACCAGCTCTCCGTTAACGCCCTCGTCTAAATCTGTAGCAACCAGTTTAATTATAGTAGTTCCAACTGGTGTATTTTCAGCCACACGGACCTTATAAAGCGGTTTACTGAAAACCGGAATGTTATCATTCACATCCTCAATATTCACTGTTATACCTAATGTACCAGATTTCGCTGGTTTTCCTCCATCTATTGCCGTCAGGGTGAGCTGTATTACAGGCTGTTTCTCTCGGTCTAATGCTTTCTGTAGCACTAACTCAGCGGACACACCGTGTTCTCCTCCGCTCTGTACATCAAGAGAGAAATGCTCATTCGGGCTCAGCTTATAGTTTTTAACAGAATTACTGCGTGAATCTGCATCGTTCGCTACTGGTAATGGAAATCTTTCTCCAATTATTGCTAATTCAGAGGCATTAACACAGTATGATTCTTCTAGAAAGAACGGCGCGTTGTCATTTATGTCTAAAATATGTATTTCTATTCTGTTAAGATGTACAGGATTATTTAAAATGGCTTCTATATTAATCACACACTTATCCGAATTACCACAAAACTCCTCCCTGTCGAGCCTCTCATTAACAAATAACACTCCTGTCTTCAAATTTACATCAAAATACCTCTTATTATGTCCAGATACAATCCGCAGTCCTCTCCACTCAAGTTCTTGTCCATTTATATTGAAATCCTTTGCAATATTTCCTACAAACGTTCCTTTATCGACTTCCTCCGATACGGAGTAGGATATATGCGCTGCGTTCACTGCCAGTGAACACAAAAGCGCGATAAACCAAATGCACACAGTCTTTTTTTGCATTGGATGTCCCATTGCAGTGAAGGAAGATTCAGGAAAATAAATCTTCAAACATCCAAACATCTGGTTTCAATATTTTTTCCCGATATTTTTACAACGTTACGCGAGGCAGAACAATAGCGCATCTCCACCATTTTGTGCTCCATCGAACAAAGCAGAGTGTCCAGTTATTCTGTGTTAGTCCCATTATAGGAGGAGTTTGAAAGAAATGAACGCATTTTTTTTTGTACGGTCTAGAGCGACTCCACGTGTCTGCTGTAAGCAGTGGTCCTATCCCGACCCATCACCCGCTTGACCATGACAAGACGAACATCTTAATCTTCATTTTAATGTCTTGTGGAATTTCTAATGTACATTATAGATACAGTGAAAATGCATGAAGAGATTATAGCCTCTCATATACACCCAGGCTAACCCTTTAGTCTAAATGTATAGGTCATTTCTAATAGTATTTTATTTTAAATGAACAGTGAAAAGTATTCCGGTGTTCTTACACTCTTAAATAAAGGACAAAACTGCAACCGTTCCTGGGTTGAATCTCTTGTGGCTATAAAAGTTATTTGCTATACAACCACACCACTAATAATAATAATAATAATAATAATAATAATAATAATAATAATAATAATAATAATTGGACAACCAATATAGGTCGTCTTTTTTTTGGGGGGGGGGGTATATTTATTTATTTTTATAGTTATTGGAGCAATACAACCCACGATATATTATGGTTTTTAGAATATAATCATAATCACAATACTATTACTACGGGGTGTCAGTCCTGCGCGCTGTGGCGCGTGCGCCTTCGGGCTGCGCACGCGCAGAGTGAACTCCAGCGCCACGAACAAGGCGCACCTGAACTCAGTTCAGGAACTATGTGCACACCTACTTAAAGACTGTGCTGATGCACATTCGTGGTGAAGTATTACACTCTAAAAAATAAAGGTGCTTCAGTGGTTCTTCAAATCTCTGGATGGTTCCATGGAGAGTCAAAACTCTGTGATGAACCATTACATTATGCGAAAGGTTCTTCACATTGGAAATGGTTCTTCAGAGCCTGGCATTCTCTTACCATTTGCTGGTCAATGCACATAGGCTATGTTTACACAAATCTGTCTTCACTGCTCAAACAAATGGTTTAAATGGTTCTTTAAAGAACTGTTGCATGAACAGTTCTTTGAAGCCCTGAAAAAGGTTCTTCTATGGCATCGCCCTGAAGAACCGGTACTGGCCCCATTATTTTTTAGAGTGTACGGTACGCATTACCGAGCCTTTCTACCCGTGTTTTTCGTTTCTTGTGCCAGTTTCTCGTTCCCGTTCTAGATTTGCCTCTGATATCCTGTTTGCGCCTCGCACGACCGTTTTGCCTGTTTTCACGTTTCTGATCTAGCCTGCCGATTTGGACCGTTTGCCTATGTGTATATACCGTAACTGTATAGTTTTGCACCTTGTATATAATTGCACGCTTATGAATTTCTTTCACCAGGCTCAACTCCCTCCCTGTTCTGCCCCTCCTCTCCCCTCTGCCCCCTGCCACAGATTCTGCTCGCACCCCCCCTGCCCCCCCTTCAGCATCTGACATGTCATCCTCACAGTTCCCCCCCAACACACACACACACACACACACACACACACACACACACACACACACACACACACGGTACATACATACATCGTTCATTAACGCACTGAACTCAGGGACCGCACATCTCACTTTACCTCGCTCATTTGCACTATAGAGATCTTGCAGTCACGTGACCGGAAAGTACACAACCCCCATCTTGTCGGTCAAAAACACCGCTGAATACTGCTGCACTCGTGTACAGAATGGATCAATTTCAACCGACGGACTACACGGCTCATTTTTCTAATGAACAGATAACTAGATATATGTCTAAAATAAACGATCTACAGATTTGTGACCCTTATGGCTTTCCGGACGGAGTTTTCACGACCGGATTTTGACCTGCCAGCGGAATACCCGGACCTCATCAACTTTCCCTCGCTGTTCAGTGGTGAAGCACTGCATGCTTATAAATCTCTGGACAGTTTTCTTTACAGAAATTCAGGATTTGTCAGCGACTCAGATGTGGCATCTTGTAAACAAGAAAATAACAATCCTCATTGGATGGGTAAGTCACTTAAGTATTGAGTATAGCACTGACCAGCCGATTATAGAATAGAATAAGGTAATTCCAAATCGCCCGTCTTGTTTACATGGATCTGGCGTTGGAGAGGTAGAGGCTTGGCAGTGGAGGTTTGAGTAGCTGTTTTCTGAGCTTAGTCAACAGGCCTGCTCTGCCTGTAGCCTCGCTTTTGCTTCTGCTCCCGGCACCGCCTCCTTCGCTTTGCTTCCGATAACAATCCATGGAGACCCCGCTGGTCTCGCCCGGAATGTTATTATTATTATTTTTTCTCGTCCGGAATGTTGTGCATGCGATGGAAATCGCTACAAACCGTCATTTTCTGCTGGAAACCAATGTCCAGTAAGTCCATACGGTTGTAGTGGATATTGAAGTCCGGTACAGACGAACAACAGGCAAAAATACACACAAAAAACATAAAAACCGTGCACAGGTAGGGAGAGCTTGTAGCCGCAGCCGTTGTAGTAGAATTGTATATAGTAGGGTTTTCCAGAAGAAAAGGTAGAAGTAAAAGCAGAAGTAGAACCAGAAGTAGAAGGCGGAATATGGCGTTTGACCAACACGATGGCGTCTGTCACAATCTGGATCGGCTGTGACGTCACATGCAAGTGCTCCATTCTGCACTACCTCACCTTAACAGCTGCTAGTTTGTTTATACTGCTTATTTCATGTTTACCTGCTATACCTCAAGTGCCTTGACTGTTTGTTTATTTGCACCAATTTACGTGTGTGTGTGTGTGTGTGTGTGTATGAGTGTTTAGTCTACTTCTAGTTCTAGAGTGTTTTTATACTGTTTATATTGTCTGTTTGAGTGTTTAGTCTTTGTCTAGTTCTATATCTAGTGTTTACACTGTTTATATTGTCTGCATGTTTAGTCTATTTCTAAATCTTATCTAGTGTTTATACTGTTTATTTATACTGTTTATATTGTATGTCTGAGTGTTTAGTCTGTCTAGTTCTTATCTAGAATGTTTATACTGTTTATATTGTTTGTTTTTTTCAATTATTCTATTTTTATTTTTATTTATTGCATTGCCTGTTTGCACCGTGGGTCAGAGAGGACTGAAATTTCATCTGTACTGTATGTCGAGCATGTATAGCATATTTGACAATAAAGTTGACTTGACTAAACTGAAACTTCTTCACTTGCATCCGCCTCCCTCGCGTATCTGACACTACTACTACTGTAATAATAATAAATTGGACAACCAATATAAGTCGTCTCGTATTTATTTATTTGTTTGTTTGTTTGTTTGTTTGTTTACAGGCGTTGGAGCAATACAACCCACCATATATTATATTTAAAAATATATATATAATCATAATCACACTACTACTACTACTACTACTACTACTACTACTACTACCGTAATAATAATAAGAAGCAGAATAAGAAGAAGAGGAAGAAGGAGATCTTTAAATGTAATGTAGGCGTTTGTTGAATATTGCTATCAGTGAGCATTCCTCACCATTTCAGTGACGCTATGAAGGAAACACTCCCATGACATGAAATTATGATATATGTCAACGAGTCGAACAGAAAAAAGTACATTCTTATACAACCCTTCTGCAGCACTTTCTATAAGTTGAAAGTTAAATCAGTCAGTCAGTTGGTCTATATGGCACGCCTTCGCTTCTCTACAAACACAGTCGGGCTTGCAAGTCACGTGATAACACCGTACAGTAACGTGCATATTTTCAAAATGCGAAAGGTTTCAAATGTGAGTAGGTTATAAACTCATCAGGCTACAGAGAATACAGAGATTTCCCGCGTTTTGAACACGTACCTTACAGAGTATTCCAGTGAAAGTTGGATATATTGCTATAGAATGTGTGCTTGCGCTAGAACGTTGATATACAACATATAGAAGTTTCAGCAAATAAGTTCCATTATTTTTTTTTTTCTGTGAGACAGACTAGGTCGGATATATGGCAGCTGGAGAACTATAAAGCATATTTCCTACCTTCTCTTTATTTGGAAGTGTCTGTGTCCTGCTAAACGTTTCTCCTTCATTTATACTGATCAATTCAGCATCTGCAGGCGGAAATGGCGCAGGAAAAATCACGACGTCACTCTTTAGCGTGTCCGAGCTAAAACAGACGTCATACTGTTGAGTAGATTTGGAGTAAGACCAGCTTCCATCAGGATGTGTGGTGATCACTGGGGCGCTGTATCTGCTGAGACTGCCGTCTGTCCTGCAGCATTTTACAGCCATTAAACTGATCAGACTCAGGAAAAATGTCACAGAAACTGACACAATGGCGATCAGCAGATACATGTTTAAATCCGAGAAAGTGTCCTCCTTTATCGGTGCGTGTTTTAACTGAGTCTTGATGTCACCTGTGCTCTCAACAACCACAACATCAACAGACACAGTGGCTGAGAGTGAGGGCTCTCCGTTATCAGAAACCAAAATGACCAGTGGGTGAGTTTTCAGGTCATTGTCACTCATTCTCCTCTTAGTCCTGATCTCTCCACTGCTGGTTCCAATCCGGAAGAGGTTGTTTCCTTTGGGTTCAGAGATGTGATAAGAAAGCAAGGCGTTATATCCAGAATCTGAGTCTACAGCTCTAATCTTGGCTACAAAGTAACCCGCTTCAGCAGAATAGGGAATGTTCTCAGAGTGAACCGATCCATGATCAGAATAGGGAGCGAGAATCCCGGGACTGTTGTCATTCTCATCCAGGATAAAAACATTCACAGTCACGTGACTGCTCAGTGGGGGAACACCAGAGTCTCTGGCCTGAACTTTAAACTGAAACGTCTTAATTTCCTCATAATTAAAAGATTTTAAACTGTGGATATCACCTGTAACTGAATTTATATTAACAAGCGTTGATGAAGGTATTCTGTTACTATTGTTTTCTACAAGAGTGTAAGTAATCTGTGAATTTTCATAAATATCAGCATCAAAGGCAGACATTGTTTTAATAACAGCTCCGACTTGACTGTTCTCTTTCACATAAATATTAATGCTGTCCTGTAGAAAGAGCGGTGCATTATCATTCACATCAGAAACTTGTACAGTAATTACAGTTGTGGTGAAGAGAGGTGGAGTCCCTTTATCACTAGCTGTAAGCGTTATGTTGTACTCAGACCGACTCTCTCTGTCTAAAGGACCGTTAACTGATAGAGAATAATAATTTTTATATTTAGTCTCAAGTTTAAATGGCGTTTTGTTAGAGACAACACAATTCACTAAACCGTTTTTACCATCATCTCTGTCAGTCACTGATACAAGTGCAATGGCAGTACCGATTTCAGCGTCCTCCTTCACAGTCTGCAGCAGCGTCGTTATTCTTATTTCAGGTGCGTTGTCGTTTTGATCCAACACCTCAACTAGCA
Source organism: Neoarius graeffei (assembly GCF_027579695.1). Classification (NCBI taxonomy): domain Eukaryota; kingdom Metazoa; phylum Chordata; class Actinopteri; order Siluriformes; family Ariidae; genus Neoarius; species Neoarius graeffei. Next base: position 89,130,022 of record NC_083570.1, read on the forward strand.
CCTTGCAGTGTGAGGTCAGTGGAGGCTGTCCTCTGTCACTGGCTTGCGCACGGACTTCAAAAGCTTTGTTCTTTTCGTAATCTACTTTACCCTTCACTGTTATGGCTCCAGAATGTGGATCAATGTCAAAAATTTCCAAAATTGTGTCCTGGTCTCTTTTATTTATAGAGTAGAAAATCTGACTATTCATTCCTTCATCCATGTCTGTCGCATTTAATACGACAACCATTGTGCCAACAGGGACATTTTCAGAAATAGTTGTTTTGAAAAGTGGCTTACTAAATACTGGAGCATTATCATTTATATCTAAAATATTCACTATGATTTGAGATGTTCCCGATTTTGGGGGGCTACCTCCATCAACAGCGGTTAGTGCGAGGTGAATTACGGGCTGTTTCTCTCGGTCTAAAGCTTTCTGCAGTATTAACTCTGCAGATACGCTCTGCTCTGCTCCTTTGGATATCGCTATTGTAAAATATTCATTTGAATTTACTTTGTACATACTTACTGCGTTTTTACCAACATCTATATCGGTGGCTTGAGGCAGAGGCAGTCTGACACCAAGAACTGAGCTCTCTGCGATGTCGATTGTGTGTGATTTTTCACTAAAAGTAGGCGCATTATCATTAACGTCCAAAATAGTAATTTCAATTCGGTAAAGCTTTAAAGGGTTGTTAATAACAGCCTCGACACTGACTGAACATTTAATCGTTTTAGCACAAAGCGCTTCTCTGTCAATTTTCTCATTGACGTAAATAAATCCAGTCTTTAGATTTACCTCGAAATATTTGTTCTCTGATCCGGCGAGAATTTGAAACATTCGCGACTCCAGGTCTTGAACGTTAAGGTTTAAATCCTTTGCTATATTTCCGACTGATGTCCCGGTTTTCAACTCTTCTGACACGGAGTACGAGATCTGCTGCCCTGTAACGGCTTCCCAGCAGCAGTCAAACAAAACAAGCACAACATACGCCGCAATAGATCCACGTCTAAATAAAGACATCGTTCTCTCAAACCACAAAATAAATTCAAAATAATCAAAGCAGGTTTAACTTCGATATTACAAAGCTGGTCGGCATTCCTTCTCAGTGCATTAGAAAAAAGGATATTCTTTTACATTCGTGTTGTCTTTCTTCTAAACAAAGCCCATTGAAAACCACTCCCCATCATAATCGGGAGGAGCAGAAAGAGAATAAAATAGAAATATTAATTCAGTGGTCAACAGCGACATCAAGTGCACACAGTCATGAGATAAGCAATGTCCAGCTTCCTTCAATCGAGTAAACACTGCGAATATTTTATGGTTGATACCACACGAGAACTGCGAATAATAAATAATCATAATAGTGAAAATGGGTAATATGTTCAACATAAAAATAATAATGAAGCATTTGGGTAAATAATAATAATAATAATAATAATAATAATAATAATAATAATAATAATAATCCCTGTGATGACCTGGCGACTTGTCCAGGGTGTACCCTGCCTTTTGCCCGCAGTCAGGCTCCAGCTTGCCTGCGACCCTGTAGAACAGGATAAAGCGGCTAGAGATAATGAGATGAGAGGCAGACAAAAATATTGATGACACTTAAATGGATTTTTTTCGATCACGAACCGAGTTTGATGATTTGCTTAAGCTTCCTTCCACACCAAACCAGTGTCATAGAGAAAAAAACAAAACCAAAAAAAAAAAAAAACATGGTGCAACTCATATACCTAACTTATTTGCAGCACCTATGGGGTGGGGTGAACCTCTCTCTCTCTCTCTCTCTCTCTCTCTCTCTCTCTCTTTTCGTCGGAGTTAAGTCTGGGTTGGCGTTTCAGCACCACGGCCAGCGACTGGTTACAACTCTACTGAATTTACTACCTCTAAAAAAGTAAACCAAGTCAAAATTCAGACAGGATACAAGATTCGAGAAAAAAGTGCAATTTATATAATTATATAATGCACTGAAAGACCAAAAGTCCAATACATTAATACACAAAACAAACAAACAAACAAACAAACAAACAAACAAACAAACAAACAAACAATATAAAGCACAATTCTTACCTTTACTGTATTAGGGAGCGTTTGTGTTCCATTAAAACTATCCTCTCCATTTACACTTATTAGTTCAGCATCTGTAGGCAGAAATGACGCAGGGAAAACAACTACGTCACTCTTCAGTGTGTCCGAGTTAAAACACACATCATACTGTTGAGTAGATTTGGAGTAAGACCAGCTCCCATCAGGATGTGTGGTGATCATTGGGGCACTGTATCTGCTGAGACTGCCGTCTGTCCTGCAGCATTTTACAGCTATTAAACTGATCAGACTCAGTAAAAATATCACTGAAACTGACACAATGGCGATCAGCAGATACATGTTTAAATCCGAGAAAGTGTCCTCTTTTATCGGTGCATGTTTCAACTGAGTCTTGATGTCACTTGTGCTCTCAACAACCACAACATCAACAGACACAGTGGCTGAGAGTGAGGGCTCTCCGTTATCAGAAACCAAAATGACCAGTGGGTGAGTTTTCAGGTCATTGTCACTCATTCTCCTCTTAGTCCTGATCTCTCCACTGCTGGTTCCGATCCGGAAGAAGTTGTTTCCTTTGGGTTCAGAGATGTGATAAGAAAGCAGGGCGTTATATCCAGAATCAGAGTCTACAGCTCTAATCTTCGCTACAAAGTAGCCTGCTTCAGCAGAATAGGGAATATTCTCAGAGTGAACAGATCCATGATCAGAATAGGGAGCAAGAATCCTGGGACTGTTGTCATTCTCATCCAGGATAAAAACATTCACAGTCACGTTACTGCTCAGTGGGGGAACACCAGAGTCTGTGGCTTGAACTTTAAACTGAAACATCTTTGTTTGCTCATAGTCAAACGATTTCATGTTCTGTATCTCACCTGTTAAGCTATTAATTGAAAAGAATGAAGAGACTGGTGTGCCGTTGATTGCGGTTTGTGATAAAGAATATGTAATTAGTGCATTCTCATTGATATCTAGATCCATCGCTGTCAATATGCATATAACTGAACCAATTTTACTGTTTTCATTCAAGTAAGCATATACTATCTTATCTAAAAATCGTGGAGCATTGTCATTAACATCTGCTACTCTGATGTTTATTACTTTTGTACTATAGAGAGGCGGAGATCCTTCATCAACTGCTATAACTGTGATATTATATTCTGCATTCTTTTCTCGATCAAGTCCATCTTCTAAGATCAGTGAGTAGTAGTTCTGGAAAGTTGAATGCAACTTAAATGGACTGGGACCTTCCAGTCGACATATAACTGCGCCGTTGTTACCGGAATCTGCATCTGATATTGTAATTAAAGCTACAACCGTGCCCTTTGCTGCGTTCTCCTCGATTGGGTTGAGAAGTGACGTCACAGTTACACTCGGTGCGTTATCATTTATATCTAAGACTTCTATTAACAGCTTAGTGTGTCCCGACATTGCCACAGTACCCTTATCTGTGGCTTGAATGCGAATCTCAAATCCATTGTTCTCTTCATAATCTACGTCCCCTTTTAGTTTGACGTTTCCGGTTTCAATGTCTATCTCAAACCTACTCAGAATATTTTGAGACGTGTGACTCATGAAAGAATACATTATTTCGGCATTTAAGCCTTCATCCGGATCGTTGGCCTGCACTCTGATTATTGTCGCCCCAACAGGAGTACCTTCACCTATAGAGACTTTATATAAAGACTTGGTAAATACAGGTGCATTGTCATTAACATCCAGAACATTCACTTTTATATTTAAAGTCCCTGTCATAGCAGGCGATCCGCCATCCACGGCAGTAATTAAAAGATCAAGATTGGGAGTTTTTTCTCTGTCCAGTGCTTTTATAAGTACCAGTTCAGCGGAGACAGTTTTGTCGCTCTGTTTCTGCAAATCTAATTTGAAATATTCGTTAGAATCGATTTTATATGTTTTCACAGAATTGACACCGATGTCTGCGTCATGCGCGCTTTGCACGGGGAAGCGCGCACCAGTCCCAGTGACTTCAGTGATGTTTAGGTAGATTGAACTAACAGGAAACACCGGAGAATTATCGTTAACATCGACAATATTTATTCTTACCCGGTAAAGCTGTAGAGGATTATTGGCCAAGGCTTCTAAATTAATTGAGCAAGAGACAGCGGACTCACAAAGCTCCTCTCTGTCAATCCGCTGGTTTACCTGCAACACGCCCGTTTCTGCATCCACTCGGATGTATTGCTTTTTAGAACCGGAAACGAGGCGGAATCCACGAGAGGTCAGCTCTTTTAGCGAAAGGTTAATATCTTTGGTTATATTTCCCACTGTAGTGCCCACTTTCACCTCCTCCAATACACTATACACGATCTGTCCCGATACCATATCCGAGACATAGCTCGCAAAAACAGATAAAAGTCCCACTAAGATAATCCTCTTCGCACTCATGGTTGCTGTATATGCTGGTCTATTATAAGGAGTAAACCTGAAAAATCGGTATCAAAATGCATAAGAGAAAGACAATTGCCACGTGAGCAGGAAACAGGTTTTGAGCATTGTCCGGAGACAAAGGAAAATAGCGCAGAATGTCTTCCTTGTAATTGCCAAGCCTTACATGTACACCATCCAAAATAATCCATCCAGCTTCTTAAGGCAAAAAGCCACCTTAGATATCACGCTCAGAAAAAAACCATCCACTAACAGAGAGAAAGGAAAGTAAATTCATCGTACTGTAGATTGGCCGAGCCGTTAGATACAGAGAGATGGTTGAAAACAACAGAGGCAAAGAGAAGAGAGAACTAAGGGGTTGGGCATACTGTAGAAGAGCCAAATGATTACAAATCAAAAGCTTGTGGAACAAGAGCGACACACAGTGTCTCTCAAGTCTTATGACCAATATTTACTCCCTTCTTTGACACTCGACACTTTGACACTTAAGTCCCAAATCAGATAATTAAACATTGCCTTAGTCGTTGATAACTATGTCAAAATAATAGGTAAAACAAAGAAAAAAAATTTAAACCTTACTAATAACCATAATAACATTAATATCTTTATAGTTACAGACAATAATAAGGTTAACAGACTAGGCCTTAACTAAATTGATGTGACAAAACGCCAATAATAATAATAATAATAATAATAATAATAATAATAATAATAGTGAAGTGAATTAAATGTTTAGCATAAGAGGAAGGATGGTATGTCTCCATACAACTAAGCTATTAAGATCACAGGCCCTAAAAGATCAGTTTTATCACTCAACACTCAGGCATTATTCACCGTCCTGAAAGAGACGTAATCAACTGTACGTTGCAGAAACCAAGAAGAGACTATCTGATGATTTTATCTCTCTCCTTCATATTACCAGAATGAAGAATTGCTACTTTCCACTGTGAGACACTTCAACTGTGATGGACTTAACATTAATCACATTTCTGTGTGCATTGCAAGTTGTTATGTGATGAAAAATAGTACTCCATTCATACAATGTCATGTTTTGACAACAGTTATTACATCATCATCCATTTAGAATATCCACTGGTTTGATCTTCTATAGCCTCCTACAGGCACATTGCATGGCCATTACATTACATTACAGGCATTTAGCAGACGCAGTTATCCAGAGTGACATACAACAAGTTCAACATATATATATATTTTTTTACCCAATCTACGTCTTTGAAGTGGGAGGAAACCCACACAGACATGGGGTATGTGAATCTCCAACAAATATCTAATAATTATTTAGAGATGTATGGTCTGCATATGGACCTCTGTACAATAAAGTGTGATGATAAAAGAAAAAAAAACCCTCCGATACATGCAAATAGTATCATATTTAGAACAACATATCTATATTAACTCCGGTGCCTCTAGAGGGTGGCTGGTTCATTCTTGTTCTGCTTTAGTGGATAGTCATAAGCCTGCAGTGCAGGCTGTAATAGCAAAGTTGACCCTGTGGACATGCTGAACTGGACATGCTGACACTATGCCTTATTGCATCAGGGGGTATGTGTTTGTGCTCATTGCTCACTTGTGTATGCAAGCGTGTTCACTGCTTCAGATGGGTTAAATGCAGAGGAGGAATTTCACTGTGCTTAAGTCTGTGCTTGAGTGTATGTGTGATAAATAAAGGCTTCTTCTTCTATGGCATTATGACTACTACAGTGACTATTAATTTCAGGTTAATTTTATATGTAGCATATCTAATCATTAAAGGTGGTCCTTCTTCTAAGGACAAAAACAGTACAACACATCATTAATTGATATAATTTAATAAATTTAATAATTTGCTAGACCATGCATTATACATGAGCTCTTAAGCAAAATGCAGGTTCTGGCCAACATCAAATTACTAATTTCTCATTCGGAATAAAGGACAAACTCTATAAAAGTAGTATATGGCTAATCCTAGATCTCTCTCTCTCTCTCTCTCTCTCTCTCTCTGCAGCAGAATGGTTCTTTGAACGCAGGAAGAAATGCAAAAAAAACCTACTGAGGTATGGGTTTCTCACCTGAGTCAATATAGATTTGCTGACTGGACTGCCCTACATCCGCACTGCAGAAAGAAGTGACTGTATCACTTAACTGAGAGCAGGCATTGATCTGTAAACACTCCACTGGTATAATATGACAATATGTATGTGAAACTTTCTCGTGTACGAGTGTTATAAATCTTCCACACACACACAGCATGATTTTTTTTACACTGTTCATTCACATACTATGTTCTTTTCATCTCTCTCTCGCTACCTCTGTTGCACATTCAGGGGTAATAAGAGATAACTTATAACACATACATATGCATTTCTGGAGATGCTCAGTAGAACCTGGAGGACAGAAATAGCATTGATCTGTTTTTATTGTTAGATATGGGCGAGGCACTGCAGAACAATGACATTTGCACACACACACACACACACACACACACACACACACACACACACACACACACACACACACACACACACACACAGGCATGTAGACAACGTCCCATTCATCCACCAGGATTAATCATTAAAGTGCTAGAGCAGAGTTTTATTGATTTGCAAATTCATACAGTTTAGGTTATAAGTCCAGAGGGCTTCTAAATCCAACACTGTTAATTTAATTAAATAAATAAATAAATAAATAAATAAAAGAGCCCAAGAAATATCAGTTAATGTGTGATAAATCTCTGCAAAGATAATACTACTTTATTATGGAAAAAAGTACAGAATATACTCAGGTATTTGTGAATCTTTAATGATGTGTGTGAAAATGTCTTTTTTTTTTTTAAATATCTATTATTTACACTTAAGCGTGTGTGAAGTCTGCAAACACCAGAGGGGGTACTTGTATAGCATGTGTATGTGGTGTCTTTGAATTCATGTCTTAACCAAGGGTGTGTCTATAGTGTGTGTGTGTGTGTGTGTGTCCACGTTGTGTGTGTGTATGTGCGCGCGCGCGAGCGATCACATCCATCTCCATCTAACATCTGCAAGCTGAGAGATTAAGAAGAAATTAAAATCATAATAGTGTGTTTTTGCAAAATAAATAAATTCATACTGGGTATGTATTTAGAGCAGGGTGATTGAAAAAACAACACACACAATTACAGAACTCATATGGTGCTTTATATGCATGATTATTGATACTGTGCCTGTGTGAGCATCATTAATGTGATTTTGTATTAACTTGTATGCATAAATTGAATATGTCTGAGTTAATATTTATACAATACTGGGGATGTGTATGCAGCATGTGGGCTAAAACATTAAGCATGTGCAAGCTAAAGGTGCACATGTGTGTGTAAGGGGGGAAGGGGACTGCTAGCAGGCATCAGAATCCCTCTCTCATCCCTGGAAGAGCCTTCCTGTTGCCATGGATACTTACTGGTAGCAGTTGGAGGGGGTGGTTGAGACCCTATTTATTCTTCCTGAGTGAAACAGTTATGAATGTGTAGGCCCTGAATGCTCTCTGCACAACTGATCTACAGGCCTTACAGGAAATCTAGATGTGCAATTCTTAGATTTAGTCTCTGTCCCCAAAGAGTTATAGTAACAGATAGACGGGAAAAGGTGCAGCCTCCATCTACTTTCTTTAGAGAAAAAAGCCATCTTAAGTCTTGTTTAATTATAACCCACACCATCAACTCACACACAGAGTCACACATATGCCAGAGAGTAAGTCAGCTCATATAGCAGCATAAAGGAAGTGGCAGGGTCATTATGACTTGCATCATAACCCCCACTGAGAGCCTGTCCTTTTAGCTCAGTCATTCAACCATCATGTGTCCCATCTGGGCTACAGCTCTTTCAAAAGTCCCCTGGCTGTCCGATACATCCAGCAATCAAACCTTAACTCATGGACACCAAATCGCTGTGTACATTCACAAAAATGTGTCCAAAAAATATATAGCCTTGTTAAATCTATGTATTTGTTTAAAATCATTCCATTTGAAGCATGTCTTTGTAAATAAATGAAAAACAAAATATAATAGCTTGATTAGAAAAACAGGAGTGTTTCAAATACTACTAATACAGTAAGCAGTCAAGCTACAAAACTTGCAAATATGGTACTGAATAATAAACACCAATAACAATAATAGAGAGGTGTATGCAACTGGCACTGAAAAAAAGATTCAGTTGTTCAGTAAATCTGGCAAAACAAATCTCTGATTTTTACACAAAAAGCAAATTATTAGAATTATTGAATTGCTTAAAGTTCTGTACTCAATTAATTCATGTAAGTATGTGGCTAAAACCTAAAGTGTGCATTTTACTTATTTTACTCATTTAAATGTAATGATATTTTGCAAAAGCTCACAAAAATTGAAAAACAAATAAACAATGTTCACCTGAACTGATTGCCTACTAAATTGGGGCCATAATTTTTGAACTCAATTTGCATATGCATTCACAGAACTATTAAACTGATTTAATTTTGAGTGTTGTGGAGGATAATAATAATAATAATAATAATAAATTTGGTGGCACGGTGGTGTAGTGGTTAGCACTGTTGCCTCACAGCAAGAAGCTTCTGGGTTCGAGCCCAGCGGCTAACGGGAGACTTTCTGTGTGGAATTTGTATGGTGTCCCTGTGGGTTTCCTCCGGGTGCTCTGGTTTCCCCCACAGTGTAAAGACATGCAGGTTAGGCTAATTGGTGGTTCTAAATTGACTGTGAGTGTGAATGGTTGTTTGTCTCTGTGTCAGCCCTGTGATGACCTGGCAACTTGTCCAGGGTGTACCCCACATCTCGTCCATAGTTGGCTAGGATAGGCTCCAGCTTGTCTGTGACCCTGAACAGGATAAGTGGCTACAGATAATGGATGGATGGATAATAATATTTTATTGAGGAAACTTTTTCATGATACATGATTTTCAAAAAGGACCTCAAAAATTAAAAAACTATTAATAAATACAAATAAATAGGGTTTAGAGCTATAAATACACTAAAAAGCTAATAATTATGATAATTATGAATATCTAGTGCATAAAACATGACCTGGCAACTTGTCCAGGGTGTACCCCACCTCTTGCCCATAGTCAGCTGGAATAGGCTCCAGCTTGCCTGCGACCCTGTAGAACAGGACAAGGGGCTACAGGGAATGGATGGATGGATGGATGGATGGATGGATAGTGCATAAAACAATATTAAGTTAAGCTTAAAATATGAACATGCCCTGATTCTCTAATTTCCTGGTTAAGTGCATTGTAATCTTTGACTGCATGAAATTCAGTCCTTTGCTTCCCTCAGTTCCTCTGAGTTTTGGGGAGCCTGAGTTTATCCTTATTTCTTGTGTTATAGCTATGTCAATCTTGATGCCTAATCAAGTTCAAATTGTGTTCTGGAAGTCCATTTAGACACTTATACACGCATCTTCTCTGGAACCGTCTTTTCTCCAAAGATACCCACTTAAGTGTGGCAAGAGCATGCCTGGTAGAAGAATAAAGAGGTCTATCAAGAATTAGTTTAGCAGCCTTATTTTGTAGTTCTTGTAAACTAGCCATTAAAATTACATTATGTTTGTCTCCCCAAACTATACCCACATACTCAAATAAAAGCATAACAAGACTGTTATAAAAAAAAGAAGGTGCAATTTGAAAGGCAGTAAATGCTTGATATGTCTAAGTAGACCAAGCCTTTGATTAATTTTACTAGCCACATATTCAACATGGTTTGTCCACATAAAATCAGCTGATATATACATTCCTAGATAAACTACTGACATTGTCCACATTATGATATTTCTTTTCTTTATGTTGGTTTTAAGGCCTAAGGCTTTTGTATTATGAAATACTTTGAAAGGTCATTTTCAGTAAAGCTTTCTTGGTCCTGCATTTCCTTTCTTTCGCAACATAATGTCTTTTCTTCTCACTTTTCATTACTGTAGTCAGTCTTTCACGTTTCATTCATGTCCTCCATTTTCCTCTCCTGTTTCAAATTTGTATCCCACAATGCCTTGTAATGGGGAAAGCCCACCATGTGATGCATGATGTAGTAGCTTGAATTGGGTCATGGTGAAGCAAGAAAAAATAGTGGAGAATTTAGGGCCACATGGCCCTAAATTCATTAATTATTCGATTTTAAAAAATAATAATACAATTGGAAGTCTGTGATTTGAATTCAGTAGCTTTTGGTTCACTAAACAAAAATAATTGGGTATCAGGCAAAATTCTTTTTATGACCTACAACTGAAAAATCTGAAAGTCTACCTTTAAAACATATGTTATTACACTGCAGTTACTGTAATTTATTCAAACATGGCTTATGGAAAAAGAAGAAAAAAAGCAAAGTGGGTGACTTTAAAGTGACAGAACTTTTCACTCAGAAAGCACCCAGCATATGACCAGTGTGCCCTTTTCCTGCCTGTGTGTCACAAAGTGTCAAGCACTCCACTGCAGGAAATGATGCATTATGAGTCAGAGACCGGAGAGGCTAAGGACAGCAGCTGTAATATGATGGCGTTCTTCACTGTGAAGGTGTGTTTGACGTCTGTGTTTCTCAGTCAGGTGTATGGTGTGTATGTGCATGCACAGAGGTTAGTTACATTTTCATGTTAGGTTATATCACTTCAGTCATTATGAAGGCTGTTATAAGTGCATTGGTGTGCTATTTCTAGTGGGAACCATAAGCATGTTAGTGACCATTAAGTAGTAATGATGTTGTGTAATTTTACAGTGTGTAAACTTATGTAATTTATTTAACTCATTTCATTTACAGTAGCTAGTTTGAGTAAAATTTACTCATGAAAAACCTACTACTTTATGTCAGAGTGCTGCTTTAATAATAATACATAATTTAAAAAAAGGCGAAAATAATTTGAGGACAAGTTGAGTAACACATCTAAGTTGCGTCCTTCTTTACCCATCCTAGATTTATCACTATTGCAGATAGTATTTTTAAACCTAAATCTTTCCCAGACAAAGAGCATATGAACATGCAAATGCTGTTAACATTTTAGGAAACAGTGTAAAATGCCATAACACATTTTTCCAAAATTATAAACACTTCTCAAAATTAAATATTTTAAAACACCAAAATGCTGAACATTTAATTAATTATTGACTGATATATTTGTTTTATTTGTTCCTGCAGTGTGAACAAGTAAGAAAGGATAAAACTTAACTGACCATTGAGGTTTACTCTAGTGATAGAGGGGATTAAAAGCAATAATATATCTCCGAATGTGTTTTTAACAGCAATAAGCCTAATGATGCCATACGGCAGTAGTTAAATAAGCACAGGACAACAGGATCCACACATACACATAAAAAGTACAAGCAGTGTATTTTCAAGAGAGAACTGGAATTTAAAAAAAAAACAGTCAAGCATTCATTTTAAAATCTGTTGATGGATACACACTCTTCATGTTTCATATGAGAAAAGTTCTATGTCAACCACAAAGCAAACACACTGAAGCTTATTCTCTCTCAAATCCAATGTGCACTGATACAACATAAACACTAGTTCAAGCAAAATACTCAAAAGAGAAAAATACATGTAAACAAATTATTTAGCAAAGCTTGAGACGTAACCGACCATTTTATGAAAATAAGTTTATTTGCAAAGCAAAGATTTGGGGGAGGAATTCTACCTATGTTTTTGACATCTAAAAATCAGATTTTTAAAATTGTTATTATTTTTAACCCTCCTTGTCTGGAAATTGACACATCCTGCGGCATATGATTCATTGTGCATACAGAAATGGCCATGTTACATAAAGGGGAAAGACAGACTCTCTCTCTCTCTCTCTCTCTCTCTCTCTCTGTGCATAAGGAAAGAGAAGTTTCTTTTTTTCTATTGAGTGTTGAATAGAGATAAAGTAAGGAGAGTGAAATGCATGTGAGTGTCCTTGTGGTAGAATATAATGAGATTGGATTAGCAATAAAGCTTTCTCTATTTAATCTCATAAGAGGCTTTGGAAGTAATAAGAATAAAGCAGCCTGGATCTGCAGAGAGCAATGGCTGAACTAAACAAGGAATGTGATTGGCTACTCACAAACACTGGAACCACAAGTCAAAACCTAATTGGTTAACATCTATTATATGCTCCAGGCTATGTTGATTGGCTAACGTGTTGCTAAGTGCAACTGAATGCTCTACTGTTGGCTGATGGCTGGTGAGCTTATTCACACACACATACAGAGAGAGAGAGAGAGAGAGAGAGAGAGAGAGATTGCAACAAATTTATGTCAATCTCATTCCCATAAGGGAACTCTTAGATGAAGGCACTATAAAAGCTGCCAGACTGGAGTAATTCATATTGCTGCCTTTTATGTAAAGTGATATGTGGATAAACTTAGAGCAAGAAAAGAGTGTACAACAAAACCTGAAAATGAAGAAATTAAAGCTCCATTCTGATCTTATTTCACACCAAATACACACCTTCTGTAGATACGCTGACAAATATGACAAAATACCAACTAACTCTGATCAATTGTGAACAGTGTAGGAAAACAAAATCACACAGGGCCAGTGTTTTTCACATTAGTGAGCACTGAGACAAGGAAACAGTGAAGCTTGAATTCTGCTGTGCCCCCCAACCTCACCCTCTCACTGAAAACACAACTTTGCACTTTTAACATCAAATCTTAATAGTGCTCTTCCAGGCATGTTTTATCTTAAGCTCATATAATGCAGAAACACTTCCATGGCATTTAATCAAATAATAAAATGTTAGTACAAAGAAGGACATTTAGGAATTAACAACATTATCAATATATTAAAAACAAACATAAAGCAAACAGAAAAACAATGACCATATAAACAGTAAGAACAAGAAAAATCACAGAGTGATGAATAAAAAAAAAGTTCTGGAGCTTCAAATGTTAGAGATGAAGGTAATGTACTGAAAATGCCAATAAAAAGACATGGACAGGAACATAGAATGAAAAAAAACCCTACAACAAAAGACGCCACTTATAAATCTGAAATATTCTTACCTGCAGCGTGCTCTGTGGATGCATGGAAAAGGGAAAAAAAATGAAAAAGGTATATTACTTTACATTACATCACATTAACAGTCTATGCACTGAAAGATATTTTAGATACAAAGTGGAATGAGGGATTGGATAAGCAGTTCCAGCTCTTTTTGTGTAATTTGTATAAATTCCTATGTCTGAAATCATTCTTGCTTAATGTAATATCTACCATTTTTATATTTAACAAGAAATAAATTGTTGCCAAATTACTAGAACAAACTCACTCATGTCCATGACAGTACCTGAAACTTGAAACCACACACAGTGCCTTTATATGTATTTGTAAATGTGTATGCATTTGGTTTGATCAGATTAATCCTGCACACTTATGCTGTACATCTTCTGTGAAAAACACTTGGCTCAGCACAGTAATGGTCCCTGATAAATAACTGATGGCATGAATCTTATATTAGAAAACTAAAAAAGTGCGATGTCATTCATAGCATTAGGTTGAGAATTTATTTATTTATTTTTTTACAGTACTTAGGCACATGTAAAGAAATGATTAAGACCAAAAAAGGCTTAAAAATAATGAAATGAAATGGTTCAACATTAAAAAAAAATATACTATAATAAACAGCAGTAAGCCATATGAAACAAAGTCAATATTTAGTGTGACATGACCCTTTGCTTTAAAAAAAAAATAGTAGTTTCAGGTACAATGATGGGCGACACAGTGGTGTAGTGGTTAGCGCTGTCGCCTCACAGCAAGAAGGTCCTGGGTTTGAGCCCAGCGGCCAACGAGGGCTTTTCTGTGTGGAGTTTGCATGCTCTCCCCAAGGAGAGCATCGTCTGGGTGCTCTGGAGAAAACCCATGGTATGGACCCACAGTCCAAAGGCACGCAGGTTAGGCTAATTGGTGCCTCTAAATTGACCATAGGTGTGAAAATGCTTGAAGAGGAGATGGGTGCCGCCAAGCAATCCAAGCCCAGAGAAAAGACATGAGAGATGAGTGACTATGTCAGCATCTTTCATGCCTCCCTATGACTGCAATGCAGTTACAGGAATGAACAGAACAGGTACAATGAGTACAGTTTTATAAGGAAATGAGCTGTAGGTTTTACTGAGCATCTGACAGAACCAGCCACAGTTCTTCTGGACTGTCACACTTGTGTCTTAATTTTGCAGCCTTCATTGTCTCATCTCATTATCTCTAGCCGCTTTATCCTGTTCTACAGGGTTGCAGGCAAGCTGGAGCCTATCCCAGCTGACTACGGGCGAAAGGCGGGGTACACCCTGGACAAGTCACCAGGTCATCACAAGGCTGACACATAGACACAGACAACCATTCACACTCACATTCACACCTACAGTCAATTTAGAGTCACCAGTTAACCTAATCTGTCTTTGGACTGTGGGGGAAACCGGAGCACCCGGAGGAAACCCACGCAGACACGGGGAGAACATGCAAACTCTGCATAGAAAGGCCCTTGCCGGCGACGGGGCTCGAACCCAGACCTCACAAAGCGACAGTGCTAACCACTACACCACTGTGCCACCCCAGCCTTCATTGTTTTTTTTTTTAGAAGAAGAAGCCTTTATTTGTCACATGTACACTCAAGCACAGTGAAACTCATCCTCTGCATTTAACCCATTTGAAGCAGTGAACACACACACCCAGAGCAGTGGGCAGCCATACTACAGCACCCGAGGAGCAGTTAGGGGTCAGGTACCTTGCTCAAGGGCACTTCAGCCCAAGGCCACCCCATGTTAACCTAAGCATATGTCTTTGGACTGTGGGGGAAACCAAAGCATCTGGAAGAAACCCATGCAGACACGGGGAGAACATGCAAACTCCAAACAGAAAGGCCCCGCGTTGGCCACTGGGTTCAAACCCAGAGCCTTCTTGCTGTGAGGCGACAGTGCTAACCATTACACCACCATGCCGCCCATAGTGGCTACTGCCTCATATAGAGGCAGTAGCCACTATGTCATTGTGCTGTAAGAATGTAAGAGTGTAACAATCGGGTACTGGGCATGCGCATACACATGAGGATTACAATCACCAGAACGGCGAATCGTGATCTTGCGATATGAACAGTTGATCTCGCGTTATCAAAGATACACAAGAATGAATATAAGAATGTAAGAATGAGTGTAAAAATAGCAAAACTTTGTAACCAATCAGCACTTATCCTGATTAAGTTTGATTACCCATTCTATTTCTTGATAAACTTCTGAACTAATCACAACTAGAAATGAAATAAGAGAAACCTCGTTATAACTGTATCAGAAGATAATCAGCAGATAAAAAGATAAACGAAATTCACCTCATGGTTCACCAAGGCTACTGATTTGATATTAAGTAAGTCATGTTTATTTTAAGGAGATTTACCTTTTGATTATCACAGCTTTTGTTTGGTTCTTTTGAAAGGTCAAATGAAAGGTTTCGTAATTTTTTTTAGCTTTTTGGCAGATATTTAGGCTAAGACAATTCATGAACAAGTCCTTTCTTACTATTTTGAAAATAGATATAGTTCACAGCACTGTATTTTGAACAAAGCCCTGATGCTGCTCACAGCTTGGTGATGCTTGCAAGAGATGAGGCAAGTATAATTGATGACATGTATATTTGCTATATTTACTGTCTGGACATGGTATCAGAAAACAATTTTATTAATAAGCAGTAGCCACATGTACCCATAGGGTACCTATTTTTTTTTTAATCTGAAAAGTGCTCTCTTATATAATATGCTGCTCAGAAACAATTTTTTTTTTCTGTAACATTTAATTTTCATCTCATCTCATTATCTCTAGCCGCTTTATCCTGTTCTACAGGGTCGCAGGCAAGCTGGAGCCTATCCCAGCTGACTATGGGCGAAAGGCGGGGTACACCCTGGACAAGTCGCCAGGTCATCACAGGGCTGACACATAGACACAGACAACCATTCACACTCACATTCACACCTACGCTCAATTTAGAGTCACCAGTTAACCTAACCTGCATGTCTTTGGACTGTGGGGGAAACCGGAGCACCCGGAGGAAACCCACGCGGACACGGGGAGAACATGCAAACTCCACACAGAAAGGCCCTCGCCGGCCACGGGGCTCGAACCCGGACCTTCTTGCTGTGAGGCGACAGCGCTAACCACTACACCACCGTGCCGCCCACATTTAATTTTGTGCTGGAAAATGAATGTTTGGAACTAATAAACTGAGTTGATAATGTAGAAGTCATAAAATAGAAATCTATAACAAAGTTTGTATAAAAATAGGGTGTGTACTGTATTTATTGATTTCTGTCAGAGTATGGCAGTAGAAACACTACATAAAATAACTCCCTTTATTTAAGAGCTGAAAAAAATTAACTAATCTGAAAAATCTCATTACCAGATAAAAAGTGGGAGAGTCTACCCCAAATAGAGATGAAGGCAGTGCAAACTAAAGCCATAGTGGAAGGTGGATCAAAAAGTCAAAGGATGAGGAAAAGTGCAGCACAAAGTAAACCAGAGGAATATACAGAAACAATATCATAATACGTAAGTATAAAGTATTAAAAACATGAGAACAATATAAAAAAGAAAGATGAACAGTTAGAAAATGGTGATCTAACTCCTTATGTGATATCTCCTTATGTGATACACTGTGTTTGTGTGTGTATATCCCTGTTCCTGAGCAGTAAAATTCCCTGCCCTCTTCTCTCACTGCTATCATTCTACACTGTAATCCCGTTAGAAGACTCCGAACAGGATTAGTGTCCCTCCAGTTATGATGACGTGCCTAATCCAAGCACTCTCCACACAAGAGCACCACTGGGATAACTGGCACACTTTTACAATCAGATTAACAGTGAAACACCTGAGGCAGGCAACAAAGTTCACCCAATCAAGCTGAATGTCAAAATGTCACTAATACACTCAGATTAATCTCAAAAAACAGTCAACAGATTTCATGCTTGTAGTATTAACTGGCAAAACCACTATGTTTTGAAGGAATGTAGGTCATTACTTCAGGTTATGAGATTTAGCTTTTCTTCAGTAATTTAATTCTCAGTGAACACAGCTTTTGCTTTTAATCACTTGTGACAATTCAATCTAGTAAACTGAATTTTGTGTCATCAGTGGCTCAAATGAAAGAGGAATGGAATACAATGGGCCCTTTGGCATCAACTGGATGGCTTGGACTATGCAGACAACATAGTCTTAATTTCTGGTAACAACAAACAACTACAGGCAAGTCATCTCTCCTGTTGACCACGTCAGTGAAACTTAGCCTAAAGCCAAATACTGTGAAAACTAAACTGATGAAGGTAAATTGTAAGGACAGATGGCAATGATGGACAACATTGTGGAAGAAGTGAACTCCTTTGTGTATCTTGGAAGTGTGGTAAGTGTAGATGGAGGAACGGATGAGGATGTTAAAACATGGATTAACAAAGCCAGAATAGTCTTCAACAATCTGGGAAACATCTGGGCATCAAAGGTGCTAGATTATTAAAGGTAGACGGACTTTCAGATTTTTCAAATTTAGGCCATAAAAAGAATTTTCCCTGACACCCAATTATTTTTTAGTGGACCAAAAGCGAAAGTGAGAAGAAAAGACCCTGTATTGTGAAGAAAAGGAAACACAGGACCAAACTAAGAAATACTGGCAATCCGATATATATATATATATATATATATATATATATATATATATATATATATATATATATATATATATATATATATATATATAATCCTATCACTCCTTCAACCAAACTTTAGAGTTTTTTTTATCTCCTCAGGCTCATGTTTGAAATGGGTGGGTTATACAGGAAATTCACCAGTTTATACTAAAGTCAAGTTTAGGAAAGTCTATTAGTGGCATTGCAAAGATAGTGGAGTGTTCGTATTCCCAAAACTATTACTTCTGATCACTATGTTTGGCAAAAACAAGAGCAAACAAAAATAAAAAAAGATGAATGTAACAGGCAGGCAGGATCAATGTCACTTTCGTTTTTATTTTTTAATTGTCACTTAACACAAAACACACTTTTCAGCAGTTTCAAAATAAACTGTGTACCACTGTCCTGACATGATTTCAACCAGGGAAAGAGGTCCTCTCACTGCCAGTGTTGTTTTCGTTAACGATGACGATGACGATGACGAAATTATTTTGTTAACGCACCTTTTTTCATGTCAATTTCAAATATGACGAGACGTATCTGTTGTTTTCGTTGACGAGATGAGATGAGACGAAAATGTTAGTGGGTTGGCTATAGGACTATCAAAATGCATGGCGTTTCCTCCAACGGTGCGTGTAACCTATAGAATCAATTTTGTGCCAAAATGTCCATACAATACTTTTGAAATATCAAACAAAAACGACAAATCAAAATACAAAAAAACAAAAAAAGTCATTTTTTTAGACTGGCGAACAAATTATTCGTGTAATCGTGCAAAATATCAGTCTATTACTCTTCAGAAACCTTTTATTTTTGTTCCGCGGCTTTCTCAGTTTTGTTTGACGTAATTTATTTTGGTTGTGATTCCAGCTTTCTCGTTTGCGCTCCCTGACTTTTTGCTTGCAGTTTTGGCACGAATTTCACGTGTGGGTGGGCTGTCCAGGAATGCATTCCAATTGGCTAACTTGTGTTTGACTGACAGCTACACTCAGCCAGTCCCTACTCGGATTCTGGCGGACTGTTTGACGAGTGACCGATCCATTGACGGTAAACAAGGATCGAGTGGACTTCAGTGGCGACTATGATATTGAATTAATTCAACAAAGTGTAAATTCAATATCATAATCGCCACTGAAGTCCACTCGATCCTTGTTTACCGTCAATGGATCGGTCACTCGTCAAACAGTCCGCCAGAATCCGAGTAGGGAATGGCCGCAACAGCCTCCGGGGGAATGGCTGAGCATAGCTGTCAGTCAAACACAAGTTACCCAATGGGAATGCATTCCTGGACAGCCCACCCACACGTGAAGTTTGTGCCAAAACTGCAAGCAAAAAGTCAGGGAGCGCAAACGAGAAAGCCGGAATCGCAACCAAAATAAATTACATCAAACAAAACTGAGAAAGACGTGGAACAAAAATAAAAGGTTTCTGTAGAGTAATAGACTGATATTTTGCACAATTACACAAATAATTTGTTTGCCAGTCTAAAAAAATGACTTTTTTTTGTTTTTTTGTATTTTGATTTGTCGTTTTAGTTTGATATTTCAAAAGTATTGTATGGACATTTTGGCACAAAATTGATTCCATAGTAACCTGTCTGCCAAATGCTGAAAATATCAGCAATGCACCTGCATCCTGTCCTTGTTTGGTCACGCCCACCACCAGTCATGTCCGGGCACAGTGCACACCGGGGCAGCCACACACAGTTCATGGACCATTGGCAACGCCAGCACAAGGGCTTGGTGGGCAGAAAAGACGTGATGATTTATGGACATACTTTACACATAATCCAGCAGAAAATAAAATGGAATGCCTTGTAGTGGGAGACAGAGGTACACGCTGTGGCTATAAACTACGTGGCAAGAATACGACCAACCTCAAGAGGCATCTAAAGGCACACCATGCTGCTATTTCTGCGACGGTAAGTTAACGTTACAAGAAGTCCTTAACAGATCATGTATACGTTTGCTAGCTTTGGTTAATGTCACTCAACAATCGGTCTGTGATGAATTTCCTACGAAGTTTTCCAAAACACCGTGACCTGGCGAAAATGAATGGGACCGCTAGCTTCATGCTAAAGTTGGCTTGGTTAAGCTAACTTAAATTCAATTAACATGTCATGAGTAAAACTTGTCCTGCAGGGATTATTGGTGGGACAGCAACTGAATGCTTTGTCATATATTGACCCATACTTGAGTTACTGTGAAACATACGGGGGGGAAATGTAGCTTTTCAGACCTGTTGCTGTGCCTTAATATGTCTAAATGAGCAGCAGCACACCTGGCTACTCTAACGTTAGCAGCATGTTTAGCCATCATATTTACATTAATGGACAGCGTGGTCATCTTCTAGTTGTGTATTCATCATGACATGTTTGTGCTCTATCAGCGCATTGCGACATGTTAAACACAGGCAGAAACACGAGTCTGTGAACAATGGAGTATAGGCTACACACTAGACAGCGTTTATGTAGAGAGCATGCACACTAGACAGCGTTTATGTAGAGAGTATGCACACTAGACAGCGTTTATGTAGAGAGCATGCACACTAGACAGCATTTATGTAGAGAGTATGCACACTAGACAGCATTTATGTAGAGAGTATGCACACTAGACAGCGTTTATGTAGAGAGTATGCACACTAGACAGCATTTATGTAGAGAGCATACACACTAGACAGCGTTTATGTAGAGAGTATGCACACTAGACAGCGTTTATGTAGACAGCATACACACTAGACAGCATTTATGTAGAGAGCATACACACTAGAGAGTGTTTATGTAGAGAGCATGCACACTAGACAGCGTTTATGTAGAGAGTATGTTATGCACAACCTGTCAACCTCGATTACAATTTCCTATCTCTGTATTGTCCTAATTTAATGTTTTAAAGTAATTATTTTTTCGACTAAAATGAATGACTAAAACTGGACTAAAACCCTTTTAGTTTTCGTCAACTAAAACTAGACCAAAACTATCAAGGATACACTCTTAAAATGAATGTGTTGGAAAATGTGACTAAAACTAATAAGCATTTCGTCCAAAAGACTAAGACTAAAACTAAATCAAAAATGGCTGCCAAAAACAACTCTGCTCACTGCATACACACACACACACACACACACACACACACACACACACACACACACACACACACACACACAGAGCACCAGTCTCGCTCTCCATTCACAAACTGGTCCTTGACCATGCCCCCACCACCACAGTGAAAAAGAACCATATACTGTATTGTCTTGCTCAACAAAATAAACTGCCCAGTGTGATAGTGAATCGAGAGGTTGTTCACCAGAGGTTGTACAATATAGGTGTATAACCTAATGATACACATTTTTGTTCAGCAGTCTTCACCGTTGCAATGATAAAAAAAGGACCTTCTATGTAAACTATCAAATGCACAGGAATACTATTTACATTGTGAAATCAATACATCATTTTTGCTATGACTAATGAATATTGGCTAGAATATGCTCAATGAAAAACGGACTTCAACAAGATGAGTGACCAGGCTCAAGTTCACCTCAAAAAGATACATATTTGGGCTAATTGCAGCATGTTATTCACTAATTACAATATTTACGATAGGGAGAGACATACTAACCAGCATTTGATGTGTAGGTGTCATATTCTCTGTCACAACTTGAGTACTGAACTTAGAATGCAAATGTTATTATTAACTCCTCATCTCGTGGCAAAATGATGTAACTGGGTCAGTGCCCGGTCAATGAAAATCTGCGCAAGTGCACACCAGACCTCCTCTCTCTGCTTGACTGTGCGAAGTGCTTGATTTCATGCACATTATTTGCTAGGGAATCCCCTCAAAATAAACAACTTCCCAGCCATAGAATGGCCTGTGTTTTTTGTTTGTTTTGGTGTTTTTTGAGATATTATAGAAATAAACATCACAATGACCATATTTCAGAGGGAAATAAATTTCATCAATTTTATGAAATCGAAAGGGTGTCTTGCTTTAAAGATTTTTGAATCGAATGTTAAATCTGTCCTCTTGTATGGAGCAGAGACTTGGAGAACTACCAAAGCTATGCTTGGGAAAATTAAAACATTCCTTAATTACTGTCTGAGGAGAATAATGAATGCTAGATGGTCAGATAAAATGAAGAATGAAGAACTATGGGAATTAACCAACCAACAACTAGTAGAGATGCAAATCCAGAAGAAGAAGTGGAGCTGGATAGAACATACACTCAGGAAGTCACCAAAGAACATCAGTAAGCAAACTTTAAAATGGAACCCACAAGGAAAAGAGGTCATCCTAAAAACACCTGGAGGAGAGGCACTGAAGGCGAAATGAAAGCCAGGGGCTATTCATGGTCAACACTAGAGAAAATGGCACAGAACAGAACAAGATGGAAAGTTCTTGTTGGTAGCCTATGCTCCTAAGGAGCTAAGGGCTTAATATACGGTATATAATATAATGGCTCAAATGGAAGTATGAAAGTGTGAAAATGTATCCTCATCCCACCCAAACAAGCCACATTGCTGCATTTACATGGTGAGTGATCTTTAAAAGCTAATTCACTGATTCATTAATAATTCATTCATTAATTGCACATTTTATGGATAACAGCATGCATTTAGTGCATTGTATTATATTAATGTATCATTTTAACACATTTATGATAAAAAAATGTCTACCACAATTAAGCATTTAACTTTCAAGTCATACTAAAAGATGAATAACAGAATAAAATATAACAGTGTTTATTCATGTCTCTAAATTAAATTTTTATGGTTGTTTTGGTTTTCAACATGCCTCGTCTGTCTAACAGTACCAATATTCATTCATCACTCCCATAATTTAGCTTTCAGCTCCTATTTTTAGGCTCTGTGTTTCTTGTTGTGTTCATTTCCATTTCAACTTTTTTTTTTAAGACAATGACATCGATCTCCACACAGATGCACTTACATGTATCTGTCTGCAAGAAGCTGCATGAAGTCAGGACACACACACACACACACACACACACACACACACACACACACACACACACACACACACACACACACATTTTCTTACTATCCTTGTTACATAATTATTAATGCAGCTAATTAATTCTGTGCTACATTTACATCTAAATTTAAAACTAACCATCATCTCAGTAACCAAAAAGAAAGATTTTATTTCTGAGGGCCAGCAAAATGGCAACTATAACAGTTTTATATTCAGTTCATGTGGACACTAATCATACATTTTATGAGATATTATTGAAAGATAGGTAAACATTGTTTGACATCTCTTGACAACCAGTTTACATGCTGGTTTATGACAGTCTATAGATAGGAGGGTGGAGCTTAAATGACAGAAAATTGTTTTTCATTCATTTTATATGGTCTTACCCCCTAAACATGTTCCATTTGTCCTAAAACCCATAAAGACAAAGTTTGTGCATTATATCTTAAATTTTAATGGGAGCTCAATCAACTCGAAGATTACAAAAGTAACACATTTTATGCAAATTTGCAATAAAATCATAAATTGTGTACAAACCTCAAACATATTGAATTTTTTTTTTATACATTAAACTCACTGCATCAAAATAGTATTTATAATAAGCTATATTCGGATAATTGCACACAGACAAGTATTCAAAAGAAGTCCCCATTCTACAGGCTTTTTTTTTTTTAGCCTATTGGTACTTTCTTTTTTATATATTTTATCAATAAAGTTAATAAAAAATATTGTTCAACAAAATAGTTTATTTATACATTGACAATTATAGCAATGTGACATATTTACAGTGGTGCTTGAAAGTTTGTGAACCCTTTAGAATTTTCTATATTTCTGCATAAATAGGGCCTAAAACATCATCAGATTTTCACACAAGTCCTAAAAGTAGATAAAGAGAACCCAGTTAAACAAATGAGACAGAAATATTATACTTGGTCATTTATTTATTGAGGAAAATGATCCAATATTACATATCTGTGAGTGGCAAAAGTATGTGAACCTCTAGGGTTAGCAGTTAATTTGAAGGTGAAATTAGAATCAGGTGTTTTCAATCAATGGGATGACAATCAGGTGTGAGTGGGCACCCTGGTTTATTTAAAGAACAGGGATCTATCAAAGTCTGATCTTCACAACACGTTTGTGGAAGTGTATCATGGCACAAATAAACGAGATTTCTGAGGACCTCGGAAAAAGCGTTGATGCTCATCAGCCTGGAAAAGGTTACAAAACCATCTCTAAAGAGTTTGGACTCCACCAATCCACAGTCAGACAGATTGTGTACAAATGGAGGAAATTCAAGACCATTGTTCTCAATGGTCAACCAACAAAGATCACTCCAAGAGCAAGGCGTGTAATAGTCGGTGAGGTTACAAAGGACCCCAGGGTAACTTCTAAGCAACTGAAGGTCTCTCTCACATTGGTTAATGTTAATGTTCATGAATCCACCATCAGGAGAACACTGAACAACAATGGTGTGCATGGCAGGGTTGCAAGGAGAAAGCCACTGTTCTCCAAAAAGAACATTGCTGCTTGTCTGCAGTTTGCTAAAGATCATGTGGACAAGCCAGAAGGCTATTGGAAAAATGTTTTGTGGATGGATGAGACCAAAATATAACTTTTTGGTTTAAATGAGAAGCGTTATGTTTGGAGAAAGGAAAACATCGCATTCCAGCATAAGAACCTTTTCCCATCTGTGAAACATGGTGGTAGTAGTATCATGGTTTGGGCCTGTTTTGCTGCATCTGGGCCAGGATGGCTTGCCATCATTGATGAAACAATGAATTCTGAATTATACCAGCAAATTATTTTCTTTTCTAAAACGTGATTGGTTTTTTCGCAGGTGACACTGAGACAGCCTATCAGTAATCACTAGGGTCAAGTCACGTCCATAGACTGGATAAAATCAAGCTCAATGATTTCTCAGCAGCATTATTTAACTCAACCAGTTGATGGCAGAATGGAAGGAAGCGGTTCTTCTAGGGAATGCACACATTCATGGCCCATGAACCCATGTTTCAGTTTTCTGAAAGAAATATAGATTCATTTTGTTTTAAAGGTTTGCTTTGTTTGCCAAAAACGAACCACATCATGGCCTACAAAAACTCACCGTCCAACCTGCGGAAGCATATTGAGGTATTTAAACATTTTATTCCAAGAGAAAGTTTGCAGTGAAGTTGTCTGTGCTTTGAGAGCTAGTGATAATGTTGCAATAGCTATGCAGTCTGGTAAGTCAAATGACTTTCTATGGATTTACCCACCAAGTTGCCGTAGCCTTGTCCACGGCTAATGTTTACACATTAGCTAGTTAACTTGGACACTGTTAGTTAGCATGTAATATACAGATTTAGGCACTGTCTAAAAGCGGAGCTCCCATCTGTTTCTGGGTTGTAGAATTTTCTTATATCATAGCCAGTCTCTTTTGTTTTATTTCTTTACTGGCTAGCACTGGCCACTAGGCGGTGTGTATGACTGGTAATTACTAACACTGACCACTAGGTGGTGTGTATGACTGGTGGTACACGTACACGGACACGGACAAACCACAAAAAATCGACTCGATGGGTTTACCATTTTTTCTTAGGTATGGTGCTCTGCTGGAGCGCCGCTAAAAACAGAGTTACACTAAAATGAATAACGTTAACTTATCAAGTCCTTCCAGAAATATCTCATCATTTCATTATCTCTAGCCACTTTATCCTGTTCTACAGGGTCGCAGGCAAGCTGGAGCCTATCCCAGCTGACTACGGGTGAAAGGCGGGGTACACCCTGGACAAGTCGCCAGGTCATCACAGGGCTTTCCAGAAATATGTTTTAGCATAATCTTGCCAAATAAACAGAATGTAGAAATCTTTCTTTTCTAGTAACGTTACCTACCCAATATGATTTTGAGTTTAAAAAGAGTTTGCTAGCGTCAGGTGGAGCGTCACTGACTAGCTAGCTTAACATTAAAACCACCTTGATGGCACAGCATGCATTCATTATGTGAATTCATATTTATGTCTTTGGTAACGACATTAGGTTTTGTAAGTGTTGTGGCAATAATACAACGATGCATTGACAGAAAATGTACTTTTAATACTGAAGTATTTTTAAAAGCAAGTACTTCAGTACTTTAACTTAAGTAAAAATTTGACCAGACAACTTTCACTTGTATTGGAGTAACATTTGACCAGTGGGATCTGTACTTTGACTTAAATAATGAAGTTGGGTACTTTGTCCACCTCTGCTTCTAAGCAAGTGAAGGCTTCTCTCACATTGGCTAATGTTAATGTTCATGAGTCCACCATCAGGAGAACACTGAACAACAATGATGTGCATGGCAGGGTTGCAAGAAGAAAGTCACTGCTCTCCAAAAAGAACATTGCTGCTCGTCTGCAGTTTGCTAAAGATCACATGGCCAGAAGGCTATTGGAAAAATGTTTTTTAGACAGATGAGACCAAAATTAACTGCTAATCCTAGAGGTTCACATACTTTTGCCACTCACAGATATTTAATATTGGATCATTTTCCTCAATAAATAAATGACCAAGTATAATATTTTTGTCTCATTTGTTTAACTGGGTTCTCTTTATCTACTTTTAGGATTTGTGTGAAAATTTGATGATGTTTTAGGTCATATTTATGCAGAAATATAGACAATTCTAAAGGGTTCACAAACTTTCAAGCACCACTGTACCATGCACTAGTTCTGTATCCAGACTTCAGAGGTACTCAAAAAAGTGTCTTCAATATGGGTATAGGTAGACCTAGGGCCAGTAGAGGCTTTTTTCCTAAGCATAGTTTCAGCTTATGATGTCAGGCACTGTGGGATGGGATCAGCTAGATCAGTTTGCTCCATAATGTTAGTGGACAGTTTTTAAAATGATTAACACTATAACAATTGTACAGTGTACATTTCACTGTATACTTTGCAATAAACCCTTAATAAACTGATATTTAATGTTGCCCCAATCCATTCCAGTGAAGTATTATTGTAGGCCCTATACTGAATAATTCCTCTAATGACAGCAGTACTTAATTGTGGTGGACTTTGTGGCTTGGCTGCCAAATTTCATGTTGATTGAGCTACCGTACCAGTTAGATTTCTTCATTTTTGTTAATATTTTACCAGTATGTAAAATACATATATATGTATGTGTGTGGCCCTGTGATGACCTGGCGACTTGTCCAGGGTGTACCCCACCTTTTGCCCGTAGTCAGCTGGGATAGGCTCCAGCTTGCCAGTGACCCTGTAGAACAGGATAAAGCGGCTAGAGATAATGAGATGAGATGAGACGTATGTGTGTATAACACACACACACACACATATATATATATATATATATATATATGTGTGTGTGTGTATATATATATATATCTCATCTCATCTCATCTCATTGTCTCTAGCCGCTTTATCCTTCTACAGGGTCGCAGGCAAGCTGGAGCCTATCCCAGCTGACTACGGGCGAAAGGCGGGGTACACCCTGGACAAGTCGCCAGGTCATCACAGGGCTGACACATAGACACAGACAACCATTCACACTCTCATTCACACCTACGGTCAATTTAGAGTCACCAGTTAACCTAACCTGCATGTCTTTGGACTGTGGGGGAAACCGGAGCACCCGGAGGAAACCCACGCGGACACGGGGAGAACATGCAAACTCCACACAGAAAGGCCCTCGCCGGCCCCGGGGCTCGAACCCAGGACCTTCTTGCTGTGAGGCGACAGCGCTAACCACTACACCACCGTGCCGCCATATATATATATATATATATATATATCAACTTAGATGGTAAGGTGGTCATATTTAATAACTTTAAAAATTAGCTCTACCCTAATAGATAGTTTGAAGTTTTTCTACATTGGACTATGTTTGCAAAGGGTTACCAATAATCCTCCAACAAAGTAAAATACAGAAATCATTTTAAATCTAAGAATATAAATTACTCGTGTCAGGACCAGAATGCATGAATATTATAAACCCAGTCAGGGAAAGACATTAAAATATCCATTAATCACTCCACTGAACATTAACTATAATCGAGATTTTAATATTTCATGTTGTTGCTTTTTTATTCAAAGAAATCCATCCATCATCTGTAACCGCTTATTCTGGGCAGGGTCGCAGGCAAGCTGGAGCCTATCCCACCTGACTATGGGTGAGAGGCGGGGTACACCCAAGTCACCAGGTCATCGCAGGGCTGACACATAGAGACAAACAACCATTCACATTCACACTTATGGCCAATTTAGAGCCACCAATTAACAGAACCTGCGTGTCTTTGGACTGTGGGGGAAACTGGAGCACCCGGAGGAAACCCACACAGACACAGGGAGAACATGCAAACTCTACACAGCAGTAGCGGCTGGTAGTCTTTCAAACAGGGGAGGCTGGTCGGTTACGATATTTCCAGATTTTAAAATAAAAAAGAAAAAACACATCAATTTTGCCCATACTCTTGCCTCTGATCTGGCTGATTGTTGGCAGAGTCACAAACTGTGAAATAACAGGTTCTTTTGGCCCATTAGCCTACTGTCCAATATACATGATGGTGGTGTGTGTGGGGGGTTATATTTTAACATTTTATATTTTAAAATTGTGGCATGTTGTTTAAAAATTGATCATTATTGAAAGCAGCTCTTTGTCAGGAACCTCAGCAGTAACAGCAGTGTGTTCCGGAAAGCACTGACCTTGGGGAGCCAAACAGAGAGCTGGGTGCCACACATTTCATTCAATGACACTTTCCCTATATTTTACTTATTTTGACTGAGAAATGTTTTATTGACAATTTTGATAACCCTTCACTTTTAATCCAGGTCTGTAGTGTGAAATGTTCTCGGCTGTGTTTTTGTTTAAAAATGTTTTCCAAATTGTAGCTGTGTTTAATTAATATCCAGAGAAATATATATTCCAATATAATATACTCAGCATAAACATTTAAAATAGATTCTATATTTTTGGTCCATCCATGACATATTACTAAAGTAGCCTATTTACTGTTGTTGATGTGGGTCACTTGCTGTTAGCCAATTCACTTTCTCGTACCAGGAGAGCTGAAAGGAACAAGTATTATTCCCTACCTTTTTCACCAAGTCAATTTGAGGCGTTGGTCTACCCTGCTCTTTAATTTTAATTTTTTCCTCGAAAGGAAGACTGGCAAATGGCTTCGCCAAAATTAAATCAGCAATGCTTGGCATCCGTGCGCAGCTTTCTTGCTAGCTGACTAGCCCCCTCAAGTTCAAGTTCAGTCACTCAAATAAACGAAATTTCTGGAACTAAGATAGCAAACTTGACAACACTATATTTACACTTTATTTACAATGAAAATATATACAAACTAAAAAAGCTGGTAGAAACCGTATGTAATGAATGAAATCGAAATGTAAGCTTACAATACACCACAGCACTTGTGAATCCACATGGGACTGAACTGAGATTCACCACTGCCTGTCTATAGTTGAAACGAGCTGTCAATCAAAGAAAATATCCGGCCGCTTTCACCAATCACCAGTCTCCTCGCGGAAAGCTTTGCCATGTCCCTCCCATGTGAGGCTCGGAGTCCGTAAGCGGGCATTTTCGCAGTATTTGTCCAATAACCGTCTTGCATTTTGAGATTGAACAGCGCATAGCTCCCAAATGCCATTGAAGTCCACTGAGGCTGGGAGTCCGTGAGACTCCGTGGGCGGGCATTTTCGCAGTATTTGTCCAGTAACCATCTTGCATTTTGAGATTGAAAAGCGCATAGCTCCCAAATGCCATTGAAGTCCACTGAGGCTGGGCTGCATCGCGCTGTCACGAGGGGGAAAAACTCACGCACACATTACGCAAACTAGGGAAAGTTATAACAGAATGATTTCGCACTGTAGTTGGGTTGAGCACATATATTTCTATGATTCTGGATCTGAAATAGCAATGTTATAAGGTCGGCTATAACATAAGCCTAGCGCAATTCATCCTACATGATGTTCGTCATTTTTAGAGGAGGCTGAGCCTCCCTCGTTGTCTTAGAGCAATCGCCCGTGCTACACAGAAAGGCCCCGGTCAGCCACTGGGCTCGAACCCAGGACCTTCTTGCTGTGAGGCGATAGTGCTAATCACTACACCACCCTATTCAAAGTAATATTAGGTAATATTAAGTATCAGGTATTAATACAAGGTCCAGTCTAAAGATTCTGTAAGTGTGAGCTTAACCAAATAAGGAAATGCAGAATGAAAAAGAGACATGGGAAGAGGGGGTAAATTCTTCCATATTTCAGTGGAATGATAGAAAGCAGTTTGTTGGCAAACTAAATTATTAACTGAATTATAAAGTGCCCTACATTTTAAAGAGAGTGCTTGGATAAACGTGCATGTTAGTGATCAACAGAGT
This sequence comes from Neoarius graeffei, assembly GCF_027579695.1. Lineage (NCBI taxonomy): Eukaryota > Metazoa > Chordata > Actinopteri > Siluriformes > Ariidae > Neoarius > Neoarius graeffei. The sequence continues at coordinate 89,160,418 of NC_083570.1, forward strand.
GTGACAGTAAAGAGGCAAATAGGGATGGAAAGAAGACTTCTGAATTTTTAAAATAATTTTCATGAATAAACTGACTTATTTAAAAATTTGATCCATATTACCATCTAGTACCCTTAAACACCCTATTAAAGCCTCCACATCTCATGTGCAACTTGCAGTACACAGTCCTCGTCAAGTAAAATAGTATGAAAAACCAGTATTCAGTTCTCATTATCAACATAATGCTTCTGTAATATCCCACACACTGATCAAACAAAACATATGCAAATTCCTCATTTCATCCTGTTTTTCTGAACAGAACAAAATGCAAACAATATTTTAACAATCTGAACAGTCTGGATGTCCATGTAGGACATAAACATGAGCATTACAGCACAGTCAACAGTACCTGGTTTAAAACAGAATGAAATAACCTTCGCTAATAGGTCAAAAAGAGTCATGTATTTATTTTTATTTATTTCTTTTTATTTGCTGTTTCATCCTGTATTATTGATGAATGCAAAACACTGGTAACTCCGGATACCCTCCTCATATTACACTCTGCTCTCTAAAAATTCCCTGCCATCACTGCTCTATTAGTTTACCCGAGGCTCTCATAAAGCTCATATTCATGCCAATGCTGTGCATTGCCTCAGCTTTCTCTAACTGAGAGAGAAGGTCAGTAAGATACACCTGACTTACCCTTTTGCCATTGTCAAAACTCAGTGTCATATTTTTGTCCCACTTGAAAATGTCTTGAAGGCATGGTGGTGCAGTGGTTAACACTGTCACCTCACAGCAACTCAGTTCTGTGGAGTTTGCATATTCTCCCTGTGCCTGCGTGGGTTTCCTCTAGTTGTACAGTTTTCCTCCCACAGTCCAAAGAAATGTGGATTAGGTCAACTGGCTTCTCTAAATTGCCCATAGGTGTGAATGTGAGTGTGAATGTCTGACTGTATCTCTCTTATCTCATTTCCACTCACAATGAAAATCATATATATTCCACTCTATGCTGTAATGGTGTTCTGTGGGAGTAGGAGGAAAATGGCATGGTCAGAATGTTAATCTATCCCTTGGCAACTTAGTAATATTTACAGAAACATTTTGCCATGGCTCCACCCTTAGCAAAAAGAAGTTTATTCAAGTGTACTATGAGTATACTTATTTTTTACTAAAACTGAGGAAGTATACTTGAAGTTGACTTTTTATAAACTATATTTTATATACTTAAGAATAGTATAGTGAAGTATACTTGGCTTATACTGAAAAGTATAAACAAAAGTCTAAGACTAAGTACATTAATACTAAGACTTACACTTATACTTTAATACTAAAACTTATAATTTAGTATACTTTTTACGTTTTTCTGCCACAAAGTACTAATACTTAATACTTAATAATATATCTTGCTCCAAGTGCATAATAAGGTCAAGTCATTGACTCATGCTTAACATTTAATTTATATATTAATATAATATAATGCTGGAGTTTAAAACTTTACAGTATATAGTATGTGTGCTCAATTGCATTATCTTTATGTACCTTAAAATCATACACAAAAACAGAAAAACTTTTGACTTGACTTTATTGATCAAAAGACCATTATGTTTACATTTTTACATGCAAATGTGCACTTTTTCCTTTCATTTTCTCCAGTAAGGAAGGACTTGATTTCATAGGTCTTTGTTTTTGAAATGTTTGAAAATATATCAAACTTGTTTTCAACATTCTGTCTTGTGATTTTGTAAATGCATCACACTCTTGTGTACATACAGTATGAGTAAACTTTAAGAATACTTTAAGGAGTATATTTCCAGAATATAAATAGTAAGCTACAAGTAATATGCCAAGCAAACTTAAAGTATAACAAGTAAACTAGTGAAATAACCAACGTTTATAACAGTATACTTAAAGTATACAATAATAAACTAAAAATAGGGACTCGAAGTATATAACTAGTACAATGGCAGTATATCGATAAGTGTACTTGTGGTATACTTTAAGCATACGAGAGGGATATACCAAGTACATTGATAGTATATAGATGAGTGTACTTGTTGTATACTTTAAAGTGTACTTTTGCAAACTTAAAATGAACTTTAAAGTATACTTTTATAAACTTGAAATCTTCCAATTTAGTCCAAAAAAGTATTAAATTTGTATACTTTCTAGTACACTAAAAGTACATGGTCTGTAGTATATTTGCTATACTTATACTGAAGCATACTTAATAAAATGAACTTTAAGTATACTACTTTTTGCTAAGGGCAGTGGGAATCAGAAACATTGGATTTACATGTGGCTGTTCGTGACATTGCCGGGGGTGATGGTGAAATGATGAGGTAGTGATGCTGTGACAGCAATATATGCAACCAGCGGCAAACTCAAAACAACAACCAAAGAAAACATCAGCAGATACAGTGACACCACTGTATTTGCAGGGGATATGTTCCAAGATCTAACGCAGATAGTCAAAAACTGCTGATAGGAGCGAATCATATATAAAGGTTATTTTTTCATTTGTAAATGACACACAATACGACATCAACAACAGTAACTAATAATTATATAACAGTTATAACAATATACTGTAATAAAAATTATGTGAATATTGTCTCTCTATTGAATGAACGGGCTTCTGACATTTCCACTTAAGATTTTTATCATGGTTGAGGCACGGAGATGGATACAGGTGCGGAAGCCTTTTATTTACACAGAATAGTCAAACAACAAAAAACACCAGGAATGAAAACATGAGAGTAGAAGTGAGGAAGACAACAAGCATCGGCATGGAAATTAAAGACAAATGCAAGGCAAACTAACAGAAACTGGAGTTTAAATAAGGTGACTAAGAAGTGTCCAAACTGAAAGCAGGCATGCACAGTTAAGAGTCAGGAAGCAGAGTGTATGGGAACTGTAGTTTGAGGGGCCATGCTTGTAGGCTGTATGATGCACTCTGGGAAGTTCAACCTGGAAGTCTCACCAGGTGCTGCTTCTTGGTGCTAGCAATTTTCGGCCTGGGGTAAATGGAGGATAATTGAAACCATGGTTAGCGAATCAGAGGTATGGCAGTCCCACTATATGAGAAAAATGTTATAAATAGCCTTTGCTTGAACAAAATAAATGTTCAGAAACAGGAAGAGAACTCAACAAAGAAGTGATGCAGCTTGACTCGTGCCATGTTGCTAACGAGTGAATGTCTCAGCTTGGGCTTTTCACAACAATGGACTTGCTGCCTCATGAATTATATGTCATATCCGGTCTTGTATGGTTCACATGTCTCATGGAGATTTGTGCTCCACAGCATTCTGTTATACATTCAAGTGGGAATACACTTTCCATTATGGAAGACTCAGTGGAAATGAAAATTTTGTATCTATTCTGTGTTGTTTTTACCTCATACAGTAAGGCCACTCATTTTTTATTTTTAGGTTCACGGATTTTTTCAACACATTTTAGAGTATGTCGGTCGAAATAAAAATAAAAATAAAAGTGTCAATGTCTGTTTTTTCTTTTTTTTTCAAATGGCAAATTTTCAATGTCGGGATTAGAAAATAAAATAAATTAAAGACACACACACACATATATGAAAATTCAGAGTGGAGTAAACTACACCATTCAGCTAAATGGATTATAATTGTAAAATGTTAAAAACTGATATTTTACAAATATTTAAAGACTAATGAATATTATCAACATTTACAGTGATATTCAATAGCAGTGTACATGAGCTATCAATATTTGATATGTAAATACATGTATTTCATAGAATCAGTGTATATGTATGTGTATATATATATATATATATATATATATATATATATATATATATATATATATATATATATATATATATATTTCTATATAGACATTCAGTCATTCCATCTACAGACTAGTACTACATGCAAGCTTGTGTTTAAAACCAGCACTAGATAGGATTGCTACCATCACCAATACAAGAAAAAAACCTACCATACCTGTATATTTACCTTATATTATCCAAATTATGTTTTCCTAAATATCAATATTTCATATTAAAATCATGAATAATATCAAAAATATTTTACCGGAGTTATATTGAAGATTTAATGTGTTTATTTTAAATATAAAACTGATTTAGCAGTATGGACGCAAGGCATTTTTAATTAGGAGATGAAATCACCTGCAGATTTGGGAGAAACCGGATGGGGGTATTTCTAAATTCTATTCAGAAAATAAAAAGTTGGGCATAATGTCCCCTTACGACGGCCTATCCTGGCCGGTCTGGGGCATTTGCCCTGCTATAATATATTAAACATTACAATATTTACTGAGCGATAATACGTTGAATTATTGCCACGCTTTCATATTTAGACCATCTAGGTCTAATTTGTATTAGAAACATATAATGCTTGTACTAAGTTATAGATATATAGTGAATGGTTTTGATCACTGATTAGTATTCCCAGGCAGTACTTACTTCTGTGAAGGCAAGTGGTCGTATGAGCATGATGCTGCCATGAGCACATCGAGTGCTGACGGATGTCTGACATCCAGTTCACATTCGATAGCGCCTGTGCTGTCTCCGTCTTCTTCAAGCTCAACAGTAATATAGGAGCAGTCAAAGCCTCTGACTAAGGTTACCACTGGCATGTCGAGCACTGCTCTAGTACTGGTATCGGATCTACCCTCCTTCGTGGAAGCGTACACACATTTTATCATTTCTTTGCTTACATTTACATTCTATTCAGCGAGCTGAAGCTTGGTAAACGCAACAGGGGACGCCCTCGCAAGCGCTGGAAGGACTGCATTAAAGAAGACCTTCGCGCCTTCCAAATGGATTTAAAGACTTGGTATGAGGATGCCCAGGACCGCTGCCTGTGGAGATGTGCCCTCCATTCTGGTCGGAAACCTGCGAGCTTAGGCTCAGAGAACGAGCTGCAGAGCGACGAACAAGGAGGCACCACAGGGCTACGGGTCCCCCATCATCATAATTGACGGGGATCTTAAGTAAGTAAGTAAGTAAGTAAGTTGCTTACATTTAATTCTTGCGATATGTATTCACCGACGTTCTGTCCACTTAACAAATCCACTCGATGAAACGATTTGCGATCTCCGCATGAAATGCTGACATAACGATCAGAACTGACTGAAGCCATTTTGCCATCACGCTGGTGAATTCGATAAGCAACTTCCCAATGGTAATTGCCAGTATCCCAGTCGGAAATTTACAACGAACAATGTTTACAACATGTTATTCCCCAGTGTTAACTGGGAAAGGCTTTTTTTCCGATACCGACCTTGACCCTTTGCAAGTCATCTGCGGTTAGATTGTTGCACACCTTGACCATGGTAGGATAGAACGCAAATGTATACTCGTATTACCAGTGGGAATTTTCCCACCGAATGCAGTAGATCTATTAGTACTGGGTATATAATGCTGTTACAAGGAAGCTATTACGTTGTCAAAAAAAAAACATTAATCTACTAATTGCAAGTTTCGGCGGTTCAAATAAAAATAAAAGTACACATAGACTTTTTATTTTTTCAGCGGTAGTTTTTATCTCATGTCGGTGGATCCGTGAACCTAAAAATAAAAAATGAGTGGCCTAACAGATTTTGTATGTGAAAGGGGCTTTGGTTAACCTTGTGATAGACTGCTGACCTGTCCAGGGTGTAGCCCACCTCTCACCCATAGTCAGCTGGGATTGACTCAATCTCACCCATGATGCACAATGGACAGATGGAATGGCTGCATAGATAAGTGAGATGGATGGATGGATGGATGTCAAAGTGTCTGATTTTGCAAATCATTTATTATTATTGGCGGCACGGTGGTGTAGTGGTTAGCGCTGTCGCCTCACAGCAAGAAGGTCCTGGGTTCGAGCCCCGGGGCCGGCGAGGGCCTTTCTGTGTGGAGTTTGCATGTTCTCCGCGTGGGTTTCCTCCGGGTGCTCCGGTTTCCCCCACAGTCCAAAGACATGCAGGTTAGGTTAACTGGTGACTCCAAATTGACCGTAGGTGTGAATGGTTGTCTGTGTCTCTGTGTCAGCCCTGTGATGACCTGGCGACTTGTCCAGGGTGTACCCCGCCTTTCGCCCGTAGTCAGCTGGGATAGGCTCCAGCTTGCCTGCAACCCTGTAGAAGGATAAAGCGGCTAGAGATAATGAGATTTATTATTATTACTGGAAAAGATAAATATTACCTTTAGCCACTCAAGCCAAAATTAAATCTCTGATGAGAGCATGCACTTCAGTTTTCAAAGGACTGAACAGGCAGAACCCAACATACTTAACCAGCTTACATACACAGACAGAGTCCATGTTTGACTGACAAACACAGAGAGGGTGAAGTAGCCAAACTTTTCTGAAACATTTTATATTCCAAAACATTTCATAACACAACAGCCCTAAACATTAAAGCCAGAACAAAACAAGAAATGTTTGTATCTAGAGTACCTACCACACCCCACCCTACCATCTCCACCCCTGTCCTGTACATCTAACCCTCCTCTATCACACCCACTTTAACTCAGGAAGGGCCATTAATTATCTGGCCTGAGTTTCCCAAAAGCATTGCAGCACAAAGATCATTGTTAAATGGTCGAATGAGCAGCACAATGAATGCTTTCTCTTCTAGTTAAGATGCTCTTAGTGTTCAGAGGCTTTTGGGAAACCCACCCCTGATTAGTTGAATCAAGTGTGCTAGGAGCAGAGAAAACACTAAGGCCCTGTCCACACGGCAACGGATTCAGGTGACTCCGATACAATTGCTTATCGTTTAGGCCTGGCGTCCACACGGCACCGGCGTTTTGGGTGCCCAAAACACAATCTTTTTGAGAACGGGTTCCAGAGTGGAAAGATCTGGCAACGTTGCCGTTGTGAAGTCGTCTGGATGAGTAGAACGGATTTGTTTACGATGACGTCACAACCACATGACTGTCAGTGCTTCACGCCGGGTAGAAGTGTAACGAACTCGATGCGAGTTGTCAACAAATCCTATAACTTGGTTCATGAAACGCGCTTACAAAATATTTTCACTGTGAATATTTATTGTGTAATGGTGCAAAGTGAGAGAGAGAGAGAGACTCTGCGCAGAGTCAATCCCGCCAGCAAAAATAGGGAAAAAAAGGAGCGATCTCACCTCTTCAGATATTGGTTTAAGTCCTACAATACATTCCTCAAAAAGGGCGTAGAAGAGCAAATTAATCCATCAACGTGTAGCATTCAATTTATTCCGGACCATTAAAGACGCCGCCTTCCGCGTAGAATCATAGGTCATCCTCGCCGCCATATTGAATAGGTCAAAGCAGAGAATAAAGATTCATGTGCTGCGTTTAACTGTACCAACAGGTTTACCATCCAAACGAGATCACATGGGATTACCTTTCACAGGTGAGAAACAACAAATTAATCCATCAACGTGTAGCATTCAATTTATTCTGGACCATTAAAGACGCTGCGTTCCGCGTAGAATCATACGTCATCCTCGCCGCCATATTGGATAGGTCAAAGCAGAGAATAAAGATTCATGTGCTGCGTTTAAATGTACCAACAGGTTTACTGTCCAAACGAGATCACATGGGATTACCTTTCACAGGTGAGAAACAACAAATTAATCCATCAACGTGTAGCATTCAATTTATTCCGGACCATTAAAGACGCCGCCTTCGGCGTAGAATCATATGTCATCCTCGCTGCCATATTGGATAGGTCAAAGTGGAGAGTAAAGATTAGCTGCGTTTAACTGTACCAACAGGTTTGCCGTCCAAACGAGATCACATGGGATTACCTTTCACAGGTGAGACTGGAAAAATACTTTATATTGTATTTGGTCATTATAATGTAATTTTACGAACAGATTTTCCTGACTTTGTGGCTAATATGAAGTCTCGCGCATAATAGTTTATGCGCATGCGTCCTTACTTCTTCTATTGTTCTGGTGTCTCCGAAGGGACCGTCTTACAGCGCCCCTAGAGGTGTGGCATGTGTATTGCATCGTTTTCAGCAAGTGTTGCGTTGCCATATGGACCTGATATTTTACTGATCATTGCCAATTTGGACGCGATATATTTTTAAATAACATCTCGTTGCCGTTGTCGTGTGGATGTAGCCTAAGGCCCTGTCCACACGGCAACGGATTCAGGTGAATCTGATACAATTGTTTATAGTTTCGGCCTGGCATCCACACGGCACTGGCGTTTTGGGTGCCCCAAAACGCAATCTTTTGAGAACGGGTTCCAGAGTGGAAAGATCTGGCAACGTTGCCGTTGCGAAGTCGTCTGGATGAGTAGAACGGATTTGTTTACGATGACATCACAACCACATGTGCTTCACGCCGGGTAGAAGTGTAACGAACTCGATGCAAGTTGTCAACAAATCCTATAACTTGGTTCATGAAACGCGCTTACAAAATATTTTCACTGTGAATATTTATTGTGTAATGGTGCAAAGTGAGAGAGAGAGAGAGAGAGAGAGAGAGAGAGAGAGAGAGAGAATAGCCCTTAGGCAGAGTCAATCCCGCCAGCAAAAATAGGGAAAAAAAGGATCGATCTCACCTCTTCAGATGTTGGTTTAAGTCCTACAATACATTCCTCAAAAAATTTTTAAATAACATCTCATTGCCGTTGTCGTGTGGATGTAGCCTAAAATGTGCAGGACATGGTGTACTGCAAGACCAGGTTTGGGAACCTGTGGCTAAGTGCAGGTGAAAGGACGTTGCATACAAAAATGGAATATTGCACTTGGTTCACAAAAAACAACAGCAAATGTTCAAGTTATTAATCAATGCATTCCTCATACTAGCTTATTTTGTCCTGAATAAAAACTTAGTCTACGTAAAACCCTCTTGGATTTGTCATCTCAAACTCCACCTCATTAATGCTCCATTTAAATGCTATTAACACAGTACTGGGCCTTCATTAACATTCTCTAACTACCCACAAATTCACAGATTAACGATTATCTAGGTGTAACACAAAAACCTGGTTATAAATTTAATACATTTGAAGTTCTTCATACTCATATAATGTATGTAGCCTCGAAAAATAAGTCTACCCAGTTAATTCCATTGCTTATTATTTACAGGCCCCCGGGGCCATATTCTGAGTTTCTTTCTGAATTTGCAGGTTTTATCTCAGATCTGGTTATTTCCTTAGACAAAGCTTTAGTTGTCGGAGATTTTAATATTCACTTCGATAACCCAGAAGACCCTTTAAAAACAGCGTTTGTGTCCATCTTAGATTCAGTAGGGATTAAGCAGAATGTCATAGGACCGACCCATAATGGTGGTCACACTCTCGATCTAATATTAACATTCCAGTTAAATGTAGACAATATAGTCATACTTCCACAGTCTGAAGTTATCTCAGATCATTATCTCATCTCATTCAAACTATGTCTGAGTAATAATATATGCACCTCACCACGCTACTGTATTAAACGTACTTTCAAGTCAACTACTGCACAGAGCTTTATAAATGTTCTCCCAGAGTTGTCAACTTTGATTGGGTCACTGTCAGCCCCTGCAGAACTTGATCAGGCAACTGAATGCTTAGAGTCAACATTCCGTCATACTTTAGATAATGGAGCCCCTCTAAAAAGGAAAACGGTCAGAGACAAAAAATTAGCACCCTGGTATAATGATGACACTCGCACATTAAAACAGACCACTCGAAAATTGGAACGTAAATGGCGTCAAACAAAATTGGTAGTGTTCAAATTAGTGTGGAAGGAGAGCTTCCTGAAGTATAGAAAAGCTCTTAGTGCTGCGAGATCAACATATTGCTCCTCCCTAATAGAAGATAACAAAAATAATCCTAGATTCCTATTTAATACTGTAGCAAAATTAACCAGGAATAAGTCCACTATTGACACATGCACACCTGCAGTATGTAGTAGCAATGACTTCATGAATTTTTTTAATGACAAAATTGAGAATATCCGACAAAAAATTCAAACTACTAATTTAAGATCAGACAATGATGGTGACCTTGTAGTTAACTATATAACTGTATCAGATCATCAGTTAGAATGTTTTACTCCCCTTAAATAAACTGAATTACTTTCATTAATCTCTACATCAAAAGCCTCAACTTGCATACTAGATCCCTTACCTACACGTCTATTCAAACAGATAATACCTGAAGTAATTGAACCGCTTCTAAAAATAATAAATTCTTCTCTTACGATTGGCTATGTACCCAAATCCTTTAAACTAGCAGTTATCAAACCCCTGATTAAAAAAACCTGACCTTGATCCCTGTCAGCTGTCCAATTATCGGCCAATATCAAACCTCCCCTTTATCTCCAAGATCCTTGAAAAACCTGTGGCACAACAGTTATGCTCATATTTACATAGGAATAACATCCATGAAATGTATCAGTCAGGATTTAGACCTCATCATAGCACAGAGACAGCACTGGTTAAAGTAGTAAACGACCTACTGTTGGCGTCTGATCAGGGCTGTGTCTCGCTGCTTGTGTTGCTTGACCTTAGTGCAGCATTTGATACCATTGATTATTCCATTCTTCTGGATAGACTAGAAAATGTTGTGGGAGTTAAGGGAATGGCCCTCTCCTGGCTCAGGTCTTATCTAACTGATCGTTATCAGTATGTTGATATAAATGGTGATATTTCTAGATGTACTGAGGTAAAGTTTGGTGTTCCACAAGGTTCTCTCTTGGGTCCACTGCTTTTTTCTCTATATATGTTACCTCTGGGTGATATTATTCGTAAACATTGTATTAGTTTCCACTGTTATGCTGATGACATACAGTTGTATGTCTCTGCAAAACCTGATGAGAGACACCAGCTTAATAGAATTGAGGAATGTGTTAAGGACATTAGACACTGGATGCTTATTAATTTCCTTCTGCTTAACTCTGACAAGACTGAAGTACTTGTGCTAGGACCACATACAGCTAGAAGTAAGTTTTCTGATTACACAGTGACTCTGGATGGCCTTTCTGTTTCTTCACGTACCACAGTAAAAGATCTCGGAGTGATTATTGACCCCAGTCTTTCATTCGAAACTCACATTGATAACATCACCTGGATAGCTTTCTTTCATCTCAGAAATATTGCAAAGATAAGAAATTTAATGTCATTGCATGATGCAGAAAAACTAGTCCATGCTTTCGTTACCTCCAGGTTGGATTATTGTAATGCCTTACTGTCTGGATGTTCCAATAAGTGCATAAATAAGCTCCAGTTAGTTCAAAATGCAGCAGCAAGAGTCCTTACTAGAACTAGAAAATATGACCACATCACCCCTGTCTTATCCACACTGCATTGGCTCCCAATCAAATTTCATATTGATTATAAAATACTACTGTTGACCTTTAAAGCACTAAATGGTCTTGCACCACAGTACCTGAGTGAACTTCTGCTCCTCTATGACCCGCCACGCCTACTTAGATCAAAAGGTGCAGGCTATCTGCTGGTACCTCGTATAGTGAAGGCTACATCAGGGGGCAGAGCCTTTTCTTACAAAGCCCCACAGTTATGGAACAGCCTTCCAAGTAATGTTCGGGAATCAGACACAGTCTCAGCATTTAAGTCTAGGCTGAAAACATATCTGTTTAGTCAAGCCTTTTGTTAATGGTGTTTATGAGGTAAAGGTGTGGATCTGGAGGGTCCTCAGACATAGAGTGTTTCGGTAAACTGGGATGTATGGATGCTGTCAGTCCCCACTCGCTTGCTCACTCGAGTTTGTTGATGGTGTAGTGGCTGGCTGCTTTATGTCCCAGGGCTCCCTCATGCCTGTGTTACCTTCTGGCTCTCCCCTTTTAGTTATGCTGTCATAGTTAGTTGCTGGAGTCCCTGCTTGTACTCGGTGCAATATGTATACTGTTCCTACTTATTCAGGTGACATTGGGCATACCTAACAACCTGCGTTTTCTTTCCCTCCCCTCCCCCCCTCCCAAATCTGTCCCTCTGAGTTACATGGAGTCAACAGGAAATCTTTTGTTGGAGAAGGTGGAGACCTCGACTGGCTATCGTAACCTGCAGGGAATCGGCCGTCGGACGTTCTGTCGCATGTCCCAGACCCGGTGAAATGTAGCTGAATTGTCTTGGCCAGCCCTAAGGGTCCCATCTGCATCTCATCATTGCTGAGGAGTGTGCTCCCATCACCCAATCAAGCATCCAGCCAGAGCAGGTCATGATATATTTTTTTAACCATGCCATTGTTATGTGTTATGCCTGATGTCAAGACTCTTGTCTCTGCGAGCCTACCACACAGATTTAGTACTTGTCATTTTTAGGGCATACCTAACATGTGTTTTCTTTCTCTCTCTCTCTCTCTCCCCCCCAATCTGTCCCTCTGAGTTACATGTTGGTCCTGGGATTGAGATGCTGGCCTCTTCTGCTCCTCGGACCTGCTTGATCCATCCTGGTGCCCTGTGTCTGGTCAGAGTTTTATCGCATCGCTCCTGTGAAGGACGGCCCCATGAGGACAGTTGAGGGTTATACCTGGAGGATGCTCTGGACTCTTACAGTAATGCTTTTATGGCTGAGGACTACAGTTGACTTGCTAACTTCAGGACTGCAGTTATCATGAACAGTTTTGCACTCAAGTTTCCATCAATGAAGAGTTTATAACATCAACGAAACTGTCTTCATGTTAAAATTGTTAATGTTATAGTCATGCTGTCTGTTGTTGCCCAAATGAGGATGGGTTCCCTTTTGAGTCTGGTTCCTCTCGAGGTTTCTTCCTCATGTCGTCTGAGGGAGTTTTTCCTTGCCACCATCGCCACAGGCTTGCTCATTGGGGATAGATTAGGGATAAAATTAGCTCATGTTTTAAGTCGTTCAAATTCTGTAAAGCTGCTTTGCGACAATGTTTATTGTTAAAAGCGCTGTACAAATAAACTTGACTTGACTTGACTTGACAGATCCCCATGAGCATCAGGTCCAAATGGTTGCAAGTATTTCCTTTATATATGACTTTAACATGAGCGTTACAGCACCCAGGTTACAACCCCTGGTTAAAAGCAGAATAAATTAACCTTCCCAAAGAATTAGAGCAACATGCTGAGGTAGAGAAATTGCCATTCTGATACAGAGCAAAGAGGAACAACACTGAACATGCATGCACAGTCAAGACCTTAAGATACAAAATTAATTATCTATAATTGATGAGAAATACAAACATTTGAAAGCATTTAAATTGCGTATTATTATTTACTTAAACCAAAAGCATATTTAAATGGAATAGACAAGTTATATTTAATAACGTACAATTTACTGAATACTGCATTCATTTTTTTCAGTGAATAGTTATGTCCCCCCTTACCTCATCTTACTTAGGTCATGATAGTCATTATTTGTCATTAGCGTATTACTCATTATTCCTGGATCAATTATCATTAATCTGTTACTTCTCGATGCAAATCATAAACTTTAATATGTTTGAGAACCCTCTATGCACTATCACTACCATGAGCACCAATAACAGAAAATCTCCCACCTATACCAAGCTTTGGCATATATTAGCAAAAAGTACTCTTAATTACCAATTTCTTCACAAAAATCACTTAATGTAAAATTATACACAGTACCACAAAAGAATAAAACTGTTGCCCATGTACTAATATGTGTTTAATATTATGAATTATTAATAATAGGCAGCATGGTGATGTAGTGGTTAGCACTGTCACCTCACAACAAGAAGGTTCTGGGTTTGAGTTCAGTGGCCCACGAGGGCCTTTCTGTGTGGAGTTTGCATGTTCTCCCCATGTCTGCGTGGGTTTCCTCTGGGTGCTCCGGTTTCCCCCACAGTCCAAAGACATGCAGGTTAGGTTAATTGGTGGCTCTAAATTGACCGTAGGTGTGAATGATTGTGTGTCTCTATGGCTACGTTCACACTGCAGGCTGAAGTGACTCAAATCCGATCTTTTCGCCCATATGTGACCTGTATCCGATCTTTTATTGACAATATGAACGACACAGATCCGATTTTTTCAAATCCGACCCAGGCCGTTTGGATATGTGGTCCTAATTCCGATTCCTATCCGCTCTTTTCATATGCGACTTCAGTCTGAACCGCCAGGTCGCATTCATCCGACTTACACGTCATCAACAAGCCACAAACGTCACTATTCTGCACGGAAGTAGGCGGCGAGTCTCTCAAAAAAAGTTACAACAACATGGCGCATAATCACGGGCGCAGATAGAGGGGGGGACTCGTCCCACCCAGATTTAAATTCACCTCGCTCGGTCCCCCCCACTTATAGGGAGGAAAAAACGTCTATGCTGTCTTTCTTTGCATAAGGCAAACCTCACGGAAAAATCAAAAGACTTATTACCATTCGGTTTATTGAGGTGCACGGCAGTGTATACATAGTTGCAACAATTCACATAAAACAAAACAAAGACTGATATTCGGTTGGTTGAGCTGCGCAGACTGCACAGGTTGCGAGCTCGAGCTTGGTTGCTATGGTAACCCACAAGTTTGACAGGCATATCGGGGTTGGGGTTGGTTTGCTGGCAGCTTTGTCCCCCCCAGTTCAAAAAACGTATCTGTGTCCCTGCGCATGACATCAATGCGAGGGACGCTTCGGGCTGTGAAGGTTCTGAATCTTCTCAATGGAAGGACGCAGAGGTTAGGGAGCTGATTTCCATTTGGGGGGATACAGCTATTCAAGCTAGATTGGATGGGTCATACCGCAACCGGGCGGTTTTACTTCCGTAAACACTGGCCATGCTCACTGCGTGTGACGTCGTCGTATCCTGCAATGCGCATGCGGAACACTTTTAGGTCGCTTTTCGTTCATACTGAGGATCACATACAAGTCGCATATATTTGTTAATGTGAACGACCTCACAAAAAAATCGGATTTCACAAAAAAATCGGAATTGAGCATTAAGCCTTGCAGTGTGAACGTAGCGTAAGTGTCAGCCCTGCGATGACCTGGCGACTTGTCCAGGGTGTACCCTGTCTCTCGCCCACAGTCAGCTGGGATAGGCTCCAGCTTGCCTACGACCCTGTACAGGATAAGCAGCTACAGATAATGGATGGATGTATAGAATTATTAATAATATTTTTCATCTTCAACAGCTTGCCCTGCATTATTCTACAAACTGAAATAAGTTTCCTAATGCCACCACTATTAAACTCACCCTAACACCATAACCTTAACCATTCATATTTTTTTTTAGATGAGCTGAGTCAGGCAAGTTCTTCTTGCACTATATATATATGTACTGTACACACACACACACACACAGAGAGAGAGAGAGAGAGAGAGAGAGGAAATTACACGGTGGGTCAAAGATGTGATTTATCTTTGAGTGGTGAAAATATTTCACAAGTGAGTGAAGAGAACAAGTGAAATATTTTTCAACACCAGAAGATAAACTTCATATCTTTGTGCCACCGTATAATATTCTTTTTATTATATAGACACTTTCACAAACAAAACCTATGCAAGTTAACCAAAACAATTCATCAATATCCTCACAAGTGAAGATATTGGAAAATATGTTACTCAGTGTCCCAGATGAAGTTCGCATGAAAAATATGAGTGGCGTATTTGCTCATAAAACACTAGTATCTATATAATATAATATAATATAATATAATATAATATAATATAATATAATATAATATAATATAATATAATATAATGGGGTGAGCAAGCTGGAGGAGGATGCGAGTATGTATGGGGGTATATTTGTTGCGAAACTTACAAATAAATAACATTTTTTAATCAAACAAAATCCACAAATGGCTATTCATTCAAATAGTCCCTCAGAGTGAGTGGAACACTAAATTGCAGACAGGCATGGAGTGATGGTAAACTTAGTGGTTTTTATTTTCACTATAGCTTTTCAGCTTACAGTTATGTGTCACTCTGCACATTAACACACATCCACACACACGCTCTGGTTGGGAGAACAACACCAGTTCTCTACTCTCTCCCTCTTCATCAGCCCTCTGCCATCACGTCAAAACACACACACACACACACCTCGATTAACGACAGGCGTGATCACTTTGCCACTCACTTTCCCTGGCCTCGCCCTCCATTCACAAACTGACCCTTGAGCATGCCTCTGCTGCCACATCAGTCAAAAGAGATGCATAAATATTACTCCAACCAATAACAGCAGATATTTGCTCAACCAATTAACAAGTGCCAGAGAGGGACTTCTGTATGTTCATTATTAGAATACTCTGTACTGTAGAATATTCATAAATATTCTAGTGAAGTAACTATGAATCAAAAGTTCAAGTTCAAGTTGATTTATTTGTCCCCAAAGGGGAAATTAATTTGTAGCAGGTATTTAAAAACACAAACACAAACAAACAATCAGATAATAAAAACAACATAAAAACAGGGACACAGGTAGGCACGTAGACATAAGGCCCCCAACCATATAGACTGAGACCAATACACAAAATATAAATAAAAACAGATAAAAGGATAAGAGATTAAAAAATAAGGTCAAAACAAAATCAAAACATGGAGAGTGGTCCAGTCCAGGAGTCCAATGTGCAAAAAATGCAGAAAGTGCAGGAGGAAGCATTACTTGTGCAAATTCAACATGTTTATGGCTGTGCAAACAAATGAGCATTTGTACCTATTGGTCCTATGGGTGGGAACTCTAAATCTTCCGCCTGAGGGCAGAAGTTCAAACTCCCCATAGAGAGGATGATCAACACAGTCTATGATTGAAAGTGCCTTCCTGAAAACATGGCGATTAAACAGTTCACAAAGGGGAGTCTGCTTCTCCCCTATGACCTTCCCCGCAACAGTAACAAGTCGACCCAGCTTGTTGCGTTCTGTAAGTTTTAGGTTACCAAACCACACAATAATAGAAAAAGACAAGACTGATTCAATAAAAGATTTGTAAAACAAAGACATCATTTTAGTACATACATTAAAAGTGTTCATTTTTCTTAAAAAATAGAGACGCTGCTGGACATTTTTATATATGGCCTCTGAATTTGGCTGAAAGCACAAGTCACTGTCTAGGACAGTCCCAAGGTATTTATAGCTTTCCACCTGTTCAATATCCATCCCCCCATCTCAGTGGGCTTAGGGATAGTTGCCGATTTTCTAAAATCAATAACCATGTCCTTGGTTTTGGTCACGTTGAGTTCAAGGTATGAGTCTTCACACCAACTGACAAAGTCATTGACCACCTGACCATGCTCTGCTTCTCCCCCCTTCAACAGACTGACCATAACAGAGTCATCTGCAAATTTAACAATCTTTCTGTTGTCATACTGACTTCTGCAGTTGTTTGTGTACAGTATGTACAGAAGAGGAGAAAGAACACATCCTTGGGGGGATCCAGTGGAAGAACAGCCTTTTTCAGTGAGTACACCATTTACTCTAACACATTGTGTCCTCTGTGTCATAAAATCTAAAATCCATCCGACAATATTAAAATCCAGCTTAAACTCATAAAAAAGTTTCTCTGCAAGCAGATGAGGCTGTATTGTGTTAAAAGCAGATGAAAAGTCAATGAACAGAAGTCTTGCATGGGCTGTGGGGATCTCAAGATGGTGAAAGAGACAGTTCAGCAGTGTCAAAGTAGCATCTTCAACACCTCTCCCTGCTCTATATGCAAACTGCATGGGATCCAATGACCCCTGTACCTGTATCTGTATCACCTGCTTTACCACCTTCTCAAACACCTTCATCACCAGAGAAGTATGGGCAACAGGTCTAAAATAATTCATGGTTTTGGGATTTGGGCACTTTGAGACAGGGACGACAATGGCATGTTTCCAAATTACAGGTAGCTTCTGCTCATCCAGAGATTTCATAAAAATACTGTGAAAAATTGGCCCCAGCTGCACTGCACAGGTCTTAAGCAGCTTACCACATATCAAATCAGGGCCAGGGCTCTTCCTGCTGTTAGTGTGTTTGAATAGCCTCACCACATGATTTAAGCTAATGGCAATATTATTGGAGGAGGTCTTAGCCAGCTGTCTAAAATTATCGACCTGATCCATAAAATTATACTTGTCAAATCTCAAATAAAAATCATTCAGACTATCAGCAAGACACTTATCTGAGTCAAAACCATCCAGAGCTACCCCCCTGTTCCCCTTCTTAAAACAGCCAGTCATTTTCCTCATACCATCCCAAGCAACTCTAGAATTATTACTGTTGAATTCAGCTTCTAATTTGTCTTTGTATTTAATTTTAGCTTTCTTGACTTCTGCTCTGATCATTTTCCGCAGCTCTCTAACCTTAACCACCTCACCACAGTTAAAAGCATAATTTCTTTGGTTTATCAAGTTTTTCAGTTCAGGTGAGACCCATGGTTTACTGTTAGGATAAAACCTGACTTCCCTTGAGGGAATCACTGTGCCTTTACAGAATGTAATATAACTGCACACCACATTGGTAAGTTCGTGTATACTGTCAGCAGAGTCTTGGAACACTGACCAATCAGTACATTCGAAACAGCCCTGAAGGGCAAGAGAACTGTCAGTGTTCCAGATATCCACATTCTGCGTCACCCGCCGCTCTCGTTGCAGTACAGTTCTGTATAATGGTAAGAGATGAATAAGGTTATGATCCGATGATCCAAGCGGAGGGCCAGCGACGCATTTGTAAGCCCCCTTAATAGAGCCAAAGCATAGGTCTAAAGTTTTCGCATGGCGTGTAGGACAGGTGACGTATTGGTGAAACCCTGCTAACGTTCCCTTCAAGTTGCAGTGATTGAAATCCCCCATAATAAAGTTGGGAGAGTCAGGCGAGATAGATTGAAGGTGCTGCGCCACCTTAAAGATTTCATGTGAGGGTGTATTAACGTTCGCTTTGGGGTGGATATAAGTGACAGTGAAGAAGAGCTGAGGGAATTCCCTGGGGAGATAGAAAGGGCGAAGTGACACAGAGAGAAGTTCGATGTCAGGAAGACATATGCTTTGTCTTACCGTGATGTTGTTGCACCATCTGCGATTGATATACAAGCAGATGCCTCCACCCTGCATCCTACCTGTCACAATGCAGTCCCTATCCATCCGCACAGGAGCCCCAAAGTCACTTAATTCCAGAGAAGTGTCCGAGTCCCTTTCAGTCAGCCAAGTTTCAGTAAAGGCCATGACACAGACATCCCTGAATTCACGTACATAATTAATGTTGGCTTGTAATTCATCAAGTTTATTCCGTATAGACTGGACGTTTGCCAGAACCATTGAGGGAAGCGGTAAGCGATTTCGTTGGAATTGTCTTCGGATACGCTTGTGGACACCTCCACTTTTCCCCCCGTTTTCGGGGTTTTCTCCGACTATGCCCAAACTTTCTGATTGCCAGATCAGTAGTCACCGGCGGAGACGATATTCCACTCAGCAGGTAATCCACGCGTAAATCCGAACTTTGCTGCTGCCTCCATCGTAGGCCCAAGAGAAACTCCCAGGTATAGTAGATTCTGTCTGGAACCGAGTGGACACCCAATGTAGCCAGGGCCAACAGAATTAACAGCAGGTAGACCAACTCCATGTTGTAATCCCGACACGAAAATAAGACACGTTGACAAACATTTAACAAAATAAGCCACGATGTGACAAACACAAGATGTGCAACACCAGCTACAGGTCGCCACCGCGCAGCGCCCCCTCCTGCACAGGAATTGTGTAACCCCCAACTGGTACGAGATAACTCGAGATAAAGTAGACTTTGTACAAGTGTTACAAATATGCTGTGTGGATTTTTAGTCTTCTCTGTAATTTTATTTTCAATAAATTGTTGGCTACAAGCCAAGAAAGTGAAAAAAAAAACAAGTAAAATTCTATAAAGAGCAATGTATTGTTTTTTGGGGGTGTGCAGGTACAGGCACTTACAGATGGAGGTGCAGAGGAGAGTGGGCATGTTGCAAACTGGCAACCAAATCAAAATCATGATCTGGAAGATGAAGTCAGGGTCAGACAGGGGTCAGTCGATATGCAAATGGAATGTCAGAGAATAGACTAAGATTGAGGTCAAAATAAACAGAAACAAGGTCAGAGTCACGGGAATACTAGAACTGGAAACAATGGCTCAGTATGATCAGGTGGTAAACACTGAGCAATACTTCATGAGGTCTGTTTGAGTTGTACTTAAGTAGAGAGGCTGATTAGTGAGAAACTGGGAACAGGTACCTTATGTTGTCAATACTCAGGGGAGGAGGGGCGCTGTGGTGCATGGGAATTGAAGTCCATCACGGCCATGTTTGGAGGCCACTCTGAACTGAGATTTTTGGTGCTAGAACTGACAAAACTCCCCCCCCCCAAGGCACTCAATCTGGGAGCAATCTCTTTCCTGGAGCAACCTTTTTTCCTGGGAGCTGGTTTTTCAGGATGTTGACTGTGAAACTCTTGTATGAGGAGTGGGTCAAGGATGTCTTTTGCGGGCACCCAACTTTATTCCTCTGGGCCGTACCCCTCCCAGTCTACCAGGTACTCCAAACTACCCTGTCTGTGATGGGAGTTGAGGATCTTGAGAACTTGGTATACTGGTTTTCCTGCTAGTTCTAGGGCTAGTGGATATTCACTGGCTGGTGTGTTGTTGGCCAACAGACCTTGGATGGCAGGTTTGATGTACGACACATAAAAGGTGGGTGCTATGTGGCAACGGGGTGGAAGTTATAATTTGTAGGACACCTCATTGATTCTGCTGAGTATCTTGAAAGGGCAAATGTAATGAGCTTGGCGCTTACAGCATGTACTGGGGTTAGGTAAGTCTTCAGTGGACACTCAAACCTGGTCACCAGGTGAGTACACAGGCATGTCCCTTCTGTGTTTGTCCGCATAGCACTTGTATCTGCTGCTGGCTACATGTTCAAGGTGTTGATGAACTCCCTCCCACACCTGCTCACTCCTCTGGAACCAGGAGTCAGTGGCTGGAATCTGAGTGGGTGAGTCATCACACAGGAACAGTGGGGGCTGATAACCAAGGATACACTGGAATGGTGTGAGCTGGGTGGCCGAGTGCTTGAGTGAGTTTTGGGCATACTTGGCCCATGGGAGGAATTGTGACCAGTCCTTCGGGATCGCCATACAATACACCCTCAAAAAGCACCTGATCTCCTGCTTCACCCATTCCACCTGGTCACTAGATTGCGGGTGGTATCCCGAGGTTAGACTTACTGAGACCCCTAGTTTATTCATGAAGCCTATCCAGACCCTGGACATGAACTAAAGGCCTCTGTCACTCACTATGTTCTCTGCGATGCCATAATACTAGAAGATGTGGGAGAAGAGAAGTTCTGTGGTTTCAAGGGCTGTGGGTAATCCAGGCAGGGGAATAAGTTTGATTACCTTGGAGAATCAATCGATTGTCACCATGATAACGGTGTTGTCTTGTGACTTGGGTAGGTCTGTGATAAAATCCAAGGCTATGTGGGACCATAGTCTTTGAAGTGTAGGCAGAGGACAAAGTTTGCCAGCAGGTGGAGCTTAAGACACCTTCACTTGGGCACAGGCGGAACAGGAGGAAACAAGGCAGTTAATTTCTGATATCATATTTCCCCACCAATACTTATTTCACAAGAGCTGATATGTTCTCTGACTACCTGGGTGTCCTGTTGCTGGGGATCAATGGACCCAGGTGATGAGCTGTCCTCTGAACTGTGGAGGGACATACATGAGGCCAAGAGGGCAGGTGTCCAGAATGCCACATGGCTGGGCCTGAGATATGGCTTTATCTATTTCCCATGTGATTGCATTAACATAACAGTTGGGAACCAAGATGGGAGTAGGCTCTTGGCTGGTACTTGAGGTTGTGTGAAGTATGGAGAGGGTGTCGGCCTTGGTATTTTTGGAACCTGGATGATAGGAAATGGAAAACCAAAATTGGGTGAAGAATAGTGCCCATTTGGCTTGACATGCATTCAATCATTTGGCGGTTTTGAGGTACTCTAGGTTCTTATGGTCCATAAGGATGGTAACAGGATGGGTAGTGCCCTCTAACCAATGTTTCCATTCTTCTAGGGCCAGCTTGATCACAAGAAATTCCCAGTTACTGATGTCATAATTTTGTTCTGCCAGTGAAAGTTTTTTGGAGAAGAAGGCTATGGGGTACAGCTTATGGTTCTCCCCAAAGCACTGGGACAATACCTGTCCCACTCCACCCTCTGAAGCATCCACTTCTACAGTCAAGAGTTTGGTGGGATTGGGGTGTCAGAGGATAGGTACTGAGGTGAACATGGCCTTGAGATGTTTGAAACCTTCCTCCGCAGCTTGGTTCCATTGTAGGCATCTGGGTCCCTTTTTCAATAGGGAGGTGAGAGGAGCTGTGATGGCACTAAACCCTCTGATGAACCTACAGTAGAAGTTCACGAATCCCAGGAAACATTGTAGCTCCTTGACGATGGAGGGTGTAGGACATGAAGTGACCACTGAGACCTTGTTTGCATCCATGCACTGTTCTGCACTGATGATGTGTCCAAGGAATGAAATTTGAGTTACATGGAACTCACACTTTTCTGCTTTCACAGAGTTGGTTGTCTAGGGGCCTGGTGAGCACTGAGGTGATATGTTGGTGGGGAGTGGCTTCATTGGGGGAATAGAGGAGAATGCCATCAATGTGTGCAATAACATACCATTCTAACATGTCATGGAGGACATCGTTAATTAAACATTGGAATACACTGGGAGCACAAGAAAGCCCATATGGCATCACAGTATTCAAAGTGCCCGGAGGTGATGCTGAAGGCAGTCTTCCACTCATCACCTTTGTGAATTCTAACCAGGTTATAGGCACTCCTCTGTCCCAGTTTTTTGAAGATACTGGCTTCTCTAAGCTGTTTTATGGCTGATAGCATGAGTGGAAGTGGATAGGGGCACTTAACGTTGATTTGATTTAACTCTTGGTAATCAATACATGGATGCAGACCCCCTCCTTTTCTACAAAAAAGAATCTGGCTGATGCTGGAGAGGTGGATGGATGGATGGATGGATGGATGGATGTAACCTTGTTCCAATGCTTCTTGGACATATTCTTCCATAGCTCTTTGTTCTACTATGGATAGCAGGCAAATGCCATTGTGTGGAGGGGTCATGCCCGGGAGGAGATCAATGGTACAGTCATAGGAATGGTGAGGAGGTAGACCACTGGCTTTACTCTTACTGAACACTTCTTTGAGCTATGATAACAGGCAGGAATGTGTTCATTGCTCCTGGATGGGGGGCTCTCTATGGAAGTGGAGGCCAGGGTGACTTGTGGAAGTTGCAGGCATTGGTGGAAACATGAGGGAGACCATTGCAGGATTTCTCAATGTTGCCATGAGATAAGTGGGCCATGCTGTTGTAGCCAGGGGAACCCCAGACCAACGGCTTGGTGAGCAGTATGTGCAACAAACAGGGAGATCTGTTCAACATGAAGGGCCCCTACTTGAATTTTTATAGGTGTGGTGCAAGTCATGATGAGCCCTTCCCCAGTGGGTCCACCATCAATGGCTTTTAGGCTAACTGGGCGTGGGAGTCCTTCTGTGGGCAGGTTGAGGCTCTGGATGACCTCATGATCAATAAAATTGCCTTCTGCCCTGGAGTTTATGAGGGCAGAAAGAACATGAGTTGAGTCCAGTAGTTTCAGTAAAACATGAAGTTTGAGAGTAATTCTGTGGCTCACCAGGCTGTTGGAGCTGGATTCTAGTCGAGGATGGCCTGATTTTCTAGGGTTAGGTCATTGAACTGAGCACTGTGGTAGGAGATGACCCTGTCCTCCACAATAGTAACATAACCCCTCTCTCCACCTTCTCTCTCTTTCAGAATGAGGCATGCAAGTGTTGGAGACCTCCATCAGCATGGGGTTTTGTGGACATTGTAGAGGAACTAGTGAGTGCTGCAAAGAGGGTTGGTGGTGGAGCAGATGGTCCAGTCTGATGGCCAGGTCAATTAAGGAGTCCAGAGACAATTGTTCATCGTGACACGCCAATTCTGTGAGGATTTCTGGGTTCAGACCCTGGTGGAAGGTGGCTTTGAGTGCTGGTTCATTCCATTCACTTCCAGCTGCTAAGGGATGGGATTCCAGTGTGTATTTGGCCACTATCCTCTTTCCTTGCTGGATTGTGAGTAGCTTTTCTCCAAATTCTACTCCGTTGGGCTGATGATCAAAAACCCTCTTAAATAACTCAATGAAATGATAATATGAGGTTGTGTGCTCACTGCCGCACTCCCATTCAGCACTAGCCCACCTCATCACTTTGCCAGTGAGAAAGTTAATTAATTGTGTGATCTTCTGTTCTTCTGTGGTGCTTGTTATGGTAGTGAAGTACAATGAACATTGGAGAAGGAAACCTTTATAGTCCGATACCTCTCCGGAGAATTTTTCAGGTCAAGGGACCATCATAGCGGCACTGGTTGAGGACACGGGATGTGTCAGGAGGGCCTGTGAGACAACAGCAGTTAGTTATAACATGCGTGGATTTAGCTCACTTAACATCTGCTGGTGTTCTCCCAATAGTCATCCTTGTGTATTAACAGCAGTTTGCTTTGCCTCCTCTGTTGCATCCATGGTGGCGAAGTATCCTGTCAGGATACAGGTACTTACAGATGCAGGCGCAGGGGAGAGCAAGTGCGTTACAAACTGGCAGCCAAATCCAAATCGTGATCCGGAAGATGAAGTCAGGGTCAGGTAGGGGTTGTCAATGTGCAAACATAATGTCAGAGAATAGATTAAGGTCAAGCTTGGAAATAAACAGACATGAGGTCAGAGTCACAGGAATACTAGACCTGGAAACAATGGCTTGGTACAATCAGGTGGTAAACACTGAGTGATACTTTGCGAGGTCTGTTTGTCTGAGCTGTGCTTAAGTACAGAGGCTGATTAGTGAGAAACTGGGAACAGGTGTGTCATCAATACTCAGGGGAGGAGGGGCACTGTGGCGCTTCAGAATTGTAGTCCGTTGCGGCCATGTTTGGAGGCTGCTCTGAACTGAGATTTTCGGTGCTATTACTGACAGGGATGGAATAAAAAGTGTTCATTTTTTAAACATTTAATATTTTAGTGATTGTTTTATTTTCAAACTACAGTACATTAAATTTTATTTATTTTGAAACAGGCCTTACTATTGAACAATGGGGGAAAAAGAATAAGTGAAGAAGAATTGCTTGTGCATTTATGATCCTCATCATTTGTGATTCACAGGTAGAACTGGCTGAACCCCAGCATATAAACAATATGCCAGAGGCAAAGAACCATTCACATGCCTAATAATTCTCACTCTCCTTCTCTCCTTTTTGTTTACACATTTCCCTCATGACAGATAGTGCTGCCTGTCAAGATACAGTTGACTGAGCCCTACTCTTCCCCATTACACCCAACATCATTCACACTCTAACCACACACTCTGGTGTGACCGACAGAATTTTCCCTCGCACTGTGTACATTTCTGAAGCTAGATTTCTATTCATACACTTCATATCACCACACACACACACAGAGAGAGAGAGAGAGAGAGAGGGGGGTTTGTTGAGAGATGTGGAAAGAGATATTGGCATGAGTCAGAGTAATGCTGTTCTTACATTTGGTTTTGAGATTTTGTTTAAAATAGCTTCTACTTCCAGCAGGTTTGCAGGCTGTTCCAGTTACATAGCCTGCTTCTCAAAGACACACACACACACACACACACACACAGATGAGTCACAACCTTCCCCGCCAACCCTATCCGTGTCTAGATACAGACTTCCTGTACACTTCTCTACACGCTACAGACATCCCACACCATTTTCACACTTCTATAACTTCATCTAATTTAGTCTGCTGTCCTCGTAGTCATACAGATACTCTCCCTTTTACTTCCTCTACTAATTCCATAGTCTCATGATATTGTATATAATTTGACAATATGTTGTTATCTATTTATTTATTCCTTCTGGCAATGTCAGTGAGGCTACAATGATTTGAAATGGTGGAATTTGCACATAGTTTAAACCTAGTTCTTTATATTGTTGAACATTTGCAAAAAATATGATTCAAAAACACATTAGCTTTATTTATGTAATAATGAAAAAGGGGTATTTTAAAATGTAAATACAGTATACCAGTATTTGTGGGTACCAGATTCTAGGTGGGTGTAATGTTGGCACCAAGTGCCTTGAATTAAACAGTTACATTTCAAGAATGTTTAACTTGATATATTTTACTTACTTGGTTGCAGTATGTAAGTCGCTTACCGGCACAACAAATTAAAAAAATAAAATAAAACAAAAACACACCCTGTAAATATTAAAAATTAATTGCAGTGTGTCCTTTACTAGATACTTTTTCAGCTTAATTTTTTTTGACTGAATAACTGATGTTGTTTTTTGAAGAATTAATAGTTTTATCAAATGAATATGGCAAAAGTAATGGCTGTTAAAACAATTAGATATACACTGGAAAGCCACATTTAATCCTTCTTTCTATGCTTATTTCATTTTTAAATAAAGCCTATGTAACGATCATAAAAACTGACCCCATATTACATCACCAAGAATTTGAGGGCAAGCAGTGCTGGGGGGGATAAATCATGAAAAAACAGCAATAACCTTGAGTCTAGTTTCAGATAAAGGGAGGGCACTCCTTATATCATTACTGGGACAAAAACAGAGTTGACATTGTCCACTACAGGCCTGAGTCACCAGAACACTGACTTGACCTCCAGCAGGTCAGATGCACATCAAAGCTGAAAACTAATTCCAATAATTCATGCCACACTTGTGAATCTTAAACCACAAGTCCCATTTTAAACAGTGAAATTGCTTCCATCATGGTCACACACCTGATAGACGGATAAGCTGTAATGGAGCCAACTGACTCAGAATACACTATTATTAGAACAAATCATTACTGACTATATTATACCACATGCTGAAATAAATGAACAAAAATAAAGATTTACTTCACATTCTCGATTAGAAAGTGCTAAAAATATTATCATATGAGAGGGATTGAATGTTGGGAAAGGGGCGGCATGATGGTGTAGTGGTTAGCACTGTTGCCTCACAGCAAGAAGGTCCTGGGTTTGAGCCCAGTGGCCGGCAAGGGCCTTTCTGTGTGGAGTTTGCATGTTCTCCCCGTGTTTGCGTGGGTTTCCTCTGGGTGCTCTGGTTTCTCCCACAGTCCAAAGACATGCAGGTTAGGTTAATTGGTGGCTCTAAATTGACCGTAGGTGTGAATGTGAGTGTGAATGGTTGTTTGTCTCTGTGTCAGCCCTGCAATGACCTGGTGACTTGTCCAGGGTGTACCCTGCCTCTCACCCATAGTCAGCTGGGATAGGCTCCAGCTTGCCTGCGACCCTGTAGAACAGGATAAGTGGCTACAGATAATGGATGGATGGATGAATGTAGGGAAGGTTTCTGTTCACAGCACATAGTCACTTTATCCAGAATAACCAATTTATCATGGTCTGGGTCACTGTAAGGTTTAAGGCAGGGATATACATTAGATAGGACACCACACACACACACATTGTGGAGTAATTTGGTATAGCCAATTCACCTTGTGGCATGCTTTTGCCTGGTGGAAGGACACAAATCAGCCAGAAAGACACTGACATGGACATGGAAGAGCACACAGAGAAACACTACACGCGCAGTACCCCAAGCTCAACTGGAGACCAAAATGGACCTGGACTTCTAAAGCAGTCACAGTACCAGATGCAGCACTGTGCTGTCCACAGTGCATAGTAATAAATCATACTACAGATAATAAATCTATTCTATTGTCTAAACAAACTTTCTAAATGTTAATATTATGTTAACATAACAGTCATTATGATGTAAGTTATTATCAAATATCTCAATCAGCCAAGTCACAAATGCCAACGTGCTCATCCACAGTTTTATCAGTTCAGCACCATGGACATTGGCCACCTGCTCACATTCAGCCCATGCCTACACATTGGTTTACACGTCAGCCATGACCAATACTTATTAAACTTCTGTTTTCTAACTAATGCTTTATCGTAACAGCCATCATTGTCTATATTGTCTGTCTTCAAGTGTGCCTTACTCCATCAAATCACTCAGAATACATCCATCCATCCATCCATCCATCCATCCATCCATCCATTATCCGTAACCACTTTTCCTGTGCAGGGTTGTGGGCAAGCTGGAGCCTATCCCAGCTGGCTATGGGTGAGAAGCAGGGTACACTCTGGACAAGTCGCCAGATCATCTCAGGGCTGACACATAGAGACAAACAACCATTTACAGGTACATTCACACCTACAGTCAATTTAGAGCCATCAGTTAACCTAACCTGCATGTCTTTGGACTGTGGGGGAAACCAGAGCACCTGGAGGAAACCCACACAGACAGGGGAGAATATGCAAACTCCACACAGAATGGTCCCCGTCGACTGCTGGGCTCAAACCCAGAACCTTCTTGTTGTGAGGCGATACTGCCACCGTGCCACTCTCACTCAGAAAACATTTTGTCTCTCAAGTTATGTTGCAGTTCTTTTATCATCATTCCTTCAGTGATCTTCAGTAAGCATTTTATTCTTTATCCTGGGAGCCAATCCTGGGAATACTAGATGAGTGAGAAGGGAATGCACCCTGAATGGGATTCCTGTCCCTCACAGAGCACCACACACACAGACACACACACACCTAGAGGCAATTTAGATTCACCAGTCCACACTGAAATTTCACCAATATCCATATTATTCAAATCTGGAGCACACTATTTTATGGACTTATGGAATAATTTTCAACCAGTTAATGATTTTTTTCTTTTTACAACCATTTAATCAGACATCTTTTCATACTACATTTTAAATATAACTCAAATTCAAAAAAAAAAAAAAGTTGGGATGCTGCGTAAAATGTAAATAAAAACAGGATGCAATGCAAATCATGGAAACCCTACATTTAATTGAAAATAATACAAAGACAACATATCAAATGTTGAAACTGAGAAATCTTATGGGTTTGAGAAAATATACACTCATTTAATGCCAGCAACATATTTCAAGAAAGTTGGGACAGGGACAACCAAAGAATGGAAAAGTTGTGTAATGTTAAAAAAAACCTAACTGATTAAATTAATATACAGGTTTTGTAGCAACGTGCTGCCATCTAGATGGCATAATTTTCAGGGAAGGCCTTGCTTATTTCAGCAAGACAATGCCAAACCACTTTCTGCAAATATTACAACTGCATGGCTCCATAGTAAACTAGAACTGTGAGTAAACTCACTATAGAATACTCCCCCACTTACGAGCCTGTCATCATACAGTGGTGCTTGAAAGTTTGTGAACCCTTTAGATTTTTCTATATTTCTGCATAAATATGACCTAAAACATCATCAGATTTTCACACAAGTCCTAAAAGTAAATAAAGAGAACCCAGTGAAACAAATGAGACAAAAATATTATACTTGGTCATTTATTTATTGAAGAAAATGATCCAATATTACATATCTGTGAGTGGCAAAAGTATGTGAACCTCGAGGATTAGCAGTTAATTTGAAGGTGAAATTAGAGTCAGGCATTTTCAATCAATGGGATGGCAATCAGATGTGAGTGGGCACCCTGTTTTATTTAAAGAACAGGGATCTATCAGAGTCTGATCTTCACAACACATTTGTGGAAGTGTATCATGGCACGAATAAACGAGATTTCTGAGGACCTCGGAAAAAGCATTGATGCTCATCAGCCTGGAAAAGGTTACAAAACCATCTCTAAAGAGTTTGGACTCCTCCAATCCAGTCAGACAAATTGTGTACAAATGGAGGAAATTCAAGATCATTGTTACCCTCCCCAGGAGTGGTCGACCAACAAAGATCACTCCAAGAGCAAGGCGTGTAATAGTTGGCAAGGCCACAAAGGACCCCAGGGTAACTTCTAAGCAACTGAAGGCCTCTCTCACATTGGCTAATGTTAATGTTCATGAGTCCACCATCAGGAGAACACTGAACAACAATGGTGTGCATGGCAGGGTTGCAAGGAGACAGCCATTGCTCTCCAAAAAGAACATTGCTGCTCATCTGCAGTTTGCTAAAGATCACATGGACAAGGCAGAAGGCTATTGGAAAAATGTTTTGCGGACAGATGAGACCAAAATAGAACTTTTTGGTTTAAATTAGAAGTGTTATGCTTGGTGAAAGGAAAACACTGCATTCCAGCATAAGAACTTTATCCTATCTGTGAAACATAGTGGCGGTACTATCATGGTTTGGGCCTGTTTTGCTGCATCTGGGCCAGAATGGCTTGCCATCATTGATGGAACAATGAATTCTGAATTATATCAGCGAATTCTAAAGGAAAATGTCAGAACATCTGTCCATGAACTGAATCTTAAGAGAAGGTGGGTCATGCAGCAAGACAACGACCCTAAGCACATAAGTCGTTCTACCAAAGAATGGTTAAAGAAGAATAAATTTAATGTTTTGGAATAGCCAACTCAAAGTCCTGACCTTAATCCAATTGAAATGTTTTGGAAGGACCTGAAGCGAGCAGTTCATGTGAGGAAACCCACCAACATCCCAGAGTTGAAGCTGTTCTGTATGGAAGAATGGGTGAAAATTCCTCCGAGCCGGTGTGCAGGACTGATCAACAGTTACTGGAGACATTTAGTTGCAGTTATTGCTGCACAAGGGGGTCACGCCAGATACTGAAAGCAAAGGTTCACATACTTTTGCCACTCACAGATGTGTAATATTGGATCATTTTCCTCAATAAATAAATGACCAAGTATAATCTTTTTGTCTCATTTGTTTAACTGGGTTCTCTTTATTTACTTTTAGGACTTGTGTGAAAATGTGTGAAAGATTTTTTAGGTAATATTTATGCAGAAATATAGAAAATTCTAAAGAGTTCACAAACTTTCAAGCACCACTGTATATCGCCATATGTAAGGGAATAAGTTGAATTATCTCCCCTTTGAAACATCAAAATGGGACTATTTTCCTTTGTGCACATCTTCAGGTGGTACACTGCAACTGTGTAAAGTTTTATCAAAATTCATCAAACTGTTTAGGAGGAGTTGCGCTTACAAGACACATGGACAGATGGACAGACGGACGGACAGACAGATGTCCAGGGTGATTACTATATACCTCCCCAAACTTTGTTTGTGGGGGGTATAAAGAGTCTGGGTGCTAAACTGGCCTGCCTGCAGTCCAGACCTGTCTCCCATTAAAAAAAGTTGGTGCATTATGAAGCACAAAAGATGACAAAGGAGACCCCGAACTGTTGAGCAACTGAAATTGTATGTCAGGCAAAAATAGGACATTTTACTTTCAAAACTATGGCACATGGTCTCCTCAGTTCCCAAAAGTTTACAAGGTGTTGTTAAAAGTAGAGGTGATGCAACACAGTGGTAAACATGCCCCATCCCAACTTTTTTGAAACATGTTGCTGGCATCAAATTCAGAATAAACATCCATGGGTTGTACATGTTGAGATTTATTTCTATGGTCGCCATGTTGCATTGGATCAAAAAGAGTAATAACATGTGTAACAGTATATTTTGTGGCACTTTCGGGGGATCAGAGCACATTTTTAATATCCACTTCTCTCAAGACACACCAACAACACTGATTCAATTTCTTCAACGCGTTCCTCAATTCTGAATCAGTTCTTTCTTTCTTTCTTTCTTTCTTTCTTTCTTTCTTTCTTTCTTTCTTTCTGTTTCATTTACATTGGTTGTTTTTTTTTATTTACCCTACATGTTGTCATTATCAACTTGGTTGTTTGCCCTGCATACGATTTCACTGTATTTGTTTCCCATCGTGTGTTTACCCATGCCTCTATTCTCTTTTACCACCCACAGTTTTCTATGGGTTATTACACTAAATTCTTTGTGCATTTTGTATCCACTTGCTTTTTTGTGTTTCATTTGATTAAATAGTGACACATTTTGTGTGTCCAAACCAGAACACTACTATCTTGAGGCCTTGCTGCCTATGCTGTAACATGGATCAGTGTCTTATAATGCAGTGCTCCTTCCTCCCCAATGTACTGGTATTTTCCAAATACATATTTTCACCAATCTTGCTGCTGCATTGGCAGCAATGCACAGGATTATGGGATACACTAAAGGATACATGAGAACAATAAATGATACATGAACGCTTTCAAAACAGGTCACATAGACGTACCTCAGTAGACTGTGTTGTATACAATTAGGACTGGATGACTTTCTGCTCATGAGTATTGCCCAAGAAGACAGCTCTTGCTACATTTGAAACACATTCATTGTTATAATGTACTGTTATCGTAATAGTATTTGGCAATCATACAAATACACAGCAATTGTGGATTCTGGAAGAGCAGGGGGAAAAAAAAACCTTCCCTAAAAATATACAATCAGTGCAGAGGTCTCATTCTTTGCACAATCCTTAAATGCATGTTTATGCTAAAAAGAAGCACACTTTGTGTGCTGTTGTACACATACATACTGTACATGATAGACTGTACAGTATAAACAGCTTGTTATGGACTGTACACCAGTTTATTTTATATAATATGCAAAATTTTTCAGACAGAATAGATAATCCTAATAGATAATCCAAATGAGCCATACAGCAGGACAAAAATCATTTGTACATCCAGCCCAGAGTGGTTTCATATTTTGTCTCTCTTCAGTTTATATCAAAGCATTCAGGTCATCTGGTTTGGTTACCACAGCAACCGATCCAACATAACAGACTATAACCTTTATGAGGTGAGATTTCTGATACTGCAGCAGCAGTGGCGTTTCCTGACAATGGACAATGCAGTAGCAGAGACACAAGTACTGTTGAGCCACACACAGGATAGAGCTCTCAGGACAGCTTGGCTGCAGTCAGCATATTCTTTCATCTTTCAAACATATCCCTTTTATTAATACATTCACGAAATTAAGGATTTGTGAAACACACCAAAAGAAGGGACAGTGCAAACAGGGAGGAAGGAGAACAATGGAGATGTGAGGCTGAGCAGGGAATAAATTAAATGAAGGAAAAAAGAGGGAGCAAGAGAGAGGGGTGTGTGTGTGAGAGAGAGAGAGAGAGAGAGAGAGAGAAAGGCAAGGAGGTGCATTACCTCTTACACACAGATAGAAGACAGATTCAGTACTGCTATTCCTGAGATAGATCTCCCTATCACTTCCTTTATATCAAATATTTTGAATGTTTTATTACAATATCATTTTCTATACAGCTTCATAGACAATGCATCAATTTAGATCTTAAACTGTTCTGTCTTTTGCTTTAAATATTCATTCACCTTCAGTAACCAGTCAGGGTTGGGTGTATCCAAAGCCAATCCGAGTAACATGAGGTGCAAAGAGGGAGAATTGATTCAGATGACCTGCCTATCGCAGGACACCATGCACACACTCACTCACTCATTCACACCTGAGGATGATTAAGAATAATCAGCCCACCTATGTGCATGTTTTTGGACAATGTAAGGAAACCCGCTAATTCAGAGGAAACCCACCCAAACACAGGGGAAACACATAAAACTCTAAACAGATAGGAAGATGAGCTCTAAAAAACAGCCATTTAGACTCCCAAGTGGTGCAACAGAAAAGCATCTGTCCAATCATGCGGAAATTGCATGGTCAAATCCCAATGATACCACAGCCATCTGTGGCCTGGAGCTGATGCTCTTAGGGAGTAAGGGGTGCTATACTCTACATCAGCCTTTTGGTGCCGGGGTACCATCTGGCTTTGGTAGGGGTGCCGTCAAAAAATTATATATTCTAACATTGAAATAAATAAAATGAATTAAAATTCCAAAAAATGATAGTTACACTAATACAGATCATCGCCGCCTCATGCATCATCAAAATTTGTCTCACGGCCCCCTTTCCCATGTCACAACGTCACTGCCGGGTTCAGCGTATGGTCAACGTGACTGCGTATATTTTATACGGGGGTGCCTTGAGAATTTGCATACTTCTGAAGGGTGCCGTGACTGAAAAAACATTGAGAAACGCTGCTCTACATCACCTGTAAATCACAAGTGAATTGTGTGTGGATATGTCTCTATCATGTAAAGAATATTCTATGGTAGTGTGAAGAGATGAAGTTTATCTTCTTGTGTTGAAAAACAAATTAACAGCTATTCCATGAAATCGAGTTGTACATGAGCTGATAGCCGACAAGGCACATAGCACCGAGTTGACTATAAGCCATGTACGATGAGATTGAGTGGAATAACTGCTTTATCCTATCCACATTCACTGTATTTTGAGAAAAAGAGCATTTTTCTTTTTTTGCAAATTCAATAAATAAAAAAACTTTATACAAAATGCCCAACAAAATAATTTCCCATCAGAATGTAAACAAACTGTAGAAGTGACAGCAATTTGTGAAAAATGCTATCATAATAATTCCTTAAAGATTAAAAAAAACATATGGTCTTACCATCAAATATTTTATTCCATATTTTGTTGCTATTTATCCTCTCTATATTAAACAAACTTCACATAAAACATTGCCCATGTGGGTTTTTTTTTTTTTGTTATTCATACATGAAATAAAATGGTAATTTCTTCCTGAAAATGCAGTCACCTGTTTTAAAAATAAAACGTAATTTGCATATAGTTTCCTTCAAAAATCTTGCTCCTTCTTTTTTGGATGACAAACAGTGAAAAGAGCTAAGTAACCTTTTTTAATCAGAGAAAGCAGCAGTAATGTATTAAATTATTACTCCTTTTTTGATAAAGAAAAACATTACTGCAAGGACTAATTAGCAGAATAGCTTGCAAGCTGGCAGGAGAGGTAAGGCCTAAACAAAAGGCATAATTCTTACAATTATTTATGAAATCATATGCCTTCCTTGTTCATCTATTAGGCTATGTATGTATCTGATCTTTAATCTTTCTGATTAAAGATCAGGAAACAAAGGGCCAAGCAACCAAGAATAAAAATAGCTTAATAAATGGGACACCAAGAATGAGATAAATAAAGTATAATAAAACATATAGAATGAGTTCACAAATATAATAAAAGAGACATTAGTCCTTGCCTGAAATGTTTCAGGGACTGTAATTTAATATGCATGCAGTTTTCCTACTGGCTAAATGGAAAAAGCAAGAAAGAAAGAGTGAGGGAAAGTGAGTGCTTTAATGTTTTATGTAATTGTGTGAAAAATGAATTCCACATGTGGAATATGATTAAATCTGCCGAATAAAGAACTACTGTACTACATACTGACCACAAGAAAGTGATACAAAATCCCAAACTACCACACAGGACATCAAAACTGCAAATACATGAGAACTCACACAACTATGGAAAGTTAAAAATGCTGAAAGTGATGGTTAGTTTAAAGCATTTCATTTCATTCTTATTAAATCCATTGCCACTACGGACTAGACATAAAGACTTAAATGTTTTAATGAGTCCATAACCAGAATCTCTACTGTATATTTTATGCTATATACAAACATCCATATCAGGCCTAAACTGAGCAATGCCTTACCTCTCTAGAAGCTCTCCTCCTGCGATCTTGTACCACTAGTGTATTCCCATTACTACCTGGAACTATAGTAGAACCGATACTCATTCTGGAACCAACTAATGTGTAGCGTTTATCTCCGGATCTGTACTGGATGCTGTGACACAGTGTTCCATCATACGCTGTGTCTTGTAAATACTTGGATGAATAGTCTGTAGATTTGGAGCATTGCATTGCTATTAATACAATGATACTGATGATGAAAAGCACGGAAACTGAACCCAGAGTGATGATTAAATAAAATATAATATTATTATTCCCCTCATCTTTTACTGAATTTTTCACATTGGAAGCTGCAAAAGGTTCTTTGGGCTCCACAAGTTTCATGATCACAGTTGCTGTTGCTGAAAGTGAAACATTGCCATTGTCTTTGACCAGTATGACCAGTTTATGTTCAGCCTCATCTGTTTCTGTGAATGAGCGAAGGGTCCTTATCTGTCCTGTATAGCGGTCCAAACCAAAGAGACTGTGGTCACTCACTTCCTGCAGTGAAAATAATAACCAGCCGTTGTATCCTATATCCGCGTCATAGGCTCTCACTTTAGTCACCAAATGTCCTGCGTTGGCATTGTGGGGAATCTCCTCCACACCTTCAGCAGAACCGTTAGCGCTGACTGGATATAAGATCACTGGAACATTGTCGTTCTGATCCAGAATGAACACGTTCACTGTAACATTACTGCTCAGTGAAGGACTTCCAGAATCTGTAGCAATAACATGGAAGTGGAATGTTTTAACCATTTCAAAGTCAAAGCTTTTCAATGCGTATATGTCTCCATTTTCGGGGTTTATGTTTAGAAAGGATGCATACTTGTTTTGCTCAGTAGTATCCCTCCAAACCTGGTAGGTAATCATGGCGTTTTCATCTAAATCACAGTCACTAGCAGACACAGAGAAAATGGACATGCCTGGCACATTATTTTCAGTTACATAAAAGATGTGTGGGTTGAGGGAAAACTCTGGGCTGTTGTCATTTACATCAGATAGTTCGACAGTGATAGATTTCAAAGATGATAATACTGGCTCACCTGCATCTCGGGCTACTAATGTAATGTCATACAGTGATATTTTCTCTCTGTCAAGTAACGATGCAGTTGTCAATGAATAAATGTTAGGCTGTGAGGTCTGCATTAACCTGAAGGGTATTTCTTCAAGTACAGAGCAGGACACTTTTCCATTTAAACCAGAATCTAAATCACTCACACTGATGAGTGCTACTGTAGTCCCCAATTTGGAATTCTCTGGTACCGTACTTGAAAATGACGTCACTTCAATTTCCGGCGCATTATCATTTAGGTCCACAATTTGTATTAAAATGCTTTTATCGGCTGTCAGCGGTGCAAGTGCTTTATCCGACGCTTGTATATCAATTTCATAGTGGTCTTTTTGCTCAAAATCAATTTGACCTTTTACAACTATTTCGCCTGAGACTGGATCCAGACTAAAAAGTTTGCGCAAGTCACTGTCTACATCGTGGCCAAAAGTGAAAAACACTTCACCATTTACACCATCATCTAGGTCAGTTGCGTTCACCTGCGCTACCGTTGTACCTATGGGCACATTTTCGCTAAGTTTCACAGAATACGAGTCTTTTGTAAAAACCGGAATGTTGTCATTTACATCTAGGACATAGACAGTAATCTCCATCGTCCCCGATTTTGGCGGTTTCCCACCGTCCAGCGCTGTGAGGAGGAGATGATGACTAGGACGAGTTTCCCTGTCTAACGATTTCTGTAAAATGAGAAAGGGCATCTTTCGATCCAACCCTCTGTCTTTAACTTCGATTCGAAAATGTTCATTATTACTGATTTTATACATTTGAACAGAATTCATGCCGCTATCTGGATCACGTGCCGCTTGTATCTGAAACCGTGAACCAGACACGGCGTTCTCGGAGATTTCCAAACGCTTTTCTGTCTCAGGAAACATTGGCGCATTATCGTTTATGTCGACAACCTCAACCCCTACGTAATGAATCTCTATAGGGTTTTCAAGCGCGATTTTTAGATTAATCAAGCATGAGGTGCTTCTCTCGCATACCTCCTCCCTGTCTATTTTCCCTGTAGTATACAAAACGCCATCATCCTGATTTAGCTTGAATAGAGACTCTCCTGTAGTTGATACGACACGAAATCCTCGCTCCTTTAAACTTCTGTGATCAAGACCCAAATCCTTTGCAATGTTTCCAACCAGGGTGCCGTCTTTCTCCTCTTCTAGTAAGGAATATCTTATCTGCGCCAATGCTACTCTCCAATATAGCAACGACAGTGCAAAAAGTACAAGGTTCAGTCGCCATGATGCGGATCCCCTTTGTTCCATTTTTAAGGAAAATTAATAGCTTCCGGCCACGTTAACAGAGATGATCCATTAAGTGTGTACCCATATTGCTGTTCTTAAATAAATATGGCTGAAGCAAATCGGTGATCAGGTTGAACTGTATGAAAATAATCCTCACAGACCGCGAGGTGCGGCATAGAAAATGTTACCAACAGATGAGGCGGTCCAAATAACCAAGAGGCCAAACCCATAACGTGCATTCGATTAGATTACACTGACCTCGTGCGATTCCATATCTAACTGCAGGAAAACAAAGTAACCAATTCCAAATAAACTGCTTTTGGGATTTATTGAAATAAAAGTTTGAAAAATTATGTGATTTAGTAAATGCAAGGAGGAATTTTGTGGGCAGCGCCATTCACTGCGCTCTGCGCGTTCCTGAGCTCATGATCAGGACAGAGCAACACAAGCTTTCCACAATGCCGTTGATAAAGTTTACACCAAAAATCCAAAAGTGGACGTCATTTTAAATTTATAATAAATATAACCATACTATCCAGGTCAAAAATAATTTCGTGCTGTGTCATTACGCGCATCCATCTGTGGGGGAAACTGGAGCACCCCGAGGAAACCCACGCAGACAACATGCAAACTCCATACAGAAAGACCCCCGTCGGACACTGAGATCGAACCCAGAACCTTATCGCCTTATTGTGAGACGACAGGGCTAACCACGACACCACCGTGCCACCCTCATTACGCACCACTTTAAAAACAAAACATAAAAAAACCTTTCATGATTACTGCCACAAATACCAGTACCACTATCTTAAAAGAATAATGGAAATCCATAGCTAGCAAAACTTCCTTTCACTTAAATGAAATTTGTGAAAATCCTTGAATGGTCGTACCGTATTATAGAGTCAGAAAGTAAAAATGTCGCCATACTAATGAAATTATTTTAATTGTTTAAAATGAGTTTCCAGTTGTAATTCATTGCATCTTACCTCACCAGAAGTTCTCCTCCTGCGATCTGATATCACAAGAGTATTTCCATTACTGCCTGGAACTAGAGTAGAACCGATACTCGTTCTGGGTCCAACTAACATGTAGCGTTTATCTCCGGATTTGTACTGGATGCTGTGACACAGTGTGCCGTCGTAATTTGTGTCTTGTAAATATTTGGAGGAATAGTCTGTCGATTTGGAGCACTGCATTACAATCAGCACGACGATGCTGAGAATAAAAAGAAATGAAACCGAGCCCAATGTAATGATTAAATAAAATGTAATGTTATTTTCTTCCTCTTCTTCTTTTACTGCCTTTTTAACATCAGAAGCTGCAAAAGCCTCTTTGGGCTCCACAAGTTTAATGATCACAGTCGCTGATGCTGAAAGTGAAACGTTCCCATTGTCTTTGACCAGTATGACCAGTTTATGTTCAGCCTCATCTGTTTCTGTGAATGAGCGAAGGGTCCTTATCTGTCCTGTATAGCGGTCCAAACCAAAGAGACTGTGGTCACTCACTTCCTGCAGTGAAAATAATAACCAGCCGTTGTATCCTATATCCGCGTCATAGGCTCTCACTTTAGTCACCAAATGTCCTGCGTTGGCATTGCGGGGAATCTCCTCCACACCTTCAGCAGAACCGTTAGCGCTGACTGGATATAAGATCACTGGAACGTTGTCGTTCTGATCCAGAATGAACACGTTCACTGTGACGTTGCTGCTTAGTGACGGAGTTCCAGAATCTGTAGCGAGCACGTGGAACTGGAACGTTTTAACACTTTCAAAGTCGAAAATTTTTAACGCGTAAATACACCCATTTCCTGCATTTATATTCACAAAGATTTGTTTATTATCTTCGCTACTTTCTCTCATTATTTCATAGGTGACTATTGCGTTTTCATTTGTGTCTCTGTCAGAGGCCGATACACAGAATAAGGACATGCCCGGGATATTGTTTTCCATCACGTAAAATGTGTAAGGGGAGAGAGAAAATTCTGGATTATTATCATTTATATCTGATACTAAGATGGTTAAACTCTTCACTGATGATAAAGACGGTTCTCCTGTATCTTTGGCAACTAATATAATTTCATACTCGTATTGCTTCTCTCTGTCAATGGATGACGTCGTAACTAATGAATACATATTGTCCTGTGAAGACGGCATTAATTTAAATGGTATATCTTCCGGAACAGAACAGAAAACTTTCCCGTTAATTCCAGAGTCTAAATCAGTCACGCTTATCAAAGCAACTGTAGTGCCTGGTCTGGAATCTTCTGAAACAGTGCTTGAAAGTGACGTCAACTCTATTTCCGGTGCATTGTCATTGACATCGATTATTTTTATAACCACAGTCTTGTCTGTTGTCAGTGGTACAGGGCCTTTGTCTGATGCTGTTATATCAATTTCATAGTCACTCGTCGCTTCAAAATCGATGTGTCCTTTCACAATAATTTCTCCGGTAATAGAATCAATATCAAACATTTTGCGCAATTTACTGTGAACACTATTAGAAAACGCATAAACAACTTCTCCATTTGGCCCCTCATCTAAATCTGTGGCATTCACTTGTATGACAGTTGTACCTATAGGTGCGTTTTCATTCAGCTGGACAGAATAAACGTCCTTAGTAAAAACTGGCATGTTATCATTTACATCCAACACACGAACAGTTACGTCCATTGTTCCCGATTTGGAGGGTCTTCCACCATCGACAGCAGTTAATAACAATTTCATACTTTGCATTACCTCCCTATCTATTGGCTTATGTAAGACCAAAATAGGATTTTTTCCACCTTTTCCACGATCTTTGACTTCGAGTCGGAAATGATCGTTCTGGCTGAGTTTATACGTTTGAATAGAATTTGATCCGCTGTCCAAGTCGTGGGCTGGCTGAAGCTGAAATCTCGTTCCGGGTAACGCCGACTCCCAGATCTCTAAGAGCGTTTCTTTTTCAGTAAAAACAGGAGCATGGTCATTCATGTCTATAATCTCTACAGTCACATAATGAATCTCCAGTGGATTTTCCATCGCGATTTTGAGATTGATCGTGCACGATGTGGTTTTCTCGCACACTGTCTCTCTGTCCAAGTTTCCACTAACATACAACGCTCCGTCATTCTGATTTACCTTAAACAGTGACTCCTCTGAGGAGGATACGATGCGGAATCCTCTTTCTCTTAATCTTCTTGCATCAATTCCTAAATCCTTTGCAATATTTCCAACCACGGTACCGTCCTTCTGCTCTTCAGAAACAGAATACCGTATCTGTGCCCATACTGCTCTTCCAAACAACAAGGATACAGCCATGAAGGCGAGCCGTATATGGACCCTTCGCCATGAAGCGCCTCTCCCTTGTTCCATTTTGAACGGTTACAACACGTCCACACACACAAAAAAAAATCAATAAAAAATCGACTGCTAATTAATCCTACATATTACCATCACATCCTCTATACCAGACTGCACAGGGTTCCAAAATTAACGCGTCTTCTCACTTCAGTCCTTGTGATATTTTGCAAATATCCGTGGTCACTGAAAGGGTGGGCACAATAACCATCTTATTTTTGCGTCATGAACCTTCTTCTAGTTCTATACTGACATCTCGCGAATTAAACCTTTACTGCAGTGAAAGTGTTTGCATGCAATACACTGTAGCAAATGAAGTTTTTCAGCAGTTGAGCAGTTGTTTTCCTTGAACTGGACTTGAATTGTGTAGAATTCACAGCAAAATACCAAAGTAAATTACTTACCACCCGACTAAATTACCCAACACCAAGCATACAAACAAACACTTAAATAAATACAGTGTCCGCTATGATTATTGACCCTCCTTGTAAAGATTAGTAAAACGGGGTTAGAAACAAATCCACCTTTTGTTGAAGTAGCTTAATCTCACACTGAAACAAATGAGAAAATCCCATCCTTTAATTGAAATAAACTTATTCAGAGAAAAACAAATACCTCATTAAGAAATAATTATTTTCAGCAAAAATACATGTGCCCTTATTATTCGCATCCCTGGAAATTTTTTAGAACACAATGTAACTGAAGCATGTTTCCCATTTCACTTGTACATTTTTGAGTTGAGTGGAGTGTGTAGGAAGGTTCAAGCTATAATACAGGACTTCCTGATTAACTGGGGAACGAATATGAGGTGACATAAAGGGCAAATTACTTTAGTCAGAAAGATAAGAGAAAGCACAAACCAAATGAGGGAGAAGTGTGTTGACTTTAATAAGTCAGGGAATGGTTTAAAAAAAATAGCTACTCGCCTGAAAATGTCCATTTCTACTGTTAGGGTAATAAAAATAAGGAGATGTCAACTGGAGCTGTTACAAACTTGCATGGAAGAACACCTAAGTTTATTTTGCCTCCACATACAGTAAGAAGGATGGTAATGGAGGCAAAAATAAATAAATAAATAAATAAATAAAATTCCCAAGGATCACTGATGTTGAATTACAAGAAAAAGTAAAATCTTAGGGTGTCCAAGTCTCCAAAACCACCATCAGATGCCACCTCCACGCCAACAGATTATTTGGAAGGTATACCAGAATAAAAAGCATTTTCTGTCACTTAACCACAAATGTAAGTGTCTGAAGTTTAAGAAACGCTGTGACAACTTTGACTAGAACTGTGATCTATGGTCTGATGTAACAAAAATGGAGCTCTTTGGCAATAAACACTCAAGATGGGTTTGGTGGAAAAAGAAGGATGGCTATAATGAAAAGAACCTGATCCCAACTTTAAAATAAGGTGGAAGTTCTGTGATGTTTTTGGGGCTGTTTTTCTTCCAAAATCCCTGGAAACCTGGTTAGGGCACATGGTGTAACTGAATCCATGAAAATTTTAAATCAAAATCTGGCTGCCTCTGCCACTAAACTAAAACTGGGTCATCATTGGATCTTCCAGCATGACAATGATCCGAAGCATCTGTCCAAATCAACACAAAAATGTTATGACTACAGAATCAATTTTCTGCCATGGCCATTTCAGTCCCCTGACCTGAACCCCACTGAAAACTTGTGAGGTGATCTGAAGAGGAGAGAGCACAAGAGAGGGCCAAGGATATTGGATGATCTGGAGAGACTGTGTAAAGAGGAATGGTCTCAGATGTCCTGCTCTGTATCTCCAACATTATAAAATGTTATTGGAGAAGACTCAGTGCTGTTTTACTGGCAAAGGGAGGTTGGACAAAGTGTTAAATAATAGTGGCACATGCGTTTTTGTTGAAAATAATTACTTCTTGATGAGGGATTTGTTTTTCTCTGAATACATTTATTTCAATTAAAGGTTGGATTTCTCTCTCTTTTTTTCCAGTGTGAGATGAAACGACTTCACTAAAAGGTTTATTTTTTCTTAACCTTTGTACCCCACTATTTTTCTTACAAGGGTGGCCAATAATTGTGGAAGGCACCATATATACGAATGCGAAGAACAGAAACAAAAATGCCATGCCCAGAACTAGAACCTTGGACAGCGACGAGTGACCCGTGGCACTGTTCGGCAGCCTGAGTGGCTGTGTGTTTTCTGTGCAGTTTTATTCCTATCTTTAATCAAGAGCGTGGTCTTTCCATTTAAGAGCTGCATTTATTCACTTCACAACCACGCTCTTGATTAAAGGTAGGAATAAAACTCCATAGTTTTCCAGTCCTTACATACCTGATTCTGCCTCAAACATATCTTGATCAAGTCACTCATTAGAGGGGTCTGATATGTTAAACGAATGGCATGCAATTTACATTAAACAAGCAAACAAACAATGACGGACAGCCACAAGCTTAATACATATCTATTTGCTTACACACATGCAAACAAACTTCGTCACACCCAGGTTATTTTGACCAATCAGAAATGGTCTCA
Organism: Neoarius graeffei; assembly: GCF_027579695.1. NCBI lineage: Eukaryota > Metazoa > Chordata > Actinopteri > Siluriformes > Ariidae > Neoarius > Neoarius graeffei. The sequence goes on from NC_083570.1 coordinate 89,203,910, forward strand.
ATCAATCAGAGTTTTATTTTATCTTTAATCAAGGGCACGGTCTTTCAGTTTGAGAGCACTATTTATTCATATCATGCTCAGACTTTGCAGTGTTTCCCCTCAAAACATGCCCTTTCTCTCAAAAAGATGATACTTGTCTGCTAAGTTCTTCTGTAAAGCGAACTCACCGACAGAGGCAGTGACGATTTCACTGGTCAAAGTACGTTGCATTCTATTGATTGATAAATTCTGATTGGGTGATTTCACAAAAATCCAAGAGAGAACATGAATCTGTGAGCAGAAGATTCGCGAGCTCAAAAGTCTGAGTGCGAGGAGATGGGCTCAAACTGAAACACGGAATATTTGAACAAGGAACAGTATATAAACAAAAAATTCCGAGTAGGAACAGAGCAAATATACACACGAGCAGGGGCTATTTGAGACAAACGGAATTTTTCAAGGTTGTTTGCTTGTTTGCTTGTTTGTTTTGCAAAATCAGAACTTGAAATGAATAAATACTGCTTGCAATTTGAAAGACCACACTGTTGATTAAAGAAAGCTGGGAAACATAACTAAGATTTATAAGCACTGCTGCATGCTACTTTTAAATGGTTACACCGATAATTTCCCCTTCTTGGTGTTAAGTGGACTTTCTGATGGTTTAATGATGATATAATTATGCAGGATGGTTGTAAGTAAAATATAATGGATTGCCAGGGGCACCTAAACACGTAGAAGTTACCGTAGCCTTTTGGATTTAGCTGCAGAAGCATTTTTATTTCTCATCTTTTGTACATCATTTGGTTTAAACTCAAAGAAATTGCTAAACTCTAGAATCGCGCTGGTAAGGAATTCTATCTTACCTCACCAGAAGTTCTCCTCCTGCGATCTGGTATAACGAGTGTATTCCCATTACTACCCGGAACTATAGTAGATCCGATGCTCGTTCTGGGTCCAACTAACATGTAGCGTTTATCTCCGGATCTGTACTGGATGCTGTGACACAGTGTGCCGTCGTAATTTGTGTCTTGTAAATATTTGGAGGAATATTCTGTAGATTTGGAGCACTGCATTACAATCAGCACGATGATACTGACAATAAAAAGAAACGAAACCGAGCCCAATGTAATGATCAAATAAAATGTCACGTTAGTTTCTTCCTCTTCTTTTACTGTGTTTTTAACATCAGAAGCTGCAAAAGCCTCTTTGGGCTCAACAAGTTTAATGATCACAGTCGCTGATGCTGAAAGTGAAACGTTCCCATTGTCTTTGACCAGTATGACCAGTTTATGTTCAGCCTCATCTGTTTCTGTGAATGAGCGAAGGGTCCTTATCTGTCCTGTATAGCGGTCCAAACCAAAGAGACTGTGGTCACTCACTTCCTGCAGTGAAAATAATAACCAGCCGTTGTATCCTATATCCGCGTCATAGGCTCTCACTTTAGTCACCAAATGTCCTGCGTTGGCATTGCGGGGAATCTCCTCCACACCTTCAGCAGAACCGTTAGCGCTGACTGGATATAAGATCACTGGAACGTTGTCGTTCTGATCCAGAATGAACACGTTCACTGTGACGTTGCTGCTTAGAGACGGAGTTCCAGAATCTGTAGCGAGCACGTGGAACTGGAACGTTTTGGTCATTTCAAAGTCAAAACTTTTTAACGCGTATACGGCGCCATTTTCAGAATTGACATTGATAAAAGATGTGTGCTTGTTCTCTTTGAGATTATCTCTCCATATCTGATAGTTGATTATTGCGTTTTCATCTGAGTCTCGATCAAAAGCAAATACAGAAAATAAAGATGTTCCTGGAGAATTGTTTTCCATTACATAAAACGTATATGGGGAGCTAATAAACTCTGGACTATTGTCATTTACATCTGAAACTTGGACAGTTATAGTCTTCATCGACGACAATGGTGGGTTCCCTGCGTCTTTTGCGGATAAAGTAATAACATATTGAGATGCCATTTCCCTATCAAGTGATGACGATGTAACTAAGGAGTAAACATTATCATGTGAGGATGAAAAAAGCTTGAAAGGCAGGTCCTCGGGTACTGAACAAGAAACTTTTCCGTTGTCCCCAGAGTCCAAGTCAGATAAACTTATCAAAGCAACTGTAGTCCCAGATCGGGAATCTTCCGGAATGGCACTTGAAAATGAAGTCACCTCTATCTCTGGCGCATTGTCATTTACATCCACAATCTTTATACTTACTGTCTTGTCTGATATCATTGGTGCAAGCCCTTTGTCGGATGCTTGAATATCAACCTCATATGTGTCTTTAGTCTCAAAATCTAAAACTCCTTTCACAGTTATTTCGCCAGTGATCGGAGATATTTCAAAAAGTTCACGTAATTTATTATTTACATTATTACCTATGGAATAAACAATCTCGCCATTTGAGCCGTCATCCAGATCTGTGGCGTTCAGCTGTATGACTGTTGTGCCTATAGGTACGTTTTCGTGCAGCATTACAGTATAGGCATCTTCAGTAAAAACAGGTGCGTTATCATTTATATCCAGGACATTAATAATTACTTCCGTTGTCCCAGATTTTGGTGTTTTTCCGCCATCTGCAGCAGTTAATAATAATTTTATATTCTGTGCAGCTTCTCTGTCTAACTGTTTTTGTAATATCAGAATCGGAATTTTACCGTCTTTTCCACGATCTTTGACTTCGAGTCGGAAATGATCGTTCTGGCTGAGTTTATACGTTTGAATAGAATTTGATCCGCTGTCAGAGTCGTGGGCTGGCTTAAGCTGAAAACGGGTACCGGATAACGCCGACTCCCAGATCTCTAAGAGCGTTTCTTTTTCAGTAAAAACAGGAGCATGGTCATTCACATCTTTAATCTCCACAGTCACATAATGAATCTCCAGTGGATTTTCCATCGCGATTTTGAGATTGATCGTGCACGATATGCTTTTCTCGCACACCGTCTCTCTGTCTAAGTTTCCACTGACATACAACGCTCCGTCATTCTGATTTACCTTAAACAGTGACTCCTCTGAGGAGGATACGATGCGGAATCCTCTTTCTCTTAAGCTTCTTGCATCAATTCCTAAATCCTTTGCAATATTTCCAACCACAGTACCGTCCTTCTGCTCTTCAGAAACAGAATACCGTATCTGTGCCCATACTGCTCTTCCAAACAACAAAGATATAGCCATGAAGGCGAGCCGTATATGGACCCTTCGCCGTGAAGCGCCTCTCCTTTGTTCCATTTTGAGCGGTTAGTCTACAACACGTCCACAAAATAAATCACCTCAAATAAATGCGTATTAATCGAAGATTTGACCATAATATATTCTATTTTAGACTACGAAGTACGATAAGACTTAAGCATAGTCCCTCTCAATTCCGTCTGATATTTGGCATGTTTACGAGGCCACTGAAAGGGCGGGTAGAACAAACATCTTATTTTTACGTCATCAACCTTCTTCTAGTTGTATGCTGACATCTCGCGGATTAAAAGTATAATGCATTGAGAACCTTTAGTGGCAAGAAATAACTGGTAAAGAATTTTTGAAGTTCAGCCTTTGTCATTTGTAATTGGACAGTACTGTGTAGAACATAAGCTAACTAAACAAGCAAACCAACAGCCGAATAAACAACCGAATAAATCTGTGACAGCATATAGCTCAATGTCACGCTGGGTTCAAAATCAGTACGTGATCAGTGCTAGTATCCATGGACAAAAACTCGTCGTCCTTGGCACGTTTCTTTTGGGGCTCTTGTCCGAATCATTCCATATGATATTATGCATTTTACAACCCCCCTCCCTACCCCACTCCACCCCACCCCACTCCAATATACTGTCAGTATTTCTCTAACTTAGTCTTCTGCTTATTTTGTTCTATCTCGGTGTGAAAGCTGATGAACCCGGCTGCAAACAATTCACAAACTTTCCCCAGATACCTGCCCTTAATGTTGCGTTTGCTTTTCCCTGAATGAAACAGTGCAGTGTAATATTTTTAGGAATCTGGACTCAGCGGGCGAAATTAACTCGACGATCTTTCTGTTCACGACTGGTGGACATTTCTATAACGTATATTTGGTTATGGTGAAAAACAAATCTTCACCCACGCCCCCCAGGGTATATGTGTTGCATAATTTGGTAACATGTTAAATCAAACGAGATCCTCAAAACTAAAACGAGACCCAAGAAATAAATAGTAAGAGATTAAATAAAATGATAAAATGAAATAAAATAAACCGAGATTTACAAATCAATAAAATGGACACAAATATTTTATTTTGCACAAAAAATGTGTACAAAAAGGGTTAACAAATGCATTTTTTTGTGGAATAGGCTGCATTCAGGTGTATTTACTTATCAAGTGCATTCCACCTGCATTTTCTCTAATGGTGCTAAATCAGCCAATCAGGTTTCAAGACAACGGCATTACTGTTTTCCTTTCAGAAAAAGACTACACTTGGAGTGTCTTTTTTTTGGGGGGGGGGGGGGGGGAGCAGGAACTGAATGTATAATTTTAATAATTTCAAACATTTTACATTTTTACACTACAGTTAACATTGCTTCTTTCCTTATAAATGGTGAGGGAGCGTATACAACAGCACACTCTATGAAACGAAAGAATTGCATTTGTATGGCTTTCTTACCTCACCAGAAGTTCTCCTCCTGCGATCTGATATCACAAGAGTATTTCCATTACTGCCCGGAACTATAGTAGAACCGAGACTCGTTCTGGGTCCAACTAACATGTAGCGTTTATCTCCGGATCTGTACTGGATGCTGTGACACAGTGTTCCGTCGTAATTTGTGTCTTGTAAATATTTGGAGGAATAGTCTGTAGATTTGGAGCACTGCATTACAATCAGCACGATGATACTAACGATGAAAAGAAATGAAACTGAGCCCAATGTAATGATCAAATAAAATGTAACGTTATTTTCTTCCTCGTCTTCTTTTACTGCCTTTGTAGCATCAGAAGCTGCAAAAGCCTCTTTGGGTTCAACAAGTTTAATGATCACAGTCGCTGATGCTGAAAGTGAAACGTTCCCATTGTCTTTGACCAGTATGACCAGTCTATGTTCAGCCTCATCTGTTTCTGTGAATGAGCGAAGGGTCCTTATCTGTCCTGTATAGCGGTCCAAACCAAAGAGACTGTGGTCACTCACTTCCTGCAGTGAAAATAATAACCAGCCGTTGTATCCTATATCCGCGTCATAGGCTCTCACTTTAGTCACCAAATGTCCTGCGTTGGCATTGCGGGGAATCTCCTCCACACCTTCAGCAGAACCGTTAGCGCTGACTGGATATAAGATCACTGGAACGTTGTCGTTCTGATCCAGAATGAACACGTTCACTGTGACGTTGCTGCTTAGAGACGGAGTTCCAGAATCTGTAGCGAGCACGTGGAACTGGAACGTTTTGGTCATTTCAAAGTCAAAACTTTTTAACGCGTATACGGCGCCATTTTCAGAATTGACATTCATAAAAGATGTGTGCTTGTTCTCTTTGAGATTATCTCTCCATATCTGATAGTTGATTACTGCGTTTTCATCTGAGTCTCGATCAAAAGCAAATACAGAAAATAAAGATGTTCCCGGAGAATTGTTTTCCATTACATAAAACGTATATGGGGAGCTAATAAACTCTGGACTATTGTCATTTACATCTGAAACTTGGACAGTTATAGTCTTCATCGACGACAATGGTGGGTTCCCTGCGTCTTTTGCGGATAAAGTAATAACATATTGAGATGCCATTTCCCTATCAAGTGATGACGATGTAACTAAGGAGTAAACATTATCATGTGAGGATGAAAAAAGCTTGAAGGGCAGGTCCTCGGGTACTGAACAAGAAATTTTTCCGTTGTCCCCAGAGTCCAAGTCAGATACACTTATCAAAGCAACTGTAGTCCCAGATCGGGAATCTTCCGGAATGGCACTTGAAAATGAAGTCACCTCTATCTCTGGCGCATTGTCATTTACATCCACAATCTTTATAGTCACCGTCTTGTATGATGTCATTGGTGCAAGCCCTTTATCGGATGCTTGAATATCAACCTCATATTTGTCTTTAGTCTCAAAATTTAAAACTCCTTTCACAGTTATTTCGCCAGTGATCGGAGATATTTCAAAAAGTTCGCGGACCTTTTTATTTACATTATTACTTATCGAATAAACAATCTCGCCATTTGAGTCGTCATCCTGATCTGTGGCGTTCAGCTGTATGACTGTTGTGCCTATAGGTACGTTTTCGTGCAGCATTACAGTATAGGCATCTTCAGTAAAAACAGGTGCGTTATCATTTATATCCAGAACATTTATAATTACTTCCGCTGTCCCAGATTTTGGTGTTTTTCCGCCATCTACAGCGGTTAATAATAATTTTATATTCTGTGCAGCTTCTCTGTCTAACTGTTTTTGTAATATCAGAATAGGAATTTTACCGTCTTCTCCACGATCTTTGACTTCGAGTCGGAAATGATCGTTCTGACTGAGTTTATACGTTTGAATAGAATTTGATCCACCATCAGAGTCGTGGGCTGGCTGAAGCTGAAATCGCGTTCCAGGTAACGCTGACTCCGAAATCTCTAAACGCGTTCCTTTTTCAGTAAAAACAGGAGCATGGTCATTCACATCTATAATCTCCACAGTCACATAATGAATCTCCAGTGGATTTTCCATCGCGATTTTGAGATTGATCGTGCACGATATGCTTTTCTCGCACACCGTCTCTCTGTCTAAGTTTCCACTGACATACAACGCTCCGTCATTCTGATTTACCTTAAACAGTGACTCCTCTGAGGAGGATACGATGCGGAATCCTCTTTCTCTTAAGCTTCTTGCATCAATTCCTAAATCCTTTGCAATATTTCCAACCACGGTACCGTCCTTCTGCTCTTCAGAGACAGAATACCGTATCTGTGCCCATACTGCTCTTCCAAACAACAAAGATATAGCCATGAAGGCGAGCCGTATATGGACCCTTCGCCGTGAAGCGCCTCTCCTTTGTTCCATTTTGAGCGGTTACAACACGTCCACAAAATAAATCACCTCAAATAAATGCGCATTAATCGAAGATTTGACCATAATATAATCTATTCTAGACTACGAAGTACGATAAGACTTAAGCATAGTCTCTCTCCATTCCGTCTGATATTTGGCATGTTTACGAGGCCACTGAATGGGCGGGTAGAACAAACATCTTATTTTTACCTCATCAGCGATCTTCTAGTTGTATGCTGACATCTCGCGTATTAAAAGTATAATGCATTGAGAACCTTTAGTGGCAAGAAATAACTGGTAAAGAATTTTTGACGTTCAGCCTTTGTCGTTTGTAATTGGACAGTATTGTGTAGAACATGCATGTTAACAAGCTAACTAAACAAGCAAACAAACTGCCGAATAAACAACCGAATAAATATGTGACAGTATATAGCTCGAAGTCACGCTGGGTTCAAAATCAGTACATGATCAGTGCTAGTACCATGGACAGAGACTCGTCGTCCTTGGCACGTTTCTTTTGGGGTTCTTGTCCGAATCATTCCATATGATATTATGCATTTAACAACCCCCCTCTCTACCCCACCCCACCGCACCCCACTCCACCCCAATGTACTGTCAGTACTATTAGTCTTCTGCTTATTTTGTACTATCTCGGTGTGAAAGCTGATAAACCCGGCTGCAAACAATTCACAAACTTTCCCCAGATACCTCCCCTTAATGTTGCATTTGCTTTTCCCTGAATGAAACAGTGCAGTGTAATATTTTTAGGAATCTGGACTCAGCGGGCGAAATTAACTCGACGATCTTTCTGTTCACTACTGGTGGGCATTTCTATGATGTTTATTTGGTTATGGTGAATAACAAATCTTCCCCCACGCCCTCCCTTAGTGTTGCATAATTTGGTAACATGTTAAATCAAACGAGATCCTCAAAACTAAAACGAGACCCAATAAATAAATAGTAAGAGATAAAATAAAATAAAATAAAATAAAATAAAATGAACCGAGATTCACAAATCAATAAAATGGGCACAAATATTTTATTTTGCACAAAAAAATGTGTAAAAAGAGGGTTAACAAATGCTTTTTTTGTGGAATAGGCTGCATTCAGGTGTATTTATTTATCAAGTGCATTACACCTGCATTTTTCTCTACTGGTTCTAAATCAGCCAATCAGGTTTCAAGACAACGGCCACACCCACTCTTTCGTTGAAGAGTGACGTCTGCAAAGCTTAAGATTTACAAAAGCGGCTTAATACTTTAAGTCTAACAACCTCCATTATCAGATTTTAAAATCACTCTGATCCGTTCTCACTGCGTGTTGATAGGCATTACTGTTTTCCTTTCAGAAAAAACACTACACTTGTAGTGTCTTTTTTTTGGGGGGGGGGGGGGGAGCAGGAACTGAATGCATAATTTTAATAATTTCAAACCTTTTAGTTAACATTGCTTCTTTCCTTATAAATGGTGAGGGAGCGTATACAACAGCACACTCTATGAAACGAAAAAAATTGCATTTGTATGGCTTTCTTACCTCACCAGAAGTTCTCCTCCTGCGATCTGATATCACAAGAGTATTTCCATTACTGCCCGGAACTATAGTAGAACCGATACTCGTTCTGGGTCCAACTAACATGTAGCGTTTATCTCCGGATCTGTACTGGATGCTGTGACACAGTGTTCCGTCGTAATTTGTGTCTTGTAAATATTTGGAGGAATAGTCTGTAGATTTGGAGCACTGCATTACAATCAGCACAATGATACTGACGATGAAAAGAAATGAAACCGAGCTCAATGTAATGATCAAATAAAATGTAACATTATTTGTTTCCTCTTCTTTTACTGCCTTTGTAACATCAGAAGCTGCAAAAGCCTCTTTGGGCTCCGCAAGTTTAATGATCACAGTCGCTGATGCTGAAAGTGAAACGTTTCCATTGTCTTTGACCAGTATGACCAGTCTATGTTCAGCCTCATCTGTTTCTGTGAATGAGCGAAGGGTCCTTATCTGTCCTGTATAGCGGTCCAAACCAAAGAGACTGTGGTCACTCACTTCCTGCAGTGAAAATAATAACCAGCCGTTGTATCCTATATCCGCGTCATAGGCTCTCACTTTAGTCACCAAATGTCCTGCGTTGGCATTGCGGGGAATCTCCTCCACACCTTCAGCAGAACCGTTAGCGCTGACTGGATATAAGATCACTGGAACGTTGTCGTTCTGATCCAGAATGAACACGTTCACTGTGACGTTGCTGCTTAGAGACGGAGTTCCAGAATCTGTAGCGAGCACGTGGAACTGGAACGTTTTGGTCATTTCAAAGTCAAAACTTTTTAACGCGTATACGGCGCCATTTTCAGAATTGACATTCATAAAAGATGTGTGCTTGTTCTCTTTGAGATTATCTCTCCATATCTGATAGCTGATTACTGCGTTTTCAACTGAGTCTCGATCAAAAGCAAATACAGAAAATAAAGATGTTCCCGGAGAATTGTTTTCCATTACATAAAACGTATATGGGGAGCTAATAAACTCTGGACTATTGTCATTTACATCTGAAACTTGGACAGTTATAGTCTTCATCGACGACAATGGTGGGTTCCCTGCGTCTTTTGCGGATAAAGTAATAACATATTGAGATGCCATTTCCCTATCAAGTGATGACGATGTAACTAAGGAGTACACATTATCATGTGTGGAAGAAAAAAGCTTGAAAGGCAGGTCCTCAGGTACTGAACAAGAAACTTTTCCGTTGTCCCCAGAGTCCAAGTCAGATACACTTATCAAAGCAACTGTAGTCCCAGATCGGGAATCTTCCGGAATGGCACTTGAAAATGAAGTCACCTCTATCTCTGGCGCATTGTCATTTACATCCACAATCTTTATAGTCACCGTCTTGTCTGATATCATTGGTACAAGCCCTTTATCGGATGCTTGAATATCCACCTCATATTTGTCTTTGGTCTCAAAATTTAAAACTCCTTTAACAGTTATTTCGCCAGTGATCGGAGATATTTCAAAAAGTTCGCGGACCTTTTTATTTACATTATTACTTATCGAATAAACAATCTCGCCATTTGAGCCCTCATCCAGATCTGTGGCGTTCAGCTGTATGACTTTTGTGCCTATAGGCGCGTTTTCGTGCAGCATTACAGTATAGGCATCTTCAGTAAAAACAGGCGCGTTATCATTTATATCCAGAACATTTATAATTATTTCCATTGTCCCAGATTTTGATGGTTTTCCACCATCTACAGCACTTAATAACAATTTTATATTGTGTGCAACTTCTCTGTCTAACTGCTTTTGTAATATCAGAATAGGAATTTTACCGTCATCATCACGATCTTTGACTTCGAGTCGGAAATGATCATTGTGGCTGAGTTTATAACTCTGAATAGAGTTGCTGCCACTGTCCGGGTCGTGAGCTGCTTGGAGCTGGAATCGTGTCCCCGGAAAAGCTGATTCTCCTATATCCAAATGTTTTGTTTTCTGAATAAAATTCGGAGCATTATCGTTTATGTCCAAAATATGTATCGTCACGTAGTGAATCTCCAGTGGATTTTCAAGAACAATTTTCAAATTTTCCAAACAAGCGCTGCCTCCTGCGCAGACCTCCTCTCTGTCTATTTTTCCGTTAACATACAGCCCTCCGTCGTCCTGATTCACCCTGAACCTCGACTCTGCCGAGGCTGATACAATGCGTAATCCTCGCTCTTTTAGGATCCTGTGGTCGATACCTAAATCCTTGGCGAGATTCCCAACCATGGTACCGTCATTCTGTTCTTCAGAAATGGACCATTGTATCTGCGCCAAAATCGTGTCCTCAAACAACAGCAAAATTGCCACAAAGAGTAATCTTTGGTGTGGTTTCCGCCATATCGCACGTCCTCTTTGTTCCATTTTCCAGCTATCACAACAACGATCTACATAAAACATGAAGGCTAATCCATTAATATTAATATTGTTTATACAACACTGGTGATATCAGCATCGCCAATTCAACTATAATAAAGAAACAAGGTAGGCTATCGATAGCTTAGGCTTTAAGCAGTTGCCTGAATGTACAGAGGAAGTGAAGGGGTGGGGTGTAGTTTTGACGTCTGGAACCATAAGTGGTTTTGTACTGACACCTCGAGGCTGCTACTGAGCTCGAAGTTCAGAGCAGCATGAGAGTGGAAACTGCAGTCTATTTTTTTTCTTTTAAATAACAAAATGGGAACACCTCTGAGCATTGGTGAGACTACTGTTGAAATAGTGGCTCCCTTCAAAAATGGCTGGGTGTCCACATCAGGAAAGATCTCACACAGACAGTCAACACATCCCACCTTGTGAAAAAGATCTAGCAGGAGGCTAAAGAAAGTAAACCTATCCAGACTTCTCATAATCTTCTACAGGTCCACAGCGCAGTGCTGACAGACCACAAAACTCGAAAAATATGCAAGTTCATCCACATTATGTTCAAACAGCTATCAAGGATGTTTACATCAAGAGATGTTTGAAAAACCTTAAAGCATAATCTCAAACCCTACACACCCCAATTATAACTTCTTTTACCTTCTGCAATCTGGGAAATGCTTCTGAAACATTCAGACATGCGTCATTGCACTGAAGAATAATCTATCATCAGCCATTGCTGTTACAATAGCAATGTTTACCCACCTGTAAATGTCTGATACTATCTCATCTCATCTCATTATCTCTAGCTGCTTTATCCTTCTACAGGGTCGCAGGCAAGCTGGAGCCTATCCCAGCTGACTACGGGCGAAAGGCGGGGTACACCCTGGACAAGTCGCCAGGTCATCACAGGGCTGACACATAGACACAGACAACCATTCACACTCACATCTACGGTCAATTTAGAGTCACCAGTTAACCTAACCTGCATGTCTTTGGACTGTGGAGGAAACCGGAGCACCCGGAGGAAACCCACGCGGACACGGGGAGAACATGAAAACTCCGCACAGAAAGGCCCTTGCCAGCCACGGGGCTTGAACCCGGACCTTCTTGCTGTGAGGCGACAGCGCTAACCACTACACCACCATGCTGCCCATGTCTGATAATATGTTATACTTAATCCTTGTGAATTTTGCCACTACTTTATTGTAATGTACACTAAGTTGGCAGCCAGTCACAGTCAAGTGAACACTTGTGAGTTCAATCCATAAATAGATCCATCTATACAGACCTACAGTTCAGAGTTGAGTTTCATATGCATAGAGTGCATGCAGAAATTTTTTTATGACATTTGAGGCCAATATTCAATACATTAATATGAAAGGAAGGAGACAGAAGCTTAATGAAAGACACAGCTTATCTCACCGATTAAAAATGTTTATGAATTTGACCACTTAAATAGCAAATTAAATGTATACTAAAATAGAATATCTGAGTAAGTAGTGATTGTGTACACCTCTTGATGGTTTGTGGCTATTTATGTGTTTTTGTTTGTTTGTTTGTTTGTTTGTTTTTCTCAGTAGGCCACCAGATGTGAGTGGGAGATCAAACTCTGTGCAAGGAATTGAACTTGAATTTGGACCAACTGAAAGCCCACATGATCACTTCTACTCAAGAAATTTCTGATATTTTCCGAGGAGTAACCTAATAATAGTTTTAATAAGCTGAATGACCATGTCATCAACTTTAACAGCTGACTAGCCCATCTCTGATCGGGCATCCCATCCATCGATTATCTGTCGATTATCTGTAGCTACTTATCCTGTCCAGGGTTGCAGGCAAGCTGGAGCCTATCCCAGCTGACTTTGGCAAGAGGCGGGGTACACCCTGGACGAGTCACCAGGTTGACACATAGAGACAAACAATCATTCACACCTACGGTCAATTTAGAGCCACCAATTAGCCTAACCTGCATGTCTTTGGACTGTGGGGGAAAACGGAGCACCCAGAGGAAACCCATGCATACACGGGGAAAACATGCAAACTCCACAAAGAAAGGCCTCCGCTGACTGCTGGGCTCGGACCCAGGGCCTTCTTGCTGTAAGGTGACAGTGGTAACCACTGCTCCACTGTGCCGCCACATCCCTTGTAAAGATCGAGAAAAATCTGACCTTTAATTGAAATAAATTTATTCAGAAATAAAAAATTCCCTCACCAAGAAATAATTATTTTCAACAAAAAACACATTGGCCACTATTATTGGCATCCCTACATTTAATACTTTGTCCAACCCCCTTTCCCAGTGAAATAGCACTGAGTCTTCTCCTATAATATTTTATATGCTTGAAGAATACAGAGCAGGGCATCTGAGACCATTCCTCTTTGCACATCTCTCCAGATCATCCAGGGTCCCAGGCCCTCTCTTGTGCACTCTCCTCTTCAGTTCAGCTGCCACAGAAAGCAGTTCAGATCTGATTCTTTAACAAAACTATGTGAAACGAATCCTCAGGAAACTAGACTTGCAGGTCAAGCAATCCAAAATTGGAATTTTCTGAGGTTCCTGCCTGTTATTTTTGGTGACAAAGTACCAGATGCAGGAGATGCTGTATAGCCGCTAACACTGCAATTGACGACTTGTCTCAGATTATCTATGTGGACGTTCTCCTTCAGGAATATTTAGAATCCAGAAGGCTGCACTTTCCTGAACACAAACTCAGGCCAAAATATCACCATGACCTTCTTCTTTCTTTTGATCTCTTCTGCTGTGTTGTCATGACTGTCTATTCTTTTCTGCAGACTGAAGGGAGTGTGTGTGGCATTTTGTCACGTTCTTTTCTGCATCTTCAGGGTGCTTTCTGTTTGATCGTGTTCCCTTCTGTTCTCTTCTGGTATACTCTGTTGTATTGTCCTGGTCTATCCTATTCTGTATTGTTATTGCTGTTATATTATTATTATTGTTGTTGGGTTTTTGTGTTCTCTTCTGTTTTGTGTGGCGGCACGGTGGTGTAGTGGTTAGCACTATCAACTCACAGAAAGAAGGTCCTGGGTTCAAACCCAGCAGCTGGCTAGGGCCTTTCTGTGTGGAGTTTGCATGTTCTCCCCATGTCTGCGTGGGTTTCCTCCGGGTGCTCCGGTTTTCCCCACAGTCCAAAGACATGCAGGTTAGGCTAATTGGTGGCTCTAAATTGACTGTAGGTGTGAATGGTTGTTTGTGTCTATGTGTTAGCCCTGCGATAACCTGGCAACTTGTCCAGGGTGTACCCCGCCTCTCGCCCATAGTCAGCTGGGATAGGCTACAGCTTGCCTGCGACCCTGTAGAACAGGATAAGCAGCTACAGATAATGGATGGATGGATGTTCTGTGTGTGTACATTCTCTTCTCTATGTTCTATGGTATCTTGGTGTATGCTGGTTTGTCATATTCTGTTCTGTCCTGGGTTGTACTGCTCTGTCATGTTCTGTTTTCTATTTCTGTCAATAGTGCATTATGCTGTCATTCCTAGTCCTGGGTATGACTTTAAACTGCAACCAGTGGTGAGTCTTAGGTCCGGGAGGACTGGAGTATTGGGGAAAGTGGAGTTGCCTCTTAATCACCATTGCTCCCAGGTCTGCTCTGACCCGGAGTGGTAGCACCTGCCTGGGTTTCAGCTATGGGTTAAATAGTACATCACCAATAAGGCACTGGCAGCAGGGTGCTTTTTGGTGCAATGTGGCAGATGAACCCAACAGGGTCAATGGCACACCACCAGATGGCATGCAGAAGACCCACTCAAATGGCCAACAGATGGCATCACTTGGCAAGTCAGTTGTCACTGCAGGGCAACTTCCATACCCGTCAGGTCTGTGGCACTTTTGTGCACCACTTGGGATCAGATCTGGAAGTCCAGAGAAACGGGGTCACAACATCATTTGTCTTACCTTACTGTGCAAGGTGCTTCATTAGGAAAGCAGATTTCTGTGCATCCTAATGAAGCAATCATCATCAATAGCTATGGACAGCCAATGACGATTTATGACATTACCCAAGTTTGATTCTAAAATTTGGCCCTCTGATAAGGTTGTGGACTATGCACTTTGAAAGTAAGCACAGCTATTTTAAGAGATGTACAAGAGAATTGAAAAACTTTAAGAACTTGTGCCTCACTCTCTCTGAAAGACAAATTTTTGCAAACCTATATTTCAGCTACATCATATCCTGCACTTATACAGGGAAAATATAGCTCACCATTTCATTATGAGCTTTACAGTGATACAGTAATACACGTGATCAGATAATTAGGTTTTAATAACGAAAACACAAATCTCTGTGGGCATCCAGTTTAAAGGCACAATATACAAGAAAGGACAGTTTTTGTAACTAAGGATGATGACTCTTTGGAGTTTGGGGAGCTTGTTGCAATTATTCTTAAGGATAACTCTTTTGTTTATTTGCTAATGAGGTTATTTGAGACAGTACCTTCTTCAGTATCATCTTTACTCAGTGAATCATACAGGGGAGAGAATGTAATGTTTTACAGGAATCACTTGATTGACTTCTATCCACTTACTGTATATCTTGCACAATGAATGGGAAAGAAGTCACTCTGAAGCACAACATTTGGTCAGAGTAGTAACAGAAGCTCTTGCTGCAGGATATTGCATGAAACATTTACATGTAATTTATTATGTTGTTTTTTCCATATTAATCATGCATAACCCAGAACAGACCAGCTCAACCAGTGCCATCACAGTGGTGTTGCCAGATCTGCCAATCCCACTTCTAAAATTAGTTGAAGAGACATTACAAGTCACTAGGAGTGAAGGCTGCTGAAGATTTATATTATGTCCAAGAAGCTGACTGAGTGTCATCACTGAGGCCAGTCCAGGCAAGAAAACAAGTGCAAGGTTGGACCAAGAATCACAAGTTTATTTCAACTTGTAATACATAACAATGACACGTCACTCACTTTATTAAAAGTCTAGTGATCTGTAACATACTCCAGAATGACATTTTCCTTATGTTTAGATTGAAAGAAATGTTTACCTTGCCTGGGATGGAGTCCACCAGGGGACGAGGTATTGTTTTCGGTGGGGTTTCTTTGTTTGTTTTTTTTTGTTAGCAACATTACCAGAAAACGGTTGGACCAATCTTCATGACACTTTCAGGATAGATGGGCATTGATCTAAAATAGAACCTTCAACATTTTGAGGGTCATCTGATCAAGGTCAAGGTTACCAAAAAGGTCAAAATAATTTTTGGTGCAAATGGTGTCCCAATGTCCCGAATGTGTCCCCAATCACTCCCTACTCACTACATAGTGGACTATATAGTCAGGTCGCCATTTTGTAGTGCAGTCCGAATGTATAGTGAGCATTATTACACCCTATATAGTGCACTCAAATGCCGCTTTTCCACTACAAACGTGGCTGAGCTGTGCCGTGCTGAGTTGGGCTGAGCTGTGCCGTGCTGAGTTGGGCTGAGTCGAGCTGAGCGGGGCTGTTGGAGTTGCATTTCGACTACAACTGCGCTGAACCGTGCTGGCTGGAAGTGGGTGGACACATTGGGTGGAGTTAGCAAAAGTGGGTGGACGTCACGTGATGTCGTTAAGCAGCGCAAACAGTGACATCAGTGATCTTTTAAGCGGTAGTCTCACAACCCGAATAGTAAACAATAAACATGGAGGACATGGAGTCGTTAGTGTTGCTGGTCTTGGTGCTGTGGCTTGTTGTCACCGACAACGCCAACAGATACTGGCAAGAGCGTATAGATGAGGCGAGGCGCATAAGGCTTCAGAAATTCTCGTAATTCGTAATTATTCTTCTTCCGGGTTTACGGTGCTTACAGATCCCAGCGTGTGTGGGCATGTGAGGACACTCCTCCTCACCAATCAGTGCACTGGGGAGTGTCTGCTCACGCCCCCAGCCTCACTCAGCTGGCTTTGGCTCGCTTCAGCCCCACTCCAAAACGGTGCGAGTTTTAGGGGCTAAGCAGGGCTGAAGCGAGCCGAGTCGTGCTGTTCTTTGGTAGTCGAAACGCGAGCCGTCTTGGGCTGAAGTGAGCTGAAGTGAGCTGAAGTGAGCTGAAAAAGGGTAGTGGAAAAGGGCCAAAAGTATCTCACAATGCATCATGAAAAGTAGTGCCATGGCAAGGAAGAAAAAAAAGCCACGGCAAAGAAGAAGTTTTATCATTTAATCAATGAGCTCACTATATAGTCCTCTATATAGTAATTCCCTATATAGTGAGTAGGGCATAGTGAATGAGTGAGTGTTTTAGGACACAGAATTTGTAACCAATGAGCACTTATCCTGATCAAGTTTGATTACCCATTCTATTTCTTGATAAACTTCTGAACTAATCAGAGCTAGAAACAAAATAAGAGAAACCTCGTTATAACTTCATAGTATTGGAAGATAATCAACAGATACAAAGATAAATGAAATTCACCTTGTGGTTCGCCAAGGCTACTGATTCAATATCAGGTAAGTGGTGTTTATTTTAAGAAAATTTACCTTTTGATTATCACAGCTTTTGTTTAATCCTTCTGAAAGGTCAAATGAAAGGTTTTGTAAGGGTTTTTTTTTGCTTTTTGGCAGATATTTAGAGTCTTTACACTACACTTATGAAACAAAATGTTCTCAAAGTTCAAAGTCAAACTTTATTGTCATTCAGACCATACAACAAGCAGTGCATGGCTGAAAGAAATTACATTTCCCCACACTCCAATGTGCTGGTATGTACAATAAACACTAAACATGTTACAGTAAATGCACACAAGACAACAATAGGAAAACAAACTAGACAGCTAGACAGACTTGCATATTGCACTATAAACACAGATGTCGACCAATAGACAGTGACAGTAGGACCACAAACAAGCATTGCACAAGAGAATATATTGCACAAAAAATGGGTGAGAACCATAAAACTGGTGGGTGATGATAAAGTGCATAGTGATGGCATTGAGTTATTGCACAGGATAACAAGATATTGCACTTTTGCAAGGCACTGTATTTCTATTAATTTAGAAAATCCAGAAGAGAGGTGCACAAAACTAGTCTTTCAGTTGGTTTAAGAGGTTTTTTTTTTAATTCAAAAAGATATTGCACAGATATTGCACAGGATGACAGCATATTATACCAGATAGCAGAATTTCAACAATTTGTATGTTCATTAAGGGGGTCGTCAGTTGTAACAGTCTGTGTATGTTAGTGGGTCCAACAGTCCTGAGTCCATCATGTTCATGTGAACTTTTTAAATGTGTTAAGTATTCTGATGGCTTGTGGGAAGAAGCTATTGCTGAGTCTGGCAGTCTTGCACCATGAACTATGGTAGCATTTACTCGAAGGTAGAAGGGAGAACAAACCATATGCAGGATGGGTGGGGTCTTTGATTATATTGATGGCTCTGTTGCTGCAGTGTGACTGGTACAGCTCTTGTATGGGTGTTTGGGATGTTCTGGCGATCTTTCTGCTGTTTTCACCACTCTTTGGAGGGCCTTCTGTTCAGAGACAGAGCAGCTGCCATATCAGACTGAGAGGCTGCTGGTAAGGATACTCTCAAAGGCGCCTCTGTAAAATGTTGTGAGGACAGGGGGTGGAAGGTCAGCTCTCCTCATCCATCACAGGAAGTGTAGGCATTGCTGTGTCCTCTTGACAAGGGAGGTGGTGTTAGCAGTCCATGTTAGGTTGTCTGTGATGTGCACCCCCAGGAACTTGGTGCTTCTCACAGACTCCACAGTGCTGCCATGGGTGGGGTGTGAGGTGAATGCTTCCTTCTGAAGTCAACTGTGAGCTCCTTTGTTTTGTTGATGTTCAGTTATAGATTGTTGTTATCACACCAGGCAATGAGTTGGTTTACCTCCTCTCTGTAGTCTGAGTCATCATTGTTGCTGATGAGGCCCACCACTGTTGTGTCATTGTGGCAGTGGGGGCGTAGTCAAGTGTCGGTCTGTGACCAGAGGGCCGAGTCAGGGAAGGTAAGTGGCAGAATCACTGCACCTGATGTCAATTAACCTGTGTTTGTGTGTCTACCCCAGTGACTGCGCCCTATATAAGGAGGGAGAGAGAGGAAGAAGAAAGCTCTCTCCCGAACCAGATGACGAATGTGTGTGTGCGTGTGTCTGGGTGACTGGGAGTTGTGTGTGACTGAAAAGTAACACAATAAAGAGTTTTGACAACTCAGTTCTGGCCTGCCGTACTTCTGTGCTCCACCCACCCACTCAAACTCTTACAGTGGTGCCGAAACCCAGGACGGAGCACAGAGGAGAACAGCCCCATGGAGTCCTCCCCCTTCACAGACCTGGTCCACGCCCTTGCCACGGCCCAACATAGCCAGCACCAGGCATTGGTCACCCTCTGAAAGAAGCGAGAGCAAAGGTTCGAGACCCTGGTGCTGGCACAACAGGAAGATTGTCAGGCGTTCCGGCACCTCCTCGCGTCAGTGGGATCCACCACCTCCACCACTGCGGGCCTTCCCCACCTTACCCTAACGAAGATGGGCCCACACGACGACCCCGAGGCCTTCCTCGTGCTATTCGAACAAGCAGCAGAGGCCTTGGGCTGGCCGGGGGAACAGCGCGCAGCACGCCTCCTCCCCCTGCTAACTGGTGAGGCGCAGCTGACTGCGCTACAGCTCCCTGCCGACAGCCGGCTGGTCTATGCGGACCTGCGCCGGACCGTCCTCCAGCGTGTGGGGCACACCCCTGAACAACATCGACAGCGCTTCCACGCTCTGTGCCAAGAGGAGGTCGGCCACCCATTCGCATTTGGTTAGCAACTCTGGGATGCCTGCCTGTGGTGGGTGAGGGCTGACAACCGCGATGCCGAGGGAGTCGTCAATCTGGTGGCACTGGAGCAGTTCATTGCACAACTTCCCAAAGGGACCGCGGAGTGGGTCCACTGCCATCGCCCGGCGTCGCTGGATCAGGCCATCGAGTTGGCAGAGGATCATTTGGCAGCTGTTCCCACGGCAGGATCACAGATCCCCTCTTCGCTTCTCTCTTCTCTCTCTCTCTTCCCCCCCTTCTGTGTCTCGTCCTCACCCCGTTCCCCCCACCACAGAGGCAGGGGCCGGCTCCCTCACAGCCGTCCTGGTGCACCCGCGGTGCCCTCCCGTTTCCCGCTTCCGTGCCTGTCTCTCCCCCCCCTCAGGTGAGTGAGCCCTAGAGCACCGGTGCAGAGAGAGAGCCCAGGCTGGTTTGCTGGCGCTGCGGGGAGCCGGGGCACCTCCGGCATCAGTGCTCGGCAAAGGAGGTGGGTGCGGTGGTCCAGATCCCCGACATGCCAGGAACTGCCCTCGATCGGGCTGGAGCATATCACATACTGGTGAGTGTCCAAGGGGATACGTATCAGGCTTTGGTGGACTCTGGCTGTAATCAGACCTCAATCCACCAAAGCCTGGTGCAAGATGAGGCATTGGAGGGAGCACAATTGGTGAAGGTGTTGTGTGTGCATGGGGATGTTCACAACTACCCTTTAGTGTCGATCCACATTCTATTTCGAGGGGAGAAATTTAGTGTAAAGGTGGCGGTTAATCCTCGCCTTACCCACTCGATAATTTTGGGGACTGATTGGCTGGGATTTGGGGAGTTAATGACTCATTTAGTGAAGAGTGGGTCCTGCCGTAGTTCAGCAGGGGGGGTCCCAGTGTGGCATTGGTGGGAGCAGCTGTCACAGAGCCGTCTATGTCATCTCTGTGTCAGAGTGAGGAGCAGCAGGCTCCTCCTCACTCTCTTGGGGAATCCCTCGCGGATTTCCCGTTAGAGCAGTCGCGAGACAAGACTCTGCGGCATGCGTTTGACCAAGTGAGAGTAATCGATGGTCAAACGCTCCAGCCAAATGCCACACCGTCCTTCCCTAATTTCTCTATTATGAAAGATAGATTATACCGAGTGGCGCAGGACACTCAGACTAAAGAGCAGATCACGCAACTTTTGATCTCAAAGAGCCGCTGGGAATTGGTATTTCAGGTGGCTCACTTTAATCCCATGGCTGGACACTTGGGGCAGGATAAGACACTAGCCCGAATAATGGCCTGGTTCTATTGGCCAGGGATTCGCAGCGATGTCCGTAGGTGGTGTACGGCATGCCGCGAATGCCAGTTAGTAAATCCAGCAGCCATTCCAAATGCATCTTTGCGCCCTCTGCCATTAATCGAGATCCCGTTCAAAAGAATTGGGATGGATCTCGTCGGGCCATTAGATCGGTCAACACGAAGGTATCGCTTTATTTTAGTCCTGGTGGACTATGCAACACGATAACCGGAAGCAGTGCCTCTTCACAATATCTCAGCACGCAGTATTGCGGAAGCACTCTTCCACATCATCTCCTGAGTCGGAATCCCCAAGGAGATTCTGACTGATCAAGGCACTTCGTTTATGTCACGCACACTGAGCGAACTGTATGGGTTATTGGGAATTAAGCCAATCTCCACCAGCGTTTATCACCCACAAACGGATGGTTTAGTCGAAAGGTTCAACTGCACACTCAAGAATATAATTAAAAAATTCGTGAGGACACACACAATTGGGATAAATGGCTCGAACCCCTGTTATTCGCAGTGCGAGAGGTCCCCCAAGCCTCCATGGGGTTCTCCCCGTTCGAATTATTATATGGGCGTAAGCCACACGGCATCCTAGATGAACTGCAGGAAAATTGGGAGGAGGGACCTTCACCGAGCAAAAATGAAATCCAATACGTTATTGGCCTGCGTGCAAAACTCCACACACTCACACACCTAACCCAGGAGAATTTGCGGCAGGCCCAAGAACGGCAAATCCGCCTGTATGACAGGGGTACACGCCTTAGGGACTTCGCACCGGGAGATAAAGTACTTGTACTGTTGCCCACGTCAAGCTCCAAATTGATCGCCAAGTGGCAAGGACCCTTTGAGGTCGCATGGCGAGTCGGGGACGTTGACTATGAGGTGAGGCGAATGGACAGGGGTGGGGCGCTACAGATTTACCACCTCAACCTACTCAAAGTCTGGAACGAGGAGGTCCCCATGGCATTGGTTTCATTGGTTCTGGAGAAGGCGGAGCTGGGGCCAGAGGTTCAAAAGGGAACATTGACAGTGCGTACCTCTCCGGTCCCCTGTGGAGAACACCTCTCCCCGACCCAACTCACGGAGGTTGCCCAGTTGCAGACCGAATTTTTGGATGTGTTCTCGCCCCTGCCCGGCCGCACCCACCTCATAAAACACCACATTGAGACGCCCCCGGGGGTGGTAGTGCGCAGCCGCCCTTACAGGCTACCCGAACACAAATAAAAGGTGGTTCGGGAAGAACTCGAGGCCATGCTCAGGATGGGCATCGTCGAGGAGTCCCACAGTGACTGGAACAGCCTGGTGGTCTTGGTTCCCAAGGCCAATGGGTTGGTCCGGTTCTGTGTGAACTATAGAAAAGTCAACACGGTGTCTAAATTCGATGCATGCCCAATGCCTCGTATTGATAAGTTGCTGGATCGACTAGGCACGGCTCGCTTTTATTCAACGCTGGATTTGACAAGGGGTTATTGGCAGATCCCCTGGAGTCCACTATCCTGGGAAAAAACGGCCTTTTCCACACCGTTTGGCTTACACCAATTCGTTACACTTCCTTTTGGGCTGTTTGGGGCGCCCGCTATGTTTCAGCGGCTTATGGACAGGGTCCTCCGCCCCCACGCCACCTATGCGGCCTCATACTTGGGTGATATTATAATCTATAGTAATGACTGGCCGTGGTATCTACAACACCTGAGGTCCGTCCTTGGGTCGCTGAGATGAGCGGGTCTCACAGCCAACCCGAAGAAGGGTGCAATTGGGTGGGTGGAAGTACGGTATCTGGGCTTCCACTTGGGCAATGGGCAGGTGTGTCCCCAAATTAATAAGACGGCAGCGATTGCGGCCTGCCCGAGGCCCAAGACCAAAAAAGGGGTGAGACAGTTCCTGGGGCTGGCTGGCTATTATCATAGGTTTATACCTAATTATTTGGACGCCACCAGCCTGCTGACTGATCTCACTAAAAAGGGGGCACCAGATCTGGTCCAGTGAACGGAGCAATGCCAGCGGGCTTTCTCTGAGGTGAAGGCTGCACTGTGTGGGGAGCCACTGTTACACTTCCCTGACTTTTCTCTCCCCTTTATGTTGCAGACGGATGCGTCGGACAGAGGGCTGGGGGCTGTTTTGTCCCAGGAGGTGGAGGGGGAGGATCGCCCCGTGCTGTACATCAGCAGGAAGCTGTCAGTGCATGAGGGGTGCTACAGCACAATCAAGGAGTGCCTCGCCATTAAGTGGGTGGTCCTCGCCCTCCGCTACTACCTGCTGGGACGCCCTTTCACCCTCTGTTTGGACCACGTGCCCCTCCAGTGGCTCCACCGCATGAAGGATGCCAACGTGCGGATCACCCGTTGGTATCTGGCACTCCAGCCCTTTAACTTCAAGGTGATCCACAGGCTGGGGGCGCAGATGGTCATGGCAGACTTCCTCTCCTGTCAAGGGGGGGGGGGGGGGGGGAGTCTGCTGCAGGCCGGATGGCTGCCCGGCCTGAGTCGGGAGTTGGGGGTATGTGGCAGCGGGGGCGTGGTCAAGCGTCGGTCTGTGACCAGAGGGCAGTGTCAGGGAAGGTAAGTGGCAGAATCACTGCACCTGATGTCAATTAACCTGTGTTTGTGTGTCTTCCCCAGTGACCGCAGCCTATATAAGGAGGGAGAGAGAGGAGGAGGGGAGCTTTCTCCCGAACCAGACGACTAATGTGCGTGCATGTGTCTGGGTGACTGGGAGTTGTGTGTGACTGAAAAGTAACACAATAAAGAGTTTTGACAACTCAGTTCTGGCCTGCCGTACTTCTGTGCTCCACCCACCCGCTCAAACTCTTACAGTCATCTGCAAACTTGATGAAGTGGTTCAAGTTGTACTTGGCACAGCAGACGTGGGTCATCAGGGTGAACGACAGAGGGCTCAGAACACAGCCCTGGAAGACTCCAGTGTTCATGATGATGGTCTCAGAGGAGTTTTTTTCTGACTCATACTGTCGGAGGTCTGTCTGTGAGGAAGTCCAGTAACCAATTGCACAGTGTGGTGTTGATGCCAAGTGGGCCAAGTTTCCTTTCCAGGTGTTGGGGAATGACTGTGCTGAAGGTGGAGCTGAAGTCAATGAAGAGCATCCACACATAGCTGTTCTTGTTCTCCAGATGGTCCAGGCTAATGTGAAGTGCAGTTGCTATGGCATCATCAATGGAGCGACTGGGGCGGTATGCAAATTGGAGTGGATCAAATGCAGCAGGGAGTCTAGATGTTATGTGTTCTTTAACCAGCCTTTCAAAGCACTTCATCATGATGGGGGTGAGTGCTATAGGTCTGTAGTCATTGAGTGTTGATGCTGGTGACTTCTCTGGCAGTGGTATGATGGTGGTGGCTTTGAAGCACTGAGGTACAATGGCTTGGCTCAGGGAGGTGTTATAGATGTCTGTGAGGATATGTGTCAGTTGGTCAGCACATTCCCTGAAAACATGCCCTGGTATGTTGTCAGGACCTGCAGCTTTCTGTGGATTCATCCTGAGTAGGGCCCTCTGAACATTGGCTGAGTCAAGACAAGGTACTTCATCATCCGGACTGGGAGGGGCTTTTGTTGGTGCTGTGTTGTTTTCTTCAAACTGGCTGAAGTAGATGTTAAGTGTATTGAGGAATTCACTGTTATGGTTGCAAGGTGGTGGTAGTGGAGACCTGTAGTCAGTGATGGACTGAATGCCTTGTCACAGGAACCTAGAGTCTTTAGAGTCAGTGAAGTGTCTCTGGATTTTCCATCCATATAGGCATGCTTTGCCGCTCTCACACCCCAGTTAAGATTGGCTCTTGCCATTCTTGTAAGTTGGTGTGTTGGTTGACAATGGCAGCCTTCCTGAAAGCATTCCAGTCTGTGCAGTCAAAGCTATCCTGTAAAGCTGAAGCAGCACTCTCTGGCCATGTCCTTATCTGCCTCACATACAGTTTGCACCGAGTTAGCAGTGGCCTGTATGCTGGAATTAACATAACAGATAAATGGTCAGAGTTTCCAAGGTGGGGGTAAGGGACAGCCCTGAATGCCTGCTTGATGTTTGTGTAGACACAGTCAAGAGTGTTTACACCCCTGGTAGCAAAGTCTACATGTTGGTAATAAAACACTTTCTACACCCACTTTGAGACCACAAGCTACAGCACAGAGAGGAGGCATGCACACACACACACACACACACACCTGGACCACCCAACAACAGTCTCATCAGGCCAAGTACACAAAGCTCTGAGGAGAATCAACCCCAGGAAGGCAGCAGGACAAGACAACATCCCTGGGCAGGCCCTCAGAATATGTGCCAATGAGCTGGCTGCTGTTTTCACCACCATCTTCAACTTTTCCCTCAGCCAGAGCACTGTTCCCTCCTGCTTCAAGACCACAACCATCGTCCCTCTTCCCAAGAAGAGCCCACCCACCTGTCTCAATGATTACAGGCCGATAGCACTAACTCCAATCATCTCAAAGTGCTTTGAGAGAGTGGTACTGGCCCACATTCAGAACAGCATACCGGAAACCCTGGACCACCTGCAGTATGCCTACAGGCCCAACAGGTCCACCTCAGATGCCACCACTGCTGCCCTCCATTATGCCCTCTCCCACCTGGAAAACAAAGACTCTTACATCAGGATGCTCTTTGTTGACTACAGCTCTGCCTTCAACACAGTCATTCCCCACAAACTCATCCATAAACTGTCCACACTTGGTTTGCACCCCACCCTCTGTGACTGGCTCATCGACTTCCTGACTGGCAGGCCCCAGACTGTCAGGATTGGCAATAGGACTTCATCCAGCATCATTACAAACATTGGCACCCCATAGGGATGCGTCCTCAGCCCCATCCTCTACACTCTGTTCACCCATGACTGTGTTGCCTCCCACAAGGACTACATCATCCTGAAGTTCTCGGACGACACCGCAGTGATAGGATGCATCACTGGTGGTGACGAAACGGCCTACAGGAGGGAGGTGGCCAGTCTGGTGTCATGGTGTGAGGACAACAACCTCACCCTCGACATGGACAAGATGAAGGAGATGATAGTGGACATGAGGAAGGAGAGGAGACCTCATCGGCCACTGTTCATCTGGGAGGGTGAGCAGCTTCAAATACTTGGGTGTTCACATCAGTGAGGACCTCACATGGACAGTTAACACCACACAGTTGGTTAGGAAAGCTCAACAGTGGCTGTACTTTCTGAGGAGGTTGAGGAAGTTTGGTATGTCACCCAAGATCCTCAGCAACTTCTACAGCTGCGTGATTGAGAGCATCCTGACCAACTGCATCACTGTGTGGTACAGCAACACTACAGCAATGGACTGCAAACGCCTGCAGAGGGTGGTGAAGACTGCTGAGAGGATCACCAAAACTCCACTGCCCTCTCTGCAGAGCATCTACCACCGCAGAGTCCACAGGAGAGCTGCCTCCATCCTCAAAGGCCCCACCCATCCCCAGCACGGACTGTTCACACTCCTACCCTCAGGCCGGAGGTACAGAAGTATGAAATGTAAGACTGTAAGACTAAAGAACTCTTTCTTTCCCACCGCCATCAGACTCCTGAACAGCTGCCAGGAGTCTATAACCATGGATTACCTCCCTGTAAACTGTCCTTGACTGTTTACATCTGTTTACATTTGTTTGCACATTACTGCCCTTTTTGCTGCTGTTCCTTGACCATTTTCATCTGATTACATTGTTTGCACATATTTGCACATTACTGCCATTTTGCTGCTGTTTCCTTGACTGTTTACATCTGGTTACATTGCACATTCGCACATTGTTAAGCATACTTGATAAATGGTGGCAAAGTCATGTTAAATAGCTTACACAGTGATGTCATGCTGAACGTGAGTGCCTGCGTGCACCGGGATGTATATATTGAGCATGCGCAGAATAAAAGGCTAGTGAGTTAGTGAGTGTCAGAGGCCAAAGAGACAACAGTGTGTCAGTTATTTTCTCCTGTGAATATTAGCCATTAGCTGCTGCTAGTTAGCCACTGTGATGACTGTACATGCAATAGACTGCTGCGGAAAATGTCTAACGCAACAGGTTATGGGCCCACTCAGGCAGGCCACAGGTGGCTGAGACTTTTATTCGACGGTGACGAGAAAAGTTATGAGCTCTGGGAAACAAGGTTCCTCACGCACATGGAGTTGCGTGGTCTCAGAGATGTTATCCTGGAGGATCCGGAGATAGATTTGGCTGATGAAGGAGCTCTCGCGGAAGATGAGGCAAAGAACGGAGAGGCTTATGCAGAGCTCGTGCAATGTCTGGACAACAAGAGTTTGTCGTTGGTAATGAGAAATGCGAAACGTGATGGAAGAAAAGCACTGGGGATTCTTCATGAGCACTACGCAGGAAAGGACAAACCCCGCATAGTGAGTTTATACTGTGAACTTTCCTCACTCTATAAAGCTAGCAATGAAACAGTTACTGACTATATAATTTGAGCAGAGACTATATTCATGTCATTAAGAAGAGCAGATGAACAAATAAGTGATGGACTTCAGATAGCAATGGTAGTAAAAGGGCTACCTGAGTCATACAAGCCATTCGTAGTGCACATCAGACAGACAAATGATGTTGTAACGTTCGGCGAGTTTAAAACGAAACTGCGAAGTTATGAGAGTACAGAGAAATATGGGAGAAGTGATGTGAATGTGGAAGACAAGGTAATGAAGACAAGGGGGGAAAGAAAGCACGTGGTAGAGGATGTGGAAAGAAAATGGACTTGGCTGATGTCGAGTGTTATACGTACGGTAAAAAGGGACACATGGCTAGGGCATGTCCGGACAACACCCAACAGAGAAGAGAAGATCGAAAGTGAGACACACCATGGCGAGGCAGAGGGCATGGTCGAGGACGAGGCCGTGACTACATGAAGAAAGCTGATGGAGAGGCTGAAGAAGAGTCTACAACTTTCTGTTTTTTCCAAATAAGTGACTGTCCAATACAGCAAGGAAACAAGAAGGGTCTCATGGTCGACTGTGGCGCCACTTCACACATGATCAATGACGCCACAAAGTTCAAAACAGTGGACAAGAGCTTCAGACCCGAGGACCACAAGATCGAGCTTGCCGATGGGACCAAGGTGAGCTGGGTGGCGAAAATGAGAGGAGACGCTGAGATCTACTTGCTGGACAGCGAGGGACGACGAGTGAGAACAAGGCTCAAGCAAGCACTCTACATCCCATCATTTCCATAGAACATCTTTTCTGTCAAAGCGGCGACAGCCAACGGAGCCGAGATTTGCTTCAAGGATGGTGATGACTGGCTGGTCAACAAGGATGGTACAAAGTTCAAAATGGAGGTGTATGGTAGGCTGTATTACCTTAGCACAGTAGAGGATGAAAACATTGATGAAGTGTATGGTTGTCATGACATTCAAACCTGGCATAGGATACTTGGGCATTGTAATTTTGATGATATTGCAAAATTGGAAAAGGTGGTTGAAGGAATGTCTATAAAAGGGAAAAATGACAAGTCTAATCAAAACTGTGAAATATGCATACAGGGCAAGTTTACACAAAGCAGAAACAGGCAGGCAGACACCAAAGCTACTGCAGTACTAGAGCTAGAACACACAGACTTGTGCGGCCCTATAGAACCAGCAGATAAGGATGGATACAGATGTGCGATAGCATTTACTGATGATTACAGTGGGATGATTTTTCCATACTTTATCAAAGCAAAAAGTGACACGACAAAAGCTACGGAGAAATTCATAGCAGACATAGCTCCATATGGAAAGATAAAGTGCATAAGGTCAGACAACGGTACAGAGTTTACTGGGCAGGAGTTCCAGTCTTTACTTAGGAGTAAAGGGATGAGGCACGAGACAAGTGCACCCTACTCACCTCATCAGAATGGAACTGCCGAAAGAGGATGGAGGACCCTATTTGAGATGTCATGATGCATGCTGTTCGAGAGTAACCTCCCAAAGCAATTATGGACCTATGCTGTACAGACAGCAGCCCAAATTCGTAACAGGTGTTACAGTAAATGCCTAGAGCAGACACCTTACCATGTTTTCACAGGAAAAACACCTAACCTATTTCACATGAAGGCATTTGGCTCTGAATGTTATGTATATAAGCAGGAAAAGAAGAAGTTGGATTCTAAATGTGACAAAGGGATCTTTGTCGGCTATGATAAGTATAGCCCAGCATACAATGTGTATTATCCTGAGACAGGGAAAGTCTTAAAACATAGGCTAGTGAAATTTATCACCAAAGGTAGCGCAGATAGCCAAACTCAGACAGGTTGTGACATGGGGGACAACATTGAGAGTTATGGAAACACTCCACCAAAGATAGTCAACCAGGGTCAGGGACAGCCTGAAGAGAGTAGAGAGCCTAGTGTGGAGGAGACTACTGAGGCAGCTCCAACCCAGGCAGATAGCACTCAGAGAGAACAGGGAGAAAGGAGATATCCTACAAGAGAGAGAAAAGCTCCAGAGTACTTAAAGGAGTACCAATGTAAAGTTGAGTGTGATAATGATGAATGTGAAAACGTGGATTATTTCTACAGGGTGGCCTATGATGTACCTAAAACATTTAGAGAGGCTATGGACTCTGAGAAATCAAAAATATGGACTGATGCAATGAGAGAAGAGATGAACTCTTTAACAGAGAATGAGACTTTCACTCTGACTCCACTGCCGAAGGGCAAACAAGCAGTGGGAGGTCGCTGGGTATATGCAGTGAAAGAGAGCCCAGATGGATCTGAGACTTGCAAAGCCAGATATGTGGCAAAGGGGTATGGTCAAGTGGAAGGGATGGACTATAAAGAGACATTCTCACCCACAGCCAACATGACCTCTGTCCGAGCATTAATGCAGGTTGCTGTACAGGAGGATCTTACACTACACTAAATGGATGTAAAGTCTGCTTACCTCCATGCTCCAATGGACTGCGAGGTATATATGGAGCAGCTGGAAGGTTTTGAGATTAAGTCAGAAACAGGAGAACACTTAGTGTGCAGAATCAACAAGTCACTCAGTACGTTTACATGCACGTCCAAATCGAACTGCTGTTGGTAATCGAGCAAAAGGTCCCAGCAGGGGTGCCAGAGAAATCCAATCCTACATGTACAAGTGAAATCGGGCTATTGTGCAAGGTGCATTGTGCCCCCGAGCCACACGTGGCGCTACATGCCCCATCGTGTTGATACACTTCCGGTTGTTGTCATGAAGAAGAGCTATTGAGGTATTTCACCTGACGTCACAGGGTCACGTGACGCCCCGGTGTCCACCATTTTGGACGGCAAGCTAGCTAATGTCAACAACATAGTAGCTGGTATGTTACTGTAGCAATATTTACGTTCAGTCATTTGGATGACTGTTAAAACCTTTCAGTCTCAAGTTTTTCCTTTACTGGATTTACTAGTTTACTGAGCTAGCGCGCGATGGCTCCCGGCTCGGCCGGAGAGCGCGCGATGGCTCGCGGTTTGGCCGAGCGCGCTAGCTCAGTAAACTAGTAAATCCAGTAAAGGAAAAACTTGAGACTGAAAGGTTTTAACAGTCATCCAAATGACTGAACGTAAACATTGCTACAGTAACATACTAGCTACTATGTTGTTGACATTAGCTAGTGCTAACAGCTAGCTGCTAGTACACTGCTACAACACAGACACCGACCCTAATAATACAGTTCTTGGTCATTGCCTGGTAACAGCAAATTTATAACGGGCCATGTCTCAACAGACTAAGAAGTTATTTCAATGACATTTAATAACATTTTGTTTATCCTGAGGACCGAAAGTAAATGAAAATGTGAACAAACCTTAGCTGTAATAAGATGGCGACCACCGGCTCCAGGGACGACCCGCTGATGTAGGCATGTTACCCAGCCTGACACAAAATATTTGTAGGCATCCAAACTCATACGCTTTCAGATCAATACCTGTGTATGGCGATGGGTTTTTAACGACATAGGTATACAGATCCTGTGGGCCGAAGTCAGGTAAAGACGAGGGCTTCGTGTACTTCCGTACGTCAGTGAACAATCCTGGTGGAAGCAGGTAAACATCGTTCTCTAAGCCTGCTAACCTCGATTTTTGCGAATCCCTCTCCCTCTGCTCGCCCTGTAAATGCCCTACATCATTGGATAGTGAAGGTGTTTTCTGCATCTCGCTCCTTTTTCTTTTATGTTTTTCGTTTGTCGCCTTCCTCGCATTCAAACTGATTCGAGCCGTGCCGTCCAAAATGGCAGCATCACATGACTTGGTCACGTGAGTGAAATACCTCAATAGTGTTGCCAGATACTGCTGACGTTTTCCAGCCCAAAACATGTTCAAATCCGCTAAAATGCACTTAAAACCCCCAATCTGGCAACACTAGCAGTTCCGTGTTCAAGCTGTTAGGCTTGTTCTAACAGACTATGGCTACAAACTGTCCGGCGCAGACCACTGTTTTGTAAGACAACTTATTTTGCACAATAATATTTTTCTAAAGTCCATTTTTTGCTTACAATTTAACTTATGTCTGAATAAACACACAAAAAGTTCAATTGTTTTGTTTTTATTGACATTCTTCAGATGTTGGACATATACACACACAAATACAATTACTTGTTTATGTACACAATTCACAGCTATGCAACAGCTGTACAGATGTATTTGGTGATACAGTAAGTGAGCTAAATTTTAACAGTGCAAACAATGCCACAAAAAGAAAAGATTCATGCCGTTGTCATGATTCGTTGTCATGCCGACCGAGGCTGTTGTGTTTCCCGCTTGTGGTCTCGTCCCTCGTCACTTCCGGAAGTAGCTCGATAGGGTATAAATGCACAAAGTAGCTCGGCAGAAATCGCATAAACTAGGTCGTGTAGCTCGATTCCGAGAAATCAAGTTCGGTTCAATTTCAGCCGAATTAAGGTGTATACATGGCATTTTGAACTTCGATTTCAGTCGAGCAACGGCAGAAATTCGATTCTCTCTATGTGCATGTAAACGTAGTGATTGTGTGGGTTAAAACAGTCCGGTCGTAACTGGAACCTGTTACTGCATGATCACTTTACGGGGAATGGTTTTGTGCAAAATGATGCTGATCATTGTGTCTACAGCAGAGAATCTGACAATGAGAAAGTGATTCTGTTAGTGTGGGTAGACGACTTAATCATAGCCGCGAGTAACGACACATTATTCAGTGATGTAAAGGAGATGCTGAAGAGAAGGTTTAAGATGAAGGATATGGGTCCACTTAAGCACTTTCTGGGTATTGACTTTAGTCACAGTGAAGGAGAGATAAAAACGACTCAAAAGAGACACATTGTGAAAATAGCAAAATTTGGAATGTCTGAATGTAAACCGAGATCCACCCCATCTGAGCAAAAGTTGAATTTTGACAATGAGGGTGAGGCTATTGACTCAACAGGATATAGAGAAATAGTGGGTAGCTTGATTTACATTATGACATGTACCAGACCTGACTTGAGCTGGGTTGTTAGTAAGCTTTCACAACACTTAGCTGAACCAAAGCAACAGCATTGGGTTGCAGCAAAACACCTACTGAGATACCTAAAAGGTACGATAGATCAAGAATTACACTATCGAAAATGTGAGGAAAGCCTATATTAATTTGGTGACGGTCCCTCAGCGGTGCCTCACCTGGGCTCGCGATTGGGCGACCGCTAGCCACACCGGTATAAAGCCGGATGGCTGTACAGATGCTCTTTTGATGGCTGTGCAGTGGGCCGAACAACTCCAGAATAAGAAAGTGCTGATTTGTAGTGACAGTGTGTCAGCTATCAGTAGTCTTGGTAAGGGGTTGTCAAAGAGCCGGCAAGATTTGATCTATGAAGTCCTGATGGAAATTAGGGATGCCAAGAGGAGGGGCGTGGAGGTGTCATTTTTATGGGTCCCGGCACATGTGGGCATTTCATTAAATGAAAAGGCTGATAAGTTGGCCAAGAAGGCAGCCAAAAAAGACACAATTGATGTCCACATACACCTATCTAAGTCAGAGGGTAAAAGCATTATATGGCAAGAGATAATTTTGAGTTGGCAGTCACGTTGGGAGCAAGAACAGAATGGCGGACACCTTTTTTCACTTGCTAGTAGAGTAACAGACTCAGTTCAGGTTTACAAAAGAGGAGGCAAACGGAAGGAGAATGTTATTATTTCTAGATTGAGAATTGGACACACATTTCTGAACAGTACCTTATTTATTTTGGGAACACATCAGACTGGATTATGCACCAATTGTTCCTGCCAGGAAATGGAGACTGTACGTCATGTATTACTCTCTTGTGGGAAATATGATTGCCAAAGGCAAGAACTGGTCAGACAGTTGATGGAGATTGGTCTGGAAGAGGTTTCTCTGAAAAGTGTGTTGGACATGGGGTCAAGTGGGAAGGGAAGACCTTTTTTCCAGTTTTTAATGGACACTGGCCTATATGGTAGAATTTAGTGCGCTGCGTTTTTAGTTCAGTAGGTGGCAGCAATGCAACTTTTTAGGATGCCGGCTGCCTTAAAACCCCAAAGAAGAAGAAGAAGAAGATCCTCTTTTGACGATCCATCACCTGGGCTCGCGATTGGGCGACCGCTAGCCACACCGGTATAAAGCCGGATGGCTGTACAGATGCTTTTTTTTTTGCTGAGAGGAACATACAAGGCCAGCAGCTCTGGCTTCTACAATTCTCGTTGCTTGTGCCTCGGAGGGAATTCATTTTGCCACTGGCTGCTCGCTCTGGCTGCTTGTTTGCTAACTGCTTAGCAGTAGTGCTCCATCTTTTCCCCTCCGATGCGCTCGCTGATCTTTGCTCAGCATACATCATGAGACGGTTCGGTAAACTAAGTCTCTCCCTCGGCGGCGTGTGCTTCCTTTTTGGTGGTGTGTGCCAGCTACTCGGGCCCGTGTGATATCTGTGAGAGGTCAGAGTTGCCGTGTTGTCCTCTTTCCCTCTTGTTCTTCCTGTTTGCTCACGGTGACTGCTGCCCTGCAATTAGCTGCTTATTCCGCTGCCTGCTTGGCTGCTTTGCATGTTGAGGTGCAGGGTGTATGATGCTGAGTCTGCTCGCTACGCTGCATCACTGGTCCCGTGATTTGTTTGTGTGTTCGTTTACTTGTTCATCTAAGGGCTGTAAGTGTGTGTCCTATTGTGAGCTACCACACACTTTAGTGTTGTTACAGCCTGTGGGTTTTTTTTTTTTTGTATTCTGTGTGTGCTGTAATTTTTAAATTGCTTTTTGTGTTTTTCTTTTGGGTTGCTGTGTTTTTTTCATTTGTTTGCTTTGATTCTCTTTGGTTTGTTGTGAATTATTTTGTTTGCTGTTTTATTTTGGTTTGTAGTGTTTTTGTTAATTTTGTTCTATCTCAGCATAATTGGGTTTGCTGTCGAATACCTCCATCGGGGGCAGCACTACCCATAAGCCATTGTGTGTGTGTGTGTGTGTGTGTGTGTGTGTGTGTGTGTGTGTGTGTGTGTGTGTGTGTGTGTGTGAGATTTTATTGCCGGTATTTTAAGATTGTGTTGATTAAAGAAAAATAAAAGATTGTATATGTTTTGACGCGGAACTCATGTCTCTGTCGTTCATACAATTGCTTAAAGTAGTGTGCCCCTTCTCGGCACTGTTACATAAGTTTTATTTGAAGTTTTCAGAACACTGCCAGTACTGTATGCCAAAGGTTTTATTTTGAGTTTGAGTTGTGTATTTTTGGTTTTGTTTACCACTAGAGGGAGCTATAAATGTGTCTGAGTGGGAGTGTTAGGGCCTCTGCATGCTCTTGCGACAAGACTTTCGCAGATAGCTTTTCGCAGACAGTTGTAATTTATCGTTGAGCGGGGAGTAATAGGCGTGCGCGATGTTATTCCCCGTCACAATGCAAGGGGGCGCGAAGTCGCAAAATCACTAGGAGTAGTTGGTGGGTGTGGTTAGTGGAGTGTTTATCCTCCGGTTACTTATAATGACTAGAACTGGAGTCGTATAGAGATACGTACTTCCTCGATCAATTGCTCTTCATGCTGCTCCATCTTTGCTCGTGTTTTTAAAAATGGCGGTCGTGAAAACAAACCAAACCGGGAAAGTAGGGAAGCGGAAGTGCGTGTACAGCGGATGTAGAGTGGACCAATCAGAGCCCTCGTCTGTGACGCTATCTGCGAGGTTTCTGCGTTGGTCACAATTTTTGGGGCGAAGGTGGGGGGGGGGGGGGGGGGGCTATGCAGACGCCATCTGCGAGGCCATCTGCGAGGCCATCTGCGAGGACTGCGTTGTCCGCATAAATTGGCCTTTAAGCATACTTGATAAATGGTGGCAAAGTCATGTTAAATAGCTTACACAGTGATGTCATGCTGAACGTGAGTGCCTGCGTGCACCGGGATGTATATATTGAGCATGCACAGAATAAAAGGCCAGTGAGTTAGTGAGTGTCAGAGGCCAAAGAGACAACGATGTGTCAGTTATTTTCTCCCGTGAATATTAGCCATTAGCTGCTGCTAGTTAGCCACTGTGATGACTGTACACGCGATAGACTGCTGCGGAAAATGTCTAACGCAACACACACATTACTGCCCTTCTGCTGCTACTTCTGATCATTGCCTTATTTTTGTATTACACTACCTATTTTGCACTACATTTAACCTTTATTTTGTACTACACTGGGTGTTTTTGTTGCTTTTGCTTTTATTTTTGCACTCTTGCCTTACTTTGTATTACTACTTCCACCTATTTATTTATTTGTAACTGGCATTCATGGTGGACAGCAAATTAAGAATTTCATTGTGCAAGTGGATGTGTCCTTACTGTGCATATGACAATAAACACTTTGAACTTGAACTAATGTGGTAGGACTGTCTATGTTGGCCTGATGAAAGTCTCCTGCAATTATGTAAACACAGTCTGGGTTAATATTTTGCATCAAGGTAACAGACTGATACAGTGTGGCCAATGCATCTTTTGTGTTCATACTGGGGGGGATGTAAACAGCTGTGATGCTAATTACTGTGAATTCCCTTGGCAGGTAGAAAGGTCGGCATTTAAAAGACAAATTCTATATCCTCAGAGCAGTGGCTTGAGACCTTTTCAACGTTTGTGCACCAGTTGTTAATGTAGATACACACACCTCCTTGAGACTTACCGCTGAGAGCATAGCTCCTGTCTGTATGGAATGTTAGCCCATCCATGTATACAGCGCTATCAGGAACAGTGTAATTAAGCCACGTTTCAGTAAGGATGATAACACTGAAGTCTCTCACCTTGCGTTGGGTGGTTAAATCTAGTCTCAAATAATCCATTTTGTTTTCTAGCAAGCAGACGTTGGATAGCAGAATAGATGGAAGTGCAGGTCTGTGTGGGTTAGCCTTTAGATTGGTGCTGATACCCACACGACTGTTGCATTTGTGACGTCTCTCGCACCACTTGCGCCGCTTCCTATGGCGGACGGTGATGGTAGGGGAGTCTGCTGTTGTGCAGGGCCCTGAGTCTTGCCTAGGTAGAATGCCTAGGTTGCAGAGTGTTTTGCATTCCCAAGCCAGAATTCCACTGGATAGGTTGTTGGATGATTCAGATTTGCGAAGTCTAAGCAAAGTGCATCAATTGTAATAAGTCGCGTACTTGACTGTGTCAGTTCAGACAGAACATTTAACATAAATCACACATCACTAACAGGAGCTGGAGTAGCCACTGCCACACAGAACACTGCCATCTTGAAAAAGATTAATTAGTATTAGTGACCTTGAAACAGAGACCACATTTGAGACTGAATCAGTTGTTATAACACTAAAATAAATGCTACTGGGCGAGGTTTGTTTTGCCTGGCAACACTTGTTTGATTAATGAGGATGGAAACAGACCAATGCCCATTCCTCTCCATCCTCATCATCCTCTTCATGTCTAGCATCTTCTAGTAGGTGCTCCAGCATTATAGTAATTGGTGTGGCTAGTTTTCAGATTCCATGGCAAAAGCTGCCAGAATTGTTGTTGCAGTGATTAGAGAGGAAGAAAAGACTAAATCCATGGCTACAGAGTGCAACGGTGCAGATAGTTGTGTCCAAAATGATTAACATGTGTGATTCACCTGGAAAGTGCCACAACACAGAAGGTGCCAAGAAGATGGTAGCTAAGCATCCAGAATCTATTCAAGATGCCATTGAAGGTGACATCATAGCTGCTGGTTAAAACTCCTTAGTTAAACAAATGCAAGCCAGCATTGAAAATGTGAGGCGAAGCACTACATCCAAGGTTGGCAAATGTAACCATGGTTCTGATGAGGATGATACTAAAAAAGTTCCACCTGATAAAATTACTCATTTGGATTCGCCAAATGGAAATTGAAATTTCTGCCTTTCACTAAGACTACAGAAAGTCAAGAGGAAAAGAGCCGAATGAAGGTCTCATCTCATTATCTGTAGCCGCTTTATCCTGTTCTACAGGGTCACAGGCAAGCTGGAGCCTATCTCAGCTGACTACGGGCAAAAGGCGGGGTACACCCTGGACAAGTCGCCGGGTCATCACAGGGCTGACACATAGACAACCATTCACACCTACGGTCAATTTAGAGTCACCAGTTAACCTAGCCTGCATGTCTTTGGACTGTGGGGGAAACCGGAGCACCTGGAGGAAACCCACGCAGACACAGGGAGAACATGCAAACTCCACACAGAAAGGCCCTCGCCAGCCACGGGGCTTGAACCCGGACCTTTTTGCTGCGAGGCGACAGCGCTAACCACTACACCACCATGCCGCCCCGAATGAAGGTGTTTGAACAAAAGTGGAATCCCAAAGAAGTTGAAAACATTTTCAAGTCCACATACTACACATAGCAAAAATAAATGAAGGAAAAATGCATGCAAAAGTTTTGCGAGGGTTGGCCTTTTCTTTTGAAGAAATTGGCATGTCCTACCACTTCAATGAACTGGACTTTGTCTAAAAGAGACCTTTGTCTCTTGTGTTGACAAAAAGGGAAAGAGACTCCTGCTCTACCTGAAAAATGTTGCAACAGAGAACAACAAAAGGGTTTTTCAAACTCTCTCAAAATTACAGATGTCAAGGTCAGCAAGAACATAGCTCTGAAGAGGTAACAGATATGGTGCTTCTATAGGTTGTATTCAGTCACGTGACTTTTGCTTGTCAGTTTACTTCTGGTGAATGAAGTAGTGGTCAGGCAAACCAATTTGGTTGCTGCTATACAAAGGGCTATGTGGCAGCGTGGGTGTGGTCAAGTGTTGGTCTGTGAATGGAGGGCGGAGTCAGGGAAGGTAAGTGGCAGAATCCCTGCACCTGACGTGAATTAACCTGTGTTTGTGTGTCTCCCCCAGTGACCGCGCCCTTTAAAAGGAGAGAGAGAAGAGAAAGGGAGCTCTCCCCAACCTGGACACTTGTGTGCGTGCGTGTGGGATTGGGAGAGTGTGAAAGGGAAAGCTGAAAAGCAAAAAGGTTTTTTTGTAACACTCAGTTCTGGCCTGCCGTGCTTCTGTGCTACACCCACCTTCAACAATCCTTACAGGCTAGTGAAACCGTCTCCGACTATTTTTGCAGTTTAGAGGCCAATGCACTGTTAAGATAGCTTCAGAAAGTTGCTCTTTGCAATGGGATAGATCCTTACACATTAGCAAAGAAGGATTTTTCCTATGAGTTGGAAAATTATCCATCTGTTGAGTTCCCTGACATCTCAAACTACCTGGTGCTGCAGAAATTATTCTACATGGACAAACAGATGAAAACCTGGAAGAGCATGGAGGCGTACAACTTTTTGTGTGTGACTGGGTTGAAGATCTGGGGATCAGGACACTACAAGATAAATCCTGTCTTGTTTACACCGGGTAAGTAGGAATTTTGGGACTTTTTGTACACATCTTTGTGGTGGTTGCTAGGACGCAATAAGTTTTAGTGTCGTGTGTAAACAAACCACAGCCACTCGATTCCCAATCCTCCCTGCTCTTCTCATCTCATCTCATTATCTCTAGCCGCCTTATCCTGTTCTACAGGGTCGTAGGCAAGCTGGAGCCTATCCCAGCTGACTACGGGTGATAGGCGGGGTACACCATGGATAAGTCGCCAGGTCATCACAGGGCTCTCCCTGCTCTTCTCTTCCAGATAAATCAATCACAAAGATCCACAGAAACCCCTTTAAAGACCTGGGGATTGGTGAAACAGGATGGAGAAGTTATCACAGCTCATTGTAACTGCATGGAAGCAGTTTTCGTGCTGTTAACTCGTGAGCTCAGCTTTTGTGTTTACATGGATTGTCTCGATTATCTTACTATCTAGTTCAGTGTAGGAATCCAATCTACATCATCTCATCTCATTATCTCTAGCCGCTTCATCCTGTTCTACAGGGTCGCAGGCAAGCTGGAGCCTATCCCAGCTGACTACGGGCGAAAGGCGGAGTACACCCTGGACAAGTCGCCAGGTCATCACAGGGCTCCAATCTACATCATCATCCTTGTAAAGATTGCTAGGGCATCCTGATAAATAAAGTGAAAACATGCGAATTAGTTTACAATATGGCAACCACGATCAAACAGTAAACAAAAACACATCTGAGGACTTAAGGGTCTCCTGAACTTCAAAACACCACAAAATATTGGAAAATGGTGAGAAAAATGATTTTCAAATCCACACAAAATAAATTAGGGGAATTTACACACCTTTTGCAAAGTGATCACTGCAAACTTGAGCATTCTTTGACTCTGATCTCTTTCACTGCAGTGAAAGGTTCAAGAGCCACCATTTTTGACGTCTTTTGGTAAAATCCTTTGCTCTTTCACCCTTTATCATTTCACAGGGAACCTGGAATAAACTTTTATCAGTTTCATGGTTTGTGCAATTCAGGCAGCCCAAAACAATGTAAGCACAGGGCATTTTAATGACTAGCAGTGAGCTCAGCTGACCACCACTTCATGTCTTGCATATCTAATGAGGTGGATGTGAAGTCGGATACAACCTACCTATTGCTTGCCTTTTTTAATGAAAAAGAGAGTGTCCTGTACTACTGTTATGACCCTGAGTCATAGACTACATTCAGACTGCACCCTGAAATGACCCATATCCGATTTTTTTGCCCATATGCGACCTGTATCCGATTTGTTATTGACAATCTGAACGACACAGATCCGATTTTTTCACATGCGACCCAGGCCGCTTGGATATGTGGTCCTAAATCTGATGCATATCCGTTATTTTCACATGCGACTGCAGTCTGACCGGAGAGGTCGCATTCATGCGACCTACACATCATCAACAAGAGACAAATGTCACTATTCTGCGTTGGCTAATCCCGCCTCTTTGGTGGAAAACAACAACATTTGTACAGTTTTCAGAATTTAAATAGACTTTTATAGAATTGATCAAGTTAATGGTGGATTTGGTAGGGACCTGGATGTTTATCTGTTAGCCTGATTAAATAAAACAGTTTCTATAACTGATTTATAACTTAAACCATCCTGTATTACAAGATTATAAAATTGTTCTGGAAATTTCCAGTAATTTGACACCTTCGGTCTCATTAGTCTGCTGCCCACATTAATCAGATTATTGTGTGAGTTCCGCCGCTGCCACAAAAATCACATCGCCAGGTCTCGCCTCATCTCCATAGCAAACTGCACTGGTGTTTATGCACCTTGAGCCAGCGCTGAGAGAAGTTGCAGAATTCAGCTGGCTATAAACAATCTAAATAAATATTTATAAAAATGTAGAAAAAGTTTATTAATATGATGAAATAAATATGTGCAAATTATTAAGCCTGAATTAAGAGTTTGGTAATACAGCGGCCGTATTCCAAATGACTGCCTACTGAAGCTCGAGTGCACTATATAGAGTTTAAAAATCCATTACTTCCTAGTAACATGTAGTTCACTTATATAGAAATTAGAGAGACATTTAGGAGTCAACCCTCATTACCAGGCTACACGTTTTCAT
The DNA here is from genome assembly GCF_027579695.1 of Neoarius graeffei. Lineage (NCBI taxonomy): Eukaryota > Metazoa > Chordata > Actinopteri > Siluriformes > Ariidae > Neoarius > Neoarius graeffei. Next base: position 89,244,619 of record NC_083570.1, read on the forward strand.
TTCAGTTCAGAAACAAAAACACACATGAGACCTCACACTTTAACACTAACCAGATAATTAAACAAACAAACAAAAAAAAGAAATCATTAAACTTGAAGAGTGCGCTTTTTTTTGTTTATGTATTACGTAGATGTGATTATTACATGTCAATTTGCGCATGCGGGACACTTTTGGGTCGTTTTCCGTTCATATTGTAGATCGCATACAAGTCTCATATAATTGGTAGTGTGAACGGCCTAACAAAAAAAATCAGATTTCACACAAATTGGATATGGGTCGTTTCAGGTTGCAGTCTGAACGTAGTGTTTGTGTTTGCTTATTTTTTATTACCTCTGCCAAGGAGGTTATGTTTTTGGTAGCGTTGGTTTGTTTGTTGGTTTGTCTGTTAGCAACATTATGGAAAAAGTTATGAATGGATTGCTCTGAAATTTTTTCCAGAGGTGTGACTGGGCACAAGTAACAAGCCATTAAATTTTGGCGGTGATCCAGATCACCGTCTGGATCTTGGCGGAGGTCTGCGCTCTCCGAGTGCTTTTCTAGTTGTTGCTGTTTTCCCTCCCTGCCTCAGGGGGGTGCTGTTCATATGTTCCTCTTTTCAGTTGTAGACGGGGGCAGCTATTTGGACCATGGTTGATTGCACTGGCTTTAAAATGCTCTCTGGAGAAGATGAATGTGCTTCACTTTCTCCTTGTTCCCAACAGGACTGTGACTTGTGTTGCTCACGGATTAAAGTGCTTAAGTTGTCTCATCTCATCATCTCTAGCCGCTTTATCCTGTTCTACAGGGTCGCAGGCAAGCTGGAGCCTATCCCAGCTGACTATGGGTGAAAGGCGGGGTACACCCTGGACAAGTCGCCAGGTCATCACAGGGCTGACAGACACAGGCAACCATTCACACTCACAGTCAATTTAGAGTCACCAGTTAACCTAACCTGCATGTCTTTGGGGGAAACCAGAGCACCCACAGGAAATGGGGAGAACACGCAAACTCCGCACAGAAAGGCCCTCGGTGGCCACAGGGCTCGAACCCGGACCTTCTTGCTGTGAGGTGACAGCGCTAACCACCATGCCACCCCTGCTTAAGTTGTAAATATTGTAATTATTTTCCTAAAGCAGTCCAGATAACTGTAGGGGTGAGAAGCCCTTTTTATTGCATTCTGTTTTTTCTCCTGTTTATGTTACGGAGTTAGGTAAGATCCCTGTATTTTCTTTTGTTTCCCTTTGTTGTCTGGGTAAGTTAGGTCATTAAACATAGATTGTTTTATTTGTTATTTTGGGCCATGCTCACCCTGACACTAACTTACCTTTGCTGAAATAAACAAGTTGCATTTTGGACTGCAATCAACTGTGGCACTGGTCATCCTTGGGAGTGGGGAAAGGGGAAGTCAATTTTTTTATGCTACGCTCAGGTTTCCCCTAGGCCGGGGTGAAACACTACAATTATTTAGGGGCATGATTATTTAAATAACTATGGTTTTCAACCACCACATTTATTGACATCTAATTCTTCTTGCGCTGATGGGAGAGATGGGAGCTGCTGTTTGGTCAGCTGTAAAACCAATTTGAAATGTAAATTCAAGGAAATGCCATCAATTTAAACTTAAATATGTTAAAAATACAAGGTAACAATGTTAATATCAGAGTTTGAGTTTAATTGGTCCGAAGTTCAGGAAGAAAAATAAAGAGCACACTATATATTTTGAGTCGTCAGTGTAGATTTATGTCTCCCATATATTAACCACAAAAAAATTGTTCTTATATAATAGCAAAGCTATTAAAAGGTTACATGTTCCCAAGGCTACCCACTGAGGAGAAAAAAAAAGGTTAACACAATCTAACTGATTTTCTTACCTCACCAGAGGTTCTTCTTCTGCGATCTGGAATTACTAGTGTATTCCCATTACTGCCAGAAACTATAGTAGATCCGATACTCATTCTAGGTCCAACTAACATGTAGCGTTTATCTCCGGATCTGTACTGGATGCTGTTACACAGTGTGCCATCATAATTGGTGTCTTGTAAGTACTTGGAGGAATAGTCTGTAGATTTGGAGCACTGCATTACAATCAGCACAATGATACTGACGATGAAAAGAAATGAAACCGAACACAATGTAATGATCAAATAAAAAGTAACATTATTTTCTTCCTCTTCCTTCACTGTGTTTTTAACATCAGACACAGCAAAAGCCTCTTTGGGCTCCACAAGTTTAATGATCACAGTCGCTGATGCTGAAAGTGAAATGTTCCCATTGTCTTTGACCAGTATGACCAGTTTATGTTCAGCCTCATCTGTTTCTGTGAATGAGCGAAGGGTCCTTATCTGTCCTGTATAGCGGTCCAAACCAAAGAGACTGTGGTCACTCACTTCCTGCAGTGAAAATAATAACCAGCCGTTGTATCCTATATCCGCATCATAGGCTCTCACTTTAGTCACCAAATGTCCTCCGTTGGCATTGCGGGGAATCTCCTCCACACCTTCAGCAGAACCGTTAGCGCTGACTGGGTATAAGATCACTGGAACATTATCGTTCTGATCCAGAATAAACACGTTCACTGTGACATTGCTGCTTAGAGATGGAGTTCCAGAATCTGAGGCAACAATATGGAACTGAAATGTTTTTATAGTTTCAAAGTCAAAGCGTTTAAGTGCATAAACATGAGCGATCCCATCCTCTGAATTTATATTTAGGGAAGAGACAATGTTTGGTTGATGGCTTTCTGCCTTCAGAATGTGGTACGATATGTGTGCATTTTCATTCTGGTCTATGTCAAAAGCACTAATGGAAAATATAGACGTGCCTGGGATGTTGTTTTCACTGATATAAAAATTTAAAGGATTTTGAGTAAATACTGGACTGTTGTCATTGACATCTGCAATATTAACTTGTATTGACTTTTGTGAGGATAAAGATGGTTCCCCTCGATCCCTACACATCATGGTTATTTTGTATGTAGAAACAGTCTCTCTGTCTAACATGCCTTTAGTGACCAGGGAGTACATGTTCATCTGGAAGGAGGGTTTCAATTCAAACGAGATGTCATTTATAAGGCTACATATTACCTTACCATTCTCACCTGAATCTTTATCAGATACACTGATCAGAGATATAGCTGTCCCTGGATTCACATCCTCCATTATCTCAGTGGAGAGTGAGGTCACATCAATCTCGGGTGCATTATCATTCACATCCTTTATATTAATTATGATACTGCAGTGACCTGTTAAAGGTACTGGTCCTTTATCAGAAGCTTGTATGTCTATTTCATACACACGCTGTTCTTCAAAATCTATTGACCCTTTTACAGTAATCTCTCCTGTATTAGAATTTATTTCAAATTTATCCAAAGCTTTGCTCGTGAGACTTTTGTCAAAAGAATAAACAACTTGTCCGTTGGCACCTAAATCTAAATCTGTGGCATGCAGTTTTACTACCGAGGAACCAAACTCGATATTTTCCTCTAATGTTACACTGTACACCTGACGATCAAAAACCGGAGCGTTATCGTTAATATCAACAACAGCTATAGTAATGTTAACTGAACCGGATCTTTCTGGCTTTCCTCCATCATATGCTGTCAAAGTTAGATTTATCTGGGGTTTCTGTTCTCTATCAAGCTGCTTTTTCAAAATCAGAAAAGGAATTTTGTCTTCTCCACGAGTTTTAACATCTAAATCAAAGTGGTTATTCGGACTAAGGATGTACTTATTCAGAGAATTTACACCAGCGTCTGCATCACGCGCAGCGTCTAGTGGGAGGCGTGTGCTCTGGGGCACGGCATTTTCTGAGATCTCTAAATGCTTTTCACGCACAGGAAAAACAGGAGAATTGTCGTTAATATCTGCAATTTCTACCTCGATATAATGGATTTCCAAAGGATTTTCGGCCACGGTTTTAAGGCTCACTGTGCACACGTTGCTTTTCTCACAAAGCTCCTCCCTGTCGATGTTCCCACTCACAAAAAGCGCTCCATTGTCCTGGTTTATCTGTAAGAAGCCATCCTTTGATCCGGAAACAATCCGAAATCGTCGCTCTTTAAGCTTATTTACATCCAAGCCGAGATCTTTGGCAATATTCCCTACAACAGATCCTTGTATAGATTCTTCTGCAATAGAATAGCGAATCTGACTGAGTACTTTACCACATAAACACATCACAATAAAGCAGCGCAGAATCGCCTTTAGCGTTGCGTCCTGTCGTGATGCCATGACGAGAACGCAAGAGTCCTCTACATCACCAAATGATGTCTGTTACCCTACTGTTCTGCACAGTTTAATAAACTGCAAGTAATGAAAAATGCACATACTCCGTTGCACCGTTTCACGTTTACAGACGTTGTTCTGCCCCAACATACAGCCCAAACGTACAGTCCAATATGCTTGCGTCACAGGAGGTGGAGTAAAGCTCGAGACCGTTACGCATGCAGCATTTGGCATGGTTATTGTGTAATGCAGCGACACCAAGTGTAATCTCACAAAATTCATAGGAAAAAAATGTTAACGATATTCGAGTGTTTACTAATGTATACTGAGAAAATAAAGAAAACTTTGATATAAATTGTGGAAAACAGCAAAAACTCACCTCACGACTGTGCATACTGGTTCCCCTCAGTGTATTCCCATTACTGCCTGGAACGAGAGTAGAACCGATACTCGTTCTGGGTCCAACTAACATGTAGCGTTTATCTCCGGATCTGTACTGGATGCTGTGACACAGTGTGCCGTCGTAATTTGCGTCTTGCAAATATTTGGAGGAATACTCTGTAGATTTGGAGCACTGCATTACAATCAGCACGATGATACTGACAATAAAAAGAAACGAAACCGAGCCCAATGTAATGATCAAATAAAATGTAACGTTATTTTCTTCCTCTTCCTTTACTGCGTTTTTAACATCAGAAGCTGCAAAAGCCTCTTTGGGCTCCACAAGTTTAATGATCACAGTCGCTGACGCTGAAAGTGAAATGTTCCCATTGTCTTTGACCAGTATGACCAGTTTATGTTCAGCCTCATCTGTTTCTGTGAATGAGCGAAGGGTCCTTATCTGTCCTGTATAGCGGTCCAAACCAAAGAGACTGTGGTCACTCACTTCCTGCAGTGAAAATAATAACCAGCCGTTGTATCCTATGTCCGCGTCATAGGCTCTCACTTTAGTCACCAAATGTCCTGCGTTGGCATTGCGGGGAATCTCCTCCACACCTTCAGCAGAACCGTTAGCGCTGACTGGATATAAGATCACTGGAACGTTGTCGTTCTGATCCAGAATGAACACGTTCACTGTGACGTTGCTGCTAAGGGATGGAGTTCCAGAATCTGTAGCGAGCACATGGAACTGGAACGTTTTGACCCTTTCAAAGTCGAAACTTATTAAAGCGCGCATTTGCCCGTTTTCAGCATTGACGTTTATAAATGATGCCATGTCGTTTTGTACACCGTCTTTTCTGATAATAGAATAAGAGACTGCTGCATTTTCATTCATATCTCTGTCAGTGGCACTTACAGAAAACATGAGCTCCCCTGGTGAGTTATTTTCCAGTAAATAAAGTTCGAGAGGATTCTGGGAGAATTCCGGTCTGTTATCGTTCACGTCGGCAACCAGTATTTTTAGAGTTGTATCACTGGATTGAGGAGGCTGGCCTAAGTCTGTTGCTTTTATGGTAATGTCATAATATGAAACAAGTTCTCTATCTAACCCGTCTTTCGTCACTAACGAATACATGTTGTCTTTGACTGACGGTTTCAATTCAAATGGTGTGTTACCTGATATACTGCAAATAACTTTACCATTAACACCAGAATCCCTATCAGCAACACTAACCAGGGCAATCACTGTTCCCCGCTTGGAGTCTTCGAGAACCATGTTGGATAATGACGTAATATGTATTTCAGGTTTATTATCATTTGCGTCTATAACTTTTATGACAACTCTACAATCGACGGTCATCGGCGGCTGTCCTTTATCAGTTGCCTGGACATTTAACCGGTACACTTCATTTTCCTCATAGTCAATATTTCCCTTTACACTAATCTTTCCAGTAACACTGTCTAACTGAAACACATCGGTTACTTGACTTTTGGATGAGCGTTTTAGTGTATATTCAAGTTCCCCATTTAGACCATCATCTGCATCGCTGGCATTAACGGTTGTAATTATAGTGCCAACTGGAACATTTTCATTTACCGTAACTGTATATATTTCTTGTGTAAATACAGGTGTGTTGTCGTTAACATCGATAACAGAAACAATAATATCCAAAGTACCAGATTTGGGAGGACTCCCTCCATCAAATGCAGTCAAACATAATAAGTGTTTGCTATGTTGTTCCCTGTCTAACGGTTTCTGCAGGACTAAAAAAATCATTCTGTCCTCATCATCGCCATTCTTCAGTTGTAACTGAAAGTGTTCATTTTGATCTAATTTATAGGACCGGATAGAATTTATTCCAGCGTCAAGGTCCCGAGCTGCTGGAAGTTCAAATCGTGCACCCGAATGTTTATTTTCTGATATTTCTAAATTTATTTGGGTTTCTGGAAAAACTGGGAAATTATCATTAACATCTATTATTTCTACTTCAATGTAATGTATCTCAAGTGGATTTTCAACGACGATTTTTAAGTTTATAGTGCAAGCTCGGTTTCTCTCACATATCTCCTCTCGGTCGATTTTCTTATGAATAGACAGGACGCCATTGTCCTGATTAACCTGAAAAAAATCATCATGAGACCCAGAAACGATACGAAGCCGTCTGTATATCAAAGAGCTTACATCAAGACCCAAATCCTTAGCAATATTTCCTACAACTGTTCCGTCTTTAACCTCCTCTGGAACGGAGTACCTTATCTGAGTGGAAACCTGCTCCGTAAGGCGCATAAGAAAAGAAAGGCACAGAACAATCCAGCAGTACTCCCATCTCCGCCTTTGTCTGCAACAATACATCGCGAAGAAAATTGGCAGCGTCTGTCTTTTAGTAGAACCGGTGATCGCTTTGTTTCCGTGATAGGTGTATTCGTCATAAAGAAGAAAAAGGAAAATCAATTTAGAAAATAACGATTTGGACCCATCTTGGAGGTAATATCAGCACACAGGCGTCGCTTTGCAAATAAGTGTCAGGAGCAACGTCAGACAAGGGGCAGTGTCAAAACGAAAGTATTTCATTGTGTAACACTGACACCAAGTGATATTTTATTTATTTGTTGATGTATTTCTTTATATTTTAAACAAATGACAGCCAAAATATTTAACTATCGTTAAACATCTCTCGTTACGTCACCGGCATTGTTATCAAATTTAGATGTAAAGTCTATACATAACCATTTATATACAAATTATATAGGGAATAAGAGGATAAAATAAAGTAAGAGAATAAACCATGAGAATAAAATAAGAGGCAAATAACATTGGTCTCGTACAAATTTGGTTTGGAAGAAACGTATATGCTTTCATAGCTTGCTCATTGCGCAATATATGTTAAGGTTCAATGTATTAACTGTAACACATGAAAATGACCAATGTTTTAATGTGTTATAACCTCTCTTTTTAATATTCATAAAATATATACATGAAATTATAACATATCAAGACAATGCAGTATGTTTTTATACTCTGTGTGTGTACAGTTTTCGGGGCGGGTGAATGCGTCGTATTATGCAAAATTACATTAAAGTTAACAGACATACCTCACCAGAAGTTCTCCTCCTGCGATCTGGTATCACTAGTGTATTCCCATTACTGCCTGGAACGAGAGTAGAACCGATACTCGTTCTGGGTCCAACTAACATGTAGCGTTTATCTCCGGATCTGTACTGGATGCTGTGACACAGTGTGCCGTCGTAATTTGTGTCTTGTAAATATTTGGAGGAATAGTCTGTCGATTTGGAGCACTGCATTACAATCAGCACGATGATACTGACAATAAAAAGAAACGAAACCGAGCCCAATGTAATGATCAAATAAAATGTAACGTTAGTTTCTTCCTCTTCCTTTACTGTGTTTTTAACATCAGAAGCTGCAAAAGCCTCTTTGGGCTCCACAAGTTTAATGATCACAGTCGCTGATGCTGAAAGTGAAACGTTTCCGTTGTCTTTGACCAGTATGACCAGTTTATGTTCAGCCTCATCTGTTTCTGTGAATGAGCGAAGGGTCCTTATCTGTCCTGTATAGCGGTCCAAACCAAAGAGACTGTGGTCACTCACTTCCTGCAGTGAAAATAATAACCAGCCGTTGTATCCTATATCCGCGTCATAGGCTCTCACTTTAGTCACCAAATGTCCTGCGTTGGCATTGCGGGGAATCTCCTCCACACCTTCAGCAGAACCGTTAGCACTGACTGGATATAAGATCACTGGAACGTTGTCGTTCTGATCCAGAATGAACACGTTCACTGTGACGTTGCTGCTTAGTGACGGAGTTCCAGAATCTGTAGCGAGCACGTGGAACTGGAACGTTTTGGTTGTTTCAAAATCAAAACTTTTGAGCGCGTGAATAACTCCAGTTTCAGAATTGATACTTAGGAATGACGTCATATCATTTTGTGCTCCACCATTTCTGATCATGTGATATGATAGCCCCGCGTTTTCATCAGAGTCGTCGTCAAAAGCGCTAAGTTGAAAAATCGATGCCCCAGGGGTATTATTTTCCAGCAAGTACAGTTCAAGAGAATTTTGATGAAACTGCGGTTTGTTGTCGTTTACATCTGATACCAGCACGAGTAAAGTTTTAATAGTGGATAACGGAGGCTGGCCTAAATCCGTAGCTGTTATAGTAATGTCATAACTTGCTACCGTTTCACGATCTAAGATTTGATTTGTTATTAATGAGTACATGTTATCCTGAATAGATGGTTTGAGTTCAAAAGGAACATTATCTGTTAGAGTGCAGACGACCTTTCCGTTAAGTCCGGAGTCTTTGTCAGAGACGCTGATGAAAGAAATAATTGTGCCTGAACTGGAGTCTTCAGCAACAACATTTGAAAGAGACGTCACCTCGATCTCTGGTTTATTATCATTCATATCTAAAATCTTAATTATTACTCTGCTCTCTACTGTGAGAGGAGGCTGTCCTTTATCCGAAGCCTGTATATCTAACTTATAAACTTCCATGTCCTCAAAGTCAACTTCACCTTTAACTCGTATTTCTCCTGTAATACTATCTAACTGAAAAACGTCATAGATTTTGCGCTTCATTGTTTTGACGAATGCGTATTCAATATTACCATTGGAGCCCTGGTCACTGTCAGTTGCATTTACTGTAATCACAACGGTGCCAACTGGAGAATTTTCCTGTAATGCTACCGAATATTCGTTTTGACTGAACACAGGACGATTATCATTTGTGTCAAGTACTTTAATGTTAACGTTCAGAGTACCTGTTTTCGGGGGATTTCCCCCATCTTCCGCTGTAACAATTAACTGATACTCCTCTGTTTGTTCACGATCAAGTGGCTTCCGTATTACTAAGAATGGAATTTTATCCTCATCGCTGTTTTTGGTGTTGATTTCAAAGTTAGCATTCTGACTTAACTTATAATTGCGAACTGAATTTGGTGCTCTGTCCTGGTCACGTGCTGCGTGCAGCTGAAAGCTTGTTCCGACAGGGGTATGCTCAGCTATCTCAAAATGCTGATGCGTTTGAGAAAAACTGGGAACATTGTCGTTAATATCTGTTATTTCCACAACAACATGGTGGATTTCTAAAGGATTTTCAACAGCAATCTTGACATTTACCAAGCAGGCGCTAGTGTCCTCACATACCTCCTCCCTGTCGATTTTTCTTTGAACGTACAGGATACCATTGTCCTGATTAGCTTGAAAAAGTGCTTGTTTGGATCCGGAAACGATACGGAGCCGTCTGTTCACCAAAGAATTTACATCAAGTCCTAAATCCTTCGCGAGATTTCCTACAATGGTTCCCTCTTTCACCTCCTCTGGAACAGAGTACCTTATCTGGGCCGAAGCCTGGTCCGTGAAGCAAAGCAACAAAGGGGCAATCCACAAATACATCCATCTCCGTCTTTGTACTCCACCTCCCATCGTGAAAGGCTCGTGCACCGCTGTTCGTCTGCTTTGTTTAATTACAAAATCTACAATCGCTTTACAGATTATGCCTTATCCCATTGCAAAAATATCCTTTCCGTTTCAATGTCGTGTTTTCTCTTGTGCTCCTCGAACGAGCGTGTTTTAAACAAGAGAGATCAAGCACATCGTACAAGGGAGGGCAGGGCAAAAGATTTACTCTCCTTTGCAATGTAACACTGACATCATCTGGTACAAAAATGGAAAATTATCACACAGTCCTCAAAATAACTTAAATAATATCCAAAATGTCCATAAAAACTTTGTTTGTAAATCATCGAGCACTAATAATCTTACACACACTTCACGTGTATTAATAAACCATTAATCAAAGGCAATCCAAAGATTAAGATTTCCAAGCTCCATCATGGTTAAGTTAAAATACACTTGCAATTGTGTGCCCTATATCTATTATTTAAATCGACTCCATAACTGTTCCAGACTGAAAATCATATTTTTTACAAGGAAATAAAAGTTCTCCTCATGCGTACAAGTGTATAACAGTTCACTGCTATACTCAGATTTTGGAAAATTGTAGTGACTTACTAATAGTGACTTGATTTATAGTGACTTAACACTTGTGCCTTGTGTCCCTGAGTCTCTTTCATGAATTACCTGTTCTGACAACAACGTTGATTAATTATCTGTTCTGATGCTGTCGGAATAATTTGTACTTCTAAAAGCAAATATATTTCTTTCTTTCTTTCTTTCTTTCTTTCTTTCTTTCTTTCTTTCTTTCTTTCTTTCTTTCTTTTTGAACACATATAATCATTCACAGGCACGTAATGGAATAAATCTGAATTTAATCTGTAAAAATGGCAGGTATCCTGCACAGAAACATGTTCCTTAACGTCACCCACGAAGTTGTTCATTCATATAAAGTTTTATTGAGGTCATCAGTGACAACCTGTCTTTCGTTAAAGTGGAAGGTTCAACCAAAGAATGATTCACCGAATTATATTAGCAATTATCACATTTCTATCGAGCAGGATTTCACGTTGGTGAACGCAAAGGGGGGGGGGGGGTTTGCTAAATATGGTGTGTTAAAAGTGCTCAAAAACAAATAACTTTTTTTTCATTTTGTGACATAGGAAATGAAAATTACACGTAATTCTAAAAACAGTTAAGAAAGAAATGTCCTGGGGTCTCTGACCCAACATCTAAATGTCAAGAGTAATGATTTCGCACTAATTGTGCCATTCTTGAAAGTTAATAATTTAGTGCCTTTTGGCAGCGGGCAAGTTATAAATATTACTCAAACCTTTGTTTATCTTTATAGCACCATTCATTTGTAACATATTGCTTTTGCCTGATACAGTTTAGGCGTCCATCCACCATTCATTCAATGTCTATTTATAATATCATTTACTACAAGGCTCGTTTAGATACTTGATTCTGATTGGTTAATTGCAACATTCTATGGCCTGTTATATCTGTATAACAGACTGTGGCTATGGAGCACGTCATTAGCGGAAGCAATAAAGTCATATTTATATTATTGAAATAATTTTTAAATCAACATTTTGTGTCAGATTATTTATTTCTTTACTAATCGTTGTGCATTATCACGCTTATTCCACGCCCACTTACTAAATAAATCATTTATTTGACACAAAAGATTTTATTGATATTGAAGTGATTTTATTGCTTCTGCGAATGACGTGACCATAGCGACGGCCTGTTATTCATACAACGGGCGGAGAATGCCTTAATTGACCAAGCAGAATCAAGTATTCAACAAAGCCATGTAATAATTCTAGATGACGGCCGTACAATATCACTTACACCTACCTTTTCAGTTATATAACAAAGTATCACTTATGTTGTTAAAATGTGTTTACAGTGCGAATATAACTCTCCATAACTCCTTCTCATCTCAATATATATAATTCAAGAATCACAACCTGTGTAAGTATTATTCTGAGACGAGAAGTGATTTCCACCTAACTATGCGTTTTAACCTAATGTATTATTTGAAAAAAAAAACTCAAATAAATAAAGTTCATTTGTTCGGTGGAAAAGAGTAGTAATTTTGATCATGAGCATCATCCACGCTCGTCCTTCTCATTAAGTGGGAAAAAAAACAGACTACATATATTTTTTCTAATATTAGTGATATCAGGGAATATTGCAAGCAGGGAAAATGTATTTTGGTTTACCCGGTTCTTATCCACATGTATAAGAGAAAAAAAAGTCTTACAATCCAGTAGATTTGTTGAGCACCTCTTATAAAACTATCTATTTACGCAAATATATTATCTAAGAAAAGGGGGTGTGTTCATTTAAAACATCCAGGGATTAGTGTACATATACCCTTCTTACCTCGCCAGAAGTTCGTTTTCTGCGATCTGGTATCACTAGTGTATTCCTATTACTGCCCGGAACTAGAGTAGAACCGATACTCGTTCTGGATCCAACTAACATGGAGCGTTTATCTCCGGATCTGTACTGGAAGCTGTGACGCAGTGTGCCATCGTAATTTGTATCTTGTAAATATTTGGAGGATGGATAGATAGATAGATAGATAGATAGATAGATAGATAGATCTTCATAACTTGCTCATTGCGCAATATATGTTAAGGTTCGTGACCACGTAGAAATGTATTAACTGTAACATACACTGTAAAAAATGATTTGTTGTTTTAACTTAAAAAAGTTAGTGCAAGGGTTGCCTTAAGGGCTGCCTTAAAATTTTGAGTTCACTGAAATTAATATAGTAAGTTCACAACAATTTAACTTACTATGTGAATTCCAGTGAACTCAAAATTTTAAGGCAGCCCTTGCACTAACTTTTTTAAGTTAAAACAAAAAATATTTTTTTACAGTGAATGAAAAATGACGAATGTTTTAATGTGCTATAACCTCTAATTTTAATATACATAAAATATATACATATGAGCCAAGATAACGTTGGAAATTATAACATAAAGACAATGCAGTATGTTTTTATACTCTGTGTGGGTGGGTGTGTGTGTGTAGCTTACGGGGCGGGTGAATGCGTCGTATTATGCAACATTACATTAAAGTTAACAGACATACCTCACCAGAAGTTCTCCTCCTGCGATCTGGTATCACTAGTGTATTCCCATTACTGCCTGGAACGAGAGTAGAACCGATACTCGTTCTGGGTCCAACTAACATGTAGCGTTTATCTCCGGATCTGTACTGGATGCTGTGACACAGAGTGCCGTCGTAATTTGTGTCTTGTAAATATTTGGAGGAATAGTCTGTCGATTTGGAGCACTGCATTACAATCAGCACGATGATACTAACAATAAAAAGAAACGAAACCGAGCCCAATATAATGATCAAATAAAATGTAACGTTAGTTTCTTCCTCTTCCTTTACTGTGCTTTTAACATCAGAAGCAGCAAAAGCCTCTTTGGGCTCAACAAGTTTAATGATCACAGTCGCTGATGCTGAAAGTGAAACGTTTCCATTGTCTTTGACCAGTATGACCAGTTTATGTTCAGCCTCATCTGTTTCTGTGAATGAGCGAAGGGTCCTTATCTGTCCTGTATAGCGGTCCAAACCAAAGAGACTGTGGTCACTCACTTCCTGCAGTGAAAATAATAACCAGCCGTTGTATCCTATATCCGCGTCATAGGCTCTCACTTTAGTCACCAAATGTCCTGCGTTGGCATTGCGGGGAATCTCCTCCACACCTTCAGCAGAACCGTTAGCGCTGACTGGATATAAGATCACTGGAACGTTGTCGTTCTGATCCAGAATGAACACGTTCACTGTGACGTTGCTGCTAAGTGACGGAGTTCCAGAATCTGTAGCGAGCACGTGGAACTGGAACGTTTTGACCCTTTCAAAGTCGAAACTTATTAAAGTGCGCATTTGCCCGTTTTCAGCATTGACGTTTATAAATGATGCCATGTCGTTTTGTACACCGTCTTTTCTGATAATTGAATAAGTGACTGCTGCATTTTCATTCATATCTTTGTCAGTGGCACTTACAGAAAACATGAGCTCCCCCGGTGAGTTATTTTCCAGTAAATAAAGTTCGAGAGGATTCTGGGAGAATTCCGGTCTGTTATCGTTCACGTCGGCAACCAGTATTTTTAGAGATGTATCACTGGATTGAGGAGGCTGGCCTAAGTCTGTTGCTTTTATGGTAATGTCATAATATGAAACAAGTTCTCTATCTAACCCGTCTTTCGTCACTAACGAATACATGTTGTCTTTGACTGACGGTTTCAATTCAAATGGTGTGTTACCTGATATACTGCAAATAACTTTACCATTAACACCAGAATCCCTATCAGCAACACTAACCAGGGCAATCACTGTTCCCCGCTTGGAGTCTTCGAGAACCATGTTGGATAATGACGTAATATGTATTTCAGGTTTATTATCATTCGCGTCTATAACTTTTATGACAACTCTACAATCGACGGTCATCGGCGGCTGTCCTTTATCAGTTGCCTGGACATTTAACCGGTACACTTCATTTTCCTCATAGTCAATATTTCCCTTTACACTAATCTTTCCAGTAACACTGTCTAACTGAAACACATCGGTTACTTGACTTTTGGATGAGCGTCTTAGTGTATATTCAAGTTCCCCATTTAGACCATCATCTGCATCGCTGGCATTAACGGTTGTAATTATAGTGCCAACTGGAACATTTTCATTTACCGTAACTGTATATATTTCTTGTGTAAAAACAGGTATGTTATCATTAACATCGATAACAGAAACAATAATATCTAAAGTACCAGATTTGGGAGGACTCCCTCCATCAAATGCAGTCAAACATAATAAGTGTTTGCTATGTTGTTCCCTGTCTAACGGTTTCTGCAGGACTAAAAAAATCATTCTGTCCTCATCATCGCCATTCTTCAGTTGTAACTGAAAGTGTTCATTTTGATCTAATTTATAGGACCGGATAGAATTTATTCCAGCGTCAAGGTCCCGAGCTGCTGGAAGTTCAAATCGTGCACCCGAATGAGTATTTTCTGATATTTCTAAATATATTTGGGTTTCTGGAAAAACTGGGAAATTATCATTAACGTCTATAATTTCTACTTCAATGTAATGTATCTCAAGTGGATTTTCAACGACGATTTTTAAGTTTATAGTGCAAGCTCGGTTTCTCTCACATATCTCCTCTCGGTCGATTTTCTTATGAATAGACAGGACGCCATTGTCCTGATTAACCTGAAAAAAATCATCATGAGACCCAGAAACGATACGAAGCCGTCTGTATATCAAAGAGCTTACATCAAGACCCAAATCCTTAGCAATATTTCCTACAACTGTTCCGTCTTTAACCTCCTCTGGAACGGAGTACCTTATCTGAGTGGAAACCTGCTCCGTAAGGCGCATAAGAAAAGAAAGGCACAGAACAATCCAGCAGTACTCCCATCTCCGCCTTTGTCTGCAACAATACATCGCGAAGAAAATTGGCAGCGTCTGTCTTTTAGTAGAACCGGTGATCGCTTTGTTTCCGTGATAGCTGTATTCCTCATAAAGACGAAGAAGGAAAATCAATTTAGAAAATAACGATTTGGACCCATCTTGGAGGTAATATCAGCACACAGGCGTCGCTTTGCAAATAAGTGTCAGGAGCAACGTCAGACAAGGGGCAGTGTCAAAACGAAAGTATTTCGTTGGGTAACACTGACACCAAGCGATATTTTATTTATTTGTTGATTTATTTTCTCAACTGTATTTTCTTTATATTTTAAACAAATGACAGCCAAAATATTTAACTACCGTTAAACATCTCTCGTTACATCACCGGTCTTGTTAACAAATTTAGATGTAAAGTCTATACATAACCATTTATTTACAAATTATATAGGGAATAAGAGGATAAAATAAATTAAGAGAATAAACTATGAGAATAAAATAAGAATCAAACAACACTGGTCTCGTATAAATTTGGTTTGGAAGAAACGGATATATATATATATATATATGCCTTCATAGCTTGCTCATTGCGCAATATATGTTAAGGTTCATGACCACGTACAAATGTATTAACTGTAACACATGAAAATGGCTAATGTTTTAATGTGTTATAACCTCTATTTTTAATATTCATGAAATATATACATGAAATTATAACATATCAGGACAATGCAGGATGTGTGTGTGTGTGTGTGTGTGTGTGTGTGTGTGTGTGTGTGTGTGTGTGTGTGTGTGTGTGTGTGTAGCTTACGGGGCGGGAGAATGCGTCGTATTATGCAAAATTACATTAAAGTTAACAGACATACCTCACCAGAAGTTCTCCTCCTGCGATCTGGTATCACTAGTGTATTCCCCTTACTGCCTGGAACTATAGTAGAACCGATACTCGTTCTGGGTCCAACTAACATGTAGCGTTTATCTCCGGATCTGTACTGGATGCTGTGACACAGTGTGCCGTCGTAATTTGTGTCTTGTAAATATTTGGAGGAATAGTCTGTCGATTTGGAGCACTGCATTACAATCAGCACGATGATACTGACAATAAAAAGAAACGAAACCGAGCCCAATGTAATGATCAAATAAAATGTAATGTTAGTTTCTTCCTCTTCCTTTACTGTGTTTTTAACATCAGAAGCTGCAAAAGCCTCTTTGGGCTCCACAAGTTTAATGATCACAGTCGCTGATGCTGAAAGTGAAACGTTCCCATTGTCTTTGACCAGTATGACCAGTTTATGTTCAGCCTCATCTGTTTCTGTGAATGAGCGAAGGGTCCTTATCTGTCCTGTATAGCGGTCCAAACCAAAGAGACTGTGGTCACTCACTTCCTGCAGTGAAAATAATAACCAGCCGTTGTATCCTATATCCGCGTCATAGGCTCTCACTTTAGTCACCAAATGTCCTGCGTTGGCATTGCGGGGAATCTCCTCCACACCTTCAGCAGAACCGTTAGCGCTGACTGGATATAAGATCACTGGAACGTTGTCGTTCTGATCCAGAATGAACACGTTCACTGTGACGTTGTTGCTTAGAGACGGAGTTCCAGAATCTGTAGCGTGCACGTGGAACTGGAACGTTTTGGTTGTTTCAAAATCAAAACTTTTGAGCGCGTGAATAACTCCAGTTTCAGAATTGATACTTAGGAATGACGTCATATCATTTTGTGCTCCACCACTTCTGATCATGTGATATGATAGCCCCGCGTTTTCATCAGAGTCGTCGTCAAAGGCGCTAAGTTGAAAAATCGATGCCCCAGGGGTATTATTTTCCAGCAAGTACAGTTCAAGAGAATTTTGATGAAACTGCGGTTTGTTGTCGTTTACATCTGATACCAGCACGAGCAAAGTTTTAATAGTGGATAACGGAGGCTGGCCTAAATCCGTGGCTGTTATAGTAATGTCATAACTTGCTACCGTTTCACGATCTAAGATTTGATTTGTTATTAATGAGTACATGTTATCCTGAATAGATGGTTTGAGTTCAAAAGGAACACTATCTGTTAGAGTGCAGACTACCTTTCCGTTAAGTCCGGAGTCTTTGTCAGAGACGCTGATGAAAGAAATAACTGTGCCAGAACTGGAGTCTTCAGCAACAACATTTGAAAGAGACGTCACCTCGATCTCTGGTTTATTATCATTCATATCTAAAATCTTAATTATTACTCTGCTCTCTACTGTGAGAGGAGGCTGTCCTTTATCCGAAGCCTGTATATCTAACTTATAAACTTCCATGTCCTCAAAGTCAACTTCACCTTTAACTCGTATTTCTCCTGTAATAACATCTAACTGAAAAACGTCATAAACTTTGTAATTTAAAGTTTTAACGAATGCGTATTCAATATTACCATTGGAGCCCTGGTCACTGTCAGTTGCATTTACTGTAATCACAACGGTGCCAACTGGAGAATTTTCTTGTAATGTTACAGAATATACGTTTTGACTGAACACAGGACGATTATCATTTATGTCAAGTACTTTAACGTTAATGTTCAGGGTGCCTGTTTTCGGGGGATTTCCCCCATCTTCCGCTGTAACAATTAACTGATACTCCTCTGTTTGTTCACGATCAAGTGGCTTCCGTATTACTAAGAATGGAATTTTATCGCCTTCAATATTTTTTAGATCAATTTCAAAGTTAGCATTCTGACTTAACTTATAATTGCGAACTGAATTTGGTGCTCTGTCCTGGTCACGTGCTGCGTGCAGCTGAAAGCTTGTTCCGACAGGGGTATGCTCAGCTATCTCAAAATGCTGATGCGTTTGAGAAAAACTGGGAACATTGTCGTTAATATCTATTATTTCCACAACAACATGGTGGATTTCTAAAGGATTTTCAACAGCAATCTTGACATTTACCAAGCAGGTGCTAGTGTCCTCACATACCTCCTCCCTGTCGATTTTTCTTTGAACGTACAGGATACCATTGTCCTGATTAGCTTGAAAAAGTGCTTGTTTGGATCCGGAAACGATACGGAGCCGTCTGCTCACCAAAGAATTTACATCAAGTCCTAAATCCTTCGCGAGATTTCCTACAATGGTTCCCTCTTTCACCTCCTCTGGAACAGAGTACCTTATCTGGGCCGAAGCCTGGTCCGTGAAGCAAAGCAACAAAGGGGCAATCCACAAATACATCCATCTCCGTCTTTGTACTCCACCTCCCATCGTGAAAGGCTCGTGCACCGCTGTTCGTCTGCTTTGTTTAATTACAAAATCTACAATCGCTTTACAGATTATGCCTTATCCCATTGCAAAAATATCCTTTCCGTTTCAATGTCGTGTTTTCTCTTGTGCTCCTCGAACGAGCGTGTTCTAAACAAGAGAGATCAAGCACATCGTACAAGGGAGGGCAGGGCAAAAGATTTACTCTCCTTTGCAATGTAACACTGACATCATCTGGTACAAAAATGGAAAATTATCACACAGTCCTCAAAATAACTTAAATAATATCCAAAAAGTCCATAAAAACTTTGTGTGTAAATCATCGAGCAGTAATAATCTTACACACACTTCACGTGTATTAATAAACCATTAATCAAAGGCAATCCAAAGATTAAGATTTCCAAGCTCCATCAAGGTTACGGTAAAATACACTTCTGCAATTGCGTGCCCTATATCTATTATTTAAATCGACTCCATAACTGTTCCAGACTGAAAATCATATTTTTTATAAGGAAATAGAAGTTCTCCTCATGCGTACAAGTGTATAACAGTTAACTGCTCTACTCAGATTTTGGAAAATTGTAGTGACTTGCTAATAGTGACTTGATTTATAGTGACTTAACACTTGTGCCTTGTTTCCCTGAATCTCTTTCATGAATTACCTGTTCTGACAACAACGTTAATTGACTAATTATCTGTTCTGATGCTGTCGGAATAACTTGTACTTCTAAAAGCAAATATATATATTTATTTATTTCTGAACAATCATAATTCACAGGCACGTAATGGAATAAATCTGAATTTGATCTGTGAAAATGGCAGGTATCCTGCACAGAAATATGTTCCTTAACGTCACCCACGAAGTTGTTCATTCATATAAAGTTTTATTGAGGGCATCAGTGACAACCTGTCTTTCGTTAAAGTGGAAGGTTCAACCAAAGAATGATTCACCGAATTATATTAGCAATTATCACATTTCTATCGAGCAGGATTTCACGTTGGTGAACGTAAGGGGGGGGGGGGGAGGTTTTTTGCTAACTATGGCGTTTTAAAAGTGCTCAAAGACAAATAACTTTTTTTTCATTTTGTGACATAGGAAATGAAAATTGCACGTAATTCTAAAAACAGTTAAGAAAGAAATGTCCTGGGGTCTCTGACCCAACATCTAAAAGTCAAGAGTAATGATTTCAGCACCATGGACTGCGCACTAATTGTGCCATTCTTGAAAATGAATACTTTAGTGCCTTTTAGCAGCGGGCAAGTTATAAATATTACTCAAACCGTTGTTTATCTTTATAGCACCATTTATTTGTAACATGCTTTTGCCTGATAAAATTTAGGCGTCCATCCAACAGTCATTGAATGTCTATTGATAGCATCATTTACTACAAGGCTCGTTTAGATACTTGATTCTGATTGGTTACTTGCAGCATTCTATGGTCTCTTATACCTGTACAACAGACTGTTGCTATATAAAACATATCGTTGCTATGGCGCACGTCATTAGCGGAAGCAATACATTCATGTTTATTTTAATACAATAATTTTAATCAACGTTTTGTGTCAGATTATTGATTTCTTCACTAATCGTTGTGTATTATCATGATTATTCCACGCCCACTTACTAAATGAATCATTAATTTGACACATAGGATTTTATTGATATTGAAGTGATTTTATTGCTTCCGCGAATGACGTGACCATAGCGACGGCCTGTTATTCATAGCAACGGGTGGAGAATGCCTTAATTGACCAAGCAGAATCAAGTCTTCAACAAAGCCATGTAATAATTTTCGATAATAGTCGTACAATATCACTTACACCTACCTTTTCAGTTATATAACAAAGTATCATTTTATGATGTTAAAATGTGTTTACAGTGTGAATATAACTCTCCATAATTCCTTGTCATCTCAATATCTCATCTCATTATCTCTAGCCGCTTTATCCTTCTACAGGGTCGCAGGCAAGCTGGAGCCTATCCCAGCTGACTATGGGCGAAAGGCGGGGTACACCCTGGACAAGTCGCCAGGTCATCACAGGGCTGACACATAGACACAGACAACCATTCACACTCACATTCACACCTATGGTCAATTTAGAGTCACCAGTTCTTTGGACTGTGGGGGAAACCGGAGCACCCGGAGGAAACCCACGCGGACACGGGGAGAACATGCAAACTCCGCACAGAAAGGCCCTTACCGGCCCCGGGGCTCGAACCCAGGACCTTCTTGCTGTGAGGCGACAGCGCTAACCACTACACCACCGTGCCGCCTCATCTCAATATATTTAATTCAATAATCGTAACCTGTTTAAGTATTATTCTGAGCAGACAAGTAATGATTTCCACCTAATATAGGTATTTAACCTAATGCATTATTTGAAAAAAATCAAATAAAGTTTATTTGTTCAATGGAAAAGAGGAGTAATTTTGATCATGAGCCTCATCCACGCGAGTCCTTCTCATTAAATGGAAAAACAGGCTATATTTTTTTCTAAAATTCGTGGTATCAGTGAATATTGCAAGCAGGAAAAAATATATTTTGGTTTACCACATTCTTATGCACATGTATTAGAAAGAAAGAAAGAAAGAAAGAAAGAAAGAAAGAAAGAAAGAAAGAAAGAAAGAAAGAAAGAAAGAAAGAAAGAAAGAAAGACCTACAATCCCGTAGATTTGTTGAGCATCTCTTATAAAACTATCTATTTACGCAAATATATTATCTTAAAAGAAGGGGATGTGTTCATTTAAAACATCCAGGGGCTAGTGTATATATACCCTTCTTACCTCGCCAGAAGTTCGTCTTCTGCGATCTGGTACCACAAGTGTATTTCCATTGCTGCCTGGAACGAGAGTAGAACCGATACTCGTTCTGGGTCCAACTAACATGTAGCGTTTATCTCCGGATCTGTACTGGATGCTGTGACACAGTGTGCCGTCGTAATTTGTGTTTTGTAAATATTTGGAGGAATAGTCTGTAGATTTGGAGCACTGCATTACAGTCAGCACGATTATACTGATAATGAAAAGAAATGAAACCGACCCCAATGTAATGATCAAATAAAATGTAATGTTAGTTTCTTCCTCTTCTTTTACCGCGTTTTTAACATCAGAAGCTGCAAAAGCCTCTTTGGGCTCCACAAGTTTAATGATCACAGTCGCTGATGCTGAAAGTGAAACGTTCCCATTGTCTTTGACCAGTATGACCAGTTTATGTTCAGCCTCATCTGTTTCTGTGAATGAGCGAAGGGTCCTTATCTGTCCTGTATAGCGGTCCAAACCAAAGAGACTGTGGTCACTCACTTCTTGCAGTGAAAATAATAACCAACCATTGTATCCTATATCCGCGTCATAGGCTCTCACTTTAGTCACCAAATGTCCTGCGTTGGCATTGCGGGGAATCTCCTCCACACCTTCAGCAGAACCGTTAGCGCTGACTGGATATAAGATTACTGGAACGTTGTCGTTCTGATCCAGAATGAACACGTTCACTGTAACGTTGCTGCTTAGTGACGGAGTTCCAGAATCTGTAGCGAGCACATGGAACCGGAACGTTTTGGTCGTTTCAAAATCAAAACTTTTGAGCGCGTGAATAACTCCAGTTTCAGAATGAATATTTAAGAATGATGTCATTGCATTTTGTGACTCGCTTCCTCTCATAATGTGGTATGAGATCGCAGCATTTTCATTCATGTCGTTGTCAATCGCCGAGACAGAGAATATGGATGCTCCAGGCAGGTTATTCTCGAAAAGATACACATCTATGGGGTTAAATAAGAACTCTGGTTTGTTGTCATTGACATCCGACACTTTTATGCTGAACGATTTTAATGTGGAAAGCGAAGGCTGGCCCAGGTCTTTTGCGCTAATAGTTATCTCATATTGTGAGACTAACTCTCTATCCAAATAACTTTTGGTCACTAAAGAATACATATTAAGTTGCACTGACGGTTTCAATTCAAAGGGTACATTTTCGGTAAGGTGACACACAACATTACCATTTATTCCTGAATCCTTGTCTGTAACACTAATCAAAGAGATGACAGTCCCTGGTTGTGCATCTTCAGAAATGACGTTCGAGAGTGATGTTATCTCTATTTCTGGTGTATTGTCATTCACGTCCAATATTTTTATGATTACTCCACTTTCACTTGTTAATGGTGGCTGACCTTTATCCGTTGCTTGTACGTCCAGTTTGTAGATATCAGTGTCCTCAAAATCAAGAAAGCCTTTTGTTCTCATTTCTCCCGTTGTGCTGTCTAAAGTAAATATATCGCGAACCTCTGCGTTCACTTCACTTCCAAACGAATACGATATATTGCCGTTAGAACCTTCATCTAAATCTGTTGAGGACACCTTCAAAATCAGGACACCGGGTTGGATGTTTTCTAGTAAGGCTATGGAATACGTTTCTTGACTGAAAACAGGAGGGTTATCATTTGAATCAAGAACTATTACTGTAACATTAAGAGTCGCTGATTTTGGCGGAGTCCCACCATCAGCTGCAGTGAGAATTACATTATGTTCTCCTTTTTTCTCTCTGTCCAACTGTTTTTTTAAAACCAGATAAGGAATTTGCTCTTCTCCCCGTTCTCTGACTTGTAAATCAAAATGCTCGTTTTGACTTATCTTATACGATTTGACCGAGTTTATTCCTACATCAGGATCCCGTGCAGCCTGGAGCTGGAAACGGGCGCCTGTAAGCCTATTTTCTGCTATCTCAAGTCTTTTCTTTTTCTCTGGAAAATATGGAGAATTATCATTTATATCCGTGATTTCTATCCCTACATAGTGGACCTCGAGAGGATTATCGATAGCTATTTTAAGGTTTATGAGACATGTCGTACTTCCGTCACATATTTCCTCTCTGTCGATTCTCTTATGCACATATAACACTCCATTGTTCTGATTTACCTCGAAAAGAGCGTCCTTAGACCCAGAAACTATTCGAAATCCTCTTTTGGCTAGAGTACTTACATCAAGCCCCAAGTCCTTTGCAATATTTCCTACAACGTATCCTTCTTTCCGCTCCTCTGGAAGAGAATACTTAATCTGAGCATAAACTAACACATCTAAGCAAAGCAGCAAAGATAAGCACAGAACCATCCTCCATTTGCTCCTTTGTCTTCCGTCAAACAATGTGAAAAAATCCTTTAAATCCGACTTCATGTTAAATATGTCCTGCGTGTCCTTAGTAATCAAATGTATCCAATGTTATGCATTCTCAGACTATATAATGTGTCTTCTTGATTTAACAGGATATCTTCTAAGCTGTGTCTTTCTCTTCTTCTATACGAAACGACCAGAGAAAAGACATGCGCAATAAAAGTACTTTTTACGTTCTCAACCTCTGTGTAACAGTGACATCGTCTGGAGCAAGTCAACACTTTGCACTACCCTTAAACAACCAGTTTAGACAAGAAAATGTGCAATTATACAAGCAAGCAACATCCAAACCTTTTGTATAAGACTTCTACTAAGAAGTATAGGCTAATTCAGGGGACTTGTTATCAACACTCGATGAAATGCATCGTTGCAAGAAAAAAATTAAATTGATTTACACAAACGTTTTTAAGTTGCAAACATTATTTTGATGAGTTGTGTTGACATAATAATGTTGATATTTACATCAGCTGCATGTCCTGTTCCCTGCATTTGAGTGGCTCCCCTCACGCCGGCTCCGTTGTCCGAGCTGCCGAACACAGAGAAGAAGAGCAACCTTTGTCCCCAGAGCAGTTCAGCTCCTCAACTCTCTGCCATCCTTGTCTCTCTACTCCAGTGCTTCTCAATTATTTTCTGTTACGCCCCCCCAGGAAGAAGAAAACATTTCGCGCCCCTCCACTCTCCGCTGCGACTATAAATAGTATAATTTGTCTATAAAATTGTTATAAGACATAACAATGGTGTTAGGTGTACTTATAATATAAATACACCTCTGCATAACATTGTATCCTCATCTCATTATCTCTAGCCGCTTTATCCTTCTACAGGGTCGCAGGCAAGCTGGAGCCTATCCCAGCTGACTATGGGCGAAAGGCGGGGTACACCCTGGACAAGTCATCACAGGGCTGACACATAGACAACCATTTACATTCACACCTACGGTCAATTTAGAGTCACCAGTTAACCTAACCTGCATGTCTTTGGACTGTGGGGGGAAACTGGAGCACCCGGAGGAAACCCACGCGGACATGCAAACTCCACACAGAAGGGCTCTCGCCGGCCCCGGGGCTTGAACCCAGGATCTTGCTGTGAGGCGACAGCGCTAACCACTACACCATCGTGCCGCCCCGCATTGTATCCTTATTAACATTAAAGAAAACAAAAAATAAAGAAATATAGATCAACTTACAACAAAGAATAACTTTATTAACATTGTTTTTTAGTCTGTAACAGAAAAGATTTAAAGTCCATCAAAGTGCTTGCAATTTGCAAAATAAAAAAAAAACTTATTTAAACTATAAACATTTTTTAGCCGACTAATTCGGTCCTTTTCAAATAGTGTGGCACGTCCCATTTGATATTGAAAAATAAAATAAAATAAAATAAAATAAATAATTAATAATAAATTCAAATTGATCAGCAACATTAACTCAGGAGCACAATATATAAAACACTTTAACCTACAAAACTAAAATTAATAAAACTATTTGGGCTGATTTTTTTTTAATCAAAATGAGGAAGTCAGGATTAATGGCTACAATGAGCACGTTTTGCAGTGCACAGCTTTTCAAAGCGGGGTTTGAAGCATGATACTGCAACTCTCAGCTCCTGCTCAATGTTTAGCTGGGACCTGGACTTGGTCTTAGTGCAGTAACAGCAGAGAAGCCAGTCACACAAAGATAAGATGTTGCAAAGGGAAGAAGAATCATATTCTTCTTCGTCATATTTCCTCGTCTTAGCTTTCGGGAGACTGTCGTTTGTCTCATTATCTCCGTCTCTCTCCGCCTTTCTTTTCATCCCTGTTAAATATTTTTCCATGGTGTCTCTTGACGGTTTGTTCACTGCACTTCATATCTCCTGCTCTGTGCTGTGTGTACGCAAAAAAAAAAAAAAAACTACCCCATAGCGCTAATACTCCCAGCGCACACCCTGACAATGAGAGCGCCACTGCCACCTACTGTAGTGGATGTGCAATTACACTTTATGGCAAAAGCATGTTCCCCGGGGTCACACGCGCCCCCCGCCCCCAGGGGGCGCGCCCCACTATTTGAGAAGGACTGCTCTACTCACCCCACCAGCCCCTTCCCCCTTCTTCAGATGCACTCTAACCTGTCTAGTGCACTAACCACCCCCTTCTGCACACATACCACTTTAAACATAGACTCTGCTGCTGTTGATCCTTCTACCTCAAACGCAAATTGCACCACACGGTATTTTTGTACATACTATTTTATTTAATTATCATATTTATACCTATTGTACCACTGTACGGTTATTTATCCATATACTGCCACCTTGCACACTGTTATAATTTTTATGTTTAATGTTTGTTCTGGGGCGGCACGGTGGTGTAGTGGTTAGCGCTGTCGCCTCACAGCAAGAAGGTCCTGGGTTCGAGCCCCGGGGCCGGCGAGGGCCTTTCTGTGTGGAGTTTGCATGTTCTCCCCGTGTCTGCGTGGGTTTCCTCCGGGTGCTCCGGTTTCCCCCAAAGACATGCAGGTTATGTTAACTGGTGACTCTAAATTGACTGTGAGTGTGAATGGTTGTCTGTGTCTATGTGTCAGCCCTGTGATGACCTGGCGACTTGTCCAGGGTGTACCCCGCCTTTCGCCCGTAGTCAGCTGGGATAGGCTCCAGCTTGCCTGCGACCCTGTAGAAGGATAAAGCGGCTAGAGATGATGAGATGTTTGTTCTGTTTTTATTATGTATTTAACTGTACTTCTCTGCGTGCCTTTAAATTGCCCCTAGGGGACAAATAAAGTGTTTTGAATTTGAATTTAATATTGTGTGTAATTTAAACATTTCTGCATTAATTGATTTAAAATACAATTCAAGTTGGAGTAACTTCATGAAATTTCCTTGATAAATTCATTTTTCTCTGCCCTGAGCTCAAGATTTCAAGTCCTCTTCCCTACCCGTTTAAAATGGCTGGACAAATTTAGATGGTTAATATTGTGTTAGAGGACATTTAGGCTGAACAATTATAATGCAATTTAGATATTTCTAAATTAGATCTCGGGGAAGCCATGGCCAATTGGTTAGAGAAACAGTTTTGGGACTAAACGGTTACTGGTTTGATTCCCTCAACCAGCAGGACTGGCTTAAGCACCCTTAAGTAAAACACTTAACCCCCAATTACTCTGGCAAGTGTGGTGTACCTTGTGTCTTCTTAGCAAAAGAAGTTTGGGCAAGAACCTGGCCATAACTAAAATGATATTTCAAGGTGAATAATATTTAATTTACAAATGAACTCCACTAAAGCAATCATCAATTGTGATATGACCAACATTGGACTTGTATATGAAGGTTAGGCTACACCTGCTAATGCAGTTGATGGAATATTTTGTACTACTTCCCTTAGCTAATGCTAATCATATTTATCAGTGTAATTTGACCATCGTATCAGTGTAATTTGGCCATGGTACCCTTTAGTTTTAACACAGCAGTGGATAAGAGTGATAAAGTTTCATTTGACAAATCTGCTTAGCCAGAGAGGGGTTTTCTTGTGTCTTGTGGGGAGGAAAAGCATTATTACATTTTTGCTTATTCATGTAACCATCAGCTACATTTTGTAATCTAATTTATTTAGAAAATGTCCATCACATATTTCTTGTCTTTAGTTATTGTCTCCATGGAGATTCATGTCTTGAAGAAGTCACAATTGTTTAAGATATACTTAGATGTGTTCCAAAATCTGTTGTACTACCCTTAAAAGTGGCTTAGTTGTTTATACCATGCCAATATTTAATCCTCAGATAAGTGAATTGATAACTGATTAAGCATTCTGTGTTAAAAATTTTCATACCGTTTCAGATACTGACTGCCTGCTTGCAAAAACACGTTCATTATTTATTTAAATTGATCTAAAAAGCCTTTATGTTAAAAGTAGTATACCTTGAGAAGATTGGTGGCCACTGAAGATTAACATTTATGACACAGCAGTTATTTACTGTCCACTAATTTGACTGGTTGTGCGGCATTCCAAGAGTGCTGATATTTCACAATAAAGCACTGAGATGTTTCACTGTGTGCATCACTCTGCTTGTCATAGTTTAGATTGAAGAATCTAAAATATGAAACATATGGTTTTTAATACCTTTTTTGACCACATAATTCAATATATGTTATTTCATAGCTTTGATAGCTTCAGCATTGTTTTACAATGTAAAAAATAGTCAAAATACAGAAAACCTAAGAATAAGTACATGTCCAAACTTTTGTCTAGTACTGTAAAGGCCTAGCCTATAATTTTGCTTTGATGGCATAACTGAGTGTGCTTGCGAATTTATTTCCCAATTCAATACGGCCAATTTAATGACATTTATTTGTTCAAATGCACAACTGCAATTTAATTTTTTAAAAATTGAATTGCCTAACAATTTTGTTGTTGAATGAATTAATTTCTCAAAAGCTATTACATGAAAAAAGAAAAAAATGAACAAGCTAAAAAGCATTGAAAAAATTAGTTGAAGCAACTTAGTTTTCAAAGTGGTTGTCAGCTTAAAAATATGTTCACAATTAATAGGTACATAATGCTCAAAATTCCTTTTAAGAATGTGGAAAAACCTTTGGAACAACTTAATTTGTAAGAGTGATCAACTTAAATACTTGTGTTTATGCTACCAATGATTAAGTAAGTGATCATTCAAATACCTTTGTAAAGGAAAAGGTAATTTCCCGAACCCAATGTAGTTTGTTGGTTGAAGATAATTTAATTCAAAGTTGTTATAACTCAAAAATTTTGAGGCAAACTGCTGTGTTGCTTTAAAATTTTATTTATTTATTCTTTTTTGAGCCTTGGGTTAGGGTTATCCTAACCCTAACATTTGTTCTTACATTGTGTTATCTAGAGTTCTCAGCATTGCTAAGAGTGTTACTAACAAGTAACAGCTGAATTATACCAGATCCAAGACATCTTTAAACTCAGATAATGGAAGAATGTCAGTCGAAAGCATTTTCTCTGGATAAACTTTAGTGTGTAGAAACTTTCAAGCTGTAATCCATGACTTCCTGATTAACAGGGGAACAAATATGAGGCCACAAAGAGGCCAAATTCTCTTAGTCATCCATCAACATGGGAAAGATAAGAGAACACACAAACCACATGGGGGAGAAGTGTGTTGGCCTTCAAAAGTCAGGGAATCTCATCTCATTATCTCTAGCCGCTTTATCCTTCTACAGGGTCGCAGGCAAGCTGGAGCCTATCCCAGCTGACTATGGGCGAAAGGCGGGGTACACCCTGGACAAGTCGCCAGGTCATCACAGGGCTGACACATAGACAACCATTCACACTCACAGTCAATTTAGAGTCACCACTTAACCTAACCTGCATGTCTTTGGACTGTGGGGGAAACCGGAGCACCCGGAGGAAACCCACGCGGACACGGGGAGAACATGCAAACTCCACACAGAAAGGCCCTCGCCGGCCCCGAGGCTCGAACCCAGGACCTTCTTGCTGTGAGGCGACAGCGCTAACCACTACACCACCGTGCCGCCCCAGTCAGGGAATGATTCTAAAAAAAATTGTTACTTGCCTGAAAATGTAATTTTCTACTGTTAGGATAATAATAATAAAGAAGTGGACACCATATGGAACTGTTAGAAACTTGCCTGGAAGAGGACCCATGTTTATTTTGCCCCTATGTACAGTGAGGAGGAGGGTAAGAGATTGTTAAAAAATCGCCAAGGATCACTGTTGAAGGATAGTAAGAAAAACTAAAATCTTGGTGGTTTCCAAGTCTCCAAAACCACCATCAGATGCCACCTCCATGCCAACAGATTATTTAGGAGGTATGCCAGTAAAACAAATCCTTCATCAAGAAATAATAATTTTCAACAAAAATGGAATCTTCCCTGTGGCTCAATTAAAGTTCTGGTATACTATATTAAAACTACAGCATTTCCAAGACAACATTCATACTATTGCATCTCAAACAATTAGAATATCGTGAAAAAGTTAAATCAATTTCCATCAGTTATTGAAGAAAGTGAAAATGTAATATATTTTAGACTCATTATATGTAAACTAAAACACTTCAAGCATTTTTTCTGTTTTAATTTTGATAACTATGGCCTACAGCACAAAATAAAAAATAAAAAAAAACCTCAGACAAGTGTTGCCAGGCAAAACAAACCTTGCCCAGCCTTTCTGGTGACCTTGACCTTCACCTTGACCTGATTACCCCAAAATTTTAATCAGGTAATCTACAGATCATTGCCCACCTACCCTGAAAATTTGAAGTCAATCGGTGCAACTGCCTAGACGCTAGATTGTTAACTGACAGACACACAAACAAACCGCACAGATTATAATACCTCACCCTGCTTACTCCGTTGCAGGCGAGGTACATATGAGAATATTTCATGTCGAGTTTGAGTAAAACAGAATAAATACTGTGTATCTCTTGGTCTAGTTCAGTACGTGCAACAACAATCATAGGGAAGGCTGCTGACTTCACAGTTGTCCAGAAGATAATCATCAACAGCCTCCACAAGGAGAGTGAGTCACAAAAGGTCATTGCTGAAAAGGCTGGCTGGAAAAGGTGCACAAGCAACAGGGATGACAGCAGCCTTGAGATGCTTGTCAAAAACATTTGATTAAAGAACTTGGGAGAGAGGGGCGGCATGGTGGTGTAGTGGTTAGCGCTGTCGCCTCACAGCAAGAAGGTCCGGGTTCGAGCCCCGTGGCCGGCGAGGGCTTTTCTGTGCGGAGTTTGCATGTTCTCCCCGTGTCTGCGTGGGTTTCCTCCGGGTGCTCCGGTTTCCCCCACAGTCCAAAGACATGCAGGTTAGGTTAACTGGTGACTCTAAATTGACAGTAGATGTGAATGTGAGTGTGAATGGTTGTCTGTGTCTATGTGTCAGCCCTGTGATGACCTGGCGACTTGTCCAGGGTGTACCCCGCCTTTCGCCCATAGTCAGCTGGGATAGGCTCCAGCTTGCCTGTGACCCTGTAGAACAGGATAAAGCGGCTAGAGATAATGAGATGAGACTCGGGAGAGCTTCACAAGATGTGGACTGAGGCTGGTGTCAGTGCATCAAGATCCACCACACACAGACATCTTCAGGAAAGGGGCTACAGCTGTCACATCCCTAATATCAAGCCACTCCTGAACCAGAGACAACATCAGAAAAGTCTTACCTGGGCTTAGGAGAGAAAGAACTGGACTGTTGCTCAGTGGTCCAAAGTCCTCTTTTCAGATGAAAGTAAATTTTGCATTTCATTTGGAAATCAAGGTCCTGGAGTCTGGAGGAAGAGTGGAGAGGCACAGAATCCAAGGTGTTTGAAGTCCACTGTGAAGTTTCCACAGTCTATGATTATTTGGGGTGCCTGTCATCTGCTGGTGTTGGTCCACAGTGTTTTATCAAGTGCAAAGTCAACACAGCCATCAACCAGGAGATTTTAGAGCACGTCATTCTTCCATCTGCTGCCAAGTTTTATGGAGATGCTGACTTCCTTTTCCAGCAGGACTTGGCACCTGCCCACAGTGCCAAAACTACTACCAAATATTTTGCTGACCATGATATCAGTTGGTCAGGTTTAATGCCTGAACTGATGATCACATCATCAGTTTTTCTTTGGCTAATCAGACACAAGGTACGCCACCACTCTTGCCAGAACAGTTGGGGGTTAGGTGCCTTGCTCAAGGGCACTTAAGTCAATCCTGCTAGTCTGGAGAATCGAACCAGCAACCTTTTGGTCCCAAAGCTGTTTCTCTAACCATTAGGCCATGACTTCCATGATATTACTGTACTTGATTGGCCAGCAAACTCACCTGACCTGAACCCTAGAGAGAATCTATGGGGTGTTGTCAAGAGGAAGATAAACACCTGACCCCAAAATACAGACCAACTGAAGGCTGCTATCAAAGCAACCTGGGCTTCAATAAGACCTCAGCAGTGCCACAGGCTGACCTCCTCCATGCCACGCCACATTGATACAGTAATTCATGGTAAAGGATCCCCAACCAAGAACACTCAGAAAAATGAATCATGGCATAGTTTACTTTTAAGTATTTGCATCTATTTGAGTTTATTTAAATAATTACATTTTTAAATTTTATTTCTTAAATTTCCTTAAAATCAGCATAAATCTGCTAATTGTGAAAACAATCTAATTAAATCAGTTAAAACGTATGAACATGGTTTA
Source organism: Neoarius graeffei (assembly GCF_027579695.1). Taxonomy (NCBI): domain Eukaryota; kingdom Metazoa; phylum Chordata; class Actinopteri; order Siluriformes; family Ariidae; genus Neoarius; species Neoarius graeffei. The sequence continues at coordinate 89,276,578 of NC_083570.1, forward strand.
AATAAGACGAGCTGTGGAACAACCAAGATTTATTTAATTAAAATGTATGCGATTAGTTTACATATAGATTTAAGTACAAGGCTGCACACTCCAGTCCAGTAGGTGGCGGTAATGCTACTGATTTGTCAACCGCCTTTGAAAGTCAGAGTTGAAAGAAGGTTTCTCTCCGCCACCGTCTCACCTCAGTCCAACCGATGATATATGCGCCCTGCATTCACTGACTGGTAAAGCCCACCGCACACCTTCCCGATTCGCTTACGATTTTGTCGGGCCGATTAAATCGCTTGCGAATCGTAAATGTGTGCGGGGGCACCTCGTAGCCGATTTCATCGGTTTTCGGTTCAGATCAAACTGGTCTTGATATTTTCGGACGCGATCTCCTCGTACGCAACACAATCGGTAGTGTGTGCGTTGTTACTACGATCTCATCGGTTACGATAATTTTAAACAGCCAATTGGAGTGCCAGGATTGATCACACGTGGACTGCAGACCGGGAAGCACAACTTGTGTCACTTTGGGAAGCGTCCACCTGTCTTTATGACATCAGTTCACCTGACTACAGCAAACAGGAAAAGAGGAATGAGGCGGTGGCTGTAATCATGTCAGCTTTGAAAATGCCTGGTAAAGTATTATAGCATTGTCAGTGGTACAGAAATCCCTTGTCCGGAATCCCTGAACAAGTTGAATTTTAAGAATGACTGAACAAATTAGAATCAATTTTTATTATTGATTTGTCTAGTTGGGATTAATATCTCTTTTTTTGATTCTGATATTCAAAATTTAATACCTCTCGTATGTATGTTACTTATATACAGTACCAGTCAAAAGTTTGGAAACACCTTCACATTCGATGTATTTATTTTTTTATTTTTTTATTTTTTTTCCCCTACATTGTAAATTAATACTGAAGTCATCCAGACTATGCAGCAACACATAAGGAATCATTTAGTAAACTTTAAAATGTTAATCAAACCAAAATATGTTTTAGATTTTAGATTCTTCAAAGTAGGTACCTTTTGCTTTGATTACAGGTTTGCACACTCTTGACATTCTCTCAATCAGCTTCATGAGGTAATCACTCGAAATGGTTTTCCAACAGTCTTGAAGGAGTTCCCAGAGGTGCTGAGCACTCGTTGGCTGTTTTGCCTTCACTCTGCGGTCCAACTCATTCCAAACCATCTCAATTGGGTTTAGATCAGGTGATTGTGGAGGCCACGTCATCTGACGAAGCACTCCATCACCCTCTTTCTTGGTCAAATAGCCCTTGCATAGCCTAGAGGTGTGTTTTGGGTCATTGTCCTGTTGAAAGACAAATGATGGGCCCACTAAGCGCAAACCAGATGGGATGGCATGTCGCTGCAGAATGCTGTGGTAGCCATGCTGGTTAAGTGTGCCTTCGATTTTGAATAAATCGCCAACAGTGTCACCAGCAAAGCACCCCCATACCATCACACTTCCTCCTCCATACTTCACTGTGGGAGCCACACATGTAGGAACCATCCGCTCACCTTTTCTGCATCTTACAAAGATATGGTGATTGGAACCAAAAATCTCAAATTTGGACTCCTCAGACCAAAGGACAGATTTCCACTGGTCTAATGTCCATTCCTTGTGTTCCTTGGCCCAAGCTATTCTCTTCCTTTTGTTGTTCTTCCTTAGAAGTGGCTTCTTTGCAGCAATTCGACCATAAAGTCCAGATTCATGCAGTCTTCTCTGAACAGTTGATGTTGAGATGTGTGTGCTACTTGAACTCTGTGAAGTATTTAGGTGGGCTCTTATCTGGGGTGCTGTTAACTTGCGGTTTCTGAGGCTGGTAACTCTGATGAACTTATCCTGTGCAACAGAGGTAACCCTAGGTCTTCCTTTCCTGGGGCGGTCCTGATGAGAGCCAGTTTCATCATGACGTTTGATGGTCTTTGTGACTGCACCTGGGGATACTTTCAAAATTATTGAAATTTTTCGGACTGACTGACCTTCATTTCTTAAAGTAATGATAGACTGTCATTTTTCTTTACTTAGTTGAGTAGTTCTTGGCATAATATGGATTAGAACAGTACTCAAATAGGGCCATTCACTGTATACCAACTGTACCTCTTCTCAACACAAATGATGATCTCAAACACATTAAGAGGTCAAGAAATTCAAGAAATTAACTCTTGACAAGGCATAGCTGTAAACTGAAAGCCATTCCAGGTGACTACCTCGTAAAGCTGACTGAGAAAATGCCAAGATGTGCAAAGCTGTCATCTAAGCAAAAGGTGCCTACTTTGAAGAATCTAAAATCTAAAACATATTCTGGTTTGATTAACACTTTTTTTTGTTTACCAAATAATTCCATATATATTTTGTCATAATGTCGATGACTTTAGTATTAATCCACAATTCAGAACATTTTAAAATAATGAAAACCCACTGAATTAGAGGGCATTTCCAAACTTTTGACTGGTACTGTGTGTGTGTTTATTTATATATATATATATATATATATATATATATATATATATAAAATAATGTGATATCTTGAACATGTGACCATCTACTGGGCTAAACGTGTATGATGTCTCATAAATGTGTGCGGGGAATTTTGAACCAATCAAATCGGGCCTGTATACTCGTAACTGATCACCCAACACAGGAAGCCCCGATGAAATCGGGAAGGTGTGCGCTGGGCTTAAGTTTCATCTGCTTTCATCGTACATAATCTGCTAGTGATCAGTGTTGGATGTGTTTTATTAGTGCAATTGATATCATATCACTAATATAAATATATTGACTATCAAATACATCATTGCAGCTATTTCCGTCTAGTCTAGTAGCTAGCTAACCTGCACGTGTTTCTAACAAATATCAGCAAACTTCAGCTAGTTACCTATTTTTCCTATGAGCTAACACGGCTTATTTTAGTAATTAAAGTGAGTCATTAGTTGATTTTAAAATAAGTGATGGACTTGTGTGCTCAACAATGATATCCTGACAAGCATGTGACTAGTTAATTAGCCCTGCACCGCAGACTACAGGTGAGTTCAGGTCTGCCAAAGATGGCTCAAGACAGCCATAGGGGACTTGACCACCCGCTTCATGTCCCAGACCCTACTTTGTGTTGCTCCCTAGCACTACAGGTCCGGTCAGCCGGTGGCAACGTTGCAGCGTGTGTGCATGGTGGAGCATGTTGCTTTTAATTTCAGCACCCATTTTAACCGTTCAGAGTGGCCACACCTCCAGCACTGAGTCTCATCTATTTTCTCCGCATACTGTGCGCAGTTTACAGCAAAAATAAATGATAACGAAAATAGTCTGATGTTCATTTTGTCATCATACCAGTAACGTTAACAGTGCACGTTTCACCAGAGATTCAATCTTTGGAAAATTTCAGATATGAAAAAAGGTAAACATCAGTTGAGAAAGAAAGCACAACTTTATTCATCACACACTTGTGAAATTCCTCTCTGCATTTAACCCATCTGAAGACACGTACATGTGCACACACGTGAGCAATGAGCACACATACCCAGAACAGTGGGCAGCCATGCTAACAGCACCCGGGGATCAGTTAGGAGTTAGGTGCCTCGCTCAAGGGCACCTAAGCCCAACCCATATTAACCTAACCACATGTCTTTGGACTGTGGGGGGAAACCAGAGCACCCAGAGGAAACCCACGCAGACACGGGGAGAACATGCAAGCTCCACACAGAAAGGCCCCCGCTGGCCACTGGGCTCGAACCCGGAACTTCTTGCTGTGAGGGGACCATGCTAACCACTTACACCACCGTGCAAGGGCAATCTCTCTCTCTCTCTCTCTCTCTCTCAACTAGGGTAAACAAAAATAACGTTGTTAAACTGAATTTAGAAATAATGGGCTGGCAGTGATGCAGCCACCATGCGCTGCTCACGTGGGTGCGGATTCACTACTCAAATTACACTAAAATGGAGCAAACTTGTTATAATTCGAGAGTGATTGGAGTGGCTGTATTTCCGTCAACTATTAAAATTTTACTTGATCAAAAGCATAAGGCACTGTAGTCAGTAAACAATGAATACAATTTTGACCTAAAGGATGACTACTGTTTTAAAAAATTCTGTAAAAACTAATACTGGCTTTTTGGTTTTGTAAACAAGGAATGTCACACAGATGTAGAATTGGTTAAATGCATTTTGTTTCTAATTGGAACCATTTGTCTTTTACAGATACCTAATTCTGTGAACCATCCTCACATCAAAGTGTATGCCGGGGCAACCTCTTAGTTTTTGTAAGTAAGGAGGCTACAAAGACATTGATTCGTAATACATAGGTTGAATTTTCTATCACAGTAAAACTCATTTTGATTTTCAAATGAATCAATATTTAAAATCCATAGCTATGGACCTTTCAATATATCCCATTGTTGCAGTCTTTGCAGCAGTTACTTGGTTGTACTGAAGTGTTTAATAGTGTTATCAATAGCCACAAAACACAGGTAAGTAATAAAGAGCAGCAAGAGAATCAGCAGTATCGCTCTATAAGAGACGGTGTGTACTTCAAAGAAAATGCTTTCTTTGTGATGAGTTGAAATTTTGTTTAACCTTATACATAGATGATTTTGAACTGTGTAATCCCCTGGGCACATCGCGAAAGAAGCACAAATTGTGTAGCGTATACTAGATTCTGAATAACTTGCCACCAGGCTCTCATTCAGCACTCTCTTCAATTTATTTGTCAGTTTTGTGCAAGAGTGCCGATGTAAAGGTATATGGCTATGGTAAAATATTGGAGCCACTTTTGCAAAACCTTTTTACTTTAGAAGAGCATGGTGTGTTTATCTCAAAGCTTGGAAAGTGTGTTAAAGGAACAGTACATAGTGTTATAGCTGACAGTTTGGGAGCCCACGGTTTGGCTGGTTTTGTTGAGAGCTTTTCGGCACATTATATTTGTCGATTTTGTACTGCTGAGAAAGTAGATATTCAAGCAAAGGATGTTCAGTCAGGTGCATTTTTGCTTCAAACCAAAGAAATACATGAAGCACATGTAAGGTCTGCACAGGAAACTGAAACAAATTGCTTTGGAGTAAAGAGAGCATGTGTTTTAACTGAACATCTTAAAAATTTTCATGTTAACACAGACTATCCTCCAGATATAGTGCACGATTTGAGGGTATTGTCCCATTTGAACTGGCACTGTGTTTTCTGATCTCTAAGAAGTATTTTAGTCTTGAATGTCTTAACACACTAATTCTCAAATTCCCCTATAAGTGGAGTGACAAAAAAATAGATCTCACATCATACCAAACAGCTATTCAAGTAAGAAGACAATAAGTGGCAATGCCCATGAGAACTGGAACTTAATACGATTGCTTCCATTTCTGGTAGGAGACTTGGTACCAGAGGGTGAACTTGCTTGGCAAGTGGTATTGGACGTGAAGGAAATTATCGAACTAGTTGTGGCACCTGTTCACACTGAGGAGACAATTGCCTATCTTGAAATCAGTGTCTGAGCACAGACAGAGACTACTTGAGCTTGACCCAAAGGGAAAGATTTTACCTAAACACCACTATCTTGAGCATTACCCACACTTGATTAGGTGCTATGGGCCTCTTGTAGGTTTAGGGACAATTAGATTCGAAGCTAAACATAGCTTTTTTTTAAACAAGTTGCCCAGCACACAAATAATTTCAGGAACCTTACACTCTCATTGGCAGCCAAACACCAGCAAATGATCAGTCATCACATACATTCATCCCATCTCAGTACATCAAATTTGGAAGTTACAAATGTATCCACAGTCCAGGTTGATGTTCTAAATAAAGAGGTTGTGTTGGCTTTAAGGCGAAAGTATCCAGATATCAGTCAAGTTCATCTTGCAAAAAATGTCACAACAAAGGGAAATAATTACAGAAACGGAATGCTTGTTGCATGTGGTTCAACTGCCGGAATGCCTGAATTTGCTGAGATTCTACAAATGTGCATAATGGGAGATGAGTTGAGTTTCATTATTCGTCTACTCTGTGCTTGGTATAGAGATCACTTCAGAGCCTTTGAGTTGACTGCATCACCAGGTAAAGATGTTGCCCTGGTTCAGCTTGAGGAGCTGACTGACTGTTATCCACTTGTGGCCTACACAGTTGGATCAAAACGTATGGTAAGAGACACCTCATCAAAGGTTTGATTTTAGATAAGTGCCTTGTATAAGTATTGAGTAGCTTTAACATTTCTTTAAATTTGTTGTGACAGCTGTTTAAATGTGTACATGCTAGGCACTGTGCTTGAATATATGATCTCTTGATTTGAATTTTAAATGTGTACTATTGACAGGGTTCCCACAGATCCTTGAAAGTTATTTTTAATAACAGACATAGACCTGGGTCATTGCAAGATTATTATTATTTTTTTTTTTTACTAAAAGGCTACATTCCACTTTGAGTTCACACATTAAAGCCTTTTTTTGTCTGAACTTATGTAAAGCCAGCTGTTTCTCAACAAAAATGCTCAGTGTTCTACAATATTTATTAATTAACCTTGATCTATGTCTCAAACTATGCAGTGAATGAATACTTTACACTTGTGGGGGTAAGAACTTAACAATAATGTTAAAATTCTGTTCACTAACAAGGCTAATACTTGTCATCTTTGTGTGTTTGTGTTTGCACTCTAGATTGATAGAGCAAGATGACAGGACCAGTTAGCTTCAGAGTCCTTTTTGGAGGTGAAGATGATGCGAGAAAACTAATCCTTCAATCTGGAATGCCAACATCTGTGGATGAATTGGCTCTTGAAATTAAGACTTTCTTTGGTGTGACGGAACAGTTCAGGCTTTGGTACAAAGACATAGATTTTGGAAATGAATTTATGAACCTTTTGTCAATTTCTGACATTCAAGACTGAAGTACTTTGAAAGTGGTATACTTGCCCTGTGAGGCTACCAGCTCTGTAATCTTAACTCCACCCACTAAACATATCTGGTCCACAATCCCAGTGACTACCCCCAATGCGTCTATTAGCTCCTCATCACAGCCAAGTGATTTCAGCATCAACTGACTCCCATAGGAGCAATGATACCATCATATTGTCATCTCCTGAATCTCGGTCCTGCTCTTGGCCTGAAGCCTTTGTCGTGCCACGCTTTTCATATTGTGCTGAGATGCTGCTCCAGAAGGGAAATAATTATTTCAATGCCAATGGAACCCTCCTGTCTCTTACTCCGAAAGTCAGATCTGATATTCTTGAAGGCCTTGCAGAAGAAATCAAGTACACAGCATATCCAAAGGATGATCAATTTGAAGAAGTTGCTGAGGTCTTGGTACAGACTCACCCGTGTTTGTGTGAGAAAGGAACTCGCACTGACTATTGTGGATGGAAGCACTACATTAAGATCAAGATGACGAACTTCCGCACCAAGGTTAGCCGAGCTGGACACCCAGAAGTCATTGTCAACTCACTTAAGAACAAACGGAAAGGTCAGGGGAAACCAGCTGCGAACATAAAGAAGCCCAGGAAGGCAGAGGTTAATTTCTGTCCAAGCCATCCAAGAGGTGAAACCACTGAAAGCCTAGAGGTGGAAAGGGTTGCTCTATTGACTGAGGTAAAGAAAAAGAACAACGAGGCAGTGATCAAGGAAAAGATGCAGCGTACCTTCTCGTACAGACAACAAGAAATTCTTCAGGAGCCAATGATTACAGAAGTCCAAAACATATGGCCAGCACTGTTTGAAGTTGGCGAAGTAAGTGTAGTAACCCATTTATAAAAAAAAACATGAAATATTGACACAAATTGCATTAAATGTTAAATCTTGATCACAGACAAGTATATCCTGTCTTTTCTCCTCTCTTTCAGGTCAATTTGGAGTTCATGCGTATAACAACTGTCCCTCTGATATCAAAATTCATTGAACAGCTGGACAGATACACTGATGACCTGATGAAGGTTTTCCGTGCCAAAGGAGGATCTGCAGGACAGAAAATCCACACCATAATGGCATTGACAGCTAAAGTAACTGTGTTTTTATCAATATTTTTCAGTATCAAGCTTCAACTGGAACTCTTAGATTTTTTTTCTTTCTTCTTATCCTTATTATCTCTCTTCTCCTTTCTTTGTCAAAAGTTAAACAGATTTGCAGTTTACATTGATTTACTGTAGTGAATATTGGTTTGTGAATTCATTATTGACATTCACCACCTTCCGGTTCTTGGAGACCTGTAATGATCCTTGTATTAAAGAAGCTTAATACACACAAACAACAATTTCTCTCATGTAAAATATTTATTATACAATCAGAAAATGTATATTGTAAATTATTTTTATTGACTACAGAAGTTATTAGGATAATGTGACAAACATGTCTAGGGAGTGCATCCAGCAAGTACAGCAGTGACTGCTCTAGTCTTAAATTATTATTTAATACATTAAACTATTCAGCTTTACTTTAACTGTAAATCAGTGCATTAGCTAATGTAATTTGCTTTGTGATCTTGTTGGTGTGTTTGTTTCAGAACGAAGACATAAACGTCAAGCGCGACTGTATCCTGAGGAGCCTCAGTGTCTACCTCAATGAAGACATGGAGACACTTGTCAAAGAGTTCCCAGTACGGTAAGTGTATGTTGGCCTGCTCTCTTTGTTAAGGATATATTTACATTGGTAGTTGTGTTAATTGTCTCATAGGCATCACAGTCTAGCTTTGTATGTGTGTAATGTGCATTGAAAGATTAACCTATGCAGCTGTCCGTGTGGGGGGAGATTGATTTTATAAGCCAAGAAACTTGTTGTAAATAACCCTGGTAAAGTGTATAACAGTTGACTGCAAAGTATGGAACAGAATCAGAATCATCAAATACTCAAACCATTGTGTCAGATTTGGTATAGATAGGGGTTATTTCCCTGGCAAATCAAAACTAATATCTACACAACATTTTAGTGTGAACATTTAAGAACAAGTGCTTAATCAGGATACACAACGCATGCTGCTTTGGGATTCATTATCTGAAATCATTTTCAGCCCTCTTGCTTGCCAGCTAGTGGAAATACTTTGTTCTTGTATCAGTTCCTCTCTGCAGTGTCTTTTTAGTTAGTGCTTATGTAGTGATTCAGAAACAAAGTTGGTTCCACCAGTTAGCAAATAAGAGGCGTGGAACAGAGCGACAACAGTGAATCCCAAACAAACATGTGTTGTGCATTGTTCAAAACATTTCAGCTTTGGATTGCCTCTCAAAGTCATGTTGGTGAGCCAGATCCAGTTCATTAAATTTTTTAAAACCACATGCCTTTTAAAAAATTTAATATCACAATGTGAGTTGTATTGGGACACAGCTCATTCTCTTTGTTTATTCTCCGGGACAGTGAATGTGCAGAGGCTGAGTTGGGGATTGCACAGACAACAATGGGCATCTACGTCATTCAGGTGGAGGGTGCTGAACCTGGAGACAAGATGTATGCGGATGTTGGTGTTGTGCTCAAAGGTGTGGAAGTTCTGCAAAACCTACAAAGTGTCACCCTTGGATGTGTGATGCTTTTCGGGCTGATTTGTGCACTTAAGTGTTCCAGAAAATCCTGATGGAACTGGACACAACCAAGCATTCACCAAAAGTCCAGGTACTGAAAATTAAGAGGTTCCAATGATGGGCCCGATGCACTGATTTTTCCCTCTGGAAAATGTTTAACAAAGTGACTTGCTGCAAATTTCAGTACCTGTTTGAGTGAATTTGTAAATTTTTCAATGTTTTTGTTTTTACAGTTCTTTATTGCTGGTGGTGCAAAGCCGCTCAACCACTGAGCAGTGTTTTGGATTGTTAGGGTAGTGGCTAAAATAAAAAAATGGATATCTGAGAATCCTGGAAATGTTGATGTACTGTAAGCATTACAGTTATCAGTTGATTTACCTGTCTACCTCATGTTTCACACAGCTGAGCGACGTTCTTGAGGGAGTTTATTACTACAGAAAGGTCTGTTTCCAAATGTTTAACATTTAAAATGACAAAACCAAATGTGCTTAGGCTGATTCAGGGATTGCACAGACAACAATGGGTATCTACATCATTCAGGTTGAGGGTGCTAGACCTGGAGATAAGTAAATGATTGAAAATAGAGCACTTTCTCAATCTTAATGTGCACAAATGAGTGAATTTATTTAGGTATTTTTTGTTTTTTGTGTGTAGTGTGATGTGTTGCTGGCTTTGAGTTTTAGCAATGCCCAAACTTGCCACATGCCTTGAAGCCTAAATAGAATGTAAAACAAAGTGGTCTGCCTGTTTATATTGTAATTATAGATATTATTGTAGGTGTGGGGTGAATGGGGAAAAATGTGAAATATCTGGTAAAATTTTAAATGCACTGGGTTTACTATATAAAGTTCATAAATTGTATGCATTTTATTTAAATTGGGTTTAGAGCATAATCCTGGTTTTAAGCATTTCAAACATATGGGAGTAATTAATATTGAATACATACACTGGTTATTAAGTATTTGAAACAAATTTGATTTATTTATGTTGAATACATAAATCTGTCATTGTGTCTTTAAAACATATTGGGTTTAGTAGTATTATTACATAAATCTCATTCTTAGTTGTTTCATTTACGTTCAGTTGAAAAATATGCACCACGTTAAATTTATGTCTGTTTGTTAAATCTGTATAATCCAAATGGATGGAAATATTGTTGTATGCAATTGAAATACATAAATCTTAAATATTAGGCCTAAATATTTGTGAGTGTATTGAGTGTATAAATGAACATAATTTTTAACAAGTCGGACATTTCTGTATTGTAAATCCTTTTCTTGACTGAGCTTAGGAATGCTTCTAATAATTTGAGATAATGGATTTCTGATTTTCATGAGCTATACACCATAATCATCAAAATTAAAACAAAAAAAAATATGCTTGAAACATTTCACTTCACGTGCATGAATATAGCATATATGAAAATTTACCTTTTTGAATTAAATTACGAAAAAATGCACTTTTTCACGATATTCTAATTGTTTGAGATGCACTACTATAATACACTTATTTTATTAATTGAAGTTTAATAATCACAGCAAACTCACGATTGCTAATTTACGGTTTAGCCATGTTCATTTTCCACATTAAAATAATTTACATTAGTTATAATATAATTAGCTTAAAGTCTTACCTCACCAGAAGTTCTCCTCCTGCGATCTGGTATCACAAGAGTATTCCCATTGCTACCCGGAACTATAGTAGAACCGATACTCGTTCTGGGTCCAACTAACATGTAGCGTTTATCTCCGGATCTGTACTGGATGCTGTGACACAGTGTGCCGTCGTAATTCGTATCTTGTAAATATTTGGAGGAATAGTCTGTCGATTTGGAGCACTGCATTACAATCAGCACAATGATACTGACAATAAAAAGAAATGAAACCGAACCCAATATAATAATCAAATAAAATGTAACGTTAGTTTCTTCCTCTTCTTTTACTGCCTTTTTAACATCAGTAGCAGAAAAAGGTTCTTTGGGCTCCACAAGTTTAATGATCACAGTCGCTGATGCTGAAAGTGAAACGTTCCCATTGTCTTTGACCAGTATGACCAGTTTATGTTCAGCCTCATCTGTTTCTGTGAATGAGCGAAGGGTCCTTATCTGTCCTGTATAGCGGTCCAAACCAAAGAGACTGTGGTCACTCACTTCCTGCAGTGAAAATAATAACCAGCCGTTGTATCCTATATCCGCGTCATAGGCTCTCACTTTAGTCACCAAATGTCCTGCGTTGGCATTGCGGGGAATCTCCTCCACACCTTCAGCAGAACCGTTAGCGCTGACTGGATATAAGATCACTGGAACGTTGTCGTTCTGATCCAGAATGAACACGTTCACTGTGACGTTGCTGCTTAGTGACGGAGTTCCAGAATCTGTAGCGAGCACGTGGAACTGGAACGTTTTGGTTGTTTCAAAATCAAAACTTTTGAGCGCGTGAATAACTCCAGTTTCAGAATTGACACTTAAAAATGTAGGCATGTTGTTCTTTGCACCGCCTCCTCTAAGAATGCTGTATGAGATTACTGCATTTTCATTCATGTCCTTATCCGACGCAGTTGCAGAAAATATAGAAGCACCGGGAGTGTTATTTTCAATTACATATAATTCGATCGGATTTTGAGAAAACTTTGGACTGTTATCATTCACGTCGGACACCTGCACACTCAGTGTCCTCTGTGCAGTTTGAGGAGGCTGGCCCAGGTCTGAGGCAGTTAATGTAATCTCATAACGGGAGGTCTCCTCTCTGTCTAAACGCGATTTTGTGATTAAAGAGTACATATTGTCCTTAATGGACTGTTTTAATTCAAAAGGAATATCCTGGGACAAAGTACATAAAACTTTCCCATTTACACCAGAGTCTTTATCTAAAATACTGATTAATGAAATAACAGTTCCCGGCTTGGAATCTTCAGGCACTGAATTGGAAAGTGACATGATATCTATTTCCGGTGCGTTATCATTTACATCTAAAATTTTCACAATAACCCTGCAATCTACAGTCATCGGGGGTGTGCCTTTATCAGAGGCCAAAACATCTAGTCTGTGCACATCAGTGCTTTCAAAGTCTATTTCGCTTTTCACCCGAATTTCACCGGAAGTTGCGTTTAAATCAAATACATCATAAACTTTACGGCTTAATTTACTACTAAGCGAGTATCTTACCTCTCCGTTTGTACCATCGTCTAGATCGGTTGCGCTCACCTTAATTACTATGGTTCCGATTGGAGAGTTTTCCTGTAAATTTACCGTGTAAACCTCTTGGCTGAACACTGGACGATTGTCATTGATATCCAGAACAGTGACGGTGACATTTAAAGTTCCAGACTTTGCTGGATTTCCACCATCCACTGCTGTCAGTGTCAGTTCATGCTCAGCTTTACGCTCCCTATCTAATGCTTTCTGTAAAACCAGGAATGGGACCTTTTCGTCGCCCCTGTCCCTTATCTCTAAGTCAAAGTGCTCGTTTTGGCTTATTTTATACGCATGCACTGAATTTACGCCGATATCTGGATCACGCGCACTTTGGAGCTGAAAACGCGCACTCGGTAACGTGCTTTCCGCAATCTCTAACCTTTGTTGCCTATCTGGAAAACCTGGAGCGTGGTCATTTACATCAGTAATATCTACCCCCACATAATGAACCTCCAGTGGGTTTTCCACTACAACTTTGAGATCTATTACGCACGGGTTATTGCCGTCGCATATGAGTTCTCTGTCGATCTTTGTATGAACATATAACACGCCATTGTTCTGATTAAGCCGGAAGAGAGCGTCATTAGATCCAGAAACGATTCGGAAACGTCTGTCCACCAACCTATTAACATCAAGACCCAAATCTTTAGCAAGATTTCCGACAACAAATCCATCATTCACCTCCTCTGGCACTGAGTACCTTATGTGAGTTGAAACTCTGTCCGCAAAGCACATCAGCAAAGAAAAACACAGAACAATCCGCCAGAGCTCCAATCTTCTCCTTTGTCCGAATTCTTCCATTGTCAACGATTTATGAAAAGCCATTCCATAACCAAAATTAAGTCCCTGATGTGCATTAGCGTCTGATATCCGAATTTATAACTAAAATATCCTCTCATAAAAAGAGACACCGCCTTTTCAGATATTTTTTCAGCTTGCACTGTCCTCTTGTTTGTCAGTAGAAGATATGCACCACACACGTCACCATCTGGGGTAGGACTTAGAACCACAAAGGTTCCAGCTTTCAGCACTGACACCAAGCGGTCATAGCTCACTGAGTACTGCTCGTAATATTCGAGTTATTAAGCTATTTAAAACGTACTCCTTGAAAAGTATAAACAATATTTTCTCGTATATGCTGTTGTTAACTTGTCTAGTATATGCTCCTGTGTCTTGTCGCTATCACAGGTTTTATATAAATGCTTCTTTTAAACTGGAAAATTGTCAGGTTATACAAACAATATTGAGGTTTTTGGAAATGAAGGTTCAGAATTAAAATGAAGATGAGGGAAAGCTCGTCTGAATTTCCCAACGTAGGTTAAACCACGTAAATATTTAATGCCAGTCTCCTATGACAGCTCAATAGAGCTGGTGAATGCACTAGCTATAGTTTTTGAAGATGCTAAACCTACTGTATTATTTCTTACACTTCAAAGGTGAAAAGTGAAATCTAAAGAAAGATATGTATTCATTTGTGATCTATTTTTATATTTATGAGCCTCATTGTGTTATGACAAATTATTTGTATACTAATGTAATCTTTATTTGACTAGGTCAAACAGTCATCGTTGGTTAGTGTGAAAGAATATTTTCCATGAGGAATATGACATTTTGAGATATAATAACTAAATTTAATTTGAACTAAATCACAAATAAAGAGTTATATTTCTGACAGACATGAAGACCAACCACCAGAGGTGGACAAAGTACCCAGCTTCATTACTGAAGTCAAAGTACAGATCCCACTGCTCAAATGTTACTCCGATACAAGTGAAAGTTGTACAGTCACAGTTTTACTTAAGTTAAAGTACTGAAGTACTTGCGTTTAAAAAATACTTAAGTATTAAAAGTACATTTTCTGTCAACACATCATTGTATTATTGACACAATGTGTACAAAACCTAATGTCATTACCAAAGACAGAAATGTGAATTCACAAAATGAACGCATGCTGCGCCATCATGGTGGTTTAACATTAAGCTAGCTAGTCGGTGAAACTCCACCTGACATGTTAGCAAACACTTTTCAAACTCAAAATCATATTGGGTAGCTAATGCTACTAGAAAAGAAAGATTTCTACATTCTGTTTATTTGGCAAGCTTATGCTAAACATATTTCAGAAAGGACTTCAGATAAGTTAATGTTATTCCTGTTAGCATAACTCTGTTTTTACATGCTAGCTAACAGAGTTCATGGGCCATGGGTGCATGCATTCCCCAGAAGAACCATCTCCTTCCATTCTGCCATCAACTGATCAAGTTCAAATAATGCTGCTGAGAAATCACTGAACTTGATTTTATACAGTCTGTGGATGTGATATGATCCTAGTGATTACTGATCGGCTGTCACAGTGTCACCTGCGAAAAAACCAATCATGTTCTAGAAAAGAAAAGAAAAAAGCATCCACTTTCAAAGCTGCTTCATAATAATGGGTACGAGGACCTTGATAGAAATGTAGTGGAGTGAAAAGTATGATATTTGTCTTTTAAATATAGTGACGTTAAAGTCAGAAGTTTCCAAAAAATATAATACTCAAGTAAAGTACAGATACTCAAAAAGTGTACTTAAATATAGTACTCAAGTAAATGTACTTTGTTACTGTCCACCTCTGCTAACCACTTTGGTATCATAAAACTATAGGTCAGGAATGAACCAGCTTTGGTGATATCACATCTACCTTACCTACATTACACCTCCATGCCTGCAGGTCTCCCTCCCATGAATGCTAATCACTTCTTCTGTACGTAATTAATTTCAGCTTATATACAACACAGTCAAATGTTCAGTGCTGGACAAGTCTTGCAAAACATTTTTGGAAGTGCTGCTCTTTATATTTTGTGGTTGCTATTTCTATGTTTTGACCTATACCTTGCTCAGCAACTTGGCTTTTCTCTTTGTCTGGTTTATTTATTTATCTCATTACTCTCTCATTGATTTTGGATACTGATTTGGATTTTATAATAAACCTGCTGCACATGGATTCTCACACATCTAATTCCTACAGGGAATCATGTTAGTCATTGAAAAATGGACTCAGTACATGAGAAGAAGCCAAGCCAAGAAGCCTTTATTTGTCACAAATACACTCAAGCACAGACTGAAGCACACAGTGAAATTTAACCTATCTGAAGCAGTGAACAGATGCACACACAAGTGAGCAATGAGCAAACACACACATATCCAGAGCAGCTATGTGAGCAGTTGTGGGTTAGGTGCCTTACTCAAGAGCATTTCAGCCCAACAGGCCATGGCTGCCCCATGTTAACCTAACCACATGTCTTTGAACTGTGGGGGAAACCGGAGCACCTGGAGGAAACCTGTGCAGACACAGGGAGAACATGCAAACTCCACACAGAAAGGCCCCCACTGGTTGCTGGGCTTAAACCTAGAAGCTTCGTGCTGTGGGATGACAGTGCTAACCACTACACCACCATGCCACCCATGCTGTATCATACTCCTCCAATTCTGCTTCTCTCCTGAGCTCCCATTTCCCTCCAGATTTCAGATTGCTGCCCTGCTGAGTCCTAAAGGTTAGTAACGATATGCTAATTATGTAGATTCATCTCTAGGATATTGATAAAGGAAAATTCCTCAAATTATACATGCATGATTCCTAATAGAAAATTTCACCCTCTCAACACAGAGACGTGGTTCCTCCTAAGATTCTGTTCACTGATCTCATCTTTTACTGCGTTTTCAAAATGTGGAGTTGCAATAACCCATTAGTTTGGGAAATACAGATGCTATTACTGAATCTCAAATACTGATAATATTTTTAATCAAAATGACCAGTTTATATTTAGCTTTGTCTGCTTCACTGAATGAATATAGCTCTTGAAGTCTTGTAGACTGATCCAAGACAAAATGACTGTTGACACTTACTTCCTGCAGCAAAAAATAATACTGAGTCATGGTATCAAATATCCATATCATAAGCTGTATCTTAGATCTGTCTGAAATGGGGGGGGGTCTGTCTGAAGTATACCACCAAAGAAATATTAACAGTTTCCTCTGATTTCCACTGTAAATGATGACATCAAAATAACTGAAAAAAGTAACCCCCTCAACCATCTATCACTGAATGGGTTAGTATTGATATCATTATAAATTAAACTAATTTGTTATTTAGTAATACCAACAAGCAAATAATAATAATAATAATAAAACAGCATGAACAATACAACACTACATGTGTCATCATTAAGGACAGAGCTTTAGGTGAAGAATTATTGTGCCTCAATACAAACTCCATTTCCCAGAATATTCAGACAGACTACAAACCCAGTCACAAGGGGAAAAACAAACAAACAAACAAATGAACAAACAAACCATTATGAAAGCAAAGTGCTGCTGAAACAGTTTCTGTGGAAATTTGTGTAGAACTGTGCAAGTTTGACTACTTGTGACATTTAAATGTGATACTTTTGTAGAAGAGATTCCATAAAACCTTGAACGTTTAATCTATATTTTTACCCATTAATAGGAAAGATCGCACCCAATTAAATGAATTCTCTATGTTTCTACAGTGGATTGTTTTTTAGATTGCTAGCCTTCTATGCCATTGCTTCCATAAGATACATCAAACCTTTTGCAATATTAGGTTTATGTTGTATCCCATTCATTTAGTATTAATACTGTCAGACAATATTGAAATTTTAAGCTGATCAGATAAATATAAACAGAACAGACACAGAGCAGTTTTAGTATTAATAAATATAATGTACAGCAGGTTAAATGTGATTTAAGTCTTACCGCATTAGAAGGTCCGCTCCTACGATCTGGTATCAGTAGGGTATTCCGATTACTGACTGGATGTATATCAGAACCGATACTTGTTCTGGGTCCAACTAACATGTAACGTTTATCTCCGGATCTGTACTGGATGCTGTGACACAGTGTCCCATCATATGCTGTATCTTGTAAATATTTGGAGGAATCATCTGTAGATTTGGAGCACTGCATTACAATCAGCACAATGATGCTGATGATGAAAAGAAAAGAAACTGAGCCCAAGGTAATGATCAAATAAAATGTAATGTTATTACTTTCCTCTTCTTTTACTGCGTTTTTAACATCAGATGCAGCAAAAGCCTCTTTGGGCTCCACAAGTTTAATGATCACAGTCGCTGATGCTGAAAGTGAAATGTTCCCATTGTCTTTGACCAGTATGACCAGTTTATGTTCAGCCTCATCTGTTTCTGTGAATGAGCGAAGGGTCCTTATCTGTCCTGTATAGCGGTCCAAACCAAAGAGACTGTGGTCACTCACTTCCTGCAGTGAAAATAATAACCAGCCGTTGTATCCTATATCCGCATCATAGGCTCTCACTTTAGTCACCAAATGTCCTGCGTTGGCATTGCGGGGAATCTCCTCCACACCTTCAGCAGAACCGTTAGCGCTGACTGGATATAAGATCACTGGAGCATTGTCGTTCTGATCCAGAATGAACACGTTCACTGTGACGTTGCTGCTTAGAGACGGAGTTCCAGAATCTGTAGCGAGCACGTGGAACTGGAACGTTTTGGTTGTTTCAAAATCAAAACTCTTTAGTGCGCTAATAATTCCTGTTTCAGGGTTGACATTTAAGAATGTTGCCATATTGTTCTTTATTGTACGACTCTGTGAAATACCTGTTCCTACTTGGTCTGTGTTTCTAACAATTTGGTAAGAAATCGCAGCATTTTCATTCAGATCTCTATCAGACGCGCTGACAGAGAATACTGAAGCACCAGGAACATTATTTTCTATCAAGTACAGTTCAAGAGGATTTTGGGCAAATTCTGGAATATTATCATTAACATCTGAAACTTGAACAGTCAAAGTTTTAAATGTGGACAGTGGAGGCTGACCTAAATCAGTGGCTTTTATGACGATGTCATATTGTGAAACAAGTTCTCGGTCTAAACGTTGTTTAGTAACTAACGAGTACATGTTATTCTGAACGGATGGTTTTAGCTCAAAAGGTACATCACTGGAGATACTACAAACAACTTTACCATTAACACCCATGTCTTTATCCGTGACACTAATTAAAGAAACAACGGTGCCAGGCTGTGAATCTTCAGGTACCACGTTAGAGAGTGATGTCACATCTATCTCTGGATAATTGTCGTTTTCATCAATAATCTTTATAATCACTCTACAGTCGGTTGTCATTGGCGGCTGCCCTTTATCGGAGGCCTGTATGTTTAGTCTATGTACGTCATGTTCTTCAAAGTCAATGGGCTCTTTAATTTCTATTTCACCGGTGATACCATCCAGGGTAAATGTGTCATGCACTTTTCGTCGAGTAGTCTTACCAAAGCTGTACATTACATCGCCATTTAAGCCCTCATCTAAATCCGTCGCATTGACACGTACAACAGATGTGCCTACAGGTGTATTTTCTCTCAGTGTAACATAATAAACATCTTTACTGCATATTGGACGGTTGTCATTGTTATCAAGGACAATAACAGTAATGTTTAATGTACCTGATTTTGGAGGAGTTCCTCCATCTACTGCGGTCAAAACTAAGCTATGTTTTCCATTTTGCTCTCTATCTAAAGTCTTGCGTAATACCAGAACGGGGGTTTTCTCTTCCTCTATATTATCCCTCATTTCTAAGTCAAAGTAGTTATTTTTTGATAAAGCATATGTGCGAATAGAATTAGTGCCGATGTCTGGATCACGGGCGCTTTGGAGCTCGAAGCGAGCCCCAGTTAAAGTGGTTTCAGCAATTTCAAAATGCTGCTCTTTCTCGGGAAACCGTGGGCTATGATCATTAACATCAGTGATTTCTACAACAACATAATGAATCTCTAGCGGATTGTCCACGGCGATTTTTAAATTCAGGGTGCATGAAACAACACCATCACATACCTCCTCTCTGTCGATTTTCTTAAGAACAGATAGGACACCATTGTTCTGATTTACCTGGAAAAAAGCACCGTTTGTTCCAGAAACGATACGAAACCGTCTGTCCACTAAAGTGCTGATATCAAGACTCAAATCCTTCGCAATATTTCCCACGTCCGAGCCCTCTTTCACTTCCTCTGGAATAAGGTATTTTATCTGAGCAGAAACCTTCCTCTCGAAACAGATCAGCAAAGTGAAACCTATAGCAATCCAGCAGTACTCCCATCTTCGCCTTTGTTTGCCTTTATCCATCCTGGATGTCTCTATAAATATATTTGGCTGCAACAATGTGATGTTTCTGTTCAATTACAAGCCATATACATGAATTCTTTATGATCCGACATTTCCAAGATTAATAAGAGTGACATTCTTTTATACAAAGCAGCTCTTGTGTTCGTCAAACTGGTGTCTTCTTGGATAAAGGAGAAAAACGGACTTGCGCAAAACACGGCAGTGGGCAGGGCTTCATATCTCCTTTCTGTCCTTATGTAACACTGACCCCGTATGGTTTTATCAGTCAGATACATTAAAATGCATGTTTCCATAAAGAATTAAATAACTGCCAGGTAAAACACCACCAACAGTTTTATAACCTGACATTGGTGAAGAACCATTAAGATATGTGACACCTTATGGCAAAACGTTAAAGCAGTGCAGTTCATATTTATAGTTTAATATGAGGCCAGTAATTTGTATAACTATACTATTACTATCATTATTACCATTTTTATGAATGTAAATAGCATAAAGGTGATAAATTGTATTTTAATGACTTATTAAAGACTAATTGTTAAAGACTATTTTAACATCATATTCGTGAAACTTAGTGCTCAGGAATTAAATCAGATCTGGTTTATTATGAAAAGCATTAAATAAGAATAAAATCTTCTGGACGTGCTGCCTGTTGTCTCTTTATATCTGCGATAATCGGTGGCCATGACAGATGCTGGAGTTCGTTCATTATGGAATGAAAAAGACAGACAGAAATCTATTCTATAAGATTTCGACGAACATATAAACAGCAAAGGCTTTGAATAGTCTGATAGTCGATGCATTTGATGACACGTGCCGTATATGATGCTCTCTCTCTCTCTCTCTCTCTCTCTCTCTTTCTGTATGTGTAAACACCCCCACACACACACACACAAATCATAAAATTAAAAAAAAAATCACTGACAGATAAAGTGAATTTCATTGGTTACGTTGTTACAATGACACCTGTCAAGGGGTGGGATATATTAGGCAGCAAGAGAACAGTCAGTTCTCAAAGTTGATGTGTTGGAAGCAGGAAAAATGGGCAAGCATAAGCATCTGAATGACTCTGACAAGGGCCAAATTGTGATGGCTAGATGACTGGGTCTGAGCATCTCCAAAATGGCACATCT
Organism: Neoarius graeffei; assembly: GCF_027579695.1. Classification (NCBI taxonomy): domain Eukaryota; kingdom Metazoa; phylum Chordata; class Actinopteri; order Siluriformes; family Ariidae; genus Neoarius; species Neoarius graeffei. Next base: position 89,297,520 of record NC_083570.1, read on the forward strand.
TGTGGGCTATTCCCAGTGTGCAGCGGTTAGTACCAATCAAAAGTGGTCCAAGGAAGGACAACCAGTGAACCAGAGACAGGGTCATGGGTGTTGAAGGTTCACTGATTCGCATGGAACATGATGGTTAGCCCATACGGTCCCATCCCACAGAAGAGCTACTGTAACACAAACTGCTGAAAAACTTCATGCTGACAACTTTCTGTTTTAGCCAGTGTTAACTTTTTCAGCATCAAACAAAGCTGAGCTGATTGAATTTTTACACCAGGAATGGAATAAATTTACCCAAGAGCAAAATGAAAGACTGGTGGAGAGCATGCCAAGACGTATGAAAAACTTTGAGTAAATGTCAGAGTTATTGCACAAAATATTGATTTCTGAACTCATCTTCAGTTTAAACATGAGCAATGTGTTGTTTACAATTGAATTTGAGCTTGATTTCTCTGCATTATTCAAGGTCAGAAAAGACTAAATATTTTTTTTTTTTTGCTATTTTGACCAGTTGTCATTTTCTGCAAATAAAAGCTCTAAGTGACAATATTTTTTACTGTATGTGGAATTTGGAGGAAATGTTGTCAGTAACTTATGGAATAAAACAAAAATGTTCATGTTCTACATACCTATAAATAGTAAACCCTGAGAAACTGATAATTTTGCAGTGGTCTCTTAACTTTTTTTTCAGAGTTGTATAATAATAATAATAATAATAATAATAATAATAATAATAATAATAATAATAATAATAATGTTGTTCTTTTAGAACACAGTAAAGATTAAAGATAATTGACTTTTTATTTACCTAGTTTGTGTATGTGTCGATGTCTGGATGTATTGAAATTTGCTTGGGGTCCAGTACATGTGGGTGGGGGGCATTGGGAGGTTTATTTGTATGGACAGGAACTAGATTTGATTGTCTCGTGAATTGTATTTTCTTTGTTTGTTATATTTGAAAAATAAAAAAGACCTTGATCAAAAAAAAAAAAGATAATTGACTCGCCTCTTACCTCACCAGAAGTTCTCCTCCTGCGATCTGGTACAACTAAGGTATTCCCATGACTGCCTGGAACTATTGTAGAACCAATACTTGTTCTGGGTCCAACTAACATGTAGCGTTTATCTCCGGATCTGTACTGGATGCTGTGACACAGTGTGCCGTCGTAATTTGTATCTTGTAAATATTTGGAGGAATAGTCTGTAGATTTGGAGCACTGCATTACAATAAGCACGATGATACTGACAATAAAAAGAAATGAAACCGAGCCCAATGTAATGATCAAATAAAATGTAACGTTAGTTTCTTCCTCTTCCTTCACTGTGTTTTTAACATCGGACGCAGCAAAAGGTTCTTTGGGTTCAACAAGTTTAATGATCACAGTCGCTGATGCTGAAAGTGAAACGTTCCCATTGTCTTTGACCAGTATGACCAGTTTATGTTCAGCCTCATCTGTTTCTGTGAATGAGCGAAGGGTCCTTATCTGTCCTGTATAGCGGTCCAAACCAAAGAGACTGTGGTCACTCACTTCCTGCAGTGAAAATAATAACCAGCCGTTGTATCCTATATCCGCGTCATAGGCTCTCACTTTAGTCACCAAATGTCCTGCGTTGGCATTGCGGGGAATCTCCTCCACACCTTCAGCAGAACCGTTAGCGCTGACTGGATATAAGATCACTGGAACGTTGTCGTTCTGATCCAGAATGAACACGTTCACTGTGACGTTGCTGCTTAGTGACGGAGTTCCAGAATCTGTAGCGAGCACGTGGAACTGGAACGTTTTGGTTGTTTCAAAATCAAAACTTTTGAGCGCGTGAATAACTCCAGTTTCAGAATTGATACTTAGAAACGTAGGCATGTTGTTCTTTGCACCGCCTCCTCTAAGAATGCTGTATGAGATTACTGCATTTTCATTCATGTCCTTATCCGACGCAGTTACAGAAAATATAGAAGCACCGGGAGTGTTATTTTCAATTACATATAATTCGATAGGATTTTGAGAAAACTCTGGACTGTTATCATTCACATCGGACACCTGCACATTTAGAATCTTTTGTACAGTTAGAGAAGGTTGACCAAGGTCTGTGGCTGTTAAAGCAATGTTATAAATGGAAATCTCCTCTCTGTCCAAATACGAGTTTGTAATTAAAGAATACATATTTTCCTGCACGGAAGGTTTGAGTTCAAAAGGTAGGTCTATATTTGACGTCAAGGAACATACAACTTTCCCGTTCACACCAGAATCTTTGTCCAAAACACTGATTAATGAAATAACAGTTCCCGGTTTGGAATCTTCAGGCACTACATTAGACAGTGATGTAACTTCTATTTCAGGTGCGTTATCATTCACATCTAAAATTTTTACAGTGACCCTGCAATTGACAGTCATCGGAGGTGTGCCTTTATCAGAGGCCAAAACATCTAATCTGTGCACATCAGTGCTTTCAAAGTCTATTTCTCCTTTTACGCGTATTTCACCCGATACTGTATCCAAATCAAAGACATCATAAAGTTTACGGTTTAAGTTGCTACCAAGAGAGTATCTTACCTCTCCGTTTGTGCCATCGTCTTGATCTGTTGCGTTCACTTTTAACAAAATGGTACCTATCGGGACGTTTTCCTGTAAATGTACCGTGTAAACCTCTTGACTGAACACTGGACGATTGTCATTGTTATCGAGAACAGTGACGGTGACGTTTAAAGTTCCAGATCTTGGTGGATTTCCACCATCCACTGCCGTCAGTGTCAGTTCATGCTCAGCTTTACGCTCCCTATCTAATGCTTTCTGTAAAACCAGGAATGGGACCTTTTCGTCGTCCCTATCTTTTATTTCCAAATCGAAATGCTCGTTTTTGCTTAATTTGTAAGAACGCACAGAATGGATGCCAAGGTCTGGATCGCGCGCACTTGGTAGTTGAAAACGCGCACCTGGTATTGTGCTCTCAGCGATTTCTAGTCTTTGTTGCTTATCTGGAAATCTAGGTGCGTTGTCATTTATGTCCGTAATGTCTACTACCACATAATGAATCTCCAGTGGGCTGTCTACTGCGATTTTGAGGTTAAATACACAGGGATTGCTGCTGTCACATACCTCCTCTCTGTCGATTTTTTTATAAACGTGCAAGACGCCATTGTTCTGGTTTACTTGGAAAAGACCGTCCTTAGGTCCAGAAACGATACGGAAGTGTCTGTCGACCAGTTTACTTACATCCAGATCCAAATCCTTCGCAATGTTCCCCACAACTGTTCCGTCGTTTACCTCCTCTGGAATGGAGTACCTTATCTGACCATAAACCTGCTTCCCGAAGCACAGCAGTAGCGTAATCCAGCAGTACTGCCTTATACGCCATTGTGTGCCTTTATCCATCCTATATGATTCCTTAAACAGCTTTGTCATAAAAATATAATTTTAAATTAGTTAACAAAAGAAAAACATTCACCCTTTATAATCCATTCTTCGTGGTATTAACAAAATTGACTTCATTTCAGTAAAATAAAGCAGCTCCGTGCCAGTCAATCCCGCATCTCCCGAGAACTAGAACAAAACATGTACATACAGCAGTGGGTGGGAATCACGACTCTCTGTCTCTATGTAATACTGACCCCATCTGGTAACTGGGCCAGTTTGTTTTATTAATCTGTAAAATGTAAACGGTTTTTCACAATAATTAACCGAATAATTAGCGGGCAAAGGATCCGCACTAGTTTTTAGTTTTGAGTTTGTAAAATGGGGCGTTGTAAGATTTGGAATATCAAATATCCGACATGCTAAAGCTCTTAAAACTCCAAAGTAGTGTAATGCATATTTATAGGTCGATGGCCCTTATTTCAAACGAGAAACATTCTTGGACATAAAAAGTGGTGTTCAACCATCACTCGACTGATATACACTGATATAATTTTGTTTTACAAAAATCAGTGGCGTGTAATTGTAGAACTTTTTATGTATATATTTTTTTTATTTCTAACATGCAATAATAATAATAATAATAATAATAATAATAATAATAATAATAATGTTGGTGGCTGTGGCGGCATTAGTTGTATATTAATTAATCATCCATTGAGATCACTGCATGACTAAAAGATGTAATAGTGCGAGGCCAGACAGAACAAAAAGGGATTGAACAAAAAGCCGTCTCGGAGAATCAGAGTACGTACTCAGCTGAAGCAAACTCCACACATAGTCGTTTCTCTGTAGCAACAGATGATCACCTTCTTCATTTAAGATGCTTGTAAGAGCCATAACATTATTTATCAGTATTTTTGTTAGTTTAAATGCTAACCCTTTATATTGTAATGCTGATTTTCGATATGAGGACATTTATTGCGATAAGCTTGAGAGCTTTCCGAGGGTGTAAGGCTTTGCACAGGTAATGCAGGAAATCAGAGACGTTGGATCAACACACTTTTTTTTTTAATATACCGTGCAAGTGTCAGAGAGAGGAATTTGAGACAATAACTTTCTAAAGAAAGTCTATGCCTTTGCTTCGGATGTATACTTGTAAACGGCTCCCGTAAAAAGTTCAAAGATAATTTATTACTCCAGTATTTTGATGAATAAACACGACACAACACATCAGGAGTAAAAATGGTTCCTTATATATGCACGTTCACCGGCAGTATACTACAATGCTCAAGATGAACAAAGTTTTATCTATAGAAAGTCTGTCGCCTATTATTCCAAAACAAGCTGCTGAACTCTTAATACGTCCATCCATTATCTGTAACCGCTTATCATGTGCAGGGTCGCTGGCAAGCAGGAGCCTATCCCAGCTGACTATGGGCGAGAGGAAGGGTACACCCTGGAGAAGTCGCCAAATCATCACAGGGCTGACATATAGAGACAAAGAACCATTTACACTCATTTTAAAGCCACCAATTAGCCTTACATGCATGTCTTTGGACTGTGGGGAAAACACGCAGACATGGGGAGAACATAAACTCCACAGAGAAAGGTCCTCGTCGGGCGCATGGGCTTAAACCCAGAACGTTCATTGCTGTGAGGCAACAGTGCAACCACTACCATGCCACCCTGCTTAATATGTCAGAAACAAATATTTTTTCTCATTTCAGAAATGCGCAAGCATGGACATTTCCGTTACTTCAGCTTGCATACACTTAAAAAATGATTTAATGGATTCTTACCTCCATAGACGTTCTCCTCCTGCGATCTGGTATCACTAGTGTATTCCCATTGCTACCTGGAACTAGAGTAGAACCGATACTTGTTCTGGGTCCAACTAACATGTAGCGTTTATCTCCGGATCTGTACTGGATGCTGTGACACAGTGTGCCGTCGTAATTTGTATCTTGTAAATATTTGGAGGAATAGTCTGTAGATTTGGAGCACTGCATTACAATCAGCACGATGATACTGACAATAAAAAGAAATGAAACCGATCCCAATATAATAATCAAATAAAATGTAACGTTAGTTTCTTCCTCTTCTTTTACTGCCTTTTTAACATCAGTCGCAGCAAAAGGTTCTTTGGGCTCCACAAGTTTAATGATCACAGTCGCTGATGCTGAAAGTGAAATGTTCCCATTGTCTTTGACCAGTATGACCAGTTTATGTTCAGCCTCATCTGTTTCTGTGAATGAGCGAAGGGTCCGTATCTGTCCTGTATAGCGGTCCAAACCAAAGAGACTGTGGTCACTCACTTCCTGCAGTGAAAATAATAACCAGCCGTTGTATCCTATATCCGCGTCATAGGCTCTCACTTTAGTCACCAAATGTCCTGCGTTGGCATTGCGGGGAATCTCCTCCACACCTTCAGCAGAACCATTAGCGCTGACTGGATATAAGATCACTGGAACGTTGTCGTTCTGATCCAGAATGAACACGTTCACTGTGACGTTGCTGCTTAGTGACGGAGTTCCAGAATCTGTAGCGAGCACGTGGAACTGGAACGTTTTGGTTGTTTCAAAATCAAAACTTTTGTGCGCGTAAATAACTCCAGTTTCAGAATTGATATTGAGAAAAGATGCAGTATTTTGTTCTCCTCCTTTAATAATTTGGTAAGCGATGGCAGCATTTTCATTTTCATCTTTATCCAAAGCGCTAACAGAAAATATGGATGTACCAGGGGAGTTGTTCTCAAGTAGGTATAATTCAAGAGGGTTATGGGGAAATTCTGGGCTGTTGTCGTTTACATCTGATATTTGGACGCTCAATGTTTTAGTTGAAGATAAGGGCGGCTGTCCCAAATCTGTAGCTCTTACTGTTATTTCGTAATGTGATCTATGCTCCCGATCTAATCGTGAACTGATCACTAAGGAATACATATTTTCTTTAAATGACGGCTTCAGTTCAAAGGGTACGCTGTCTAATATGCTACAAACGACCTTTCCGTTGACCCCAGAGTCTTTGTCAGTTATAGCGATAATAGAAATTACGGTTCCTATTTTTGAATTTTCGGGGACCACGTCAGACAGAGACGTAATATCTATGTCAGGTTTGTTATCATTTATATCAGCTACTTTTATCACAACTCTACAGTTACTAGTCTTAGGTGGATGTCCTTTATCTGACGCCATAATAGCAGCTCTGAAGGTATCAGTAGTCTCGAAGTCTACGTCGCCTTTTACGGTAACTTCACCTGTATTTCTGTCTATCTCAAAAGTACTGTACACCTTTTTGTCAAGGTTTTTGACAAAAGAAAATGTTATGTTTCCATTTAAGCCTTCGTCTAAATCAGTGGCATTGACTCTAAAAACAAGAGCTCCAGCTGGAGCATTTTCTTGTATTGTAACAGAATAAAGCTCTTGGCTAAATTTTGGTCTGTTATCATTTTCATCTAGAACTATCACTGAAATGTTAATGCTCCCCGATCGTGTTGGGGTTCCACCGTCCATAGCAGTCAGCGTCAAATTATGTCTGTTTTGTTTCTCCCTGTCCAATGATTTACGTAATTTTAAAATTGGTGTTTGTCCTTCTCTTCCATTTTCTCGAAGCACAAGTTCGAAATTTTCACTTTGGCTTAATTTATAAAAGCGAACTGTATTTACACCATAATCTGGATCGTGTGCAGGCTGCAACTGAAATTCCTCACCGGGTATAGTGGATTCAACTATTTCAATAAGCTGTTCGTCATCAGTAAAACTCGGCGAATGATCGTTTACGTCCGTTACTTCCACTTCCACGTAATGAATTTCTAGAGGCTTCTCCACAATGAGTTTTAGATTAATCGAACACGCACTGGTCCCATCACATATCTCCTCTCTGTCTATTTTCTCATGAACGGACAAAACCCCGTTGTTCGGATTTAATTCAAAAAGGGCGTCATTCGAACCGGAAACCAAACGTAATCGCCTGTCTAACAAAGTACTTACATCAAAACCCAAATCCTTAGCAATATTTCCCACAAAGGATCCTGGTTTCACTTCCTCGGGAGTAGAGTACCGTATCTGGGCAAACACTTGTTCCGTGAAGCACATCAGCAAAGAAAAGGACAGCGACATCCAGTATGTCTGCCATTTGCGCCTTTGTCTTCCTCCTTCCATCGATAAAGATGCCATTTCAAGACAAACGAATCCAATATATGATTAATGCAGTTTCCTATTTTTTAGCAAATGGTCTATTCTCAAACACTGAATCTGAAGATCTGTCGTTTCTTCTTTTCATAAAACTGCTCTCGTCCGAAATCATCGCCATCCTCCTCCAACAGTCATCATGTTTAAGTGGATCTGCTACTGCCTGACGCAAAGCAACCCAGCAAGGCCTGCACTCCATTAAGTTTCCTTATGCATTAGTGACACCTTGAGGTCTACTTTAGGCAAGAGCGCAATGTTCTTTTTTTAACCCTTCTTTGAAAATTATTTGCCGATAAATTATAAAGGACAAAATAAGTCCATAAAGATCCAACACTAGAGTCTGTTTTAGCCATCATGTAAGCAGGCTTTTCAGCAAAAAGAAAACCCTCGAAAAGAGCATCCTAATGGCGAGAGACCAAAAGGTTGCCGGTTTGATTCTCTGGACGAGCAGGAATGGCTGAAGTACACATGAGCAAAGTACCTAACCCCCAAATGCTCCTCAGGCTGCTCTGGGTACATTGTACGTCGCTCTGGATAAGAGCGTCTGCTAAATGCCTCTAATGAGTTTCAGAGTAACGCCACGCTGTTTAAATCAGAGCCTGACCAAGCTGTTTTATAAACAGACCCAGCTATTATAGCGAGTAAACTGAACTTTAAAAAAAAATTAATAGCACTTTATACAATCAAGGAAACAAATCTATACTTTTTATTGTTATTGTTGTTATATAATACTTTAGCTGGGCGTATTACTGCAGGCAAAAGACTTTGGCCCTCACTGACGAAATGAACGTACGACATAAAACTGGGCATGCGGTCATTTCCACGCAAAGCTCGGCATTTATTAAAGTAACGTGAGCGGAGATTATGCGATCAAATCTCATGTCAAGTCACGGCAAGTTTTTGAATTAGCGCGGATGTGCAGAGCAGCAAATCCGGCTGAGAGGGGAATTATTAGACCATATTCTGACGGGCATCTAAGCATCTGCAGCCACATGTTTATCACTTATAAAATATGGAGCGTATGGTAAATTATTATTCCTTGTAATGGCCTCCATCAACTATGCGTCATGTACCCTTAACATAGGCTAAATAGGCATTTTCAAATTATTTGCAATTACTCTGGTTAACAGTTTGTTTTTCTTTGTTTGTTGGGTAAGATTAATTTCTTTTTCATTTTGAGATAGTCTACTTCACTGTAAAATCTAATTTGTGTGGTTCATTTATTCACAATTGAACTCTGTCGGACGATGATTTCTCCACTCAAACCTGCGCTGGTTTCTACGCTGGCTAGATTAATCAGTGAAGGGCTGTGTGATCCCCCCCCCAAAAAAAAAAAAACAACACTTTAAATAGTTTCAGAATGAAATTACAAAGCTGAATCTATGTAATTTAAAGAAATCTTTGTCATCCACAAGATATACATTAGTAACTACATGCTATGTTCTCTTGTTCCGTAAGAATAAGTCTGGATAATGTGGGTAAAGGATGGCTGTAAAGGAATCCCAATAAAATTCCATAACTAAAGTAATATCACTGTAAAAAAATTATATATATATATATATATATATATATATATATATATATATATATATATATATATATATATATATATAATTTTACAGAAAATAACTAAATTGTTAAAGCAGTTTCCCATTCTTTTAAAATTGTATACAATACTCGGTAAAGTTACAGACATTTGAAAATAAATAAACCAACTGTTTGAGTGCTGTGCCAATAATAACAATTGTCAGTTATTTCTCATTTTTGCAATAAAATTGCTATAATATTTCTATAGTATTTTCTTAAATCACAAACAAATGCATGTAAAATGAAAATAATTAACTGTAATTAAATATCTAACTCAATATATGAAGATTTATGTCCAAACTAACAGTTCAACACTTTTATTCACAATTTGTTATTAGTTTTATATTTATGTGTATTTTTACATTCAGACTTTGCACTTCTGGATGCAAATTTCGCAAAACTTTTCATAAAATCAAGCCATCCATCACCACTTATCCTGTGCAGGATTGCGGGCAAGCTGGAGCCTACTTCACCTGACTATGGCAAGACCCCCATGATCCTTTACAAGTCATCACGGTTCTGACAAACAGAGACAAAGAACCATTCACACTCACTTTAGAACCACCACTCTACCGACCCTGCATGCCTTTAGACTGTGCCGGAAACCCACGCAGAACTTGCAAACTCCATACAGAAAGGCTCCCGTCAGCCCCTGGGCTTGAACCTAGGACCGTCTTGCTATGAGGCGATAGTACTAACCACTATACCAACGTGCCACGACTCTTAACATGCCGAAGATAAATTTATCTCATCTCAGAAACCCGCAAGAATGGACATTTCCTTGACTTCAGCTTGCATACACTTTCAAACTGACTGAATGAATAGACTCTTACCTCCATTGAAGTTCTCCTCCTGCGATCTGGTATCACAAGAGTATTCCCATTACTGCCCGGAACTATAGTAGAACCGATACTTGTTCTGGGTCCAACTAACATGTAGCGTTTATCTCCGGATCTGTACTGGATACTGTGACACAGTGTGCCGTCGTAATTTGTATCTTGTAAATATTTGGAGGAATAGTCTGTAGATTTGGAGCACTGCATTACAATCAGCACGATGATACTGACGATAAAAAGAAATGAAACCGATCCCAAGATAATAATCAAATAAAATGTAACGTTACTTTCTTCTTCTTCTTTTACTGCCTTTTTAACATCGGACGCAGAAAAAGGTTCTTTGGGCTCCACAAGTTTAATGATCACAGTCGCTGATGCTGAAAGTGAAACGTTCCCATTGTCTTTGACCAGTATGACCAGTTTATGTTCAGCCTCATCTGTTTCTGTGAATGAGCGAAGGGTCCGTATCTGTCCTGTATAGCGGTCCAAACCAAAGAGACTGTGGTCACTCACTTCCTGCAGTGAAAATAATAACCAGCCGTTGTATCCTATATCCGCGTCATAGGCTCTCACTTTAGTCACCAAATGTCCTGCGTTGGCATTGCGGGGAATCTCCTCCACACCTTCAGCAGAACCGTTAGCGCTGACTGGATATAAGATCACTGGAACGTTGTCGTTCTGATCCAAAATGAACACGTTCACTGTGACGTTGCTGCTTAGAGACGGAGTTCCAGAATCTGTAGCGAGCACGTGGAACTGGAACGTTTTGATTGTTTCAAAATCAAAACTTTTGAGCGCGTGAATAACTCCAGTTTCAGAATGAATGTTGAGGTACGATGCTATGTCATTGAGTTTACCTCTCCCTCTGAGAATATTATAAGATATTAAAGCGTTTTCACTGACATCACTATCAGATGCGCTGATACAAAATATAGAAGCGCCCGGGGAATTGTTTTCAAATAAGTACAGTTCAACTGGGTTTTGGGTAAATACTGGCTTGTTATCATTTACGTCTGAAATTTGCACGCTCAGTGTTTTAGAGGTGAATAAAGGAGGTTGCCCTAGATCTGTGGCTGTAATTGTTATGTCATAATATGAAACTTGCTCTCGGTCAAGTTGATCTTTAATCACTAATGAGTACATGTTCTCCTGAACTGACGGTTTTAATTCAAATGGTACAATTTCCGATACAGCACACTTGACCTTCCCATTTTCACCAGTGTCCCTGTCGCTAAAACTAATGAGCGATATTACAGTTCCAGGTCTGGTATTCTCAGGAACAATGCTAGACAAGGACGTTATCTCTATGCATGGCTGATTGTCATTTACATCGAGTATCTTTATGATAACTCTGCAATCAGTGGTCAAAGGAGGCTGTCCGCCGTCTGAGGCTTGAATGTCTAGTTTGTAAATGTTCGTTCTTTCAAAATCTACTTCGCCCTTTACTCGAATTTCACCCGTTGAGTTATCTAAAACGAAAATATCGAATGCGTTTTGGTTTTTATCTCCACCGAAAACAAAAGACACCTCCCCATTTACACCGTCATCATTATCATTTGCCTGTAATTTCAACACCAAAGTCCCAATAGGTGTGTTTTCTTTCAGCTCTGATGTGTATACATCTTGGCTAAATATAGGACGATTGTCATTAACGTCAAGAACAGTAACTGTTATGTTGAGTGTTCCTGACCTGTGTGGGTTTCCTCCATCGAATGCAGTTAAGAATAAATTATGCTCAGCTCTGCGCTCGCGATCGAGTGGCTTCTGTAAAACCAGAAACGGAAGCTTGTCTTCTCCCCTGTCCCTTATTTCCACATCAAAATGTTCGTTTTGACTTAATTTGTATAAACGAACAGAGTTCTCTCCAATGTCAGGGTCACGAGCAGCTTGCAACTGAAAACGGGTATTTTGAACAGTTGATTCAGCTATTTCAAGTCGTTTCTCTTTTTCCGTGAACGTAGGAGAGTGGTCATTGACATCTGTCACTTCTATCCCTATGTAATGAATCTCAAGTGGGTCTTCAACCACTAATTTCAAATTTATCATGCAAGGGTTATTTCCCGAACATATTTCCTCTCTGTCGATTTTCTTATAGGTGTACAAAACGCCATTGTTCTTGTTTAAGTGGAAAAGAGCACTATCAGAACCGGACACAATACGAAGCCGTCTGTCCACCAAAGTGCTAATGTCAAGATCTAAATCCTTAGCGATATTCCCTACAATAGATCCTTCTTTTAATTCTTCAGGTATAGAGTACCTTATCTGGGCTGTTATCTTGTTCCCAAGGCACAGTAACAAAGAAATTCGGAGAACAATCCAGGAGCAATCCCATCTGCGCCTTTGTCTGTTGTTATCCATCTCCTTTAAAAATTAAGCAAATCGCCGTCGGTATCCAATCACGTCATGAGCATATTCATCGAACTAGAATAGGAAGGAATTTATTTTAAACATCCCATTAACGTGTTTTTGGTATTTAGATCAGTTTATCGTCGTGCTCACGGCGGTCTTCCAAACGCACTGAACGAGAACACAGTGGATGGGCAGGGTCTGACATTAGGAAAGGATCGTGGTGTAGTACTGACACCTTGAGGCTTATTCTATGAGGAAAAAATTTCATTGTCTGCGACGACGGTCTTGAATCTGAATGGGAGAAAGACAGTTCCTTACTGCTACGCCTTAACAAGTTCCACAAATACTTCATAAGCCATGATAAACTACAACAGCAACCCATTCTGAATTCCACGCTCAGAGTAAACTGGTAGCTTTTAGCAAACTTTTTTTTCCTACACAACATACCTTTGCAGGGTGGGTAACGAATACACTAGCTGAAAAAAAAAACCAGACTAAATAAAGATAACAATAATAACATCAATATTAGCACAAAACTGACCTATATGCTTGTGTATGCGTGCGCTCATATAGTACCAGCAAAAAGTTTGGACACTTTCTCATTCATTGGTTTTTCTGTATTTTGATCATTTTCTACATTGCATAACAATACTGAAGATAATAAAACTATGAAATAATATATGAACCATACATGGAATTATGTGGTAAACAAAAAAAGTGTTTAATATATTTCAGGTTCTAGAGTCTTCAAAGTATCCAGCGTTTATGTTGATGACACTTTTTGCAAACTACTGGCATTATCTTAACCAGCTTCATGAGGTAGTCACCTGGAATGCTTTTCAATTAATAGGTGTCTCTCGTCAGCTTCATGAGGTAGTCACCTGGAATGCTTTTCAATTAATAGGTGTCTCTCGTCAGAAGTTAATTAGTTGACTAGTTTCTTGCCTTCTTAAGGTGTTTGAGGCCATCAAACAATAAAGAGTAAATAATAATTTAAAAAAAATCAGTAAATAGCCCTATTCCACAACTGTAGTATTCTATATGATGTCAAGAAGCACTCAACTAAGTAAAGAGAAACTACATCCATCATTACTTTAAGGCATGAAGCAACTTTTAATTAAAATGAATAAAGAAAAATCACTGAATTAGAAGGTGTGTCCAAACTTTTGACTGGCACTGGACATACATACATACAGTCTCGATTCCAAAAGAGTTGGGACGCTGTGTAAAATGTAAATAAAAACAATGCAACGATTTGCAAATCATCAAAACTCTCACAGAGATTGCAAGAACGTGTGAAAATCTGCAAAGACAGTAACCTGAGCTCAAAATCGAACCATGGACCCTTTGGTGACAATGCTACCAGCTGCACCACTATGCCCGTTATATGATAACCTTTCAAAATTAAATATAGAAATGAGCACTAGAGTACAAAATCCATATTATTCAGATTTGACACACACTATTTTATGGACTAAGTCCACAAGGAACTGTGTAACCTTGTCGAGGTGTGGCAGCTTGTGGCCTGGTGTCTGCCCGGGTCTGGTGTATAGTTAACCTTCGGGGGGCTTATGACACGAGAAAGGTACTAATTCGCAGTTCTGACACTTTTGGCCATGAACCATATACATCATATGCAACATGCCGGTCCCCAAGCCCGGATAAACAAAGAGGGTTGCCATGATAGGCCCTGCAAGCCGGTGACGTAAAAAGCTTGCTGCACACACAATGCACGATCAGCCTCTAAACTTGGACGGACCAGGTCACCAGACACGGAACGGAAATGGACATAGAAGAAAGTGGTGGAGGAGGAGGAACTGTTCCTTGACCGGCAGAAATGGAAATGCTTGAGTTAAAGGCCGATCAACTGATAAGCACTTAAGTGCTTACCTTGCACAAGGTGAGAAAGGAATCATTTTCAACCAGTTAATGATATTTTTTGTTCGTTTTCCCCCAATTTTACATTTATGGAATCAGACATCTTGTCACACAACCCTAATTCCAAAAATTAAAATAAAAAAAAAATGGGAAGCTGTGTAAAATGTAAATAAAAACGGAATGCATTTTTTTTTTTTTTGCAAATCATGGAAACCCTATATTTAATTGAAAATAGTAGAACGACAACATATCAAATGTTGAAACTGTGAAATATTATTGCTTTTGGAAAAATATATGTTCATATTTGTTGCGTTTGCTCTTGACACGCCTATTACCAGGGCCGGCTCTAGGTCTTTGGCTGCCCTAGGCAAGATTGAGTTTTGCCCCCCCCCCCCAAGAAAAAAAAAACCCTCTAATAACATCTAAATAACACTTTAATCTAATCACTCTATTCTATTACTATTAAACAATGTACGGTGCATGGACAATAAACAAGAAGTAATTTTTATCTTTTTCATTATTGTTATTATTGTTATCATTATTCACATAAAGTGTCACAAAGTAAAATGACCACACAAATTCAATACATATCTCCATATAATGGGCAAAAACTCTTCCGCACCCTGTTCAAAGAGTAGTGCATGGACAATAAACAAGAAATTATTTTTAGTTTCTTTTTTGCTATTAAAAGTTAAGTCATCTCTGAAGAATTAACAAATTAAAATTAAATAAATAAAAAATTCTACAATTCTAAATTGTGCAAACTTAAGCACCCTGTTAGGACATCAATGGGCTGTATTTTCAAACAAAAGTGCTATTATGGGTACTTTGCTATTGAAGTAACATTACAATGGGACTCGTCTGGTCTTCCTAATGGCAAATTCCTTGATAATATCATCAAATGATATTTCTCTTGAGATCTCTTGGTTGATGCTCATCAGAGCAAGCCCATTCAGACATTCTTGACTCATTGTTGACCTTAAGTATGTCTTCAGCAGTTTTAATTTTGAAAAGCTTCTTTCAGCAGAAGCTACTGTCACAGTGTAACAGCAGAGGTAAGGAGCGCGTATTTCTACATCCCCAGCCGCATCAGAGGTGTTGTAAAAAAGGTTTTCAACCTTTCATGAGCCAGGGCGCACTTTTTTCAATGAGAAAATCTCAAGGCACATCACCAGTAAACAATGTTGACTGAAACTCAAACGCTGTTGCCAATATTTACAATATACAGTCATTCTATAATTTTCCACGGTACACTTGGTGATCTCTCACGGCACACTAGTGTTCCGCGGTACTAGAGTTCGGCAGCACAGTGATTGAAAACACTGTACACCACTGATGCACTTGGTAACATCTCCATTCAATAACTCCATCCCTCCTTTTTGGTGGGGTTTTGGTCGCCCTTGGCGCCCCTGCACTGAAAAAAATGGGGAGTGGAGTTTACTTAAAAAAACTTAGTACACGTTTTACACTCAGAAATACTAAGTAAATTTCAAAGGCATATTTTAAAGTAAAATTTACTTGCAAATCCTTATAGATTTTATTAGCAACACCAAAGTATTATTAAACTCTGGAAGCAAGTATTTTTTACTTAGTTATATTTAAATTTAGAATTACTGGTAAAAACCTAGTACACGTTTTTCACATAAAAACTCCAAGTAAATTGTAATAGGCACAGCTTCATAAATCTCTCCAAAAAGGGAAGAAACACAATGTCAAGATATGTTTTTTATTTTTCCACAACATAAAACAAAGGGCATTTTGTACATTACAATATAAAAAAATATATATAAAAATCAAGAATATACATAAATATTCTTGGGCCAACATATGCAAAACAAACTGTGTGTGTGTGTTAAGCAGAGAGAGACGAGTTAGCCTTGGGTACTCCACACATGACCCACTTAATTGCCCTATACTATAGTAAAATATTCTAAATCTTCCAAGAAAGAACAGCGATCTTCAAAAAGAAAAAGGCAAAAAGCTGTACGTGCCCATCTATACATTATTCAAGTCTGAACAAATCTAGCAAGACGTATAACTCTCAAAGACTTCAGTTGACAACTCAAAGATGAACAGACACCAAAGCGAAGTCATTCGCATCTGCAACATACAATGGCATATTCCCCTTTAACATTAACAGTTTGTTTTCCCACAAAGAAACCCACTTTTGGGGATAATTTTCAAATAAGTCACCTAAATGTCAAAAGGAACTTTTGAAAACACGTTAAATCTGTTATGCTCCCGATTGAGATTTAGTCAGTAGACAAAGCCCATGAGAAGAATGCAAGCTTTGGTGAGTGTTCTGGGTCCTATAAATGATGTGAAGGCTGAGAGGGAACTTACCAAGTGGACCAATAGTACACTGCAATAAAATTCAAAAATTAAGAAAGATTGCAAATTCTTAAAAAAAAAAATCTGTACAGGCCCATTTGTACATTATTGACGTCATTACAAAAACACTCAAGCGAACAAGAAGCATCACTCAAAGCCTTTTATGAACAGTTATGAAAAACTTCACAGTAAAGTCAATTGCACCTTCTGCTTGAGCTCTAGTCACATTTCCCTTTTAATGTAGCAGTTTCCTCCTCAGAGAATCCACTTTAGGGGAGACCTTCAAATCATCTAACTCCAAAAGCAACTTTTGAAACACTTCAAATGTGTATTTCAATTTTGGAGGATAACTGAGATTCAGTGAGTACACAAAGCCCATGAGCAGCATGCAAGCGTTGGCAAGTGTTTTACAACCACCTAATACCTCTGTACCATCAATCACAATGATGACATCAGTTGGGGGGGCACCCTCTGCAGCACTGCCCAGCACAAGGATCTTGATCACATTGTCTTTGAGGTCTTGTTCGATGACGTCCTTGGACACATCCTGCTAAACACAAGAAAAAGAAGAACCATAGTGGTCAAAAACTGCACAACTCCCACATCCCAAAACTTTAACTGCAATCTTAAAACGGGTAAAAAAAAAACAAAAAAAAAAAAAAAAAAACTGTAAAACGGGTGGGACACGCATGCACACGCACAGACACATACCTGGTAGTCTTTAATGAGTTCCTCTGTCGATTCTCCCAGGAAAGGGATCAGACAACGGATGACCGCATCATGGCTATCAATCTGCTTCTGTATAAAAATAAGCATGAATAACTAAACTAAGAAAATTAAAAAACACCACAATTACAGTCAAGCCAATTATACTGTGAAATCAGCCTGTCCAATTGGAAAGCAACACTGATGGTGTATCAATTTCACCTACTGTTGGGCAAATTGAAAAGTAAAACAGGCGGAAAAGACTGTTTTTCTCTTTCCCAAGACACCCCTTAAAAATGAGTAATTCTGTCTGTTGCCTCCACAGACCATTTCTCTATTCTGCTTCTTTCTGGCTGATGTTTTAGTTACATTTGCACTCATTTGCATTTGTCAGCGTCTCATGCCTTGATGAACCATAAAGCGGTGACCATCACTCGCTGGAGATAGTGCCAGTTGTGCAAGATGGAAACTTCAGTGCGAGCTGTGGCAAGAACATTTGCCGTGTCTCTGGACTCTGAAGTGTACAGAACATGGAAGAGACACCAGGAGACAGGCCAGAATGCCTGCTATTAGCATAGCTTAACATAATTATTGGAAGTATATAGACCCATTACAATGGTTCTATTTATTTCCAGTGGTTATGCTAAGCTTTGCTATAAATTTTTAAGCACTGCATCTAAGTACTGAACACACTGAAAAGAAAATATGCACATTCATGTGTAATATTTGGAAATACTTCAAATAAGTGAAAATCGAAAAAAGGGTGGACTGTTCCTTTAAGTGCATGTTTCTGCTCAAATGGTCAGGAACGGACTCCATTTGGAATGTATTACGGCCCAACTTCGACACACGTTGCAGCCCAACACATTGGGGTGCAATTCACATATGCCAGAGCTCGAACACTGGATGGAGAAGGTTATGCTACCAGCAAAAGCATCTTAAGAGCACAGGGTGCAAATGGTGATAAGTCAATCTTGGTTTGTATTCTCTGCATCCTTACTGCATTGTGTGCTATTGTATGTCCTTGATTGTAAGTCGCTTTGGGTTTAAAAAGCGTCTGCCAAATGTAATGTAATCTTGATGTTCTCTGACATACACCAATCATGCTCCACAGTGTTTGGCTGCAAGCACATGCAAAAAAAGCAAAAGTGATCAAATCCTCAGCCAGAAAGAACAGATTTAGTCTGCCGTCTTGGGATTTTTCACTTCAGCGTCTGCCCAACAGTAGGGGAGACGAGTGTCTCCCCAGTCTTGAGACTTGGATAAGTGAGTGGAAATGTTTTTCAGGTGACCAAGTCATGGTCAGAATCCATCAGCACTGACGGTCAGCGTTTCCCGAACTCAAGTGTGATGCCCCTGCTAGTGCGAGTAACGCCCACTTACACGTCATCGCGACTCGCCAAGTACTGTTCCGAAGTGAAGACTGCTTTCAAGTGCCACGCTCTTGATTTCAAGGGTGAATCGTTGTTAGGGTGCACACGTCCACACACTTGCAGGTTAGTTCCATTGTACAAACGTCTGGCGTGCTAGAGAGTACTTCAGCTACGCCACGCAAGTGCACGACTACCAAGGCTGACACACCTGCAGGCGCGCACACTGCAGTTCGAGAAAGGCCCTGTAGCTTAGTTTCGCATCGTAGCTGCCATCTTGTGTCTCCACCAAAAGATTTTGGCCATAGTGAATAATTTACTCTATTTTGTTTCAAACTTTCCATGTGCAGTACAGTCACACAAAGCTCAAATCAACACAGAGGTCTTGACTTGGGCATTTTGGTTTGTGGACCATTTTCCAGTGCGGAAAAACCCTGAAGCACAGACAGGTTCTGTAGTGTTTGCGCTCCGCAGCGGTGGTCTGTCTGTGCTTCGACCGTTTCCCCTGCAGCAGAAAATAGTCCCCAAACTAAAATGACCAAGTTAAGCCCCAAGTGTTGATTTGCACTGTAATTTGCACTCTGTGAGAATGTACAGGACACTTAAAGTTATTGGACAAATATAAAGGAAATTCACTGACTTTGGGTGAAATCTTTTGATGGCTACTACACCTAACTAAGCTATTGTCAGTGCTGATGGATTCAAACAATGGTTGGGTCACCTGCAAAATGCCTCCACCCACGTTTCAAGTGTTGGGATGGCAGGTAGACAGTCAATTTGACCTGGGGGTGGCATATCCCTTTACATGCTTTCACCAAGATATCAAGAGTTCAGTTGAGATCCATTTAACTAACATATTGCCAGGGCTTCCCTTATGGTAAAACAAAAGGTGCAGCCATGGCCTAATGGTTAGGGAGTTGGTCTTAAGATCAGAGGGCTGCAGGTTTGAATCCCACCCTTTACTCTCCCTACACCTCCATCCATGGATTAAGTACCCTTGAACAAGAGTAGAGTGCAAGAAAACTAGGGTGTACTATGTCGATTACACTCATACCCTACTGGAGTGTGGTTATCTTCAGCCACCAGTCTACATGCACACTGTATGCCATCAATCTGTTTCCTGGTAACTCAGTGTTTTCAGGAACATTGATGATCAAGCTACAAGCACACACATGGCTACTCATTGTTGATTCTCGTAGAGGACATCAAAAGTGTGTATGACAAAAAAAAGAAAAAAAAAAAGAAAACATTCAGTGATGTGAGCAACACATCGGTGTTGGACAACTGCTAGAATTTATATTTTTTGTGAAGCACATAATTCCGTGTTCATACTGTTTTGAGGCCCTCCGCGAAAGTCTACAATGTAAATAGCCATGAAAATAAAGAGAATGCATTGAATGAGAAGGTTTGTCCAAACTTTTGGCCTAGTGTAGATCCTTACAAAATGTTGGAGAAGGCAAGTAGACTCTGTATTAACGAAAAATTAAGTGTTCATTTATGTTTTTACCTGACTGAGAGACTCCAACACGCTTTTTATTTTTGTGCCTGCAGTCCCACCCTTTGTCTTGAAAACGGTCAGGAGTTTTGGAGTGTATAAATCCATCTTCGACAAAAAGGTTCGGTCCAGTTGAATGGTTGTGATCCTCTTGAACTCCTCTTTCACCTACAAACAAATCAAGACATATGCACACAACACCCAGGCACACACATTGAAATGTTTTAGCTTGAATGAAATGTACATATGTAGACATTTTTATAGGCTTTCATATACTTGTGTATACATTTAAAAGCTACATGAATGGATTGAAGACCTTCGAAATGAATTAAGTTATCTAAGTACCTACTCACTGCCAATAAATTGTGGCACAAACATGATTACCTGAGATTGAGAGAAAAGGGCAGGCCATCTCTCCATGACATCTGGGACAGCAGGCATCTGACTGACAACTTCCAGTCGTCGATATGGAAAGGTCTTCTCCATTTTTTCACTGATAATCTTGTCGTTGTTGGTCTTTTTTACTTCTGTAAGTAGATCTACTCTCTCTTCATCCATGGTTTCTTTTGTCTGTCCTAGTGGCAATGGTGGCAAATAATTTACTTCCGCCTTTTTGGGTCTTCTGATTCCTTTGGGACTAGAAGTCGTCTTTTTGTTCACTTCTAACTCTGGACAGGCTATTTTGAGCCCTCTTACTTTTGCCCTGTAATTTCCCATCTTGTACTTTATCCTTTGTTGCCATCCGTACATTCCATTGAACGAGCCTGGCTCTTTGAGGCATGGGTACTTCTCAATTAAGGCCTCGACTACATTCAGAACTTGAATTCCCGTAGGGTATGCTGTGTACTCAAATATTTTTTCAGCCAATTCTTCCAGGACACCGCTTGTCACTTTTGGGTTGTTTAGCAGGGTGCCTTCAGAATGGTAAGCTTGGTTTCCTGCCTCCAGGAGGAGCCGAATCCCAAAGGAGAATAGTGGAATTTCAAACTTTCTTGGCCATGGTTGGGAACGGTGTGATGGACTTTCATCAGATGAGGAAAACAAAACAGTATCCTGAGATGCTAAAGATATGGATGACATGCTGTCTGATTCTGTTACATTATCATCCTTTTCTTCCACTGCACTGAGATCTAAAATGACTGGTTCAACTTGAACAACTTTCAGGGTACCCTTGTCTTGAACATCTTCTATAGAGGTCAATGTGAAGAACTGCCCCCCAAATTCTTCATCTTGATACATTAGAGTAAAGCCATCTGGTGTGCAGAATGTGCTCTGGATGACTAGCTTGAGATCCTGTAGAGTACCGGGGATACCTGATGGAAGAACCAATTTGTGGACTATATGATCATCAAAGATGACCCTTAGCTTTGCAGGGGTGGACATCTGAGCAGGCAGGAAAACACTGCAAAAAAAAAAAAAAAATTTTTTTTTTTTTTAGTTCATTCTGACAAAAACATGTACGTTTTTGATCATCTTCCCTTGCATCTAAAAGGGAATGGTGATGTGGTGTTTTAAAGTAACAACTTGTCGTCCTGCGATTGTGTACATAGCCAGGGGATAGAAATCAAGTAGCTCTTTAGGCTCAATTACTCGAAAGTTACGCGTGTAATCTAGCTCATAGCTCCTGAGGTGCTCATTGTACCATGCATTTAGCAGCTTGACAACAAAGACTATGCTATCCAACACCAGGATGATCTGAGAAACTTCAGCAAAGTCAGGTAAACCTGCAGTTGAACCATGACACAGCAACATTCCTGGTGCATAGCTTGTACCTGAGAAGGTCACCTTGTTTGAGACATGGACCATTGTGACGTTTGGATACTTGCACAGCACCAACTCTTTAATGGCCTCATTTAGTACATCTAATGACACTTGTGATGTTCTGGTAACAGACACAGATTTTTTGAGTACACTGTTCTCATGGAGACACAGTGCAACCATGAGTTGATGTTTTTTGGCAAGGGACAACAGTATGTTCCTGAAACAGCCTGTCTGTCTGACAATTTTTTTGAAGAAGCTGTGCTTCGCCTCGAAGCGCATTGTCCACAGGGCAGACAATGGACCAAATTCCCTTATGAGCTCAGGATAATGCTCAATGAAGTGGTGCTTGGGAAGAAGTTTCTCTTGGGGAAATACATCAAGAAATCTTTGTCGGTGTTCGGAGATCTTACTGTCCAAGTAACAGATGCTTTCCTCTGTATGAACTGGGGACATCACTAACTCCACTATGTCCTTCAAAACCATTAGCACTTGCCATACTGGATCACTCTCAGGTACTCTCAACCCTATCACAAAAGGCAAAAGACGCAGCAGGCACCAATTTTCATGCGCATTCCCTCCAACTGATCTTTTTGCAGCAAAATTAGCCGGGACCAAATGTGGGCGATTTGTTCGGTCAGTCCACTTGTAAGGGAACTGACCAATCAAGTTATTGAGTTCCACCAAAGAGAAATACTTCTTCTTGATGAACACATTCAGTGACAATGACAGCTCTAGGGGAACAACACCCTCAAGAAGGTCATGTAAAACATCAGGAGGGTAACCAGATGTCACATCAAAATAACACAGTTTTTCTGATAGTGCACACTGATTTTTCACCCCATAGCACGGATTGAGAGAAGGACTTGATAAAGCTGTCTGAACATGCATGGTGTGCTGCTCTTGCCTTCTTCGCTGAAAAACTCCTGACCTCACCTCGGTTGTCTGAAACATAGAGCGCTCTCCCAGACAGAATCGACAGACATGTGGTCCTGTGAAACTTTCAACAAATCCTGCCACCATATGAGCACCCAAATTGTCAGCCACTACGCTCACCACAGAGCCTTTGATTACTTTCCCAAAACTCGGAATATAAAGACCATCTTTCTCCAAGCTCTGAAGATCCCGCAATAGTGGCTCTAGCACTGTCTGGAATCCAAACTGTTTGGCGTCACTGGCCTTACAGAGAATGGCTAAGTATATACTCGTCAATGTCGATCTTGCATGTACTGGGATGTTCCCAATCACCCAATACACAGCAGTAACTTTGTGTATCTTGCGGGATGTCCCAAGGGGGTTGCAGATCTCAAAGTCATCAATATACAGGATAAGACTTAATCTATCCTCATCTGCAGAGAAAAACTCACTTTTCTGAAAATGAGACCCATCTTGAAAGGACTGATATTTTGCTGCACAGTCTGAGTTCCTTGAAGCAACTAGGCACTTTTCTTGACAATTTTTAAGTACCTGTGTCAAGGACTGCAGTATAGGAACATACTGGAACGTCTTATTTTCCTTCTTGTTCAGAATGTACTCTTTTGGTTCCACAACTGAAAAGTGTGACTTCATATATTCCCTCCTCCTATATGATGTAGTAAATGGACCATCTTTCCCTAAAGCTGAGCTAATAGGGTGTAACTCACATAGGTTGCTCACCAAATCGCTTAACAGAACTGAATCCAAGTCACATTTGTGTTTCTGGAAGGTGGACTCGACAACATGTCTCAAAACTGGTCCAGATGAGGAGCAGGAAATAAACTGCAACTCATCGACAATTTCATCAATGCACTTGTTTGGCACATTGTAACAACTCTCCATCTTAAGAAAGAGTAGTCCAAGTCTATCCTTGATAATTTCAGACAGATCCTCACATGGCTCTACAAAAACCTCAGTATTCTCTTCAGAAGAAATCACTAGATCATGCTGGACAATAGGACTATCTGAATGAGTCTTCAAGACCTCAGGCTTAAAATCTTCATGCGAGTGCTGACCATGTTTCCTGTGCTTATGAGTACAAAAGGTTGAATAAATGTTTGTACTGAAGCTACAATTTTTAAATACACATTGAACAACTTCAAACCTCTTCAAATGACTGTGTAAATGTTCAAAATACTGTTTCTCTGAAGAGAAGGACGCTAAACTGCAGCGCTGACAACTGAATGAAACGACCACCTTTGGTGCAACTGATTCCACATGATGACGGGAAAGATGGATCTTGAGAGCATTAAAGGTCTTAAATGAGCAAGGGCAATTTGTATATAGGCATGGTATGGATTGAGTATGGCCACTGTGTCCATGTTTGAGTCTGCAGTGCTTGAAAAGATCAACCCTTTTATTTGAGGTAAAGCTACAACTTTTGCACAGCCACCTCATGGTGGGACACCTAGGGCAAAAAACAAAACAAAAGCAATTTATAAAATTATATTTCCGATGCACACGCACACACACACACAATATGCAGTTGTGATTGTGAGCTGAACTTACCTTTAATTGGGTGCCTCATGAAGGTAAAAATGTCAAAATGAAAATGTGTCTTAGATGACAAATACAAAATTAGGCAATATGTAAAGTGTTTCATTTCATGATCATCAAGTCCACTTCATTACAATTTCTTACACAGTTCATTCAACTGACAATTGATCATAAATCACAATCATAAAGTATTACAGTAAAGTTTGTCATATGAAGTATTAATTTATGGATAATTGTGATATTTATTCAACCTTCATATTGCGTGTTTTTAATTCAGTCATCATGTAAAGCATATTAAATGTAAAACTTGGCATGGACTTACTAAATCACTATCTAGGGTGTTTGCAAAGACACATTTGTACATTGTTGGCCCTTAAGCCACGATGCCAGAGATTCTCATTTACATTTTTACATTTTAATAACCTTAAGTAATTATCCCGAGCCTATGACGTTCACAACCCAACCACGCGAGCCTAGCGCCATCTTA
The DNA here is from genome assembly GCF_027579695.1 of Neoarius graeffei. Classification (NCBI taxonomy): domain Eukaryota; kingdom Metazoa; phylum Chordata; class Actinopteri; order Siluriformes; family Ariidae; genus Neoarius; species Neoarius graeffei. The sequence goes on from NC_083570.1 coordinate 89,322,313, forward strand.
TTTTGATCATAATTGTTTAACAATTCAAAAACCGGTTTGTAAAGCACCGTGTTAAGGGCACAAATAATTCTACATCTCCTTCTACCCTTACTACATATCAACTCATCGACCAGCATCTGCCATTGATACAAAACTAATTAATAGGTTTAATCATAGTCATCAAAAACAGATCTGTGCTCTGTCGCTTCAGCGTAGTTGACATGGAGTAGATATTGTAGCTAGACTAGTCCACTTGAACAAGTTGCATCATGCTAACATGATTAAGCTGACTTCTTGGTGCAAGAAATATACTTTCCCGTAAACCTCGGACTTAAATAAATTAACAGTGCATGTTTTGAGTTGATTTACAGTTGAAATGACTTCGACCACCAAATGTAAGCCTTGCGATATGGTTGCCATTTCAGAAAAGGCTATGTTAGTCCTCTAAAGCTAGCACCACGTGGATTGCTAGCAACTCCGCCACTAGCAGTAACAAACTGTGCTTCCGTTAATATTAAAATGACTTCAGTCACAAGCATGTCGTAATTAGTAATACTGCCCTACTTTCAATGCAACACGATAGCACGAAAAAACATACCATCATATCCAACATGCTGCGATATTTCAATAGCCCAAAACGTGTTCAATGACGCTGGTTTAGATAAAGTTGCAAAGATAACTGAATTCGTTTTTACATTCTTACCTTAACCGTGGTGAATGTCCACACTAGGGTTAGCGTCTCAGGAAGGGAAGGGACCGATGACCATCAACGTACGGGATAGTAGGATATGTAGCCTACGAGGAGTTTCGTCTCCGACCACCACCTCATCTCAAGTTCACCTGGCTGCCAGCCAGACATCCTGTTGAGGAATGTCCAAACTCTGACGTCACACCACGACGTTCTACAGGCAACATTTTACTTGAATTTAGTAAGTAGTAGCTGTAGTAGCTTAATTGTCATGATTGTCAAGTATTTTTTACTAGAGTTATTACAGTTACATTTACACATGAATATGAGGACACACAATTACACTGAAACTCCAAGCACTACGCTGAATTATACATGACATGTTTAAGTAACTCTCAGAATTGATATATTTCTGTTAAAATTACTTTAATTGTCCTAATTGTATTTACAAGGTCAAAAAATCATTTTTTTCAGTGTGGGCACACTAGGTCGCCTATAGCAATCGCCGGCGCTGGTAAAGAGAACACATCTGAGTGCTTGTTTCGTTTCCCTGCAGTCTTGACGCACTGAGATTGATTCTTGTTTTCAACGCGTTTATTATATTTTCCTCCAGGAAGCTCTTCGCAACATGGTTGCTTGAATGAGCTGCTAGACTGTCATTTTAATGAGAACACAGATAAACAAAACAACTTTGTTTTATTTAAAAAAAAAACGCGCCAGGCACCATTGGAATATCTCGCTGCGAAACGTGTTCGGTGCATAAAAGACCTTTACTTCAGCCCAGACTGCTCAACGACACCGACAGACTGCTCCAAGTGCAGCCATATTCAAAACAAGCAACAGATCTATGTCAGTTATCTACGTTATGCAAAAACACTCTTTAGCCAACAACACTTAGGCCAAACAACACTTAGGCCAACAACACATGGCCAAAACAGAGAATAGCCGCAGATGCTCACTTGCGCGCCCGAAGACACACTATAGACAGTCACAGGGCGAACCACTGTTGAGCGCTTATTGTTTCATGATTAACAACCACCACCCCACCCAGCTTTTTTTGACAAATCGTACATGCTTTGCTGTACAATTAAATTAGGCTAAGACATAATGCTGACTCGTTTTCAGAATAGTGGAAGTCATAATTCCCCCCCCCGTTTCTGCACCCCTGGATGGACGCAGCGCCCTTAGCATTTGCCTATATTGCCGATGCCACGGGCCGGCTCTGCCTATTACTCTCGTCCACGCGCATTTGTGCGCTGCGCGCCGCAAGGACTAACTACCGACATCTGCGCCTGATCAGAGCGCAGTCACGGCGCGCATACAGGGACTCCGGAAACTCTAAGACTTGGCAAAGTATACACGTTGTTTCCTGTGGTTCACGGTGCGTAGCCCTGGGCGCAGTCTGGTTTTTGACTTTGTTTTGTTTTATTTGGAGTCTGGCTTTCGCCTTGCCCATGGGCGCCGCCATGGGGGTAAAGGTTAGAACAGTTCTAGGGGCCCAGCACTGCCATGGGGCCCTTTAAGGGGCTGATAATATGCTTTTAATGATTTTAATAAGACTTTTGAAATAACAACAATGCAATATTCCATCTGGTAAAATGAGCTAATTGAACAAGGTTGTCTATTTCTTGAGTTCTTCAACATACTGTCATTTAACCCTCCCCCTTTTGCGAAATGGTACGGTCCAGTTCTGGTAGAAGTGCGATGCGTTAAATCTGTGTGCTGATCAGTGCAACGCTACTTGCTGCTGTGTCGCGGTGCAGCAGCCAGCCAGCCAGCAGTGGAGTGCGTACAGTCTATGATCGCTAAATATGAAGAGTGGCTGTCAAAAACGTAAAGAAAGGCAGCTGAAAGCTGAGAGGGACCGGAGAGGCAGGCAACTGGTCACTCAGTTTTTCCCAAAGAAAGGTAGCTATCGCTCACATGTGTTCAAAATATTAGCCAATGGTAAATGAACAGTATGAACATGGTTGGATTAGCCTATCAAGAGAACACTTTTACAGTTTGTACAGTGACATTTTTTCCATTTTAATAACTAAACTGACTTGTGTGATAAACAAGATGAAATATTACGCTATGCTGGTGCTAATAACTAGTGCTAATAACCAGTTACATAACTAATGGGGTGCCCTAAATATGCACAGATTCAGCCTCAGGGGGACCTCCGCCCTACCAAACCACTGAACCCCCCTTTGGAGAAGGAGGTAAGCAGCAATACAACCCATAAATGCTTTAGGATTGAAGTTTTTAATGAGCAAGTGCCATATACAGTTTGGTAAAACCCGATAAGGTCACTGAGCTCAAAAATTTTATTGAAACCGATTACGTAAAAATTTTTGAGGTAAGTAACTTAAATTTTTTAAGGTAAGCTTTCTTAAAAATTACACTATAGTTACACTTAATTGTAATTTTTAAGAAATCTTACCTTAAAAAATTTAAGTTACTTACCTCAAAAATTTTTACGTAATCGGTTTCAGTAAAATTTTTGAGCTCAGTGACCTTATCAGGTTTTACAGTGATGTGGCAAAATCTTGAATTTTCATTTGTGATTGTAAATGCACCAGAATTAGTCACTGACCAGTTTTCATCTAGTCTCTAGGTTAATACATAAAATGTAATAACAAAGTCACAAACTCAAGGTCCATGGGCTATCAAAAGTCAAATAACGACAATAGTGCAATTGTGACGAGGGTGGGCAAAGTTGGGGGGCCCAAAATTCTAATCTTTCATGGGGCCCAAAATTTCTGGCGGCGCCCCTGGCCTTGCCTCTAATGTTCTGTTTGTGCTTTGTATGGCCTGCCTGTTTATGACTCTGCTGTTTGCTTAACATTTGGATTTCTATGCCTACCTGTGCTGTAAATAAACACCTGCTGCACTTATGGTATATCTGTCTGCAGCCACCTTAACTGACAATACTAAATCCGATACAACACATTTCAAAAAAGTTGGGACAGGGTTGCAAAAAACTGAAAAAAGTCATCATGTTAAAAAAAAGGGGTTAATTGGCAACAGGTCAGTAATATTATTGGGTAAAAAAAAGAGCAAGAGATGCGGAGTCTCTCAGAAGTAAAGATGGAGAAGGATGCGGCGCTCTGTGAAAGACTGTGTGGGCAAGCAGTGCAACAATTTAAGAATAACATTCCTCAATATAAAATTGCAGATAATTTGGGGATCATATCATGTGTGGTAACGTCATTGAAGTATTTAGAAAGACCAGGGAAATCTCTGTACACAAGGAACAAAGCCGAAAACCAACACTATGCATGTGATCTTCTGGCTCTCAGCCGACACAGCATTAAAAACAGACACGGTTCTGTAGTGAAAATCATTGTATGAGCTCAGGAACACTTCAGAAAACCATCGTCTGAAAACAGTTAATCACTGCATCTACAAATGCAAGTTAAAACCAGATATAACCAATATCCAGAAACCCTGCTATCTTGGCCCGAATTCTTTTAGTCTCAGTCTTTTTGGACTGAGGTGAAGTAGAAAACTGTCCTGTGGTTTGACAAATTGAAATGTAAAATTCATCTTGGAAATCATGGAGACCATGTCTTCTGGACTAAGGGGGAGAAGGACCATCTGGCTTGTTATCAGTGCACAGTTCAAAAGTCTGTGATGGTATGAGGGTGCATTGGTGCACATGGCATGGGTAGCTTGCACATGTGGGAAGGCATCATTAATGCTGAATGATATACACAGGTTTTGGAGAAACATGCTGCCATCCAGATGACATCTTTTTCAGGGAAGATCTTGCTTTTCTCAGGAATTCAATGCCAAAACAGATTCTGCATGTATTGCAATTGCATGGCTCCATCCAAAAAAAAAAAAAAAAAGGAGTCCGGGTGTGGGGGGGCACGGTGGTGTAGTGGTTAGCACTGTCGCCTCACAGCAAGAAGGTCCGGGTTCGAGCCCCATGGCCGGCGAGGGCCTTTCTGTGTGGAGTTTGCATGTTCTCCCCTTGTCCGTGTGGGTTTCCTCCGGGTGCTCCGGTTTCCCCCACAGTCCAAAGACATGCAGGTTAGGTTAACTGGTGACTCTAAATTGACTGTAGGTGTGAATGTGAGTGTGAATGGTTGTCTGTGTCTATGTGTCAGCCCTGTGATGACCTGGCGACTTGTCCAGGGTGTACCCCGCCTCTCGCCCGTAGTCAGCTGGGATAGGCTCCAGCTTGCCTGCGACCCTGTAGAACAGGATAAAGCGGCTAGAGATAATGAGATGAGATGAGATGAGATGAGTCCGGGTGCTGAACTGGCCTGCCTTGCATTCCATACTTGTCTCCTATTGAAAACATTTGGCTCATTATCCAGTGCAAAATATGATAAAGGAGACCCTGAACTGCTGAACAACAGAAATTGTATATCAGGCAAGAATGGGACAACATTTCTCTTTCAAAATTACAGCAATTTGACTCCTTAGTTCCCAAACGTTTACAGAGTGTTTTTAAAGGTAGAGGTGATGCAACACAAAGATAAACATGGCCCTGTCGCAACTTTTTTTGAAACGTGCTGCTGGCATCAAATTCAAAATTAGCATATATATATATATATATATATATATATATATATATATATATATATATATATATATATATATATATATATATATATATATATAAGGTTTTAATATGTTGTCTTTGTACTATTTTCAATGAAAATTTACCATGATTTGCAAATCATCACATTTTTTTTTTATTTATGCAAGGAAATAAAAACTTACGTATTTAAAAGTACTTGCGTTTTTATTTAAAAGTAAGCAACTAAGCAAAATTATAGAAACCACTCAACCCAGTATATTCTGTACAAGGTAAGTGGGGTAAATCAGTAACCCATCATTGTCACATGTGAAAAGCTCAGGGAGGATAATCGCATTCTTAGAAAAAGCATATAATTTTGCATTTCAGGAACAAAAGTGCTGTTTGTTTCTTGCATACTATACTGTAAAAAATGTAGCAGTTGTCAAAGCGAGTGCTGCTTACCTCACCAGAAGTTCTCCTCCTGCGATCCTGTACCACTAGAGTATTCGCATTACTGCCCGGAACTATAGTAGAACCGATACTCGTTCTGGGTCCAACTAACATGTAGCGTTTATCTCCGGATCTGTACTGGATGCTGTGACACAGTGTTCCATCGTAATTTGTATCTTGTAAATATTTGGAGGAATAGTCTGCAGATTTGGAGCACTGCATTACAATCAGCACGATGATACTGATGATGAAAAGAAATGAAACTGAACCCAATGTAATGATCAAATAAAACGTAACGTTATTTTCTTCCTCTTCCTTTACAGTGTTTTTAACATCAGAAGCTGCAAAAGCCTCTTTGGGCTCCACAAGTTTAATGATCACAGTCGCTGATGCTGAAAGTGAAACGTTCCCATTGTCTTTGACCAGTATGACCAGTTTATGTTCAGCCTCATCTGTTTCTGTGAATGAGCGAAGGGTCCTTATCTGTCCTGTATAGCGGTCCAAACCAAAGAGACTGTGGTCACTCACTTCCTGCAGTGAAAATAATAACCAGCCATTGTATCCTATATCCGCGTCATAGGCTCTCACTTTAGTCACCAAATGTCCTGCGTTGGCATTGCGGGGAATCTCCTCCACACCTTCAGCAGAACCGTTAGCGCTGACTGGATATAAGATCACTGGAACGTTGTCGTTCTGATCCAGAATGAACACGTTCACTGTGACGTTGCTGCTTAGTGACGGAGTTCCAGAATCTGTAGCGAGCACGTGGAACTGGAACGTCTTTTTGGTTTCGAAGTCAAAGCTCTTTAGTGCGTGTATAGCACCTGTCTCTGCATTAATATTAAAAACTGACCACATGCCATTCGACCTCGCTTCACCTTTCATGATCTGATACGTAATTTCCGCATTTTCGTTCAGGTCTTTGTCAGTTGCGCTCACGGAGAATATTGAAGAGCCTAGAACATTGTTTTCTTTTAAATAAAGCTCAAGTGGATTTTGAAGAAATTGTGGGGGGTTATCATTTATATCTGATATCTGCACACTCAGAGATTTAAAAGAAGACAAAGCCGGTTGGCCCATGTCTTTAGCCGTTAATACAATATCATAGTGAGATATGAGCTCTCTGTCTAAGCGTTTATTTGTAATTAATGAATACACGTTTTCTTCAACAGATGACTTTAGCTCAAATGGCAAACCAACTGAGATGCTACAAAGGACTTTGCCATTAATTTCAGAGTCTTTGTCTGTAACACTAATCAGTGAAATAACAGTTCCTGGTTTTGAGTCCTCTGGAACGGTGTTTAGAATTGAGGTTACTTCTATTTCTGGTTTATTGTCGTTCACGTCTATTATTTTAATAATAACCCTGCAGTCGACAGAGAGCGGAGGCTGTCCTTTATCGGAGGCCTGTATGTTTAATCTATAAGTCTGAATGTCCTCAAAATCGATCTCCTTTTTAACTTGAATTTCTCCAGTAATGCGATCAACCTGAAAAATTTCTGGAATTTTACTTTTAGTATTTGTACCCCATGAATACTCTATTTCTCCATTACTGCTTTCATCTGGGTCAGTAGCATTCACTCTCATCACAATCTTTCCAACAGCAACGTCTTCATGTAAAGATAACGAATACAGCTCTTGGCTGCACAAAGGCTGATTGTCATTTATATCAAGGACAGTTATAGTTATATTAAGATTCCCAGATTTTGGTGGATTTCCACCGTCAATAGCCGTTAAAAGTAATTCATGTTTATGGTTACTTTCCCGATCCAAATATTTTTGCAAAACAAGCGCGGGAATTCTATCCTCATCGCCGTCTTTTATTTCCAAAGTAAAATGTTCATTTTGGCTTAATTTGTAAGTGCGAATAGAATTAGCACCAATATCTGGATCACGGGCTGGTTGCAAATCAAGTCGCGCACCTGGAGCTTTATTTTCTGCTACCTTTAAATGTAAGTGCTTATCTGCAAAACTGGGAGCGTGGTCGTTTATGTCAACTATTTCAATTCCAATATAATGAATTTCAAGAGGATTCTCAACAGCAATTTTTAGGTTGACGAAGCAGACCTCATTACCGTCACATATTTTCTCTCTGTCGATTTTCTTTTGAATGTACAAGATTCCATTGTCCTGGTTTACATTAAAAAGCTCGTCCTTAGATCCAGAAACGATACGCAGTCGTCTGTCCACCAAAGTACCAACATCAAGACCCAAATCTTTAGCAATGTTTCCCACAACTGTTTCTTCTTTCACCTCCTCCGGAACAGAGTACCTTATCTGACCGGAAACCTGCTCCACGAAGTACAATAGCAAAGAGAAACACAGAGCAATCCAGCAATACTCCCATTTTCGCCTTTGTCCGCCGTCGTCCATCGCGGACGGAAATATACAAATTAATCAAGAATACACTGTCGATAATTTTCATGAATCGCGGTCGATTAAACGTTATAATAAATAACACGCAGGAATGTAACAAAAAACAGGATCAAACAACAACCCAATAAAGAAATCGCTCTGCTCCATACACCCGACGCACACACTTCCAGGCCAAGCCTGGAAAACAGGGAGGGGGGAAAAAAAAGAAAAAGGACATAGGGCTTCATATTGTGTTGGTGTAATACTGACGCCATGTGGAGCACAGTCACGTCTGTATTTTTTTTAAATTATTTAATTTAATTGCGCATTGTATGTGGCAGAAAGGAAACGGTTTATGAATAGGTTTATGGGTTTAAAATCTATATAACTATTTCCTTCTTGCAAATTTTTCCATGGAAAATTCAATCCCATTCTCCATATTAAGAACCCAGTAGGAGTTTCTTTCGTAAGCAGATGTCTACCATCCGAATAAAAATTGATTATTAGGAAATGTAAGGAACAACACAAAACTACTATTATAGACCACTAAGAACACATTTTTTTACACTGTGGATGCAAATCAACTAAATACTGAAGAAATAAAGCATTATATAATTTAATGAAGTTTAAGACGGCGCTTAAAGGCCAACTCATAAGAGCATTATGTAGAGAAACAACAACAACAACAACAACAACAACAACAACAACAACAACAACAAACAGTAAAATAAATCCCAGTTGAAATTAATTAATGAAGCAACGATGAGTGTATCAAGTGACATGTTTGCCAGGAACATTCCGAAATAAATTCAGCACTATGGACAGCACCACAGTCATCCAAAGCCCGCTTTGTTGAATACGAAAATCTATCTATCTATCTATCTATCTATCTATCTATCTATCTATCTATCTATCTATCTATCTATCTATCTATATTTTAATTAAATTTGTTTTAAAAAGCCAAAATATAATGTCAGAAATTGTAAAACAACAAAAAAAGGAAACCTCCTTAACCTTAGAAGTTTAGAAGAAATAGGCAAAGTGAACAAGTATGAAACAGTTCATGTAATTCCTTCAGCTCTTACCTCGCCGGAAGTTCTGCTCCTCCGATCCTGTACCAGGAGAGTGTTTCCGTTACTGCCTGGAACTATAGTAGAACCGATACTCGTTCTGGGTCCAACTAACATGTAGCGTTTATCTCCGGATCTGTACTGGATGCTGTGACACAGTGTGCCGTCGTAATTTGTATCTTGTAAATATTTGGAGGAATAGTCTGTAGATTTGGAGCACTGCATTACAATCAGCACGATGATACTGACAATAAAAAGAAATGAAACCGAACCCAATATAATAATCAAATAAAATGTAACGTTAGTTTCTTCCTCTTCTTTTACTGCCTTTTTATCGTCAGTCGCAGAAAAAGGTTCTTTGGGCTCCACAAATTTAATGATCACAGTCGCTGATGCTGAAAGTGAAACGTTCCCATTGTCTTTGATCAGTATGACCAGTTTATGTTCAGCCTCATCTGTTTCTGTGAATGAGCGAAGGGTCCTTATCTGTCCTGTATAGCGGTCCAAACCAAAGAGACTGTAGTCACTCACTTCCTGCAGTGAAAATAATAACCAGCCGTTGTATCCTATATCCGCGTCATAGGCTCTCACTTTAGTCACCAAATGTCCTGCGTTGGCATTGCGGGGAATCTCCTCCACACCTTCAGCAGAACCGTTAGCGCTGACTGGATGTAAGATCACTGGAACATTATCGTTCTGATCCAGAATAAACACGTTCACTGTGACGTTGCTGCTTAGAGACGGAGTTCCCGAATCTGTAGCGAGCACGTGGAACTGGAACGTTTTCTGTGCCTCAAAGTCAAAACTTTTGAGCGCAAAAACTGCACCACTCTCCTCATTAATATTCATGAATGATGTCACACTTTGATCTGAGTTCACACGATCTATTGAGTATAAGACTCTTGCGTTTTCACCCTCATCGACATCAGTAGCGCTCACCGAGAATACAGGCATGCCCAGTTTATTGTTTTCAGCTATATAGAAGGCGTACGGGCTTTGGGTGAACGCAGGGCTGTTGTCATTAACATCCATCACTTGCACATGAATTATCTTTGTTGATGATTGAGGAGGAGTTCCCAAATCCTTAGCTGTTATAGCAATATCATAAAACGAATTTGACTCTTTATCTAAGTTCCCTTTAGTAACCAAGGAGTAAAAATTTAAATCTGATGACTGCTTCAGTTCAAATGGTATGTTCGCTGGTAAAGAGCACACGACCTGTCCATTAATACCTGAATCCAAATCTGTCACTCCCATCAAAGCAACTACGGTACCGGGACGCGCATCTTCGGAAATTTGGTCTGATAAGGAGGTTAAGTCTATTTCTGGTTGGTTATCATTCACATCCTCCACTTTCACAAGCACGTTGCATTGCGTAGACAGCGACACCGCGCCTTTATCGGCGGCCAGAATTTTTAGCTCGTAGACTTGTTTGTCTTCAAAATTAAGTCCACCTTTAATCCGTAATTCTCCTGTTTTGCTGTGTACATCAAAGAGGTCAGATGCGCCATTTCTAAACTTACTTCGTAATGAGTATTCAATTTCTCCATTTTGTCCTTCATCCAAATCAGTCGCATTAATCCGTAGCAAAAATGTACCGTCAGGAGCGTCTTCTTTCACTGTTACCGTATATTTTTGTTTACCACAATTAGGTGCGTTATCATTGACGTCTGACACAACAATATTAATAGTCAGAGTGCCTGTTTTGTGTGGCTTTCCCCCATCTACAGCGGTTAATATTAAAGTATGCCTCGCGCGATTTTCCCGGTCCAGGAGTTTTTGTAGAACAAGGACAGGGATTTTTCCTCCATCTCCAAAATCGTCAGTTTCTAAACGGTAAAACTGGTTCTGCGTTAGTTTATAAGATTGTAAGCTATTGGAGCCGATATCTGGGTCGTGCGCACCTTCCAGCTGATACCGTGTTCCAGTGACTGCACTTTCAAGTGTTTCCAAAGTGTAAACAGTATCTGTAAATGTAGGTGCATTATCATTCATATCTAAGATTTCAATTGCTATTTGATGCATTTCGAGAGGATTCTCGATCACCGCTTTAATATTGATGAGACACGGGTTACTCGTAGGGCACAGCTCCTCTCTGTCGATTCTCCGATTAACAAACAATGAGCCTTCTTTTTTGTTTACCTGAAAAAGCTCCTGCTTGGACCCAGTCACAATTCGCAGATTCCTCTCTGTCGGCGCTGACGAGTCCATGCCCAAATCTTTGGCTATGTTTCCTAAAATGGTCCCGATCTTTGATTCCTCTTGGAGAGAATAACGGATGTGGGTTGAGACGACGTTGAAAAGAAACAGCAGAGACACATAATGAAGAACAAAATGTCTGTATATCCAACTTGCCCTTAAATATTCGTTCCCCATATTGTGAAATATGTTGCTGAGCTGCTAAGGAAAAAAATGGCTTCCTAAATTACTACAAGTATTGGTGAAGTGGACGTCCGGCTTGGACGTTTTCCTCGCTTTGTTGTCTCCTCTCATTGTGGTGATATGGTGGCTTGAATGTCCAATATGAATAATGTATCTTTTTACAGCGCCACAATGCGTCTTAGTGTATAACTACAGTCTCGTTGAAGTCAAATTAAAATCGTGTAATTTAGTGTAAAACATTTGTTAGCAATTTGTACAAATTATTATTATTATTATTATTATTATTATTATTATTATTGTTGTTGTTGTTGTTGTTGTTGTTACTCAAACCCAAACAGCAGCAGCAGCAGCAACAACAACAACAACAACAACAACAATAATAATAATAATAATAATAATAATAATAATAATAATAATAAAGTTTTATGTTTTTGATGTTATTTTTATTTGTTCGTTTTTTGTTTGCATTTTAAGTTTGTTATAAGCTTTTCGAGATAAATGCAACCAATTAAAATATTAATAAAATAACTTAAGCTTTAAAATGTTCAGATTACCTATTTAAATATATTTATACAACATAAGCCTGTTTATTTACTTATTTATTGTTCGATGGAGTTTTTTTGCTGCACTTTATCTCACGTCATCCACCACGTGACAGGCAATTCAGTCCCTTAAAGCGTGTTTTTGTCTTGTGCACAGTGACACCTGGCGGTAGATTTTCTCAACCCACGTGACAACACGCATTACGTCATGTTGTTTCTACTTGGCAAAATGGCGGTGCTGTGAAACCATGCAGACAGCAACAGCGTACCAACACAAGGGGGCATCTCGACCAGTTCTCCTTCACGTGACGTACGACGCACCCACAACCGGGGCAACACACACACACACACACACAGTCACAAACCATTTTAATTTCGGAATTCAGTTCTCACTTTTGTCATTTGATATATAGTGCATATTATAATTAATCTCATGTAATGATACCATTTTCATAATTATGCCATTTGGTAAACCGCTAGGCATAAGGGTGTGTAATTTTGACTATGGTATTATTTTAAGTTAAAACTGAAGGATTTACATTTTGAACTGTAAGATTTGTGCATGGAATGTTGAAGAGCAATTTAAGAGGAATTTTTTTCCCGCATCAAATTGCAGACTGTTTCAACACACACACACACACACACACACACACACACACACACACACACACACACACACACACACACACAATCCTCCACCCCTCTCCCAGCCAGCAGCCTGTCCTGCTGTTACCATGGCAACGGCTCTTCTGCAAGCAAGGTCGTTGTCTGTAGTGCTGAACATGAACACGGGGGAGAGAGGAGAGGAAGAAAGGCTACAACCCCCTTTACTTTCTAGCTGCAATAACAAGAAAAATATATCTTAAAATAATCCGAGGAACATGAACATGGATTCAATTAGTTGATTTCATTAACATTTTTTCCTTTCCTTGGCCATATTTTCATTTATCTGATCACTAAGTGGTGATTTTGTTGCCTAGAATTTAGGCTGTCACTGCTGCATGCGAGGAGAATTGGGGGATGGGGTTCTTAATGGCATTAGGAAAACTGAAAACATCATGCCGTGCTTATTTGAGGAGAGAGGGATGGATGTAGAGATGAGAGGGAGAGAATAGAAAGGGTGTTGGCCGTGTGTGTGCTTTCTCCTGCAGCCCATGGCATTACTGCAGTCTCTCTCTCTCTCTCTCTCTCTCTCTCTCTGATAGGAGGATAGAATCAGGCCAAGATAAGAGAAAGCGAGGAAGAGCTGCTGGTATTTCTCCTCCTTATTTCATCCTTACAGACAGACTACAACATCCTTTTAAGAATTTTATTTGCACTTTTGCAATCACGGGTAATACAGTTTGTAGCACAGCTCTAAATGTTCATAAAATATGCCTACAAGTTAAATGTACAATTACGAATGTGCATAATAAAAATACAAATAATCAAAACAAACATTGGTGATTTCACTCACTTCAGTTTTTAGAGATTAGTCATTTTATTCACCCACCCAGCATATACACATACAAACACACAGCATTGTATCATGCAGGAGAAAGATGGTTGTCTTTTTATGTTGCCATATGTACTGATGTATCACTATCATTACTTTCAGTTACTTACTTTATTGAACACAATACTATGGAAATCCAGGCAGTCAAAATTAAATGTACTTGTTCTGATTTAAACTACATATGGGTTATACGGGCTTTTCTTTTATACCTGCACTGCTTGCAGTGTATTAGTGGTAATTATAAAAAAATAAAATAAAATAATAATAATAATAATAATAATAATAATAATAATAATAATAATAATACATCCATAATACAGCGTGTCATCACAGACCAAAGGTGCCTTCTGTGTTTATTATGATGGACATGCAGTCATAAAACTGAAGACAAAGTTTAGAAGGCTAGATAGAATCTGATGAAATTCCTCCAAGGCAGAACATGCTGGGGTTGAAATGAAGCAGTATGAATCTCTCTCTCTCTCTCTCTTTATATTTATATTTATATACACACACACACACACGTGTGTGTGTCTATGAGTGACATCTTATGCAAAGCACTGAAATGAGAGTTGCAAGAAAAGCAGATATTATCTCTCTCTTCCAGCATATATTAACATGCAGTACATAAATTGTTCTTAGATCATACTGAAACCTTCTCATGTCTTTCTGTCTTTAAATACACACATTTGTTAGTGTGTCTTTTAACAAACTGCCTTTATAACCCCTTGGTGCATCTGTCCTGTCTGGGTAACTCGTCAGAACCATGTTTTATATATATATATATATATATATATATATATATATATATATATATATATATATATGATCTCTAGCCACTTTATCCTGTTCTACAGGGCCACAGGCAAGCTGGAGCCTATCCCAGCTGACTACGAGCAAAAGGCGGGGTACACCCTGGACAAGTCGCCAGGTCATCACAGGGAGATATATATATATATATATATATATATATATATATATATATATATATATATATATATATATATATATATATAATTGCTATTCACAAGCAATTAGCCATTTCTGAGCATTTAGAACAACTGCACTGCCTGAAAATGATGCAGTGCATATTACAGGTTAACACACATCCATCTAAATAAAGCACCACGAGTGTAACACTTTACAAAAAAATTGACTTTAACTTCATAAATCTCAAAATAATGCTGAATCAGTTTCCAACAACTAAAACAGTTCAATACCATAAGAGAGCTGTACATTTTGAGTAAAATCATAAAACAAAAACATCAAAACCTTGCTGTAGTTGTTTGCTTTTTTTAGTACTATAATAGTGCAGTAAAGTCTATAGAATAGTATGAAGATATTTTCAACAATCATATTCAAAATGGTTCCAAGATTGAAAGTTGTATGTCTTTCTACTATATTATGTCTAAGATGTGCTTATTTACAGGAAACTTATTCTAAATTTATATGACTGAAATGAATGTAATACAAAATTGATATAATTTTATGTGTATATTGTAAGCCCACTTGAGCTGGGATACTTTATAAGGAAATGGCAAAAAAGCTAATACATGGATTATAATTCAATTGGAAATAAACTCACTAATAACACATTTCTGATGAATAGATTTTTTTTGTGATGCAATACAAATTATATAAATGGAACATTTGCGATAATATGTTCGTCACACTTGTCTCTTTAGCTCTTTTGCATTTTACATTGGTAAAAATCAGCAAAACCAACAATACAATTATTTTATAACACACAGAATAAACAGCACCAAGGGTTAATTTCCCATGTATACTGTGATGGTTTTAATTGACAATTGTGTTGTTGTTGTTTCTCAATTTTTTTTGTTCATATGCCCTTGCTACACTCAAAAAAATAACTTGCAAATAACTTGCTCAGTGAACATAATAAAATTATGGAAAGTATTTCCACCCAAGTAAAATGCGTTAACTTAGCCAGAAACAATTTTGTTGAGTGATCTAAATGTCAATCGTGACATGTTAGACTTAGGTTCATGTAACAAACACCCATGTTGGTTTTTTTGAGTGTAGATATGGAGCCATTGACCACAAAATAGTAAAGATTGGACATCCATTAGAGAAAATGTGAACAAGTCCAGTTAAAGGACATCACCACATGCACCATTTCAGTATGCTATCCCTTTATACACATTTATTTGTGCTTCTTTGTGTTATTCTTAATGTATGTGCATTTTAGGCTTCCCCCAAGCCCACTTGAAAGTTTTGATGTGTCAAACATTGAAAAGTCCAAAAATATTTTATTAAGTGAACAAACATCCATAGATATAGCCATGTCGATCCATGCATGTAGGTCAATGCAATAAACACACTGACTCTTCTGAAAAGGGTGGAAGTGGGAGTAGAAATATTCTCACCTTGGTAAGCACATCCATCAGTCATAACCAAATTTCAAGTCATTCACATTCAGGTGTGTTAGATTTCAAGAATTAATGTGGACAAAAAGCAAAGGGGAGGTACATCTGGTGCAATCATAAAGAATCCAATTAGAAACATGTTCTAAATCAGAAGACAGGTGGGCAGGAATTAGATGCTCCATTTTTGTAGATCAGGTTCTTTTCAGCATCACTTGAGCAACAGGAGGTGGAATGAAGCCTCACGAGGAACTGCTACTGGTGGTGGTGGAGGCCTATCAATGAGAAAATATTAAGACAGTCAGGGGCAGGTTTTATACTAGCAACAAACCTTTAATAGGTCAAAATCTGAACACAGCTCATGCAGCCAAGGCCTGTCAATCAAACAAAAGGCAAAGCAACTTAGTGAGAGCTTTTTTTCTTCAGGGTGATGAGTATCTATCTGAAAATACCATGCTTAGAGACTAAATGTGGTTGTGAAGATGATTACAACATAAGACTAAAAGGTGGGTGATTATTGTAGGTAATTTTCTATCATTCAGAAGTTTTACCACATCTGAAATGATATCACAGTATTTAAAATGAATGTGTGGCACCCATTGAACAGAAAATATAACAAACAAACCCATAAAACAAAAAAGTGTTTTTGTTTTTTAAAACATTAATGGTGTTTAGCATATTATAAATGCATATTGTTCACATCACAATCATATCATGCATAAGACCATGTGAACAGTGTGTCTAGAGAGCTGTCTCTTCTCTTTCATTGGCTCTGTATATAACAGAAGGTGAAGGTTTGCATGAGTAAAAGCAATTATTGGCATCAAGAAGTTAAGTATCTTCTTTCATTTTCAGGTTCTCTGTTGGTTAGTTGAGATGCATGTCAGTCTGGAGGTTCTACAACACGTATGTGTAGGTTGGTAATCAAAAAGAATGGTGAGGAGAAAGGCATACCTTCATCTCCACTTTAATCTGGAATACAATTTGAGTGTGAGTTGCTGCCAAACCACAAATCCAATGATCATTATCATTACTATTACTTTCATGTCAGGTTAGGAATGTCAAAATGGTTAAACTATGAATTCACCATGAGCACATTCTTTCTGTAGCACTGTCAATATCAAACTCTGAAGCAGCAGATGTAACTGGATTTAACCAAAACATGTTTTGTTTGAAAAGTTTGGCTTGGCCAATCTTGCATCCAATGAAGGAAACGTAAATAAAACAAAATTAAATTCTGTTGATTTAATCACTTTCACAACTCTTCCTATAAAAAGACAGTTAAAACATCACAAAAACACAAAAATAAAACAAACAGGTGTACTCATTTCAGAAAAGGTAAAAAGTCAAAGGGCGCATGGTTGAGGCGCTTCAGAAAGAAGATGGCAGGACTGCATACCTCCAGCATGAGAAGGGACATCTCTCATTTTGAGTACTTTAGAATAGAAACAAAAACAAGAGACAATTTTAATCAATGTGTTAAGGTATGACAAAAAGACAAGGCAAAATCTTGCAGAGATTAGAAATGGCCTTTTGATTAAAGGCTGTTATAATAAATAATACACTAATGGGTTCATTAGATTGAAACATTGTAAAATACTGTCAAATTGGCCAAAAGCAGATCCAATTGTTTGGAACAATCTAGAAATATTGAAAGTATTCTAGAAAACATTTCAGTGTTCAGATAATAAAATGTCAACATATGGGTTTAATTAAACACCAACAGGTGTTAGATTAACAATGGCAAGGCAAACATCCAAATCCAAATGAGGGAACATAGTAGCAATACTCCTTTTCTCCACTCTCCCTCTGTGTGTGTGTGTGTGTGTGTGTGTGTGTGTGTGTGTGTGTGTGTGTGTGTGTGTGTGTGTGTGTGAGAGAGAGCGAGAGAGAGAGAGAGAGAGAGAGAGAGAGAGAGATCCCATTCTGTGTACTTACTTTTCTGTCTGTAGAAAATACTTTCAAAGAACTGTTAACCATAACTCATCCAAGCAGAACCCTGTACTAAACATATTTGTATAGTCATAAGAAATAGGCCCAAATACAAAATGTGTAACATGCCCATTAGATTAGACCACAAAGGAAGTTCAAAGACTGACTAAAGAGTAAACTGGACCAGAACCAGACAAAGTGGTTAAGTTTCTGTTTTTTCCATGCTAACATGGTCAGTGTGACAAATGACATTTACAAACCATCACTGCAAATGTTGATATTCATTTCTTAACTTACCTGAAATGCCACAACAGAGGCCTACATATAGTAGTGAGATTATGGGCAAGCTAGATTAAAAGTGTTTTGTGTCTTTGAAAATACAACAGTAGAAGAGACAGGTGGACCACACATCTCAGATAAATGCATTATATTCATATATCTAACATCAGATCAATATAGACACTAGCTCTATGTAAACCAGCAGTCACAGATGTGTGACAATGTGACATACAAAATACTGACCATATGACATATCAGAATAACAGTGCTTCTTAATATCAAATATTTGCATCTTTGTCTCATCTCATCTCATTATCTCTAGCCGCTTTATCCTTCTACAGGGTCGCAGGCAAGCTGGAGCCTATCCCAGCTGACTACGGGCGAAAGGCGGGGTACACCCTGGACAAGTCGCCAGGTCATCACAGGGCTGACACATTAGACACAGACAACCATTCACACTCACACCTACGGTCAATTTAGAGTCACCAGTTAACCTAACCTGCATGTCTTTGGACTGTGGGGGAAACCGGAGCACCCAGAGGAAACCCACGCGGACAACATGCAAACTCCACACAGAAAGGCCCTCGCCGGCCCCGGGGCTCGAACCCAGGACCTTCTTGCTGTGAGGCGACAGCGCTAACCACTACACCACCGTGCCACCCTGCATCTTTGTCACCTTTCATTTTGCATTTTGTCTATACCTGAAATTGGAATTGCTCACCCATGTAATGAATGGGAGCTCTGAGACTCAGAAAACCAAAATATTAACAGGTAAGATTTTTAAAAAAAAATGACCCAGGCACACTTGGCATAACAATATTACATTCAGTCTTTTTTTGGAAAGTGAGCTTTACTCTGGAACACCCCCCCCCAAAAAAAAGTATTTCTTTGTAGATTGCAAAACTCTTGGCAATGACCAGCCATCTCTCTGTTTAGACAAGCGCACAAGTTTTGTAAACACAGGAGGTTTAAAATGTCTGGAAAGTTGACTGAACTGAAATAACCTCTAAGATTCATTTGCACTGATACAGGCTTAAGTCACATAAGGCACAAAATATGCAGTATGTTTATCACATAAATGCACAGTACACATGAAACAGGAACATTTGGAAAATATTCTAAAAATAGATAATATCTCGAAATATCTCATCTCATTATCTCTAGCCGCTTTATCCTTCTACAGGGTTGCAGGCAAGCTGGAGCCTATCCCAGCTGACTACGGGCGAAAGGCGGGGTACACCCTGGACAAGTCACCAGGTCATCACAGGGCTGACACATAGACACAGACAACCATTCACACTCACATTCACACCTACGGTCAATTTAGAGTCACCAGTTAACCTAACCTGCATGTCTTTGGACTGTGGGGGAAACCGGAGCACCCGGAGGAAACCCACGCGGACACGGGGAGAACATGCAAACTCCACACAGAAAGGCCCTCGCCGGCCCCGAACCCAGGACCTTCTTGCTGTGAGGCGACAGCGCTAACCACTACACCACCGTGCCGCCCTGCATCTTTGTCACCTTTCATTTTGCATTTTGTCTATACCTGAAATTGGAATTGCTCACCCATGTAATGAATGGGAGCTCTGAGACTCAGAAAACCAAAATATTAACAGGTAAGATTTTAAAAAAAATGACCCAGGCACACTTGGCATAACAATATTACATTCAGTGTTTTTTTGGAAAGTGAGCTTTACTCTGGAACACCCCCCCCCCCCCCCCCCCAAAAAAAAAAAGTATTTCTTTGTAGATTGCAAAACTCTTGGCAATGACCAGCCATCTCTCTGTTTAGACAAGCGCACAAGTTTTGTAAACACAGGAGGTTTAAAATTTCTGGAAAGTTGACTGAACTGAAATAACCTCTAAGATTCATTTGCACTGATACAGGCTTAAGTCACATAAGGCACAAAATATGCAGTATGTTTATCACATAAATGCACAGTACACATGAAACAGGAACATTTGGAAAATATTCTAAAAATAGATAATATCTCGAAATATATGGTAGAAAACAAGTAATATATTGCAAGTGATTAAATTTGCCACTGTAGGTGGCACAGTGGTGTAGTGGTTAGCACTGTCGCCTCCCAGCAAGAGGGTTCTGGGTTCGAGCCCAGTGGCCGGCGTGGGCCTTTCTGTGTGGAGTTTGCATGTTCTCCCTGTGTCTGCATGGGTTTCCTCCAGGTGTGCCGGTTTCCCCCGAAGACATACAGTCATGTTAATGTGGGGTGGCCTTGAGCTGAAGTGCCCTTGAGCAAGGTACCTAACCCCTGACTGCTCCCTGAGCACTGTAGTGTGGCTGCCCACTGCTCTGGGTGTGCGTGTGTTCACTGCTTCAGATGGGTTAAATGCAGAGGTTGAATTTCACTGTGCTTGAAGTGTGCATGTGACAAATAAAGGTTTCTTCTTCTCTTCTTCTTGAATTTAAAAAGAAACAAGCAATGTATTTTTGAGGTGTGAGACTGAAGAGCTTACAGCTGAAGAGTTCAAAGCAAGAAGATGCCAAAATAAGGCCTTATATTAAGTGTGCTAGCTGTACCACAGAATAAACAAATGAGAACTGAATAGCCAACCTGGTAGATCATTGTTAGTTGTAAGACTTCTGATTAAGAACAGGGAAAATGTTTGAATGTTGAGAAGATTTTGAAACAATATTAAAGAACCTGTGTCTCCTACATCTAAAGTGGATGCAGTTAAATCACTCATCTCAATCAGTCCTGTGCTCCTTGGTATGCTGGACACAATGTATCTCATCCCCTTTGGCACAGGTTGTCTAACCACCAGCTTTCCTTTCTTGGTCTCAGCTAGACATAAACTGTACCAATAGGCATCATTGGAGACCAGAGTGGAATCTGCGATTGTCGAGTTCCTCTCACTGATCACACTGTTCCTACAGGGAGGAGCAGCTTTACTGGGCTTTGGTTTCTGACATTTCAACATGATGGTCACCAATATGGTGATCAGTAACAGGAATGACACTGAGCCCAGTCCGATTACCGGTTTAAATCAGAAAAGATGTCATATCCTAAAGGCACCTCAGTCATGTCAGCATAGCTTTTAGGTGCAGTCTCCATCATGGACAGTTTGATGGAGACTAGAGCAGAGAGAGAGAGAGGGATCTCCATTATCCTTAGCGATCACCACCAGCTGCTGCTCAAATCCCAATCTCTGTAATAACATTCTCTTGGTCCAGATCTCTCCATTGCACTGGTCAGACTGAATAATGTAGCATCAGTGTTTTGGAGAAAATGATACATAATCCTGGAGTTGTGCATAGAGTCTGCCAGTATTTTCTCTTCCACAACTGAGCCATGCATACACCATGGAGGCATTATAACCAGTGTGTTGTCATTCTGATCCGCAATAATAGTGTGAACAGTCACTTTACTGCTGAGTGGAGAACAGCTTAGATATGGAGGTATTTCCTTTTCTATTGTCCTCCTCCTCCTCCTCCTAAACTTCATGCCACCATGGCACTGAGCCCACCAGTGCGACCGAACTCCACCATTTCTCATGGTCTTGGCTGAGTCCTGGGACATACTCCAGTCTCAAATTAATCTGCTGGAGGTCTTGATGAATGACATCATTCCAACAGGTGCATGGTTGGCTGTGAGGGGATCTCCCTCCCACCACTGGCAGATCAAACTCATAAATGACTCTTGTAGGATGGCCATCTGTGCAGCACAGGACGTGTCTGAGCCACTGAACATGATGCTGTGCAATGGTGCAGAGGATATTTGGTTGGCTAGTCCTCTGGGGGAGCTCTTCATTGGTGACACAATTGTACCAATACACCCCCTCAATGGTCCTGAGGGCATGGGTCTCAAAGCCAAGAATATGGGTGGCCAAGGTCTTGCTGAGAGGCCAGTTCTCAGTGGCACAGACAAAACCACAGTGTTATAGGCCCATGGCTTGGTGCATTGGGAGATGTCCGGTCATCTCCAGAGTGGTCTCCAAAGGCTTCTCATGATGCCTGCCACCAGTTCACATTGCTTAATGATCTCAGTAAGGAGGTTGCCACTGTTGGTGACTTTGGATCCCAGGTAAACAAATGACATCATGAACTCTATGTGATTGGTGCCAATGACGATGGGTGGTGGGTCAGGACTATCACCTATATGCATCAGCTTGGTCTTGGACCAGTTGACATGTAGCCTAAGCCTGGATGCCTCCTCATAGAAAGCATGAAGTGCTCCCTTCAATTCTGCCAACGAGCAGCAGAACAACATCGTGTCGTCAGCATAATCTAAGTCCATCAGGTGGTAGTCTCCAAACTGGACACCTGGGAAGCAGTCACAGACTGCAGTCATCAGGTGGTCTGTGATGCAGTTGAACAGGTCAGGGTGGCCACACAGCCCTGGCGAACTCTGGCAGCAGTTGGGAACCAGTCGAAATTCTTACTATTGATCCGAACACAGCTCTCAGCACCGTCATAGATCATCATGAAGAGTGTAATTAGCTTTGGTGGGAGGGCTAAGATGTGGAAGATATTACACATGGTAGGTCAGTTGATGGTGTCAGAGGCGGCCTTGAGCTCAATAAAGGTGATAAAAGGATGGCGATCCTTGCATAGCTCATGTAACTTCTCAATGAGGAGCCATAAAGCAGAGATGTGGTCAGTAGTTGATCAGCTGGGCATGAATCCCACCTGTTGAGGTCAGTGTCTGGATCTGATGGCAGGGAGGGCATGGTCAAGGAGGATTCAGGTGAAGAGTTTGGTCAGTATGGAAAGTAAAGTGATTCCTTGGTGCTCATTGTATACAAGATGATCGCCTTTCCTCTTCCAAAATGGGAGGATAACACCACGCCACCAGTCATCTGGCAGCTCCTCCATCATCCACATATCTTGTCTATTGTGAAATAAACTAAATGCTGATTTTCATGTATATATGCTTCAGTAGCAGTTAAAGAACTCAACAAAGCATGTGGTGGATTATTTTCCATAATATTTATGGTATAAAATCATTGTGATGATCTTGGTAACATCCAACAGCTCTAGAATTACAGTTTCATTATCAGACACTGGAGGCTTTCCTCTGTCAGTAATGGTGAACATGATGTCATATTCTGCAATGTTTTTACAATCCAATAATTACAACAGGAAAAGTTCAAATAGGTTAGCAGATGCCTCTTTATGTAAGAAATGGTAGTTTAACAGAAATATGAATATCTGTCGGTCCATTTTCTCCCAAATCTTTATCATTTAAACTAACCACTGCTACCTCTGCATGCTCTTTTAATAGGACCTGTAGTCAGGTGGTACTCACAATGCTATGAAATGGTTTGTTATTATATCAGTTTTCTTTGTTCATTATTATACTCATTTTCATTTGCACTGCATACATTTTGGCTCTGGCGACTCTTGTTTTAAAGGGGAACTGAAAGCAATTTTTTTTATTATCAAAATTCTATTTATCTCATTTTAATAAATATAGGAATGCATTTTTAATAGCTATTTTGCCACTGCTATAGCAAATTATGAGTGTTTGAAATATGCTATGTAATATATCAGTCCATATGTCAAAGCAATGGCTGTAAACGAGATTCGTTGAGACCTGTGCGAAACATCGTAGGACGGAAGTAAAATGTACAGCAGAAATCAAAGTGACCAACATCTGCCAACGTTCCCTGTGTCCGAAATCTCTCACTCATTCACTACTCCCTACTCCCTATATAAGGAATTACTATATAGAGAACTATATAGTGAACTCATTGGTAAAATGAAAAAAAACTCTTTTGGACACTAGTCCATCGCACTGGTATTTACGTCATTACTGTTGCACAATTAAAACATGCCAGATCAGTCGGCTGGTGGGTTTTCAAAATAATAAATACAGGCATGTGTTTTTGTGATAAATCCATATTATACTGAGCATATTTCCCACATTAATAAATACAAAGTACCTGCATCTTTCAGGTTTTTTTTTAATCAAGGCTGAATACTTTCTTCTTTGCCCTCGCGTCCTCTTTTGAATGCTGATATAATCAAGCCGGAAGCTTTGTTGGTTTTGATAGCAATCAAGAAAGTTTGAAAAAAGTAGGCAGTAATCATCATTTAAACTTGCTTTTGTGTAATATTTCATTTGGAAAACAGTTTTCAAAATGGCGGTACTGACACCTGGCTGACACTTCATGTTTTGAAGTCTCGTACAAGTCTCATGAAGATCGTGCGGATAAGTGACGCCTGCCGTGGACCAAACAAACTACATTCAACATGGCTAAAAACCGAATAGGCTGATAAGTATAATATCCATCCATCCATTATCTGTAGCTGCTTTTCCTGTACAGGATCATGGGAGAGCTGAAGCTTATCCCAGCTGACTATGGGCGAGAGGCGGGGTACACCCTGGACGAGTTGCCAGGTCATCGCAGGGCTAACACATAGAGACAAACAACCATTCACACTCACAGTCAATTTAGAGCCACCAATTTGCCTAACCTGCATGTCTTTAGACTGTAGGGGAAACCGGAGCACCCGGAGGAAACCCACACAGACACAGGGAAAACATGCAAACTCCACACAGAGAGACCCTGGTCGATCGCTGGGCTTGAACCCAGGACCTTCTTGCTGTGAGGCGACAGTGCTAACCACTACACCACCGTGCTACCCAATAAGTATAATGTTTAATTGCAATTCGTTGCCAATATGGAGTCACAATATAAGGTTACTAAAACCAAAAACACAATTGAATAAGACATTACCGTAATTAAGAAATAAAGCAAGTTTAAAAATGACTTCAGTTCCCCTTTAAAAAGAGATATGATGTCACTGAATATCAGGAAGAGGGGTGTGTGAGTGGAAAAAATTTAAGACTGTAGTGAGGCTTATGCACAGTAATCTGCACAAAATGATTGTTATAAGTCCAGAAAAACAATTTGAAGTACTCCTTAATAGTGAAAATGCCTTGCCTATCTCCAAAAGTCTCTGTAGAAATGTCTAAATCATTGAGACTAAACAGTGAAATGGCACCACCTGTGATTTTTTTAGACCATTCCTTGAATAATCTCAATTTATTCCCATAGAGGAATCAAGAAGACATATCCCTAGAATTATGAATGGTAGCTATGATGTTACTGGGGAGTCCAGCAGTGATCAGCCAACTCACAGTCGAAGCTCAGAGTGCCAGACATTACAGATTGGGGTGAGAAATTTCCCAGTGCCCTTGAGACATGAAGCCTCTACATAGTGGGAGGAGCCAAGGCTGCCTGCACAATGGTCAGATTATCTCTGCAAGGCAATGCTTCTCCAGCCAATTTGAGGCTATCAGGATGAGTGATAAGGAGAGATAATGAGTGAGTGAGATTCGGGCCAGAAGTGGGAATGTGTACAGGTGAACCCATGTCCAAAAGTGAACTAGTGCATCCACGCCACTGGTGCCTGACTGAGCTGGGAATATTACAGAGAGCCCTAAGCATTTTTCCTCATGGTTAAAAGGTCTATAGCCACTTTCCCAAAGTGCATCCACATCTAATCCACCACTTGCCTGTACAGTTTCCATACCCCATAATGAGGGCAACCCTTGACAATAGATTTGTGCCTCAATTTAAAATCACAGGCATGTGAATTGCCTTTAGGGACAAAAAGTGCACTCCACACAACACCACACTGTCAGGTTTGTGCCACTATGTGCAAATGATGGAACCGCATTCCTTCTTGGTGGTTGATATGTGGTGTTATTCTTCCAGTCAAGAATCTGATGCCCTCTCAAGAAGGGTAGAAAATGTTTTATGGTTAGGAGAACCATTAGGGGTTCCAAATACTTTATGTGATATTTTTATTCTGGCCTGCAGGTGTGAATCCCACGCCCTGTTCGCTGTCCTGCCTTTGTGATAGGCTTCCCAGCCACAGATAGATGCATCTGATGTGATCACTTTCATGGACAGTACGATGACCATAAGAACTCCTTGTGTAAGGAAGGCTGGTTGTTTCCATGGATACAGAACCCACACACAACTTGCTGTGAACAACATGTAACATTGGCTGTGGCATGTGTGGTCTAATCTGAGGGAGGTCACCTATCACTGGAACACTCATGTACAGGTGGGCAAACTAAGTTGCCACAAGAGCCGATGCCATTAAGCCCAGTAGCCTAAGGCACATTTTAAATGTGACATATTGCCCTATTCAGAAAATGGGATATGAAAATATACTCATAGATCAACAAGGTAAACCAGCTGACTTTTTGTACTAAGTGTAAGAGGTTGCATGCATCAGCATTCTGAACTTGTATTTTCTGCAGTGTTCAGAGCATGCAGGTCTAGAATCAGCCTGTGTCAACGGGAGCATGATCAATCATTAGCTGTGGGTGGCAAGGAGTCAACTAGAACTGACACATTACAAGTGATGAATTTCACCTGTGTTTGATTACTGGCAATTCACGTATGTCTGTCTTTTTTGTTCTCTCAGAGGAAGCCATACCAGAGAGAGATAGAGAGTGAGAACCAAGCAAGCCAGCACCATGTGTATGTCTGTGCATGTGTGCATGTGCCCAGTTTAAGTCACTGAAAAAGGGAAAGTAAGCAGTAAATAAATGCACCTTGTGTTGTGGCATGCCTCTTTCCCAGTCCTTCATTTCCCACAAGTCTCAGATGTGTTACACAGCTATAAACCCCCCTCCCTTTTTTTGGGACTAGAAAATATCTCAAGTACAAACAGGATAGGCTCTCTTCTGGAGGTACTATTCAAGAGCCTTTCCTCTCAAAGGACCTGAGTCATTCACCCTGAGCCTGAATTGGGGTGGAGTGACTTGGAGGCTGTATCCCATGTCTATCATTGTCAATACTTAATTTGATGTTGCACACAGTCTTAGGCTGTGTTGGGATCCCACTTGTGTTGTAGGACATTTCAGGATCCTAAAGACTGAGGGTTGACTGCCACCTGTGCAATGCTGTTGCATGGAGGCTACACCCAACTGTTGGACTTTCTTCTTGTGAAGGGCTAGAGAGGTTTAGCCTCCATGCCAATATGATGCCCAAGGCCCTTTCAGATACCTTGACAGTGGAACAGTGCAGGTGTAGGGACAAGTAATTTATGAAACAGGTCATGTCCTCCTCTAGTTCAGCCTGGTATACCATAAGCATGGAGGAGACATTGAGAGCTTTTGCTGCTATGATGAATGACTGTTAACATTTCTCTTTCATGTAAGACTAAAAGATACATGCTTTGGAGGGAATGGAGGGGCCACCTGCTGTTATCAACTTCAGGCCTGGGTGGAGATGAAATGCCACTACCAGTAAGTTTGGAGGCAGGCAAGAAAGTCTATTTTCCACCATGTCCACACAATCCAGTATAGAACCCCTCTGGATTGAGTTTCTGGGAGAAAAAGATTTGCACCTTTTTGCTCTCTGGGAAGATTGGCAGAAGTGACCTTGCTGCACATTTGGCTTCCCTTCATAGCAAGAACTGGTGGTCTCTGAAAGTGCACTAGGCCAGAGAATGCCCACCTTTGCACGCTGTCTGCAGATCCCTGCTAAGAGGCATGGTGACATTTTTATCACAGGTGATGGTCTCTGAAATACTTGGCAGGTAGCCTGAGTAGATGGGATGAAGGTGGACTCCTCAAGGTCTTCTTCATCTGAAAATAAGCCCTATGATTCACAGAGAGAGTCAGCCATGAGTCAATCATGGAGCATCTACACAAGTAGGTCAGCTTTGTCAATTTGATTTCCCCAGCTTCTGCTAGTTGTAGCTTTACATTCATCTTACACAACTCTGAAAAACCTAGTGTGACTCCCAGAATTTTTTTTTTGGCCAACACGCTAGTTTGGCATGGCAGTCTATGTTGTAGGCTCCTCAAGGAGATGGGTGCACAGTGTTTGCAAAAGTTTTTTGAGGCTAATCCATCCTGGGCATGTTGCAGCCTGAGACATGAAGTACATTTGGTGTGTCTATGCCTGAAATATTGTTGCTACATGGATGCCCTCAAAGGGGAGGCATTTCTGTTTCCCTACTGTGGGATGGATCTGTTGAGAATTTATTTTGAGAAACATATTATTTGTAAGAGTTAATTTAAGTTAATATTCATAAAGCCAGTTAATGTGGGGCGGCACGGTGGCGTAGAGGTTAGTGCTGTTGCCTCACAGCAAGAATGTCCGGGTTCGAGCCCCAGGGCTGGCGAGGGCCTTTCTGTGGGGAGTTTGCATGTTCTCCCTGTGTCTGCATGGGTTTCCTCCGGGTGCTCCGGTTTCCCCCACAGTCCAAAGACATGCAGGTTAGGTTAACTGGTGACTCTAAATTGACCATAGGTGTGAATGGTTGTCTGTGTCTATGTGTCAGCCCTGTGATGACCTGGTGACTTGTCCAGGGTGTACCCCGCCTTTCGCCCGTAGTCAGCTGGGATAGGCTCCAGCTTGTCTTCAACCCTGTAGAACAGGATAAAATGGCTAGAGATGATGAGATGACAGTTAATGTGTTAAATACTTCATTAAAAAGAGGACTGCATTTCATTTGAGTGTTTGATTTGGAATTGTATTTAGATGTCTGATTTTAAGTCCAGAGTCTCGTTTCGTCAATTTTGAAGTTGTAAGAGGAAACTGCAACTTTTTTTTTGGTGCCGAAACACGGGACTGCAGGAGATAATGGCTGACGAAGATAGAGACACGGAAGAGCGACTGGACGGTGGGGAACAACGTACTGAAAATTTGAAAAGAAAGCATCGAACAATACGGAGTTCCACCATGAGACTGCTAAATCAGATTGATGTTGAATTATTGAAGGAAGACCCAGACATTGGCTGTGTGCGAGAGATGCTGGCTGTGTTGTCAGCAAAGGAGGACAGCTTGTACGAGCTTGACCGTGTAGTGGAGGAACACACTTTGCTGGAAGACATAGAGGCGGAGATTAAACTCGCAGAGGAATACAGAGACCGCATCATCAGTATGAAGACGCGAGCTCACCGAGTGCTCAGAGTGCATGAGACTGTGAGTAATGACAATCCCTGGCCTGCTTGGCTAAGTGATGTTAGTGCAAACTCTGCCAGCTCTCAGCACAGTAACCCAACAGTGAGACTGCCAAAGCTGATGATCAAGAAATTCAATGGAGATGTAAGTTTATGGCAGGAATTTTGGAGCCAGTATGAGACTGCTATTCATAGCAATGATGCCCTTTGCAAAAGAGAAAAGTTTACCTACCTGAAAATTTACCTCACAGGAACAACTGCAAAGGCAGTATCAGGACTCACACTGACAGACAGTAACTATGATGCTGCAGTTGATATACTCCAAAACAGATTTGGAAGAAAAGATCTCATTTTAAATGCCCACATGTCAAAGCTGCTGAATCTCACTCCTGTGAAGAAATCATCTGATGTCAGGGCACTGAGGCAGTTATATGATGAATGTGAAGTTCAAATCAGAAGCCTAGAGTCACTGGGAGTGGTATCAGACACCTACAGAGGCATGTTATGCCCAGTACTACTCCAGATGATGCCAGAGGACATAAGTCTTGAGTAGAGCCATCAGAGGGGAGATGAGGATGAGTGGAGGGTGCCTCATGTGCTCAACTTCCTGCAGAAAGAGGTTCAGAGCCAAGAGAGAGCTTTGCAAATGATGAGATCATATAACCAGAGAGAGAGCCAGTCTGCTCACAAAACATGCAGCAAATCATATTCAGCCAGTGACATGAAACTAAAGAAACCAAGCACAACATCAGCAGCTGCACTACACACTGCAAACCAGAAGACACCAAACTGCCTGTTCTGTGATAGTGCTGAACACAAATCTGAAAACTGTCCAGACCACCAGGTGGCAGCAAGTAAATAAAAGCTGAAGAAGCTTGGCAGGTGCTGTGTGTGTTTGGGACCCAAACACATTGCAAGGTTCTGCAGGTCAAAGGGCATGTCATGTCCTACATGTGGAGGCAGGCATCATACAGCCATTTGTGAGAAAAATGAGGCACCCCACCTGCTGTCTCTGCAAACATGGACACTGTCATTTCCTCAGTAATTCCCCATGCAGAAACAAGCAAGCCCGACAATAAGAACACTGTGCTGCTACAAACTGTCAAGGCATGGGTTGTAGGGTCCACAAGCAGGAAGATAGTCCGCTGCTTGTTAAATGGAGGCAGCCAAGGGTGTTTTGTGCATGAGAATGTGGTGAGGGCGCTGCAGCTACCTGTAACTAGACAAGGGACACTTACCCTCCACACATTTGGCTCCTCTGCTCCGACAACAGTGAAGCGCAACATAGTGAAACACAGCTTGGAGAATGTCTGGGATAAACGGCAGAGCACTGAAATAGAGACAGTTGTGACCCCTAAAGTGTGTACAGCAGTGATGAAGGTCCCTGGTGAACATACTGTATACAGAAAGAGATGAAAAAGAGAGGTCTCCAACTCACAGGCTTCCATGGAGCTGATAAACCTGAACTTTCTGTGCTAATTGGCTCAGATTACTACTGGCAGATAGTATCAGGCCGAGTAGAGAGACTGACAGAGAGCTTGGTGGTGCTAGAGAGCATCTTCAGATGGGCAGTGCAGGGCTCAGTAGCAGTGTCTAGAATGACAGAGACAACATGTATGCACATTCAGCTCAGTGAGGATGCACAGATTGACAAACATCTGCATGCATTTTGGGAGCTTGAGTCACTGGGCAACACAAGTGAGAAGCCCGAGAGCCCAGAGGATGTGGAAGCATTGCAGTGGTCCGAGGAAACCACAGTCTTCAAGGATGGGCATTACCAAGTGGAGTTGCCATGGCAGCAAAACTATCCTCCACTCCAGGACAATTACCGCATCACAAAAAAGAGGCTGGAGAGTTTGAAAAGGAAACTAAGAAAGGATGTCACACTCTACAGCAGATACAATGATATAGTGAAGGACTATTTAAAACAAGGAATGGCTGAGGATGTGCCAAGGGAGCATACATCACCACCAAGCAGTGAGACATATTACTTACCTCATCATGCTGTATTGAGGGATGATAAGGTGACAAAAAACTGCGGGTCATGTTTGATGCTTCATCCCATGAAGAAGGAAGTTCCTCACTAAATAACTGTCTTTTAACAGGACCCAGTCTGAACCCAGATATGATGAGTGTTTTGATCAAATTCAGACTGCAAGAAATTGCATACATGGCAGACATCAGGAAAGCGTTTCTGCAGATAATCACTGTCAGAAAGAGATCAGAATGCTGTAAGACTTCTGTGATTCACAGGCCCACCAACAGAGGGGAAGGATGAGAAACTGTGAGTGCTGAGAATGACAAGAGTGGTGTTTGGAGCTGCGTCAAGCCCATTCTTATTCGCAGCCACCATAAGGAAGCATTTGAAACAATGAGTCAGAACACCCAGAAGTGGTAGAAACCATCAGCTCCTTGCTTTATGTGGATTATTTTATTTCAAGTGCAAGTGAGGTGACAGAGGCTCATGCAGTGACAATAAAAGCCAAGAACATTATGTCTGCTGCAGGCATGGAGCTATGTAAATGGATGACAAACTCTCTTGAGCTCAAAGAAAAATGGCAGGAGAGCTTGATGGATGACAGTGTACAGCTAGAAATACACGGGTCAGTGCTAAAGGTTCTGAGCTTTGTGTGGAGACCAGCAACCAATGATTTTGTGTTTGACCTCAGAGGGCTGCTTGATAATCTGAAGGAAAGAGAGAACACAAAATGAAGTGTTCTGCAGTCTTCTGCTTGCATCTTTGGCCCTCTAGGATTCTTGACCCCCTTCACCATCAGGATAGAGTACCTGTTCCAAGAAATGTGGGAGAGAGGGCTGAGATGGGACGAGGAATTGCCATCTGATTTGACAAAAAAATGGTAGCAGTGGTGTTCAGAGCTCCCTCAACTGCACCAGCTGTCAATCCCACGGTGGTACAAAACACACATGCAGCAGCAGAATGATCATGATTTAAAATTACATGTATTCTGTGATTCCAGTGAAAGGGCTTACAGTGCAGTTGCTTATCTGCGGGGAGAAACAGAGGATGAACAAATGACCATAAGCCTGGTTGCATCCAAGTCCAGAGTGGCCCCACTCAAAAGGATGACACTGCCATGCCTGGAGCTGATGGAAGCTGTAATAGCAGCCAGGCTGGGGACTACCCTCGTGAAAGCGCTGCAACTAGACAGGACACAACTCAGACTATGGACAGACTCAATGATAGTGTTACACTGGATCCACAGTTCTGCTCACAGGTGGGATCAGTTTGTATCAAACAGTGACAGAAATCCAATCTTTAACCAACCCACAGTCATGGTCTCACTGCCAAGGGAAGATGAACCCAGCTGACTTTCCCACCAGAGGTCTAAGTGTGCAGGATCTGAAGCAGAGCATATTGTGGTGGAGTGGACCTTGTGTTCTGATATCACCCGATCAGTCAGAGAGCACTCAGGAGGATGTTCCGGAAGATGAGGTGAACTCTGAACTCAGATCCAAATACCAGGTTGCTGTACAGTTTGTGAATCAAGGCACAGAGTTCTTAAAACATGTGTTATGTCTGGAAAGGTACAGTAAACTAAAAACAGTGCTCCGAGTGACAGCCTGGATAAAGAGGTTTATCACCAACACCCACTCAAGCACAAAAATGAGTGATGAACTGACAACAGAAGAGCTGCATGAAGCAGGAAAACATTGGATA
Source organism: Neoarius graeffei (assembly GCF_027579695.1). NCBI lineage: Eukaryota > Metazoa > Chordata > Actinopteri > Siluriformes > Ariidae > Neoarius > Neoarius graeffei. The sequence continues at coordinate 89,354,962 of NC_083570.1, forward strand.
AAAGTAACTCAGATCTAGAGTTTCAGCCCAGAAATTGATCTTCTGGAATCAGGGAAATGCCTCAACACTGACTCCAGAATCCAAGAGCTAAAACCATTTCTGGATGAAGATGAGCTGTTTAGTGTGGGAGGAAAGCTCCAACATTCTGACCTTTCTTACAGAGAAAAGCACCCATGGATTTTGCCCAATGACCACAGATACACAGAAATGTTGGTGCAGTATCAACATGAGAAGATAATGCATGCAGGTGTATGAGACACTTTAGTGCAAACCAGACAGAGATATTGGATTTTGAGGGCATGACAGGCAGTCAAGAAAGTTGTGTTACGATTTGTACTTTGCAAGAAATTCAAAGCAAAGGCTGGACACCAGACGACTGTGCCACTGCCAAAGGACAGAATAAGAGTCACCACCATTCGAGGTCACAGGTGTGGACTTCGCAGGGCTGCTCTATGTGAAGGCACAGAGCTCCATGACAAAATCATACATAGCACTGTTCACTTGTGCTGTAACCAGAGCAGTACACTTAGAGCTGGTCTCGGATCTGTCCACTGAGAACTTTCTGCTAGCCCTGAAAAGATTAATCTCAAGAAGAGGGTTATGCAAGGTGATCTTGTCAGATAATGCCAGGACATTTGAGAGAATGGATCAGGATTTGAAGGAGCTCTGGAAAAGCATCAAAGATCCACAGCTACAAGAGTTCTTCTTAGAGAAGGGCATCACCTGGCGGTTCATCGCTGAAAGAGCAGCCTGGTGGGGTGGATTCTGGGAGAGGCTTGTAAGGTCAGTCAAAATCTTTCTCAGGAAAGTGCTTGGCAGAGCTAAACTCAAGTTTGAGGAAATGCGCACCATTCTGACTGAAGCTGAGGCCATAATAAACTTGAGGCTGCTCACCTATGTGCACATTGATGTGGATGAGCCACAGCCACTGACACCTGCTCACTTCTTGACACTAACCATCCAACAGCGAACAAGGAGGAGATGACATGGAGATGGCGATACAGATAAAGACTTATGACCAACTTCTGGAACAGATGGCGGAGAGAATATTTGCTGGGTTCGAAGTCAGCACATCACTGTGACACCCCACAGCCTTCTCTGCTGAAGGTGGGGGATGTTGCACTCATTGGAGAGGATAACACACCAAGGCAGAGCTGGAAGCTGGGGAAAATTGAGGAACTGTTTCCAGGCCGTGATGGCCTTGTGAGGTCATGTGCAGTTCGCACTACTTCAGGGACTGTTCTGCGGAGACCGATCCAGCTGTTGTATCCTTTGGAAATTTAGATAAACTGTAGTTTATCAGGGGGCGAGGTGGCCAAGTGGTTAGAGCGCTTGACTGCCAAGCAAACGGTCCCCGGTTCGAGCCTCGCCTTGGATGGTGATCTGGGGCTTGCCTCCTGTCCACCCAGCAGTGAATGGGGACCTGGTGGAAACACTGGGGAAGTTAAAGGCGACGAGGAAAGGAACTGGCCACCCTACCTCACCATGCTGACGGCCTAGACAGAGTGTGCTCTCTAACAGGCACTCCCCAACGTATGTACGAAAATGTATATGGGACTCTTTGTAGTTTATCGGGGGGGGAGGATGTTGAGAATTGATTCTGAGGAACATATTATTTATAGGAGTTAATTTAAGTTGATATTCATAAAGACAGTAAATGTGTTAAATACTTAGTTAAAAAGAGGACTGCATTTCATTTGAGTGTTTGATTTGGAGTTGTATTAAAAGGGGACTTCAATACCCATGATGCTCTCGGTGCAAAAGGGTGAACCTGATGTGAAGATGTCAGTCAGTTTGCTGTTATTAGCAGTCATGCTGTGTACTCCTCATTTGAACAAGCTACATGTATGCCTTTCCCTTTTATTTACTCACTAAAGACATCTGATTTTAAGTCCAGAGTCTCGTCTCATCAATTTTGAAGTTGTAAGAGAAAACTACAACAGGATCTGTGTTCACCATTAAAAAAAAGAAGTTTATTTTTTGCAAAACTTTCACTCAGTAGGTACTTGGAGGCTAGCAATGGAGGCCAAGGGCTAGCTGCTGCCAGTTTGTTCTCTAACTCACTTCATTGCTCAGTGACTCTACTGTTTGGAGGCAATGATCCATGTTCTTTCAAAAGAGACTTTTCTATGGTCAAGGAAAAGGTTTGGCACAAGAGCTGTTAACTTGAACTGTGGACTGTTGAGCCAAGTCACCCTGGTAGCCTAATCAAGGTAGAGTGTTCTGTGTATAGCAAAAGAGGTATTTGAATGACCAGGTGATGCAATTAAAGACAAGGTATTTGAATGATGTGCCCTTAAAAACAGGAAAGGAGTGTTTCCTCCTTGGTGCATACATTATTGCTGTCAGCTTAAGAGAGATGATATATTGAAATAAGGGCTTCTGAGGATTATACAGAGAGGCATATCCAATAATGAGATACTGAAATGAATGCTTGAAAGACAACTCCAAGTATCTGATGGATAGGCTGCATTCTTTTTTATGGTGAAGTACGTTTTCTTGGTGAACAGCAACTCTGCACATGAGACCAAGGAGTACATTTCTGTGTGTAAATCATTAGGAATGTGAGAGTATGAAACATCATAAAATGGATCAACATGGCTCTGTATAAAAACTATGCAAAGGAATGTAAGTAATATTTAATTGGTGAAGTAACATACATTAATAGAACTAAAGAAACCATTATGAATGAACAGTTCAAACTGAAAATGCACCAGGCACAGAAATTGTTTTTAATCAAATATAAGCCAAGATGTCAGTCAAGACCATGAGAAAAAAATAAATACTGAATTTCATCATATTTATATGAGCTATGAGTGCTCAACAACTTCCTGGGCCCAGTGCAAAGGCAGACTTGACTTCACATCTCCGAAAAACTGGGATGAAGCTGAAATATTAACCAAAAACAAAGAAGAATTAAATGGTAAAAAAGAGCAATTTTTGCATCCTACCTGCAGAGTTGAGGCAGCTGAGTCACTAGTCTCAGTCAGTCCTGTGCTCCTTGGTATACTAGACACAATGTATCTCGTCCCCTTTGGCACAGGTTGTCTAACTACCAGCTTTCCTTTCCTGGTCTCTGCTAGAAATAAACTGTACCAGTAGGCATCATTGGAGACCAGAGTGGAATCTGCGATGGTCGAGTTCCTCTCACTGATCACACTGTTCCTACAGGGAGGAGCAGCTTTACTGGGCTTCGGTTTCTGACACTTCAGCACAATGGTCACCAGTATGGTGATCAGTAACAGGAATGACACTGAGCCCAGTCCGATTACCAGATACAGGTTTAAATCAGAAAAGATGTCATATTCTAAAGGCACCTCAGTCATGTCAGCATAGCTTTTAAGTGCAGTCTCCACCGTGGACAGTTTGATGGTGACTGTAGCAGAGAGAGAGGGATCTCCGTTATCCTTGGCGATCACCACAAGCCGCTGGTGGCGCGAGTCTCTGTAACTGAACATCCTCATGGTCCGGATTTCTCCATTGTACTGGTCCAGGCTGAATAATGTAGCGTCAGTGTTCTGGAGAAACTGGTACGTAATCCGGGAGTTGTGCACAGAGTCTGTGTCTATAGCAATTACTTTGGCTATCAGAGTTCCTTTATCGGTAGATCTCTGTATTTTTTCCTCCACCACGGTGCCGTGTGCGCGCCATGGAGACACTATAACAGGTGTGTTGTCGTTCTGGTCCATGATAATAATGTGAACAGTCGCATTACTGCTAAGTGGAGGAACACCAGAGTCTCTGGCCTCGATGTGGAAAAGAAATTCCTTCTCTATCTCATAATCAAATGTCTTTAGTGCGTAAAGGTTACCGTTCTCTGGATTAATGGAGAACAGCATGGACATAGAAGTATTCACGATTTCCTTTTCTATTATAAAATAAACGAGATATTGATTTTCATGGAGGTCTGGGTCGTGTGCGGTCAGGGAGCTCAGTAAAGCTCCAGGTGGGTTATTTTCCATCACTTGTATAGTTTTAAATGATTGTGGAAATTTTGGGACATTGTCATTAACGTCCAGCAGTTCTAGAGTTACAGTTTCATTATCAGATAATGGAGGGTTTCCTCTGTCAGTGACGGTAAATGTGATGTCATATTCTGCAACTGTTTCACGGTCCAACGGTTCTGAAACTACGAGCTCGTAATAATTGTCGGATGTCTCTCTCAGTTTAAAAGGTAATTTATCCGAAATATTTATATCAATTTCACCATTTTCTCCTGAATCTTTATCACTCACACTGATCACTCCAACAACTGTATCTACAGCTACATCCTCTTTAATAGGACCTGAAAATGATTTAATAGAAATTTCCGGATGATTGTCATTCATATCATTTATTAGTATTGTTACCTTGCATTGTCCAGATAACGAATTGGCACCTTTGTCTTTAGCTATTATTTCCGCATCATAAATTCTGAAATCCTCATAATTGATCATTTCTTTAACTCTTATTTCACCGTTATTTTGGTTTAATCCAAACGTTGTTTGCGTTTTCTCGGAAGTATAGAGACTAAATGAGTACTCTATATCAGAATTTGTGCCCTCATCCTTATCTGTTGCATTTAATTTGATTACAAGGCTGCCAATGGGAGAGTTTTCCATGAGATTTATAGTATAACTGTCTTTATCAAACTGAGGGGCGTTGTCGTTGGTATCTAGCACACGAACAATAATTTTAGCCGTACCAGAGCGCGCAGGGGCTCCGCCATCGACAGCGGTCAGTATGAGATTATGAATAGCCCGTTCCTCACGGTCCAGAGTTCTTTTTAAAATTAAATCTGTAAATTTCGACCCATCACGCCCAGTTTGTATGTCGATATTAAAGTAGTCACTTTCGCTCAGATAATAGGTTTTAATAGAATTTGAGCCGACATCGGGGTCAACAGCATTTGTGAGAGAAAACTTCTCTCCTATTGGCGTTGATTCGGATATATCCAGATGAATGGTATCTCGACGGAAATGTGGTGAATTATCATTTATGTCCATAATCTCAAGTTCAATATTAAACATTCTTATTGGATTTTCAATTATGACATCCAGTTTTAAAAAGCATGTAGCTGTTTTAACGTTGCACAGTTGCTCCCTGTCCATTTTCTCCACAATGTAAAGCTCCCCCGTCTCTTTGTTAACATCCAAGTATTTTTTGTTGGCTACAGCATCTAGTCGCATCTTTCGTGCACGCAAGGTTTTCACATCAAGTCCTAAATCGGCTGCGAGATTTGAAACAATAGATCCCTCTTTCATTTCTTCTGGTATCGAGTAGTGAGTAACAGCAAACGCGGAGTGTATAACCGCAAAAATGAGAAGGGATGTTGCGACGTACCTCCACAACAGCTGTTTCATGATTCGGCTATCCATTGTATGGATCTGAGACATTCGTCGCCGCAAATGCAGTCAAAACAAGCGATTAGTTAGTGCAAATGAGGGAAATGAAACAGAAAGTAAAGGTATTAAGAGTGTAATTTCCATCAGCTGCATGAAGAATCAATTCTCGTGCGCATTCCACGAGAGCTATGCCGAAACAACATAAGCAACTGCAGACAAAATAATGGCCACACCAGACAAACTAACGGTGCGTTTTGCTGGTGGACAGCGACGCTCAGTGCACATACTTTTTCAATACAGAATCCTTCTCACTTTAACACTCTTCAGAGAATTTTAAAAATTACTCGATGCATGTGCGTTTATATTATAAGTTTTTGGAGGCGCCTTTATCCAGTGCGAAAGAAGTCTTTTTTAGGTGCAGGAAGGCGTCACGTTGAAGTCTTCTAAGTGATTAGGACAATTCACAGATTTTCAGTAATTGTGATTCTAGTTAGTATTGATTGATTGATTGATTGATTGATTGATTGATCATACAAACAAAACACAAAAATAAGGATTTTAGTTTTAGGTGGCATCCTAAAGGTTTGCGTAAGTTGCCACATTAAGTACAGATTTCTTTGTTTGTTTGTTTGTTTGTTTGTTTGACACTTGAGCTCGTGTTATAAATGTTGCCGTTTCCCGGGAATATCACTCGCTGGAGCAGGTGAAGTTATGTCTAAAATACCCTTAGTTGCCAGATTATTAGTCATACCTAACTTGTATCTTCATTTACATGCCATTAAATCAGGTAAACCGAGCATATGCTTGGATGCATTTGGTACGTGTTTACAAACTGTAGCTCTGTTTCGTTGTTGTTGTTTTTGTGTATGTCGTGTATAATGCGTTTCCAAAGAAAAGTAAACATAAGAAAAAAATTATGTAAGTCATCCATCCAGCCACTGGGTACTCTTGGTACCGGTCCCAAACCCTGATAAATTGGAGAGGGTTGCATCAGGAAGGGCATCAGGCGTAAAACCGTGCCAAATCTAACATGTGGATTGAAAAGAGAAATACCATACTGGATCGGTCGGGGCCCGGGTTAACAATGGCCGCCTCCGGTACTGTTGGTCAACAGGGTGCCGGTGGAAAGTATGCTACTGTTGCGCCAAAACAGAGAAGGAGAAAGAGAGGGGAGAGGCATGTTAGGAGAGAGCATAAAAGATGGAAGGGAAGACGCTTAGAATTGAGGGTAGGAACACTGAATGTGGGAACATTGACTGGCAGAGCAAGAGAGTTAGCAGCTATGATGGAAAAAAGGAAGTTGGACATTTTGTGTGTGCAGAAGACAAGGTGGAAGGGAAGCAAGGCCAAGAACATTGGAGGTGGATGCAAGTTGTTTTATTATGGAGTTGATGGAAAGAGAAATGGTGTTGGTATTGTTTTGAGGGGAGAGTTGGTCAATAGTGTGATTGATGTGAAGAGGGTGTCAGATAAAGTGATAGGCATGAAGTTGGAGATTCAAGGAGTGGTATCAATGTTGTGTGTGCGTATGCCCCACAGGTTGGATGTGAGAATGAAGAGAAAGAGTTTTTCTGGGAAAAGATGGATGAAGTGGTAGAAAGTATACTGAGGGAGGAGCATGTGCTGATAGGAGCAGATTTCAATGGACATGTTGGCAAGGGAAACAGAGGAGATGAGGATGTGATGGGCAGATATGGTGTAAGAGAGAGAAATGTGGAAGGGCAAATGGTGGTTGAGTTTTCAAAGAGGATGAATTTGGCAATAGTCAATACATACTTCGAGAAGATAGAGCAGCACATGGTGACATTTAAGAGTGGAGGAAGATCTAAACAGGTGGACTACATACTCTACAGAAGGGATAACCTGAAGGAGATTGGAGACTGTAAAGTGATGGCAGGGGAGAGTGTAGCTAGACAACATCGAGTGGTCATGTGCAGGATGAGCTTGAAAGTGAAAAAGAGGAAACATGAAATAGTGGAGCTGAAGATTAAGTGGTGGAAACTAAAAGAGGTTGAACATCAGAAGGAGTTTAGGGAAGAAATGAGATGAGCATTGAGTGGTAATGGAAGCCTGCCAGAAGATTAGGATACTACTGCTATACTAATAAGAGAGACAGCAAGGAAGGTGCTAGGGTGGTCATCGGGAAGGAGGAAGGAAGACAGGGAGACATGGTGGTGGAATAAAGAAGTGCAGGAAATTATAAAAGAGAAGAGGCTAGCAAAGAAGAATTGGGACAATCAGAGAGATGAGGAAAGCAGGTGGTTATACAGAGAGACGAGACAGAAGGCAAAAAGAGCAGTAGCGAAGGCAAAAGCAGATGCATACCAGGAGTTGTACAAAAGACTGGAGACCAAAGAAGGAGAGAAAGACCTTTACAGACTAGCTAGGCAGAGAAACAGGGAAGTGAGGGATGTACAGTAGGTATGAGTGATGAAAGATGTAAACAGAAATGTGCTGACAAACAAAGAGAATGTATTAAGAAGGTGGAAAGAGTACTTTGAGGATTTATTAAATGAGGAGAATCTAAGAGAGAAAAGGTCAGATTCATTGGAGACAGCAAATCAGGAAGCAGAGTTGGTTAGTAAGGATGAGGTGAGGACAGCCATGAAAAGAATGAAGACTGGGAAAGCAGTCAGACCAGATGGTATCCCGATTGAGGCTTGGAGATATTTGGGTGAGACATCTGTGGAGTTCCTAACGAGATTGTTTAATAAGGTCCTAGAGAATAAGAAAATGCCAAATGAATGGAGAAAGAGTGTGCTAGTCCCAATATACAAGAATAAGGGAGATATACAGAGCTGCAGTAATTACAGAGGGATAAAACTGATGAGCCACACCATGAAGTTATGGGAAAGGGTATTGGAGGTGAGATAGAGAAGAGAGGTAGCAATCTGTGAACAGTAGTATGGGTTTATGCCAAGGAAGAGCACGTCGGATGCAATATTTGCTTTAGGAATGTCAAGGGAGAAGTACAGGGAAGGCCAGAGAAAGCTACATTGTGTGTTTGTAGACCTGGAGAAGGCATACAATAGAGTGCCAAGCGATGAGTTATGGTATTGTATGGTATGGTATTGTATGGTACTGTAAGTGTGGAGTGAATGAGAAGTATATTAGAGTGGTGCAAAACATGTATGAGAACAGTGAAACAGCAATGAGGTGTGCAGTTGGAATGACTGAATGGTTGAAGGTGAAGGTGAGACTTCATCAAGGATCTGCTTTGAGTCCTTTCTTGTTTGCCTTAATGATGGACAGCTTGATGGATGAAGTGAGGCAAGAGTCACCATGGAACATGATGTTTGCGGATGATATGTGATATGTGGTGAAAGTAGAAAGGAGGTTGAGCTGGGTTTGGAGAGATGGAAGTATGCATTGGAACGAAGAGGAATGAAGGTGATCAGTAGCAAAACAGAATACATGTACATCAATGAGAATGGGGATGAGAGTGTAGTGAAGATGCAAGGAGTAGACATAAAGAAAGTTGGTGAATTCAAGTACCTGGGGTCAACTGTGCAGGAAAATGGGGGCTGCAATAGTGAGGTGAGAAAGAGAGTGCAGACAGGGTGGAGCAGTTGGAGAAGGATTTCGGGAGTCATTTGTGATAGGAAAGTCCCAGCAAAAGTGAAAGGTAAGCTGTATAAGACAGTAGTGAGACCAGCTATGATGTATGGATTGGAGACAGTACCCTTAACGAAGAGACGGGAGGCAAAGTTGGAGGTGGCGGAGTTGAGGATGCTAAGGTTTGCGATGGGAGTGACAAGGTTGGATAGAATAAGGAACAAGCACATCAGAAGGACAGCACATATGGAGAGCTTGGGAATTAGGCTCAGAGAGATGAGACTGAGAAGGTATGGGCACATCCTGAGAAGAGATGCAGAGCATGTTGGAAGGAGAATGTTGAGAATGGAACTGCCAGGAACATGAAAACGAGGAAGGTCAAAGACGAGACACATGGATGTGGTGAGAGAGGACATGAAAGTGTCAGGTGTGGTAGAGAAGGATGTGGAAAACAAGGAGCAATGGAGACAAAAGATCGGCTGTGGTGACCCCTAATCGGGAGCAGCCAAAAGAAGAAGAAGATTTAAGTCATGATGATGAAAATTAACCATCCGTTTCTTTGATACAGGACAATTATTTGGACTGAACCGTAAGCATGTTGCATGTTGTTTTCAGAGAGAACAATGCACTTTGAGCAAAATATGAATAATATTAATAAAATTCAAATTACCTGTAGAGTAGATGCAGCTGAGTCACTAGTCTCAGTCAGTCCTGTGCTCCTAGGTATACCAGAATCAATGTATTTCATCCCTTTTGGCACAAGCTGTCTAACTACCAGCTTTCCTTTCCTGGTCTTCGGTAAAAACAAATTGGCATCATTGGAAACCAAAGTGGAATCTGTGATGGTTGAGTTCTTCTCACTGATCACACTGTTCCTACAGGGAGGAGCAGCTTTACTATGCTTCAGTTTCTGACACTTTGGCATGATGGTCACCAATATGGTGATCAGTAACGAGAATGACACTGAGCCCAGTCCGATTACCAGATACAGGTTTAAATCAGAAAAGATGTCATATTCTAAAGGCACCTCAGTCATGTCAGCATAGCTTTTAAGCGTGGTCTCCACCGGGGACAGTTTGATGGTGACTGTAGCAGAGAGAGCAGGATCTCCGTTATCCTTGGCGATCACCACCAGCCACTGGTGGCACGAGTCTCTGTAACTGAACATCCTCATGGTCCAGATTTCTCCATTGTACTGGTCCAGGCTGAATAAAGTAGCATCAGTGTTCTGGAGAAACTGGTACGTAATCCGGGAGTTGTGCACAGAGTCTGTGTCTATCGCAATTATTTTGGCTATCAGAGTTCCTTTATCAGTGGATCTCGGTATTTTCTCCTCCACCACTGAGCCGTGCGCATGCCACGGAGACACTACAACCGGTGTGTTGTCGTTCTGGTCCATGATAATAATGTGAACAGTCATGTTACTGCTGAGTGGCGGAACACCAGAGTCTCTGCCCTCGATGTGGAAAAGAAATTCCTTCTCTATCTCATAATCAAATGTCTTTAGTGCGTAAAGGTTACCATTCTCTGGATTAATGGAGAAGAGCATTGACATGGAAGTGTTCACTATTTCATTTTCTATTATAAAATAAATGAGATACTGATTTTCATGGAGATCAGGGTCAATAGCAGTTAAAGAACTCAGCAAAGCCCCAAGTTGATTATTTTCCATAACCTGTATCGTATAAAATGATTGTGGAAAATGTGCCATGATGTCATTAATATTCAGCAGTTCTAAAGATACAGTTTCATTATCAGATAATGGAGGGTTTCCTTTGTCTATTGCAGTAAATGTGATGTCATATTCTGGAATATTTCGGGTAGGTGGAGCTCGTTAACCTTGGTTGGCAGTCCGCCTAGGAGAAGGAAAACCCTGATTCCAAACCTCCGCTGCCTTGCGGCCATACCTGGTTTGGGAAAGGCTTCAGGAGAAAACCTCAAGGAAAATCTACAGGTCAGTCCCAGCTTGGGTCAGCCCACTGACCGGTGTCTTTTTTTTTTTTACCACTCTACTGGCATATGACATGACAGATATGCGTCTCCCAAGAGTCCACTATTATGTCAATGCCATTGGGGGACGTGATTACGGAAGAGGGCAGCCTACTCACCCACAGCCTGGGGTTAGCAGCCCTTGGTCGTGGATTCTTATACCCACTACAGACCATACTCAAGAGACTATTAACTACCTGTGTCACATGGCTGGGCAGCGGCAATGCACTAATGATGAGCCACTGGCAAAGCCGCAAGGACCCTATGGCTCCAACAAGCCCAAACGTGCCTGCAAAAATTTTATGAGGCAGATCAAATTAGCATCTTGGAATCTACGAACTCTCTCAGATCCCACAACATCCAAGCGCCAAGCTCCTGAATGCAGATCTGCCTTAGTATCAGCTGAGCTCGAACGTCTTAACATAGATCTTGCCTGCCTGAGTGAATGCCATATCGCAGAGGAAGGGGAATTCATGGATGGCAGTTACACCATACACTCCGGCAGAAGCTGTGACCAAATAAAGCAAGAAGGTGTTGCAGTAGCATTAAAGAACCACCTGGGTCCGCTAGTTTTCAGCTGGAAGGGGATCAACTCCCATATAATGAAGATGCGCATAAAGCTAGATAACACCTGCTACACCACTGTCATCACTGTTTATGCCCCTAGTTTCAAGAGACCCATTGAGGAAAGGACCCATTTCTATGACCAGCTAACTGAAGTGCTTGCGTCTGTTCCCAGAAATTATCGTCTTTTTCTTCTTGGTGATTTCAACGCTAGAGTTGGGTGTGACCACAAGACCTGGCCAAATGTCACATGGTCATGGTCTTGGTTAGGAAAACAACCAGGGAATCATGTTGCTTGAACTATGTGCTCAGTTTGGACTCACCATCTCAAACACAATGTTCTCCCATCCTGACATTCACAAAGGCACATGGATGCATCCCAGATCAAAACTCTGGCACACGATCGATTATATTATTATTCGCCAACAAGAACTTCCGCTTCACATGTGGCAATTACAGGGGGATTACTCTGCTCTCCATCATAGGAAAACTCTATGCCAAAGTCATTCTCAACCAGATATGGCCATGCGTTGAAAAACACTATCCAGAGGCACAGTGCAGCTTCAGAGCTGGTAGGTCCAACAGTGACATGATGTTCGCCATGAGACAGCTTATTGAGAAGTGCCGCGAGCAACATCAGGAGCTCCACATAATATTCGTAGATCTTGTGAAAGCCTTCAATTCCATCAACAGGCCTCTCATGTGGAACCTTCTGCTCAAGATCGGGATACCCCCAAAGATTGTGAACATCATCAAGAGCTTCCACGAAGGTATGCAAGCCAAAATATCTGTTGCAGGAGAGCTTTCCAAGGAATTTGTAGTTTCATCCGGCCTTCGACAAGGTTGTGTCATGGCACTGGCCCTATTCATTCTCTTTTTTTCTTACATGTTGAGAAAGGCACACCAGTCAATGCCCAACTTTGGCATCAACATCTGCCACAAACAAGACGGCAAGCTATTTAACCTTTGTAGACTAAAGACCAAGTCTGCAAAAGTAACACAGCTGAGCAACTGTCTCTATGCTGATGATGCAGCCCTCGGTACCAACAGCCACAGGTCACTGCAAGATGGTATTAATGTGCTCAATAAGACTTGCAAAGACTTTGGGCTGACAATCAGCAAGCCAAAAACCAAAGTCATGCATGTTAACTGTCTAGATCCACCTGCTATCACCATTGATGACTTTACACTAAAGAAAGCACACAAATTCACCTACCTTGGTGGCGATCTGACCGATGACGGAAATCTCGAGCCTGAGATAAAAAAGAGGATCAGCAGAGCAGATGGCTCCTTCTGCTCATTGGCAGCTAGTTGCTTTGATAGGAAAGGGATATCAATAAGCACCAAACTTGCAGTCTACAAGGCTATTATCCTACCATTGCTACTCTATGGAAGTGAGACATGGCCCACTTGCTAGAATGTTTTCGTCAATGTTAACTGCACCACATCCTCAAGATCAGATGGTGGCAGCACATCACAAATGCAGAAGGGCTAAGGAGGGCCAATTGTAACACCATTGAGGCAATCATCAGGTCAAACCAACTATGTTGGCTTGGTCATGTCTGCCGGATGGACAGTAACAGGATCCCTAAACAGCTTTTGTTTGGAGAACTAGCCAAAGGTAAAAGATCTAGAGGAAGACCGAAGAAGTGATGGAAAGATTGCGCAAAGGACGATCTGAGACTTTGCGGCTTCCCGGACAATTGGTACGATCTGACAGCTGATCGTGACACATGGCGGTGCAAAATAAGATGTGGAAGGGCTTTGGTTGATGGCAGTCTTCTGGAAAGAGCAGCGGCTAGACGCGCTCATCGAAAGAAATAGTCTGATGAATCTGGGGTCCTCAATTGTCGCGTACAACATGGATCGCAATGGAATGGAATGGATTCTGGGACATTTTCACAATCTAACGGTTCTGAAACTACAAGCTCGTAATAATTGTTAGCTGACTGTTTAAGCCCAAATGGTAGGTTATCATTAATATGAATGTCTATTTGTCCATTTTCTTCTGAATCTTTGTCATTCACACTAATTATTGTGATAACCATACCCAGAGCAATATCCTCTTTAATGGGACTTTGAAATGATTTGATGGAAATTTGTGGATGATTATCATTCATGTCGGCGATGAGAATTGTTAATTTGCATTTCCCTAACAAAGGATTTACTCCTTTATCTTTTGCTATTATCTCCAAGGTATAAATGTTGAAATCTTCATAGTTGACTGTTTCCTTTACTCTGATTTCACCGTTATATTCATTTAAGCTGAAGGTCTGTTGGGTTTTTTCAGACGTGTAGAGACTGAATGAATAACTAATATCTGAGTTAGAGCCTTCGTCCAAATCTGGCGCTTTTAACTGTACAACTAGAGGGGCGTTCTCGAATTATTTCAAAACTTTCTTTTTCAAATTTTGGGGCGTTGTCATTTGTATCCAGCACGCGAATGATGAACGCGCAGGCACTCCGCCGTCTACAGCTATTAGTATCAAATTATGAATAGCCGTCTCCTCTCTGTCTAGGCCTTTGTTCAAATTTAAATCAACAAACTTTGACGCATCTCTTCCGGTTTGTATTTCTATAGAGAAGTGCTAACTTTCACTCAGGAGATATGTTTTGATCGAATTTGTTCCGATATCTGGATCTACAGCATTGTTAAGAGAAAACCTTTCCCCGGGCATTGTTGACTCGGAAATATCCAAGTGCATCGTATCCCGTCGGAAACTAGGAGCATTATCGTTGATATCCATTATCAGTAATTTGATATTAAACTTTCGCACTGGATTTTCAATCGAAGCCTCTAATTTAAGAAAACATGAGTTTGTTGTTTTTGAGGGACATAGGGACTCTCTGTCAATTTTTTCCAGGATAAACAGCTCCCCAGTTTCTTTGTTTATCTCTAAATATTTCTTGTTGGCTATCACATCTAATCGTATCTTACGCTTCACTAAACTTTTGATATCCAGTCCAGGGGCGTCACTAGACCCAAGACCATACTGGGGCACAAAAGGGGCACAGGAAATGTATGCGAGCGCGCGAGCTAAAAATTTTGCACTATATTTATATTTATATTTATATTTTTTATATAATATATATTACATTTTATGTAATATATATTATATTTTATGTAATATATATTTATATATTGATATTTATATTTAGAAACGGCCTGCTTAAAACTAGTCACTAGAGCTGTAAAACTCAAAATGATTACGAGGACACTGAATCCAGGTCAATCATTTAATAATAACAGTATGAATATTTGCAACATTTGTGATAATAGCAATGTAATACTTATACTGTTGGTAATATTGTAAAAGAACATATTAACATACAATACAACACCGCCGAGTTTTTAAACTCAACCAAGAGTACTTAATGGCCAACAGTATTCACACTTGATACCTTTTAAATCACCAAACATATCTTTGTAAGCACACGCATTTTCAGCATTGAACATCTCTAAACACAATCCAAAAGCCTCTAAAAGCACCACTGTGTGTGTGTGTGTGTGTGTGTGTGTGTGTGTGTGTGTGTGTGTGTGTGTGTGTGTGTGTGTGTTTGTGTGTAGTTGTAGTACAAAAACACAGATAAAGTTGGGCCTCAGTTGGCAAGCAAAACAATCATTTTTTAAGAAGTAATCGGTAACGGCTTAACAGTAATCGGCTATCTTCACACAGTCCATCACAAAACTATCAACGCGATCTGGCAACACGCAAACTGAGGGCTCGCGGCTTGCCACGTTGCAGACGACGGAATGAATGCAAACTTTTCAATATCCCTTTGTTTCAAACAAAAAATCAAGACAACACGAAAACAATGTCCCAACACATATTAATTCTACAGCGTTACAAAAATGACAGTGGAATTACTGTCTACTAACCTGTAAACAGTTGAAAAACACGGAGAGATGGTTTCCCCTGCTCTGAATTTCATTGCATCTGAGGGCTGCTGGAGTCTGCGGTCCCCATAGCAACCAAGATGTTACTCATGTCACGCGCACACTTTTTTCACATTGCTTAGTGTGCGCGAGGCCAGCCAAAACTACCAATGTAAAAGCATTGTAGATGGTCTTCTTCGCGCATCGGTTAGCCTACCCCACGTTATGAATTAATTAAATTGCAGCTATTCCCAAGTTTAAAATTCAGAGCGTTTCGTCACTGGATTTTTTTTACTGGGGCACTACAGATCTATACTGGGGCACGTGCCCCAGTAAAATACCCCTGGCGACGCCGATGATCCAGTCCAAGATCAGCTGCTATATTCGAAACAAATGATCCCTCCTCCATTTCTTTGGGAATACTATAATGAGTAACATACTTGCCAACTTTTCAACATTCTCATGGGGGAGAAACGTGCGTGAACGACATTTTCAGTTTGACGAGGGTATGATGCGCGGTTGAAATGATAAAAACAGTGGATCCCAATTAATTGCAAACCATTTGAAATTTATACAATTAAAGAGTTTTTGAATTGGTGATATTGTTCTATCAGTTACTATAGGTTATGGGATTCGTGTATCAGGCATGAGAGAGCTCAGAGTGAAAAATCTGAAATAATACTCGTCTTGAATTTTAATATAATAACAATGAAAGGGAAGACTTAAATCAGACTTTTAGCTGAAAAATCTCATGCCTGAATATTGTATACATACAGAGACCAACAGAAAATAACACAAGTGATGCTTTAGAAGAATGTTTATAATTTCTTAAAATAGTCACAGTGAATGAAAATATTATTTGATTGCATCAAATGTGTTTTCCTTCTGTAAGCTCATGTAAAAATACAGAGAACTATAATATCATATATAAATTAAATTAAATTTTAATAACATTTAACCAAAATAGTAATAACCCAATTAAATAAATAGGTACTGCACTGTCTTAGTACTACTAAAATGCATCACTCTCACTAAACACTTTCCAATAGAATTTTTAAAAAGCACTAGAAATACTATCAAAATCCTATCGGAATGCATCAAAGGAATTTGCTCATTTGCAAACTTTGACTGAAAGTTTTCAAACAAAATTTAAAAAATGGCACTATAAATACTACCATACTATCAAAATATACTCCGCAAAGAAATTCACTCGAATGCAAAATTTTAGTACTACCAAAATACACTCACTAGTAATCTTTCACTTACAGTAAAACCTCAAAACTCTATCAAAATCATTCACTTTCCAGATAATTCACTTGTAAACTTTCTCTTAAAACTTTCAAACATAAATTCAAAATAGCACGAAGACACTACCACACTATTCAAATGCACTCATCAAACAAATTCTCTGTCATGCAAAATTTCACTAAACACTTTAGAAGTTGTACAGTTTGTTTCGGAAATGGTGTGGAAGACTAGTTTAATTTTACACTCCATTATATTCTGATTTCATGTATCTTTACCTTACGTAAAATGTGTAACTGGCTGGTCGAACATTTGCTTATCCATGGAAATTCATTCTCCCATTCAACCTGGTATTTGCCTTCATATTTTTGCCGTTTGGTATTGGGTTCAGTGGCCATGATGAATGCTTGTAAAAAATGTCGGACAGCCTGGGTGAATCCTACATTACGGAAGTGACTGTCGTTCTGCTCGTTGATTGGTTAAAAATCAGTTGACGTCAGCAGTGTTTCTTATACGATTCTGATTGGACATAATCGGGAGTATTTTTAACTTGACGCTAGGGATTTCCCCAAACCGGAAGATTATCCAGTTTTTAACAAATACGATCGGGAGGCGGGGAAGGCTAAAATCGGGAGCCTCCCGCCGAAATCGGGAGGGTTGGCAAGTATGGAGTAACTGCAATGGCTATATTAATCACGGCGGAAATAAATAAATAAATAAATAAATAAATAAATACAAAGACCGAGCCATATCCACGACTGCTGTGCCATCCATTGTTTCAGCTCATTGAGCAACGTGACCACGGTATATCAGACAGATTTAAAGACAAAAGTACTGGTTTAGTGTGAAAGTAAAGAGAAGCAAGGCCCATGCGTAGCTACGTCGCTGTTATTTAAATCCACCTTCCATTGTTTCACATCAAGATCTCGGTATTTATTCAAAGAACAGAGGCAGTGAGAAAAAGGTGCTAATTATTTAAATATTTCAATAGGGGTTTCTCTCTCTCTCTCTCTCTCTCTCTCTCTCTCTCTCACGGGAGGAAAAAAAACAGTAAAGATCAAGAAGACGATGACGTTATCACGACATCGAATGGATGTCAACGTGTCCGAAAAGACGAAACTCTGGAATGACGACTGTATACACGTGTGTTTTAGAGAACAGCGACGCTCTGTGTAGCGAAGTTCGAAGTCATGGTTACAAAACTAAAATATTTGGCAGTAAACGATTTTTAACAACTAGAAATTGTGACACAGCGCGTAAAACCCTAAGATAGTGATCAGATGACAGTGAGTCATTGAGAGCAACTAGACAGTCCTTGTCTCCCTTTAGGTATGGTTGAAATCAATTGGCAAGTAAATAAATATAACTGTACGCGACCATGTCTGTGAGCCTCTTATTAGTGAAATAAAAGAAAAATTATCTTGGTTTAACTGAACACAGTTTTTTTTTAAATAATAGATCTATAATTCATCGTAATAGCAATATTTTAAAGCCGCATCCATCATGATCCGGTGACCGAAATGGCAGTTAAAGCACACGCGATTGTTGTTGTTGTTGTTGTTGTTTTTTTTTCTTGAAACAGTTTAAGATTACACTTACCTGCAAAGTGGAGGCAGCTGAGTCACTAGTCTCAGTCAGTCCTGTGCTCCTTGGTATACTGGACACAATGTACCTTGTCCCCTTTGGCACAGGTTGTCTAACTACCAACTTTCCTTTCCTGGTCTCAGCAAGAAATAAACTGTACCAGTAGGCATCGTTGGAGACCAGAGTAGAATCTGCGATGGTCGAGTTCCTCTCACTGATCACACTGTTCCTACAGGAAGGAGCAGCTTTACTGGGCTTCGGTTTCTGACATTTCAACACGATGGTCACCAATATGGTGATCAGTAACAGGAATGACACTGAGCCCAGTCCGATTACCAGATACAGATTTAAATCTGAAAAGATGTCATACTCTAAAGGCACCTCAGTCATGTCAGCATAGCTTTTAAGCGCGGTCTCCACCGTGGACAGTTTGATGGTGACTGTAGCAGAGAGAGCGGGATCTCCGTTATCCTTGGCGATCACCACCAGCCGCTGATGGCGCGAGTCTCTGTAACTGAACATCCTCATGGTCCGGATTTCTCCATTGTACTGGTCCAGGCTGAATAATGTAGCGTCAGTGTTCTGGAGAAACTGGTACGTAATCCGGGAGTTGTGCACAGAGTCTGTGTCTATAGCAATGACTTTGGCTATCAGAGTTCCTTTATCGGTAGATCTCGGTATTTTCTCCTCCACCACTGAGCCGTGCGCGCGCCACGGAGACACTATAACCGGTGTGTTGTCGTTCTGGTCCATGATAATAATGTGAACAGTCACGTTACTGCTGAGTGGAGGAACACCAGAGTCTCTGGCCTCGATGTGGAAAAGAAATTCCTTCTCTATCTCATAATCAAATGTCTTTAGTGCGTAAAGGTTACCGTTCTCTGGATTAATGGAGAACAGCATGGACATAGAAGTATTCACGATTTCTTTTTCTATTATAAAATAAACGAGATATTGATTTTCATGGAGGTCTGGGTCGTGTGCGGTCAGGGAGCTCAGTAAAGCTCCAGGTGGGTTATTTTCCTTCACCTGCAAGGTATAAAATGATCGAGGAAACTGTGGGGCGTTGTCATTAACGTCCAGCAGTTCGAGAGTTACAGTTTCATTATCAGATAATGGAGGGTTTCCTCTGTCAGTGACGGTGAATGTAATCTCATATTCTGCTACTTTTTCACGGTCAAGTGGTTCGGATACCACGAGCTCGTAATAATTATCAGATGATTCTTTCAGACGAAAGGGCAGCTTGTCAGAAATATCAACGTCAATTTGACCATTTTCTCCCGAATCTTTATCACTAACACTAATCACTGCAATAACTGTACCTACAACTACATCCTCTTTGATTGGGCTAGTGAATGATCTGATGGATATTTCTGGATGGTTATCATTCATATCCGCGATTAAAATTCTTACTTTACAATTCCCTGATAAGGAATTCGTTCCTTTGTCTGTTGCCACAATTTCCATGTCATAAATCCTGAAATCCTCGTAATTAATCATTGCTTTAACTCTAATTTCCCCAGTATCTGGGTTTAAACTGAAAGTTTGCTGCGTTTTCTCTGTCGTATATAAACTGTATGCGTAGGTCAGGTCGGAATTCGATCCGTCATCGGCGTCGGTTGCATTTAATTTCACTACAAGGCTTCCAATCGGAGAGTTTTCCGTTATGTTTATGGTGTAACTGTCTTTATCAAACTGAGGGGCGTTGTCGTTAGTGTCAAGAACGCGCACAATGATGCTGGCTGTGCCAGAGCGCGCAGGAACTCCGCCATCTACAGCAGTGAGTATAAGATTATGAACTGCCACTTCCTCTCTGTCTAAAGCTTTTTTCAAAATTAAATCTGTAAATTTCGATCCATCACGACCAGTTTGGATTTCCAGGGAAAAGTAATCATTGTCGCTAAGATAATACGTTTTAATTGAGTTTAATCCAATGTCAGGATCGACTGCATTATTTAATGAAAATCGCTCTCCAACAGGCGTTGATTCAGAAATGTCTAAATGCATTGTGTCTCTGCGGAAATGAGGAACATTGTCGTTGATATCAACAATTTCCAGTTCAATGTTAAACATCCTTACTGGATCTTCAGTGGTTGCATGAAGCTTCAAAATACAAGTCGGTTTAGACAGACAAATATATTCTCGATCAATCCTCTCCATGATTAATA
Organism: Neoarius graeffei; assembly: GCF_027579695.1. Classification (NCBI taxonomy): domain Eukaryota; kingdom Metazoa; phylum Chordata; class Actinopteri; order Siluriformes; family Ariidae; genus Neoarius; species Neoarius graeffei. The sequence continues at coordinate 89,375,268 of NC_083570.1, forward strand.
GCTCGCCTGTTTCTTTGTTAAGATCCAAATATTTTTTATTAGACAAAGTATCCAGGCGTATCTTGCGTTTGCTCAATGTCCGAACATCCAGTCCAAGATCCGTTGCTAAATTAGCCACCACGGAACCCGCCTCCATTTCTTCAGGAATAGAATAATGGGTAACAGCCGATGCTGTATTTAAGAACACGGAGAAAAGGATAGAGACAACGTACCTTTTCATTAGCGGACTTAGTGGAAAACCCATGTCTTATGAATGGTATAACCGCAGAAAATAGAAACCAAGTGCTGTAGACAGTCTCCAAAGAAAAATCTGAATTGTTGGAAAGGTCTTAACGCTGCGTAAAACGTTCAAAATAGGGAACAGAAAAACTACTATGCTGCGACACAAAGAGCTGATCCACCATCTACCCAATGAGTGCAATGAAGACATGAGAAATAAAAGCGTTTCATGGAGAACAGCGACACTTTGTGCACCACATTAAAAAATGCACTAAAGTGAGCTATGCATCAGTATCTCACCCACTGCTGTGCGATACTTACCCAGATGCTGAATTAAATATTTAACCTCTACTTCAATACTTTTAGTTTGCTTTGAAAAAGAAATAGAGAAATATTAATCGCAGTATATGATTTGATTGAATAGGAATATCTAAAGATGAACATCTAAACAAAATGATAGTGTGCCGATTCATTAAAAGTGAGGACATTTGGCATACAAAGCTCAGTTCTGAATAATCATTGCTTTTCGGTAACGTTCGTTTCCCCTACATTTAATCGATCATATATTTCTTTGGGAAGGAAATTCTTTCCTACCTGTAGAGTCGAGGCAGCTGAGTCACTAGTCTCAGTCAGTCCTGTGCTCCTCGGTATACTGGAAACAATGTATCTCGTCCCCTTTGGCACAGGTTGTCTAACCACCAACTTTCCTTTCCTGGTCTCAGCTAGAAATAAACTGTACCAGTAGGCATCGTTGGAAACCAGAGTGGAATCTGCGATGGTCGAGTTCCTCTCACTGATCACACTGTTCCTACAGGGAGGAGCAGCTTTACTGGGCTTCGGTTTCTGACACTTCAGCACGATGGTCACCAATATGGTGATCAGTAACAGGAATGACACTGAGCCCAGTCCGATTACCAGATACAGGTTTAAATCAGAAAAGATGTCATATTCTAAAGGCACCTCAGTCATGTCAGCATAGCTTTTAAGCGCGGTCTCCACAGTGGACAGTTTGATGGTGACTGTAGCAGAGAGAGCGGGATCTCCGTTATCCTTGGCGATCACCACCAGCCGCTGATGGCGCGAGTCTCTGTAACTGAACATTCTCATGGTCCGGATTTCTCCATTGTACTGATCCAGGCTGAATAATGTAGCGTCAGTGTTCTGGAGAAACTGGTACGTAATCCGGGAATTGTGCACAGAGTCTGTGTCTATAGCAATTACTTTGGCTATCAGAGTTCCTTTATCGGTAGATCTCGGTATTTTCTCCTCCACAACTGAGCCGTGCGCGCGCCACGGAGACACTATAACCGGTGTGTTGTCGTTCTGGTCCATGATAATAATGTGAACAGTCATGTTACTGCTGAGTGGAGGAACACCAGAGTCTCTGGCCTCGATGTGGAAAAGAAATTCCTTCTCTATCTCATAATCAAATGTCTTTAGTGCGTAAAGGTTACCGTTCTCTGGATTAATGGAGAACAGCATGGACATAGAAGTATTCACGATTTCTTTTTCTATTATAAAATAAACGAGATATTGATTTTCATGGAGGTCTGGGTCGTGTGCGGTCAGGGAGCTCAGTAAAGCTCCAGGTGGGTTATTTTCCTTCACCTGCAAGGTATAAAATGATCGAGGAAACTGTGGGGCGTTGTCATTAACGTCCAGCAGTTCGAGAGTTACAGTTTCATTATCAGATAATGGAGGGTTTCCTCTGTCAGTGACGGTGAATGTAATCTCATATTCTGCTACTTTTTCACGGTCAAGTGGTTCGGATACCACGAGCTCGTAATACTTATCAGATGATTCTTTCAGACGAAAGGGAAGTTTGTCCGAAATATCAACGTCAATTTGGCCATTTTCTCCCGAATCTTTATCACTAACACTAATCACTGCAATAACTGTACCTACAACTACGTCCTCTTTGATTGGGCTTGTGAATGATCTGATGGACATTTCTGGATGGTTATCATTCATATCCGCGATTAAAATTCTTACTTTACAATTCCCTGATAAGGAATTCGTTCCTTTGTCTGTTGCCACAATTTCCATGTCATAAATCCTGAAATCCTCGTAATTAATCATTGCTTTAACTCTAATTTCCCCGGTATCTGGGTTTAAACTGAAAGTTTGCTGCGTTTTCTCTGTCGTATATAAACTGTATGCGTAGGTCAGGTCGGAATTCGATCCGTCATCGGCGTCGGTTGCATTTAATTTCACTACAAGGCTTCCAATCGGAGAGTTTTCCGTTATGTTTATGGTGTAACTGTCTTTATCAAACTGAGGGGCGTTGTCGTTAGTGTCAAGAACGCGCACAATAATGCTGGCTGTGCCAGAGCGCGCAGGAACTCCGCCATCTACAGCAGTGAGTATCAGATTATGAAGTGCCACTTCCTCTCTGTCTAAAGCATTTTTCAAAATTAAACCTGTAAATTTCGATCCATCACGACCAGTTTGGATTTCCAGGGAAAAGTAATCACTGTCGCTAAGATAATACGTTTTAATTGAGTTTAATCCAATGTCAGGATCGACTGCATTATTTAATGAAAATCGCTCTCCAACAGGCGTTGATTCAGAAATGTCTAAATGCATTGTGTCTCTTCGGAAATGAGGAGCATTATCGTTTATATCAATAATTTCCAGTTCAATGTTAAACATCCTTACTGGATCTTCTATGTTTGCATCAAGCTTCAAAATGCACGTTGCTGCTGATTTAGTGGTGCAAATATATTCTCGATCAATCCTCTCCAAGATTAACAGCTCGCCTGTTTCTTTGTTAATATCCAAATATTTTTTATTAGATAAAGTATCCAGTCGTATCTTGCGTTTGCTCAAAGTCCTAACATCCAGTCCAAGATCTGTTGCTAAATTAGCCACCACGGAACCTGCGTCCATTTCTTCAGGAATAGAATAATGCGTAACAGTCGATGCTGTGTTTACGAACACAGACAAAAGGATAGAGGCAACGTACCTTTTCATTAGCGGACTTCTCATAGGGAAATCCATGTCTTGTGAATGGTATAACCAGAAAAAAGAGTAGCCAAGTGTTCTAGACAAAGTCCGAAGAAAACTCTGAATCGTCGAAAAGGTCCTAAGGCTGCGAAAAACGTTGGAAATACTTAACTGGAAGACTACGAGGCGGACACACAAAGACCTGATCCACCATCTCCGGAATGAGTGGAATAGAGACATGAGAAATAAAAGCGTTTCATGGAGAACAGCGACACTTTGCGCACCACGTCACAAAATGCAGCAGGTTGAACAATGCATAAGTTTCTCAGCCACCGAGGAGCGAAACTTACCGAAATGTTGAGTTAAATATTGAACATCTACTTCAGTACTTTAGTTTGCTTTGAAAAGAAGAGAAATATTAATTGGAGGATATAATTTGAATGAATGGGCAATAAAGACTGATACAGGGCCTAAAAATTTTCACATAACCACAATGATAAAGTGTAGGTTGATAGCAGGAGAATACGTTCTACATATAAAGGTCAGTTCTGAATAATCATTGCTTTTCGTTTAGATTTGCTTTCCCTACATTTAATCTATCGTATGTTTCTTTGGGAAGGAAAAATTTCCTACCTGCAAAGTGGAGGCAGCCGAGTCACTAGTCTCAGTCAGTCCTGTGCTCCTCGGTATGCTGGACACAATGTACCTCGTCCCCTTTGGCACAGGTTGTCTAACTACCAGCTTTCCTTTTCTGGTCTCCGCTAGAAATAAACTGTACCAGTAGGCATCATTGGAGACAAGAGTGGAATCTGCGATGGTCGAGTTCCTCTCACTGATCACACTGTTCCGACAGGGAGGAGCAGCTTTACTGGGCTTCGGTTTCTGACACTTCAGAACGATGGTCACCAATATGGTGATCAGTAACAGGAATGACACCGAGCCCAGTCCGATTACCAGATATAGGTTTAAATCAGAAAAGATGTCATATTCTAAAGGCACCTCAGTCATGTCAGCATAGCTTTTAAGTGCGGTCTCCACCGTGGACAGTTTAATGGTGACTGTAGCAGAGAGAGCAGGATCTCCGTTATCCTTGGCGATCACCACCAGCCGCTGGTGGCGCGAGTCTCTGTAACTGAACATCCTCATGGTCCGGATTTCTCCATTGTACTGGTCCAGGCTGAATAATGTAGCGTCAGTGTTCTGGAGAAACTGGTACGTAATCCGGGAGTTGTGCACAGAGTCTGTGTCTATAGCAATGACTTTGGCTATCAGAGTTCCTTTATCGGTAGATCTCGGTATTTTCTCCTCCACCACTGAGCCGTGCGCGCGCCACGGAGACACTATAACCGGTGTGTTGTCGTTCTGGTCCATGATAATAATGTGAACAGTCACGTTACTGCTGAGTGGAGGAACACCAGAGTCTCTGGCCTCGATGTGGAAAAGAAATTCCTTCTCTATCTCATAATCAAATGTCTTTAGTGCGTAAAGGTTACCGTTCTCTGGATTAATGGAGAACAGCATGGACATAGAAGTATTCACGATTTCTTTTTCTATTATAAAATAAACGAGATATTGATTTTCATGGAGGTCTGGGTCGTGTGCGGTCAGGGAGCTCAGTAAAGCTCCAGGTGGATTATTTTCCTTCACCTGCAAGGTATAAAATGATCGAGGAAACTGTGGGGCGTTGTCATTAACGTCCAGCAGTTCGAGAGTTACAGTTTCATTATCAGATAATGGAGGGTTTCCTCTGTCAGTGACGGTGAATGTAATCTCATATTCTGTAACTTTTTCACGGTCAAGTGGTTCGGATACCACGAGCTCGTAATACTTATCAGATGATTCTTTCAGACGAAAGGGCAGCTTGTCAGAAATATCAACGTCAATTTGACCATTTTCTCCCGAATCTTTATCACTAACACTAATCACTGCAATAACTGTACCTACAACTACATCCTCTTTGACTGGGCTAGTGAATGATCTGATGGATATTTCTGGATGGTTATCATTCATATCCGCGATTAAAATTCTAAGTTTACAATTCCCTGATAAGGAATTCGTTCCTTTGTCTGTTGCCACAATTTCCATGTCATAAATCCTGAAATCCTCGTAATTAATCATTGCTTTAACTCTAATTTCCCCAGTATCTGGGTTTAAACTGAAAGTTTGCTGCGTTTTCTCTGTCGTATATAAACTGTATGCGTAGGTCAGGTCGGAATTCGATCCGTCATCGGCGTCGGTTGCATTTAATTTCACTACAAGGCTTCCAATCGGAGAGTTTTCCGTTATGTTTATGGTGTAACTGTCTTTATCAAACTGAGGGGCGTTGTCGTTAGTGTCAAGAACGCGCACAACAATGCTGGCTGTGCCAGAGCGCGCAGGAACTCCGCCATCTACAGCAGTGAGTATCAGATTATGAACTGCCACTTCCTCTCTGTCTAAAGCTTTTTTCAAAATTAAACCTGTAAATTTCGATCCATCACGACCAGTTTGGATTTCCAGGGAAAAGTAATCACTGTCGCTAAGATAATACGTTTTAATTGAGTTTAATCCAATGTCAGGATCGACTGCATTATTTAATGAAAATCGCTCTCCAACAGGCGTTGATTCAGAAATGTCTAAATGCATTGTGTCTCTTCGGAAATGAGGAGCATTGTCGTTGATATCGATAATTTCAAGTTCAATGTTGAACATCCTTACTGGATCTTCTATGTTTGCATCAAGCTTCAAAATGCACGTTGCTGCTGATTTAGTGTTGCAAATATATTCTCGATCAATCCTCTCCATGATTAAGAGCTCGCCTGTTTCTTTGTTAATATCCAAATATTTTTTATTCGACAAAGTATCCAGTCGTATCTTGCGTTTCTTCAAAGTACTAACATCCAGTCCAAGATCCGTTGCTAAATTAGCCACCACAGTACCTGCCTCCATTTCTTCAGGAATAGAATAATGCGTAACAGCGGATGTTGTATTTAAGAACACAGACAAAAGGATGGAGACAACGTACCTTTTCATTAGCGGACTTCTCAATGGAAAATCCATGTCTTTTGAGTGGTGTAACCAAAGAAAAGAGTAAACAAGTCAATCTTTGGACAATCTCCAAAGAAAAAATCTGAATCCTCGAAAAGATCTTTACGCTGCGTAAAACGTTCAAAATATTGAATTGAAAGACTACGAGGCGGTCACACAAAGAGCTGATCCACCATCTCCGGAATGAGTGGAATGGAGATATCAGAAGTAAAAGCGTTTCATGGAGAACAGCGACACTTTGTGCACCACATCACAAAATGCACTAAATTGAACTATGCATAAGTTTCTCAGCCACTGTTGTGCGTAGCTTACCCAAAAGCTGAGTTAAATATTTAACCTCTACTTCAGTACTTTTAGTTTGCTTTGAAAAAGAAATAGAGAAATATTAATTGCAGGATATAATTTGAATGAATGGGGTATAAACACTATTACGGGGCTAAACATGTTTCCATAACCACAATGATAAAATGTAGGTTGATAACAGGAGAATACGTTCTACATATAAAGGTCAGGTCTGAATAATCATTGCTTTTCGTTTAGATTTGTTTTCCCTACATTTAATCTATCGTATGTTTCTTTGAGAAGGAAATTCTTTCCTACCTGCAAAGTGGAAGCAGCCGAGTCACTAGTCTCAGTCAGTCCTGTGCTCCTCGGTATGCTGGACACAATGTACCTCGTCCCCTTTGGCACAGGTTGTCTAACCACCAGCTTTCCTTTCCTGGTCTCAGCTAGAAATAAACTGTACCAGTAGGCATCATTGGAGACCAGAGTGGAATCTGCGATGGTCGAGTTCCTCTCACTGATCACACTGTTCCTACAGGGAGGAGCAGCTTTACTGGGCTTCGGTTTCTGACACTTCAGCACGATGGTTACCAATATGGTGATCAGTAACAGGAACGACACCGAGCCCAGTCCGATTACCAGATACAGGTTTAAATCAGAAAAGATGTCATATTCTAAAGGCACCTCAGTCATGTCAGCATAGCTTTTAAGTGCGGTCTCCACCGTGGACAGTTTGATGGTGACTGTAGCAGAGAGAGCGGGATCTCCGTTATCCTTGGCGATCACCACCAGCCGCTGATGGCGCGAGTCTCTGTAACTGAACATCCTCATGGTCCGGATTTCTCCATTGTACTGATCCAGGCTGAATAATGTAGCGTCAGTGTTCTGGAGAAACTGGTACGTAATCCGGGAGTTGTGCACAGAGTCTGTGTCTATAGCAATTACTTTGGCTATCAGAGTTCCTTTATCGGTAGATCTCGGTATTTTCTCCTCCACAACTGAGCCGTGCGCGCGCCACGGAGACACTATAACCGGTGTGTTGTCGTTCTGGTCCATGATAATAATGTGAACAGTCACGTTACTGCTGAGTGGAGGAACACCAGAGTCTCTGGCCTCGATGTGGAAAAGAAATTCCTTCTCTATCTCATAATCAAATGTCTTTAGTGCGTAAAGGTTACCGTTCTCTGGATTAATGGAGAACAGCATGGACATAGAAGTATTCACGATTTCTTTTTCTATTATAAAATAAACGAGATATTGATTTTCATGGAGGTCTGGGTCGTGTGCGGTCAGGGAGCTCAGTAAAGCTCCAGGTGGGTTATTTTCCTTCACCTGCAAGGTATAAAATGATCGAGGAAACTGTGGGGCGTTGTCATTAACGTCCAGCAGTTCGAGAGTTACAGTTTCATTATCAGATAATGGAGGGTTTCCTCTGTCAGTGACGGTGAATGTAATCTCATATTCTGCTACTTTTTCACGGTCAAGTGGTTCGGATACCACGAGCTCGTAATACTTATCAGATGATTCTTTCAGACGAAAGGGCAGCTTGTCAGAAATATCAACGTCAATTTGTCCATTTTCTCCCGAATCTTTATCACTAACACTAATCACTGCAATAACTGTACCTACAACTACGTCCTCTTTGATTGGGCTAGTGAATGATCTGATGGATATTTCTGGATGGTTATCATTCATATCCGCGATTAAAATTCTAAGTTTACAATTCCCTGATAAGGAATTCGTTCCTTTGTCTGTTGCCACAATTTCCATGTCATAAATCCTGAAATCCTCGTAATTAATCATTGCTTTAACTCTAATTTCCCCGGTATCTGGGTTTAAACTGAAAGTTTGCTGCGTTTTCTCTGTCGTATATAAACTGTATGCGTAGGTCAGGTCGGAATTCGATCCGTCATCGGCGTCGGTTGCATTTAATTTCACTACAAGGCTTCCAATCGGAGAGTTTTCCGTTATGTTTATGGTGTAACTGTCTTTATCAAACTGAGGGGCGTTGTCGTTAGTGTCAAGAACGCGCACAATAATGCTGGCTGTGCCAGAGCGCGCAGGAACTCCGCCGTCTACAGCAGTGAGTATCAGATTATGAACTGCCACTTCCTCTCTGTCTAAAGCTTTTTTCAAAATTAAATCTGTAAATTTCGATCCATCACGACCAGTTTGAATTTCGATGGAAAAGTAATCACTGTCGCTAAGATAATATGATTTAACTGAATTTAATCCAATGTCAGGATCGACTGCATTATTTAATGAAAATCGCTCTCCAACAGGCGTTGATTCAGAAATGTCTAAATGCATTGTAGCTCTTCGGAAATGAGGAGCATTGTCGTTGATATCAATAATTTCCAGTTCAATGTTAAACATCCTTACTGGATCTTCTATATTTGCATGAAGCTTCAAAATGCACGTTGCTGCTGATTTACTTGGGCAAATATATTCTCGATCAATCTTCTCCATGATTAATAGCTCGCCTGTTTCTTTGTTAATATCCAGATATTTTTTATTAGACAAAGTGTCCAGGCGTATCTTACGTTTACTCAATGTCCGAACATCCAGTCCAAGATCCGTTGCTAAATTAGCCACCACGGAACCTGCATCCATTTCTTCAGGAATAGAATAATGGGTAACAGCCGATGCTGTATTTAAGAACACAGACAAAAGGATGGAGACAACGTACCTTTTCATTAACGGACTTCTCAGTGGAAAACCCATGTCTTAGGAGTGGTATAACCAGAGAAAAGGTTAACCAAGTGCTATAGACAATGTTCTAATAAAAATGTGAATCGTCGAAAAGGTCTTAACGCTGCGTAAACCGTTCAAAATATTGACCTGAAAGACTACGAGGCGGACACACAAAGAGCTGATCCACCATGTCCGGAATGAGTGCAATGGAGACATGAGGAATAAAAACACTGCATGGAGAACAGCGACACTTTGCGCACCACATCTCAAAATGCATTAAGTTGAGCTATGCATCAGTTTCTCCGCTACTATGGTGTGAAATTTACACAACTGCTCAATTCACAATTTAGCCTTTAGTTCAGATCATTTAATTTTCTTTTAAAATAGGAAATACATAAATATGCATTTCAGTATATGAAATGATTGAATAGGGAATAAGGAATATTACAGGGTCCAAACATTTTCACATAACCACAATTATAAAGTGTAGGTTGATTACAGGAGAATAGGTTTTACATATAAAGCTCATTTTGAATAATCATTGCAGTTAGGACGTGTTTTCCCTACTTTTAATCTATCGTATGTTTCTCTGGGAAGGAAATTCTTTCCTACCTGCAAAGTGGAGGCAGCCGAGTCACTAGTCTCAGTCAGTCCTGTGCTCCTCGGTATGCTGGACACAATGTACCTCGTCCCCTTTGGCACAGGTTGTCTAACTACCAGCTTTCCTTTCCTGGTCTCAGCAAGAAATAAACTGTACCAGTAGGCATCGTTAGAGACCAGAGTGGAATCTGCGATGGTCGAGTTCCTCTCACTGATCACACTGTTCCTACAGGGAGGAGCAGCTTTACTGGGCTTCGGTTTCTGACATTTCAGCACGATGGTCACCAATATGGTGATCAGTAACAGGAATGACACTGAGCCCAGTCCGATTACCAGATACAGGTTTAAATCAGAAAAGATGTCATACTCTAAAGGCACCTCAGTCATGTCAGCATAGCTTTTAAGCGCGGTTTCCACAGTGGACAGTTTGATGGTGACTGTAGCAGAGAGAGAGGGATCTCCGTTATCCTTGGCGATCACCACCAGCCGCTGATGGCGCGAGTCTCTGTAACTGAACATCCTCATGGTCCGGATTTCTCCATTGTACTGATCCAGGCTGAATAATGTAGCGTCAGTGTTCTGGAGAAACTGGTACGTAATCCGGGAATTGTGCACAGAGTCTGTGTCTATAGCAATGACTTTGGCTATCAGAGTTCCTTTATCGGTAGATCTCGGTATTTTCTCCTCCACCACTGAGCCGTGCGCGCGCCACGGAGACACTATAACCGGTGTGTTGTCGTTCTGGTCCATGATAATAATGTGAACAGTCACGTTACTGCTGAGTGGAGGAACACCAGAGTCTCTGGCCTCGATGTGGAAAAGAAATTCCTTCTCTATCTCATAATCAAATGTCTTTAGTGCATAAAGGTTACCGTTCTCTGGATTAATGGAGAACAGCATGGACATAGAAGTATTCACGATTTCCTTTTCTATTATAAAATAAACGAGATATTGATTTTCATGGAGGTCTGGGTCGTGTGCGGTCAGGGAGCTCAGTAAAGCTCCAGGTGGATTATTTTCTTTCACCTGCAAGGTATAAAATGATCGAGGAAACTGTGGGGCGTTGTCATTAACGTCCAGCAGTTCGAGAGTTACAGTTTCATTATCAGATAATGGAGGGTTTCCTCTGTCAGTGACGGTGAATGTAATCTCATATTCTGCTACTTTTTCACGGTCAAGTGGTTCGGATACCACGAGCTCGTAATACTTATCAGATGATTCTTTCAGACGAAAGGGCAGCTTGTCCGAAATATCAACGTCAATTTGACCATTTTCTCCCGAATCTTTATCACTAACACTAATCACTGCAATAACTGTACCTACAACTACATCCTCTTTGATTGGGCTTGTGAATGACCTGATGGATATTTCTGGATGGTTATCATTCATATCCGCGATTAAAATTCTTACTTTACAATTCCCTGATAAGGAATTCGTTCCTTTGTCTGTTGCCACAATTTCCATGTCATAAATCCTGAAATCCTCGTAATTAATCATTGCTTTAACTCTAATTTCCCCAGTATCTGGGTTTAAACTGAAAGTTTGCTGCGTTTTCTCTGTCGTATATAAACTGTATGCGTAGGTCAGGTCGGAATTCGATCCGTCATCGGCGTCGGTTGCATTTAATTTCACTACAAGGCTTCCAATCGGAGAGTTTTCCGTTATGTTTATGGTGTAACTGTCTTTATCAAACTGAGGGGCGTTGTCGTTAGTGTCAAGAACGCGCACAATAATGCTGGCTGTGCCAGAGCGCGCAGGAACTCCGCCATCTACAGCAGTGAGTATCAGATTATGAACTGCCACTTCCTCTCTGTCTAAAGCTTTTTTCAAAATTAAATCTGTAAATTTCGATCCATCACGACCAGTTTGAATTTCGATGGAAAAGTAATCACTGTCGCTAAGATAATATGATTTAACTGAATTTATTCCCATGTCAGGATCGACTGCATTATTTAATGAAAATCGCTCTCCAACAGGCGTTGATTCAGAAATGTCTAAATGCATTGTGTCTCTTCGGAAATGAGGAGCATTGTCGTTGATATCAATAATTTCCAATTCAATGTTAAACATCCTTACTGGATCTTCTATGTTTGCATCAAGCTTCATAATGCAAGTTGCTGCTGATTTCGTTGGGCAAATATATTCTCGATCAATCCTCTCCATGATTAATAGCTCGCCTGTTTCTTTGTTAAGATCCAAATATTTTTTATTAGACAAAGTATCCAGTCGTATCTTGCGTTTGCTCAAAGTCCTAACATCCAGTCCAAGATCCGTTGCTAAATTAGCCACCACGGAACCTGCGTCCATTTCTTCAGGAATAGAATAATGCGTAACAGCCGATGCTGTATTTAAGAACACAGACAAAAGGATGGAAACAATGTACCTTTTCATTTGCGGACTTCTCAGTGGAAAATCCATGCCTTATGAATGGTATAAGCAGAGAAAATAGTAACCAAGTGCTGTAGACAATTTCCAAAAAAAAAAAAAAAACTCTGAATCGTCGTAAAGGTCTTAACACTGCGTAAACCGTTCAAAATATTGAACTGAAAGACTACGAGGCGGCTACACAAAGAGCTGATCCACCATCTCCGGAATGAGTGGAATGGAGACGAGAAATAAAAACATTGCATGGAGAACAGCGACACTTTGCGCACTACATCAGAAAATGCATTAAGCTGAGCTATGCATCAGTTTCTCCGCCACTGTTGTGCGAAGCTTACCCAAATGTTGACTTAAATATTTAACCTCGACTTCAGTACTTTTAGTTTGCTTTGAAAAAGAAATAGAGAACTATTAATTGCAGCATATAATTTTATTAAATGGGGGCAAAGGACTATTACAGGGTCTAAACATATTCACATAACCACAATGATAAAGTGTAGGTTGATAACAGGAGAATGCGTTCTACATAAAAAGCTCATTTCTGAATAGTCATTGCTTTTCTTTAAGGTTTGTTTTCCCTACCTTTAGTCTACTGCATATTTGTTTGGGAAGGAAATTCTTTCCTACCTGCAAAGTGGAGGCAGCCGAGTCACTAGTCTCAGTCAGTCCTGTGCTCCTCGGAATGCTGGACACAATGTATCTCGTTCCCTTTGGCACAGGTTGTCTAACCACCAGCTTTCCTTTCCTGGTCTCTGCTAGAAATAAACTGTACCAGTAGGCATCGTTGGAGACCAGAGTTGAATCTGCAATGGTTGAGTTCCTCTCACTGATCACACTGTTCCTACAAGGTGGAGCAGCTTTACTGTGCTTTGGTTTCTGAAATTTCAGCACGATGGTCACCAATATGGTGATCAATAACAGGAATGACACCGAGCCCAGTCCGATTACCAGATACAGGTTTAAATCAGAAAAGATGTCATATTCTAAAGGCACCTCAGTCATGTCAGCATAGCTTTTTAGTGCGGTCTCCACCGTGGACAGTTTGATGGTGACTGTAGCAGAGAGAGAGGGATCTCCGTTATCCTTGGCGATCACCACCAGCCTCTGATGGCGCGAGTCTCTGTAACTGAACATTCTCATGGTCCGGATTTCTCCATTGTACTGATCCAGGCTCAATAAAGTAGCGTCAGTGTTCTGGAGAAACTGGTACGTAATCCGGGAGTTGTGCACAGAGTCTGTATCTATCGCAATTACTTTGGCTATCAGAGTTCCTTTATCGGTAGATCTCGGTATTTTCTCCTCCACCACTGAGCCGTGCGCGCGCCACGGAGACACTATAACCGGTGTGTTGTCGTTCTGGTCCATGATAATAATGTGAACAGTCACGTTACTGCTGAGTGGAGGAACACCAGAGTCTCTGGCCTCGATGTGGAAAAGAAATTCCTTCTCTATCTCATAATCAAATGTCTTTAGTGCGTAAAGGTTACCGTTCTCTGGATTAATGGAAAAGAGCATTGACATAGAAGTGTTCACTATTTCATTTTCTATTATAAAATAAACGAGATACTGATTTTCATGGAGATCAGGGTCAATAGCAGTTAAAGAACTCAGCAAAGCCCCAGGTTGATTATTTTCCATAACCTGTATCGTGTAAAATGATTGCGGAAAATGTGGCACGTTGTCATTAATATCCAGCAGTTCTAAAGTTACAGTTTCATTATCAGATAATGGAGGGTTTCCTCTGTCTGTTGCAGTAAATGTGATGTCATATTCTGGGACATTTTCACGATCTAACGGTTCTGAAACTACAAGCTCGTAATAATTGTTAGCTGACTGTTTAAGCCCAAATGGTAGGTTATCATTAATATGAACGTCTATTTGTCCATTTTCTTCTGAATCTTTGTCATTCACACTAATTATTGCAATAACCGTACCCAGAGCAATATCCTCTTTAATGGGACTTTGAAATGATTTGATGGAAATTTGTGGATGATTATCATTCATGTCAGCGATGAGAATTGTTAATTTGCATTTCCCTAACAAAGGATTCACTCCTTTATCTTTTGCTATTATCTCCAAGGTATAAATGTTGAAATCTTCATAATTGATTGTCTCCTTTACTCTGATTTCACCGTTGTATTCATTTAAGCTGAAGGTCTCTTGGGTTTTTTCAGACGTGTAGAGACTGAATGAATAACTAATATCTGAGTTAGAGCCTTCGTCCAAATCTGTCGCTCTTAATTGTACAACTAGGCTACCAAGAGGGGCGTTCTCTGTAAGAATTATTTCAAAACTTTCTTTTTCAAATTTCGGGGCGTTGTCATTCGTATCCAGCACGCGAACGATGACACTGGCTGTACCTGAACGCGCAGGCACTCCGCCGTCTACAGCTGTTAGTATCAAATTATGAATAGCCGTCTCCTCTCTGTCTAAGGCTTTGTTCAAAATTAAATCAACAAACTTTGACCCGTCTCTTCCGGTTTGTATTTCGATAGAGAAGTGCTCACTTTCACTCAGGAGATATGTTTTGATCGAATTTGTCCCGATATCTGGATCTACAGCATTGTTAAGAGAAAACCTTTCCCCGGGCATTGTTGACTCGGAAATATCCAAGTGCATCGTATCCCGTCGGAAACTAGGAGCATTATCGTTGATATCCATTATCAGTAATTCGATATTAAACATTCGCACTGGATTTTCAATCGAAGCCTCTAATTTAAGAAAACATGAGTTTGTTGTTTTTGAGGGACATAGGGACTCTCTGTCAATTTTTTCCAGGATAAACAGCTCCCCGGTTTCTTTGTTTATTTCTAAATATTTCTTGTTGGCTATCACATCTAATCGTATCTTACGCTTCACTAAACTTTTGATATCCAGTCCAAGATCAGCTGCTATATTCGAAACAAATGATCCCTTCTCCATTTCCTCGGGAATACTATAATGAGTAACTGCAACGGCTATATTAATCACGGCGGAAATAAATACAAAGACCGAGCCATACCTCATCCACGATTGCTGTTTCACAGTGCCATCCATTGTTTCAGCTCAATGCGCAACGTGACCACGGAATATCAGACAGATTTAAAGACAAAAGTATTGGTTTAGTGTGAAAGTATTTAAAAGGAAATCATGATTTTCCTCATACGGAGTGACGAGGAGATCAGCTTAGACCTCTTCATATAACAAAAGAAATCCTGCCTTGAAATGACGCACGCATGGCGATAAAGGAATACCTCGGCTTGCGCAGTTTTGATGGTGAGCAGCGACGCTTTGTGCATGTACTGAAACGGTACAACTTTGTATAAAACCTGGTTGCAACAACATACACATTTCAAGACAAGCACTCCTAACTCTAACATATTTAATAGATTGCAAGGATGACCCCAGATACGGAAGTGACGTCAAAAACTTATAAGACTTAAATGTCTCAAATGGTAAAATTACCACTTGAATGATAAAGTTACCAGTAACATTGATGATCAAAATGTAAATTACCTGTAAAGTAGATGCAGCTGAGTCACTAGTCTCAGTCAGTCCTGTGCTCCTCGGTATGCTGGACACAATGTACCTTGTCCCCTTTGGCACAGGTTGTCTAACCACCAGCTTTCCTTTCCTGGTCTCTGCTAGAAATAAACTGTACCAGTAGGCATCATTCGAGACCAGAGTGGAATCTGCAATGGTTGAGTTCCTCTCACTGATCACACTGTTCCTACAGGGAGGAGCAGCTTTACTGGGCTTCGGTTTCTGACATTTCAGCACGATGGTCACCAATATGGTGATCAGTAACAGGAATGACACTGAGCCCAGTCCGATTACCAGATACAGATTTAAATCAGAAAAGATGTCATATTCTAAAGGCACCTCAGTCATGTCAGCATAGCTTTTAAGCGCGGTCTCCACAGTGGACAGTTTGATGGTGACTGTAGCAGAGAGAGCGGGATCTCCGTTATCCTTGGCGATCACCACCAGCCGCTGATGGCGCGAGTCTCTGTAACTGAACATCCTCATGGTCCGGATTTCTCCATTGTACTGATCCAGGCTGAATAATGTAGCGTCAGTGTTCTGGAGAAACTGGTATGTAATCCTGGAGTTGTGCACAGAGTCTGTGTCTATAGCAATTACTTTGGCTATCAGAGTTCCTTTATCGGTAGATCTCGGTATTTTCTCCTCCACAACTGAGCCGTGCGCGCGCCACGGAGACACTATAACAGGTGTGTTGTCGTTCTGGTCCATGATAATAATGTGAACAGTCACGTTACTGCTGAGTGGAGGAACACCAGAGTCTCTGGCCTCGATGTGGAAAAGAAATTCCTTCTCTATCTCATAATCAAATGTCTTTAGTGCATAAAGATTACCGTTCTCTGGATTAATGGAGAACAGCATTGACATAGAAGTGTTCACTATTTCATTTTCTATTATGAAATAAACGAGATATTGATTTTCATGGATATCTGGGTCATGTGCAGTTAGGGAACTCAGTAAGGCTCCAGGCGGATTATTTTCCATAACCCGTATCGTATAAAATGATTGTGGAAACTGTGGCACATTGTCATTAACGTCCAGCAGTTCGAGAGTTACAGTTTCATTATCAGATAATGGAGGGTTTCCTCTGTCAGTGACGGTGAATGTGATGTCATATTCTGCAACTTTTTCACGGTCAAGTGGTTCGGATACCACGACCTCGTAATAATTCTCAGATGATTCTTTTAGTGCAAATGGTAAATTATCAGGAATATGAAGATCAATTTCGCCATTTACACCCGAATCTTTATCACTAACACTAATCACTGCAATAACTGTACCTACGGAGATGTCCTCCTTAACCGGATTCGAAAAAGATCGCAGTGAAATTTCTGGATGATTGTCATTCATGTCTGTAATCATAATCGTTATTTTACACTGTCCCGATAACGAATTAGTGCCTTTATCCTTTGCTATAATCTCCATGTTATAAATTCGGAAATCCTCATAATTAATCATTTCTTTAACTCTTATTTCGCCAGTGTCTGGGATTAAACTAAAAGCCTCTTGTGCCTTTTCCGAGGTATATAGACCGAAAGAATATGTAATCTCTGAGTTAGCGCCTTCATCCAAGTCAGATGCGTTTAGTTTAACGACGAGGCTTCCGATTGGGGAATTCTCTGTGACATTAATTGTATAGCTTTCCCGATCAAACTTGGGTGCGTTGTCATTTACATCCTGCACTCGAACAACGATGCTGGCTGTGCCAGAGCGCGCAGGAACTCCGCCATCTACAGCAGTAAGTATCAGATTATGGATAGCTTGAACTTCACGATCTAACGTCTTTTTCAAAATTAAATCAGCAAACTTAGAGCCGTCTCTGCCAGACTGTATTTCTATGCCAAAGTGGTCGCTTTCACTGAGGTAATAAGTTTTAACCGAATTGGATCCAACATCAGAATCCACCGCATTGCTGACAGAAAATCTTTCACCTGCTGGAGTCGATTCCAAAATGTCCAAGTGAATAGTGTCGCGTCGGAAATGAGGATTATTGTCATTAATATCAGTTATTTCTAATTCTATGTAAAATATGCGCACAGGATTCTCCACAATCACTTCCATTTTCAAGAAACAAGTCGTTTTAGCAGGACAAAGAAGCTCACGATCAATCTTTTCTAATATGTAGAGCTCTCCTTTTTCTTTGTTTATGTCGAGATATTTCTTATTAGCAATAACATCAAGTCGTACCTTCCGTTTAATCAAAGTATCTAAATCCAATCCTAAATCGGTGGCTAGATTTGCAACCACGGATCCCTCTTCCATCTCTTCAGGGATCGAATAGTGAGTTACAGTGAATGATGTGTGAATCATGGCAGAGAACAGGACAACACCCGAGACGTACCTTCTCCAGCTCCGCGCGTTCATATGAACCCCCATTGTCTCCTTCTGTCGTTTGTCCTGCAGAAATCAGAGACCTCCCCACAGGACCTCAAAGTCCCATAAGAGAAAGAAATAGCTGCTGCTAAATAACGTCGCGTACTGAGAAAATAAAAGACTCCTTCACGCAGGGTTTCAGTGATTACTGTAAATCCTTTTAAGCGCACGATGCTCTTTCTGATCGCTCATGGCGACTGGCACATATACGCCCAGTGGGCAGACTATTTGCTTTTCTGGAATACAGCGCCACTTTGTGCACACGCCGAAATATATATGTCAGATCGGGATAGTTACATACAAATAGGTTTAAATTCGTACAAAAATAATCATTGTCTTTAACAATGCATGTCCGGGAGTTTTGGTATATAAAGTAATAACAATAACAAAAGAATCAGTCAGCCCTCTCAATAATCGCCTACCTTTTTAATAGCCATAAAAAATAACGTTTTCAACAATGTTAGCTACAGATATACCTTCGTTGACAAATAGATGAATATTAGGGACCCACGTGCCTCTGAGATGTTTGGCATCTCTTAGCTATACATTTAAATTTTATGTTCAAGCCTGGCCGTCAGTTTGCCATCTCTAGAAATGGCCATTTGTTTTGGCTTGGCTTGTTTGTTTGCTTGCTTGCTTGTTTTTGACTCATGTGGAAAACAGAATGACCTTGGCTTGCCTAATATAATAGTCCTTTATATCATAAAGTGAACATTAACATCAAGACCTCCCCAAATGTGGGTGTATGCCAAAATTTGCTCCCTTACCTGTAAAGTAGATGCAGCTGAGTCACTAGTCTCAGTCAGTCCTGTGCTCCTCGGTATGCTGGACACAATGTACCTTGTCCCCTTTGGCACAGGTTGTCTAACCACCAGCTTTCCTTTCCTGGTCTCTGCTAGAAATAAACTGTACCAGTAGGCATCGTTCGAGACCAGAGTGGAATCTGCAATGGTTGAGTTCCTCTCACTGATCACACTGTTCCTACAGGGAGGAGCAGCTTTACTGGGCTTCGGTTTCTGACACTTCAGCACGATGGTCACCAATATGGTGATCAGTAACAGGAATGACACCGAGCCCAGTCCGATTACCAGATACAGATTTAAATCAGAAAAGATGTCATATTCTAAAGGCACCTCAGTCATGTCAGCATAGCTTTTAAGCGCGGTCTCCACAGTGGACAGTTTGATGGTGACTGTAGCAGAGAGAGCGGGATCTCCGTTATCCTTGGCGATCACCACAAGCCGCTGGTGGCGCGAGTCTCTGTAACTGAACATCCTCATGGTCCGAATTTCTCCATTGTACTGGTCCAGGCTGAATAATGTAGCGTCAGTGTTCTGGAGAAACTGGTACGTAATTCGGGAGTTGGTCACAGAGTCTGTGTCTATAGCAATGACTTTGGCTATCAGAGTTCCTTTATCTGTAGATCTCGGTATTTTCTCCTCCACCACTGAGCCGTGCGCGCGCCACGGAGACACTATAACCGGTGTGTTGTCGTTCTGGTCCATGATAATAATATGAACAGTCACATTACTGCTGAGTGGAGGAACACCAGAGTCTCTGGCCTCGATGTGGAAAAGAAATTCCTTCTCTATCTCATAATCAAATGTCTTTAGTGCATAAAGATTACCGTTCTCTGGATTAATGGAGAACAGCATGGACATAGAAGTGTTCACTATTTCATTTTCTATTATGAAATAAACGAGATATTGATTTTCATGGATATCTGGGTCATGTGCAGTTAGGGAACTCAGTAAGGCTCCAGGCGGATTATTTTCCATAACCCGTATCGTATAAAATGATTGTGGAAACTGTGGCACATTGTCATTAACGTCCAGCAGTTCGAGAGTTACAGTTTCATTATCAGATAATGGAGGGTTTCCTCTGTCAGTGACGGTGAATGTGATGTCATATTCTGCAACTTTTTCACGGTCAAGTGGTTCGGATACCACGACCTCGTAATAATTCTCAGATGATTCTTTTAGTGCAAATGGTAAATTATCAGGAATATGAAGATCAATTTCGCCATTTACACCCGAATCTTTATCACTAACACTAATCACTGCAATAACTGTACCTACGGAGATGTCCTCCTTAACCGGATTCGAAAAAGATCGCAGTGAAATTTCTGGATGATTGTCATTCATGTCTGTAATCATAATTGTTATTTTACACTGTCCCGATAACGAATTAGTGCCTTTATCCTTTGCTATAATCTCCATGTTATAAATTCGGAAATCCTCATAATTAATCATTTCTTTAACTCTTATTTCGCCAGTGTCTGGGATTAAACTAAAAGCCTCTTGTGCCTTTTCCGAGGTATATAGACCGAAAGAATATGTAATCTCTGAGTTAGCGCCTTCATCTAAGTCAGATGCGTTTAGTTTAACGACGAGGCTTCCGATTGGGGAATTCTCTGTCACATTAATTGTATAGCTTTCCTGATCAAACTTGGGTGCGTTGTCATTTACATCCTGCACTCGAACAACGATGCTGGCTGTGCCAGAGCGCGCAGGAACTCCGCCATCTACAGCAGTAAGTATCAGATTATGGATAGCTTGAACTTCACGATCTAACGTCTTTTTCAAAATTAAATCAGCAAACTTAGAGCCGTCTCTGCCAGACTGTATTTCTATGCCAAAGTGGTCGCTTTCACTGAGATAATAAGTTTTAACCGAATTGGATCCAACATCAGAATCCACCGCATTGCTGACAGAAAATCTTTCACCTGCTGGAGTCGATTCCAAAATGTCCAAGTGAATAGTGTCGCGTCGGAAATGAGGATTATTGTCATTAATATCAGTTATTTCTAATTCTATGTAAAATATGCGCACAGGATTCTCCACAATCACTTCCATTTTCAAGAAACAAGTTGTTGTTGTTTTAGCAGGACAAAGAAGCTCACGATCAATCTTTTCTAATATGTAGAGCTCTCCTTTTTCTTTGTTTATGTCGAGATATTTTTTATTAGCAATAACATCAAGTCGTACCTTCCGTTTAATCAAAGTATCTAAATCCAATCCTAAATCGGTGGCTAGATTTGCAACCACGGATCCCTCTTCCATCTCTTCAGGGATCGAATAGTGAGTTACAGTGAATGATGTGTGAATCATGGCAGAGAACAGGACAACACCCGAGACGTACCTTCTCCAGCTCCGCGCGTTCATATGAACCCCCATTGTCTCCTTCTGTCGTTTGTCCTGCAGAAATCAGAGACCTCCCCACAGGACCTCAAAGTCCCATAAGAGAAAGAAATAGCTGCTGCTAAATAACGTCGCGTACTGAGAAAATAAAAGACTCCTTCACGCAGGGTTTCAGTGATTACTGTAAATCCTTTTAAGCGCACGATGCTCTTTCTGATCGCTCATGGCGACTGGCACATATACGCCCAGTGGGCAGACTATTTGCTTTTCTGGAATACAGCGCCACTTTGTGCACACGCCGAAATACACATTTCAGATCGGGATAGTTACATACAAATAGGCTTGAATTCGTACAAAAATAATCATTGTCTTTAACAATGCATGTCCGGGAGTTTTGGTATATAAAGTAATAACTATAACAAAAGAATCAGTCAGCCCTCTCAATAATCGCCTAGCTTTTTAATAGCCATAAAAAATAACGTTTTCAACAATGTTAGCTACAGAGATACCTTCTTTGACAAATAGATGAATATTAGGGACCCACGTGCCTCTGAGATGTTTGGCGTCTCTTGGCTATACATTTAAATTTTGTGTTCAAGCCTGGCCGTCAGTTTGCCATCTCTAGAAATGGCCATTTGTTTTGGCTTGGCTTGTTTGTTTGTTTGCTTGCTTGCTTGTTTTTGATTCATGTGGAAAACAGCATGACCTTGGCTTGCCTAATATAAAAGTCCTTTATTTCATAAGGTGAACATTAACATCAAGACCTCCCCAAATGCATGTGGGTGTATGCCAAAATTTGCTCCCTTACCTGTAAAGTAGATGCAGCTGAGTCACTAGTCTCAGTCAGTCCTGTGCTCCTCGGTATGCTGGACACAATGTACCTTGTCCCCTTTGGCACAGGTTGTCTAACCACCAGCTTTCCTTTCCTGGTCTCTGCTAGAAATAAACTGTACCAGTAGGCATCGTTCGAGACCAGAGTGGAATCTGCAATGGTCGAGTTCCTCTCACTGATCACACTGTTCCTACAGGGAGGAGCAGCTTTACTGGGCTTCGGTTTCTGACACTTCAGCACGATGGTCACCAATATGGTGATCAGTAACAGGAATGACACCGAGCCCAGTCCGATTACCAAATACAGATTTAAATCAGAAAAGATGTCATATTCTAAAGGCACCTCAGTCATGTCAGCATAGCTTTTAAGCGCGGTCTCCACAGTGGACAGTTTGATGGTGACTGTAGCAGAGAGAGCGGGATCTCCGTTATCCTTGGCGATCACCACCAGCCGATGGTAGCGCGAGTCTTTGTAGCTGAACATTCTCATGGTCCGGATTTCTCCATTGTATTGGTCCAGACTAAATAATGTAGCATCAGTGTTCTGGAGAAACTGGTATGTCACGCGGGAGTTGTGCACAGAGTCTGTGTCTATAGCAATTACTTTGGCTATCAGAGTTCCTTTATCGGTGGATCTCGGTATTTTCTCCTCCACCACTGAACCATGTGCGCGCCATGGAGACACTATAACGGGCGTGTTGTCATTCTGGTCCATGATAATAATGTGAACAGTCATGTTACTGCTGAGTGGAGGAACACCAGAGTCTCTGGCCTCGATATGAAAAAGAAATTCCTTCTCTATCTCATAATCAAATGTCTTTAGTGCGTAAAGGTTACCGTTCTCTGGATTAATGGAGAAGAGCATGGATATGGAGGTGTTTGCTATTTCCCTTTCTATTATAAAATACACTAGATACTGATTTTCATTTGAATCTGGGTCATGGGCAGTTAAAGAGCTCAACAAAGCCCCGGGAGGATTATTTTCCAAAACAGATATCGTATAGAAACTCTGTGGGAACTGCGGTGCGTTATCATTCACGTCTAGTAAGTGCACTGTTATAGTTTCATTGTCAGAGAGTGGAGGATTTCCTCTGTCTGTCACTAATAATGTAATGTCATATTCTGGAGTTATTTCTCGATCTAATGGTTCCGAGACTAGTAGTTCGTAGTGATAATCAGATGATTTATTTAGAGTAAATGGTATGTTTTTGTTTATTGTGAGATTAACCTTGCCATTATCCCCGGTGTCTCTGTCGCTTACACCTACAAGGGCTATGACTGTGCCGACAGGAGTGTCCTCTTTCACAGTGTTCTTCAGTGATTTAATGGTTATCTCCGGATAATTATCGTTCATATCCATAATGTCCACTGTTATTCTACACTGACTGGAGAGAGGAACAGGGCCGTTATCTTTGGCTTCTATATGCATCTCAAATATTTTCATGTCTTCGAAATCTATAGTGCCTTTAACTGTTATTTCGCCAGTTTTTGAATTCAAATTGAACACGTCTTGCGTTTTTTCTGAAGTGTAAAGCGTAAATGAATACGTTATTTCTGCGTTTGAGCCTTCATCAGTATCAGTTGCGTTTAATTTAGTAACAACAGTACCAATTGGTGAATTCTCATTCATTTTTAAAGTGTACACTGAGCGGTCAAACTGAGGGGCGTTGTCATTTGTATCTAGTACCCGAACAATAATTTTGGCAGTTCCGGTGCGCGCAGGGACACCGCCATCTACAGCAGTGAGAATGAGATTATGAATAGGCTGTGCTTCCCGGTCTAATGCTTTCATAAGAACCAAGTCGACATATTTTGTACCATCACTACCAGAATGAATATCTATTGTAAAATGATCACTTTCGCTAATTCTGTAAGCATTCACATTGTTAGCCCCTACATCTGGGTCTTGTGCATTGGGTAAAGAAAATCTTTCACCTGGTGATGCAGACTCGGAGACATCCAGTTCTACCCTGTCCATTCTAAAATGTGGAGCATTATCATTGATATCTGTGATTTCTATTTCAATGTTAAAAATGCGTAAAGGGTTTTTGATGATCACATCCAATTTGATAAAACATGATGCTTTAGCTTGGCACAGGGACTCTCTATCCATTTTTTCAACAATATAAAGTTCACCTGTCTTTTTATTTACTTCTAAATATTTCTTATGAACACTGTCGAGCTTTACCTCTCTTTGTGCTAATCCATTAACATCTAGTCCTAGATCTGAGGCTAGTTGTGCAACAACAGATCCGCGATCCATCTCCTCCGGTATAGAATAACGTGTGACAGACAAAGACGCCCTCCATGTCGCCGACAATACGAAGAAAATAATTACCCAGCTGATATTTCCTGTCGTTTTCATCATTCAGTGCGGTGTAAAAAAAAATATTTAAAAATTAATCTGTCTTCTCTAGAAAAGTCAAGCTTATTATTTTTTTTTCTTTTAAAACAACTCCAGGATGCTCACACGGACAGTGCTGTGGTCTTCTCAGATATTATATACCCGTGAGCATTACGTTATGTCCGCTTTAAGAGCATGCGCATTTTGGTGCCATTTACTGTCAAACAGTGACACCCGGAGTCCAACCCAGCACGTTCCGCTAAACGGAACTACCGTTGATTAACTATACTGCAATTACTCATTTTAGTTGCAGTTATGTTGAAGATATATATTAATAACATCCCACAAACATGTTAGGTTTGTAGTTTTTAACATAGGCGATGCTATTATGTTAAGATATACAAGCAGCAGTCGAGTACAGATTGTAGCGACACTGCAGCCAGAGAGACGCTTTTTCACTCCCGCTGAACTACGGCTAATAATTAAATTATACGAACAGTATGAAATCATTATTGCAAATAAAAGCAACATCTCGTCAATTAAGAAAGTTCGAGAAGGAGCATGGCAAAAATATAGCCTATATAACAGAATAAATGCGTAAGAAATAAACCATCCAAATAATATAAAAGACGGTTTAAATTGGTCCAATAGTCAAAAGTAGTATTTTTAATCCATTATTCTCAAGTTTAAAAAAATGTAAATAGTAGACCATGACAAAATCACATAACTGAGGAATGTTTTTGTAATTGGACTAATGTAAGGCGATTTTCAGTTAGTCTATAATTGTGGAATGTAATTCGTTAGGTTGTTATGTTGATAGCGTCAGTATGAGTTCAGGACCACAACAGTGGACAGCGACATACTAAATACTTCAAATCAGTCCAGACAGGCTCCTTTAACTCTGTCTCCGAGCCGAGAAGCTGCAGTTGTCTCACATTAACATTACATATAACTTACAAAGGTGACTTATACAAACTTATTAGACAGGTGGGACACAAGCTCAGACATGGAGTCCAGTATAGACCTCCATTTTTCCCCCATATGGATTTCTCAGACATTAAACTTTCTTTAATCACGTTTCTTCAGCAACTGTGTTGCAGTGCTTTCAGTATTTTCATGATTGACT
Source organism: Neoarius graeffei (assembly GCF_027579695.1). Classification (NCBI taxonomy): domain Eukaryota; kingdom Metazoa; phylum Chordata; class Actinopteri; order Siluriformes; family Ariidae; genus Neoarius; species Neoarius graeffei. Next base: position 89,400,754 of record NC_083570.1, read on the forward strand.
GTGGCATGAGTGTTTTTTAAGCCTGAACAATTTTTTTTGTAACATTTGGTTAATTTCTCACATTCCAGCAGCCCCAATAAAATATCTGCTCCAAGGGGAACTCCCTGGTCTCTGTAACACCCTATACTGTAAAACCCGATAAGGTCACTGAGCTCAAAAATTTTATTGAAACCGATTACATAAAAATTTTTGAGGTAAGTAACTTAAATTTTTAAGGTAAGATTTCTTAAAAATTACACTATAGTTACACTTAATTGTAATTTTTAAGAAATCTTACCTTAAAAAATTTAAGTTACACTGTAAAAAGTGTCCGTAGAATTAACAGTGAATTTATGTAAAATCATGACATAAAAAAACTGTAAATACAAAAACAATGAAGCAGTGTGTAATTTACATCAATATACTGTAAAACTCCTAACCAAATGCCACTGTTAATTTAACAGTAAGAATATGTTGAATTGATCATATTTTTTTGTATAATTTACAAATTGTTGTAGTTTAAACACAGACAAACTGTAAGACTAAAACAGAATGTGATGGTTAAAATTACATCATTACCCTGTTAAAAAAACAAAAACATGCCCACCATTGTGGCTCAGTCAACTAAGGCGTCATACAATGAATCTGGGGACCTGGGTTCAATTCCGACCTGAGGTCATTTCCCGATCCCTCTCTGTCTCTCTTTCCAGCTCATTTCCTGTCTCTGCACTGTCCTATCCAATAAAGGTGAAAAAAGCCCAAAAAAATTCTAAAAATATATATCTGTCTAGTAGATCATTGCTTGTAACCATCATTTTGAATCATTGTTTATTGTACAATGAATATCCGTAAAATTAAGAGTTATGTACTGATTATTGTACATTGAATACCTGTAAAATTGAACATTTTCAAACTGTTGTTTTTACAAGTGTTGATATACCTTACCGTAAAGCCATATACACTGTCACTGTATTTTTTACGGTGAAAAAATGGCAACCACAGCTGCCAATTTTTCACTGTAAATTTGACAAGATTTTTTTTTACAGTGTACCTCAAAAATTTTTACGTAATCGGTTTCAATAAAATTTTTGAGCTCAGTGATCTTATCGGGTTTTACAGTGATAGGCTCTATAAACATAAGAGAAAAAAAAATCAATGATGTGGGACAAGAACATCCAGCCTCGTCTCGTCTTGTCTTCTTCTGCTTATCCGGGGCCGGGTCGCGGAGGCAGCAGTCTGAGCATGGAAGCCCAAACTTCCCTTTCCCCAGACACTTCGGCCAGCTCCTCGGGAAGAACACCAAGGTGTTCCCAGGCCAGCCAAGAGACATAGTCCCTCCAGCGTGTCCTGGGTCTTCCCCAGGGCCTCCTCCCAGGGGGACATGCCTGGAACACCTCCCCAGGGAGGCATCCAGGAGGCATCCAAAAGAGATGCCCGAGCCACCTCAGCTGATTCCTCTTGATGTGGAGGAGCAGCGGCTCTACTCTGAGCTCCTCCCGAGTGACTGTGCTTCTTACCCTATCTTTAAGGGAGCTCCCAGCCACCCTGTGAAGGAAACTCATTTTGGCCGCTTGTATCCGTGATCTTTTTCTTTCGGTCATTACCCAAAGCTCATGACCATAGGTGAGAGTCGGAACGTAGATCGACCAGTAAATCGAGAGCTTCGCCTTTTGGCTCAGCTCATTCTTCACCACGACGGAACGGTAAAGCTACCGCATCACTGTGGAGGCCGCACTGATCCGCCTGTCGATCTCACGCTCTATCCTTCCCTCACTCGTGAACAAGTTCCCTAGGTACTTAAACTCCTCCACTTGAGGCAGGACTTCTCCACCAATCTGGAGAGGGCAAGCCACCCTTTTCCAGTCGAGAACCATGGCCTCTGACTTGGAGGTGCTGATTCTCATCCCAGCCGCTTCACACTTGACTGCAAACCACCCCAGTGCATGCTGAAGGTCCTGGTTTGAAGAAGCCAACAGGACAACATCATCCGCAAAAAGCAGAGATGAAATCCTGTGGTTGCCAAACAGGATTCCTTCCGGCCCCTGGCTGCGCCTAGAAATTCTGTCCATAAAGATTATGAACAGAACTCGTGAAAAAGGGCAGCCCTGCTGGAGTCCAACATGCACTGGGAACAGGTCTGACTTAATGCTGGCAATGCAAACCAGACTCCTGCTCCGTTCCTACAGGGACCGGACAGCCCTTAGCAAAAAGCCCCGAACCCCATACTCCCGAAGCACCCCCCACAGAATACCATGAGGGACACGATCGAATGCCTTCTCCAAATCCACAAAGCACGTGTGGACTGGTTGGGCAAACTCCCATGAACCCTCGAGCACCCTATGAAGGGTATAGAACTGGTCCAGTGTTCCATGACCAGGATGAAAACAGCATTGTTCCTCCTGGATCTGAGGTTCGACTATTGGCCGAATTCTCCTCTCCAGTACCCTGGAGTAAACCTTCCCTGGGAGGCTGAGAAGTGTGATTCCCCTATAATTGGAGCACACTCTCCGGTTCCCTTTCTTAAAAAGAGGGACCACCACCCCAGTCTGCCACTCCAGAGGCACTGTCCCCGACCGCCACGTGATGTTGCAGAGGCGTGTCAGCCAAGACAGCCCCACAACATCCAGAGACTTGAAATACTCAGGGTGGCTCTCATCCACCCCCAGTGCCTTGCCACCGAGGAGCTTGCTAACCACCTCAGTGACTTCGGCTTGGGTAATGGATGAGTCCACCTCTGAGTCATCAGCCTCCGCTTCCTCAATGGAAGACATGACAGTGGGAAGAACACTGAATATCCAGCCAACCAGGACAAATGGGGAATAATTTTGCCTGTTAATCCTGGAAGCTCTTCCTGTAGCCTTTCTTGTCTGTACATGTATTAGGATTATGGCTATGGGGAAACCCTGAAGTGGTGACTGTATTTCTTAAAGGGAAACTATTCTAAATATTGATGAAAAACCCACCCATCCATCCATCCATCCATCCATCCATTATCCATAACCGCTTATCCTGTGCAGGGTTGCAGCCTATCCCAGCTGACTATGGGCGAGAGGTGGGGTACACCCTGGACAAGTCGCGAGATCATCGCAGGGCTGACACATAGAGACAAACAACCATTCACACTCACATTCACACCTATGGTCAATTTAGAGCCACCAATTAACCTAACCTGTGTGTCTTTGGACTGTGGGGGAAACCGGAGTACCCGGAGGAAACCCACACAGACACGGGGAGAACATGCAAACTCCACACAGAAAGGACCCCTTCGGCTGCTGGGATTGAACCCAGAACCTTCTTGCTGCGAGGTGACAGTGCTAACTACAACACCACCATGCTGCCCTTGATGAAAGATAATTTTCTCTTAAATTTTAATCCAAAATCTAAATCAAACTTGCAGGAATTCTGTCATTTTAGGTATTGCTGAAGGACCTACAAATGACCAGGTAGTTAACTGCAATCTATAGTGAATATTGGACAAATATCATGCTGCCAAATTGGACTCTTCTCTCTGTTGAACTCATCATCTGCAGTTATGTTTGTGTGACCAATAAAATTTGAATTTGATTATATTTTGTTCATCTCTAATTATCAGTAGCCTAATAAAAGATTGTGTGATTAGATTTATAAACTTACATGGACCTAATTACAGTATTTTAATGTATTAACACTGTAAAGACAGTCTATAGGTGATGTAGCATATGCACTTTTACTGTAAAGTTACAGTATGTTTGTTGAATAAGCAAAGATAAATGCAGCTAATTCATTTAGCTAGCTTTATTTTCTGGTGCTACTTATTATTACTGATACTAATTTACTTATTACATATACTAATTGTTATTGGGACTCTTCTCTGTTGGACTCGTTGTTCTGTTTGGTCAGAGAAGCAGAGAAGTGATTCTGCTCCCTGAAGGCCAAAACAGAGACAATGAGAAGCTTCTTCCTACAGGCCAATCAGGTCCTCAACCAGGACAGTGTGTTGGACTACACTTAAAAAAATTAAAATTAAAAAAGGTCAGTAGCTGCCAAACAAATACCATAAAAGTAAAACATCCAAATTCAAAGTGTGTAAAAATAATATATTTACAGTACTTTTCACCAAAGCTTTTGCAGTGAAAAAAAAAACTTATTTTAAAGATTTTTTCCTTAATTATATTCAAACACCTTCAATGAAGCGACACCATGAAAAGTTAAGCAGGAAAAAGTAGGTATTTTATTGATTTTTTTTCACATTACAATCAACCAGCATCAATAAAGTGATGACACTAATTTCATCAGAGAAGCACATACTTTACAGATTTTTCTGACATTATTATGACCCAGCACCTTCTCACTCACTCACTGTCAGTCAGTCTAGTACAGACTAGGACATAGTACTGTGCACAAAAAAATACAGTTTCAAGTTAAAAAAACAGAAAATATTCAGAAACAGAAAGTTCAAAGAGCAGTTCAATGTTCAAGAACAGTTCAATATTCATTTTTGGGGGTCTGTGTTGGCTGCATGTCGTCGGCGTCTTCGTTCATTTTCCTGGTTTTCCCAGTCTCTGTGTACTGCTTTGGCGCCCTCCCTCACTACTGTACGCCATCCGGCCTGGTCATTCGCCAGCTTCTCCAGCTGCTGATAGCTGATACCCGCCAGGCCCAGACGACGTTTTACAGTGTGCTTGAAACACAGTCGCGGTCGACCATGGGGCCTTGTCCCCTCCTTCAGTTCAGAAAACAGCAGGTTCCACAGCAGTCATTCTTCAGACATCCTGATGACATGTCCGGTCCATCTGAGTTGCAAGCGAGTAATCATGGCTTCCATAGCTGGCATATTCACCTGCCTCAGGACTTCAGTGTTGGTAGTACAGTCTTTCCAGGTGATACCCATCAGCCCGCGGAGATGACGTTGAACCAGGACAGACAGTCATTGGACATGTCGGGCATACAGGGTTCTCACCTCTAGTCCATATAGAAGTGTGCTCAGCACTACAGCCCTGTAGATGTTTAGCTTCGTGTTCAGTTGTATCAATTTTGCATTCCACAGCCGGTCCTTTAGGCGTCCGAATGCAGCTGAGGCGGCCTGCACCCATGTGTCGATCTCACTATCCATGGAATTATCATTTGCCACTGTGGATCCCAGGTAGGTGAAAATTTCAGCTTCGACAAGTGGCATTCTGCCCAGCAGGACCCGTGGTGGGGCACCTGGCTGCCCAGGCACTGGCTGGTAGAGTAACTCGGTTTTCTTGATGTTTATGGTCATACCATAAGTACTGGCCGCTTCGGCAAACTTCTCTAACAGCCGCTGGATACTGTCCAGTGTGTGTGTCACCAGAGCAGAGTCGTCGGCGTAGAGGAGCTCGCGGATACACTTCACCAGTACATGACATTGGGATTTTAGTCGTGCAAGGTTGAAGAGTCCACCATCTGATCGAGTTCGGATGTATATTCCGTCCAGCATGTTGTCCGACATTTCTTCAATGACAGCAGCTAGAAACAGTGCAAACAGTGTGGGAGTCAATATGCATCCCTGTTTGACACCATGAAGGACTTGGAAGAAGTCGGAGGCCTTGCCATCGATGGTTACTGTGGCTCACATGTCCATGTGGAAGGCCTTGATAACAGCCAGCAACCTTGATGGACATCCAAACTTCTCCAGGATGCACCATAGGGCGTCCCTTCCCACCGAATCAAAGGCCTTCATGAAGTCTATGAAGATGATGTACAGAGCCATCCTTTGTTCAACAGCCTTTTCTTGATGTTTTCTCAAAGCAAAATTCATGTCTGTAGTGCTGCGGCCAGGTCGGAAACCGCACTGACTCTCTGGTAGTATTCTCTCCGAGATTGCTTGCAGTCTTGATAAAGCGACCTTGGCCAGCACTTTGCCAGCAATACTGAGAAGCGCGATACCCCGGGAGTTGCCACAGTCACGCCGGTCACCCTTGCGTTTGTAGATGGTCACTATCATGGCATCCTTGAAGTCCTGGGGCATGGCACCATCCTCCCAGCATCTTCGGTACAGCCACAACAGCTCATTGTGCAGCACAGTGCCACTGTGTTTTAACACCTCAGCCAGTATCCCATCAACGCCTGGTGCCTTTCCAGCCTTGAGGGCCTTCAGCGCTCGCTGCATCGAATGTGGGTGGTCCGTGCAGATCTTGCTGCATGGGGCGCTGCTCCAGTCTCTCAATGGCTGTGCTGTCAATGGTCGATGGTGTGTTCAGGAGCTGCTAGAAGTGCTCCTTCCATCTCCTCAGGATTTTGTCTGGCGTTGTGTGGAGAGTCGCACCATCTGTGCTGAGTACTGGGTTTGAGCCTGAACAACGAGGCCCGTAGACTGCCTTCAGCCCGTCGTAAAAAGCTCAGGTCATGTGGGCTTCCACATACCCTTGCAATTCCTCCGCCTTGCAGTCCCGCCACTCATTCTTCATTCGGCGGGTAGCACATTGGAGCTTCAAATGAGCATCTTGCAGTCACTCTGTTGTCCACCTTGTGTGCACTCCAGACAGAAACTGCTGGTGGCAAGTCCTCACTTCAGCTATCAGTTTCTCTATACCCACTTCATTTCATTCTGATCGAACCAGTCAGCGTGCCACCGTTTTGGGTGCCCAATGGCCTCTTTTGCAGTGGCGTACACCACACTGCTGATTTGACCCCATTGCTCATTCACACTCATGTCCTCCGTGTTGTGATCCTGTAGCTGGTTGATACAGTCAGACACCTTGTTTTCTAGTTCAGCTGCCTTTTGTGGTAGTAGGCTCACATCAAGTTTGCGCAATGGTTGTTTTGCACATTTTCGGTGAACCAGGGCTATACACAGGTTACATACTGCCCTCACCATAAGGTGGTCCATCTCACAAAATACACCTCACATCACCCTTGTGGTTTTCACGTCCCTAAGGTCAACTCTCCGCACAAGGATGTAGTCCAGCAGGTGCCAGGTGCATGAGCACGGGTGCATCCAGGAATAGCACCACTTGTCAGGCATAGTGAAGAAAGTGTTAGTGATTGCCAGATCCATTTCTGTGCAAAGTTCCAGCAACAGGCTGCTGTTTGAGTTAGTCAGGCCTCTTGCTTGCGTCCCCAGCAAACGACTCCAGCCGGGACGATCACTCCCCATGCGCACATTAAAGTCGCCGAGGACAATAAGCTTGTCTGCTTTCAGCACGTCACTGAGTACACGCCCAAGGTCAGCGTAGAAGTTTGCCCTCGTGGTATCATCGTAAGTCATACTTGGGGCATATACAGCCACCAAAGTCAGGAATCGTTTTTCAGCCAGTCTGATGCAAATGCTGGAGAGACGGTTGGATAGCATGGATGGAACTGCCGCTAGTCTCATTAACACATCCTTGTGTATACCAGCTGCAACTCTGGCTTGATGCAGGTCTCTGCCCGACCAGAAAAACATGTAGTGCTGCTCTGTAAGCTGTCTGTGAACTTTCAGTCATGTTTCAGACAGTGCAGCCATGTCAACATGGTATCAGTACAGTTCTCTGTCAATGATCACTGACTGTCATTTGGGCCTGCCCAAGTCGTCATGATCCAGCATCGTCCGTACGTTCCAGCAGCTCAGGGTCAGTGCCGCAGATGCGACACATTGACGGTTTTGTTTTATCGAGGCAGTTGCTGTGTGTCAACCACTGGATTGGAGATCCCATCAGCCATGGCTTGCTGACCAGGACAGTGCCAAGTGGGCTTTGCTTACCCCACCCTTTTATCGGGGGCATCCTCCATAGAGGCAGGCAGTGCTATCCCTAAAAAAGGCTGCCTGGTCACTAGTGCAGGACCTCACAGGGCTTCCGCTTGGCCAGTTCAGCCTCAGAACGGCCATCACATCGCAAGCTGCCAAAGTGCAGGAGTCTAGCTGGTAGCTTCCAGCTTCTCAGGCTTGCTATTGTCATCGAAACGCCCATCACTGTTGGGCTTTGCACAGTAGGACTTGCACAAAGTGTTTAAAGACCAGCAGGCCTTGTGCAAAAGAATGAGCCAGTCTCTCTGGGCTGAGAAGAGCCTGGGTCCAGTGGATGGCATGGGGTCATACGGCCGGAGGCTTCCTCAGCTGCCCCGCGGTACCCAACTCACTTGGGTTTGTGGTCCCTGCCGTTGCCTCAGAAAACCGAGGTCATCTGCTAGGCACCCCTGTTTGCTGGTCGGTATCTTCATAACCTGGAGATCACCCAGACAAACACATCTCTCCCCACTGCCGGAGAGGAGACCCAGCCGGGTTTTTTTGGTGCCGGCAACCCACCAGTCGTGGTGAGGGGTTCAGTGGTCTTCTGTGGGCATTTCATGGAGGCCAGTTGGGACTTACTGGCCCCATCCACGACCTTGCCCCCACTACCTGGATGCAATTTAACCTTGTACCCAGGACCCAAATTACAGCACCTTCAATAAAGCTATAACACCAGAAGTTCAGCAGAGAAACACCTTTATATTACATATTTTCATAAATTATTACAAATACCTTCAATAAAGTGATGAAGTTCAGGAGAGAAATACTTATTTTACAGATTTTTAAAAATAAATTATTATAAATCAAATACTTTCAATAAAGTGTTAACACAAGCTTATGTTTGTAAAATGACATTTTGAAGACAAAATAATGTTTAAAAAAACCTGTAGAAATACAATCTCCAAACATTTAATGATTCAGTTTTCTTAGAATTACAGTACAAATCTTAAATAAAATACACTGCCTGGCTAAAAAAAAGAAAAAAGAAAAAAGTCACCATTTGGATTTTAATCAGTAAATACATAAGAGCCTTTGATTAGATAATATCTGCAGTGATTAATGTGTTTCAGCTGGCAACTATTCTTTTAACTCTAACTGATGCAGTGAGTAGTTTCTTATTTCCTAAACTACCATGTCAGAAGACATATCCTGTGCTCGTGTAAAAGATGTTACTGCATTTCAGGAAGGGTCAAATTATTGGCCTGCATCAGGCAAAGAAAACTTAGGAGATTACTGAAATGATTGGAATTGGGTTAAGAACTGGCCAATGCATTATTAAAACCTGGAAGGCTAGTGGGGAACCATCAACTTCGTGGTAGAAACATGGTCAGGAAAAAAAAATCTTGACTGACCATGAGCAGAAATCACTTAGATACTTGGTGAAGTCAAATCATAAAGTCAACAGTAGAACTTGTGCCTATGTTTAATAGTGAAAATAAGAGCATTTCCACACTCAGAATGTGATGGGAACTCATAGGATTGGGATTAAACAGCTGTGTGGTCATTAGAAAACCACTTGTTAGAAAAGGCTTCAATTTACTAAGGAGCATAAAGATTGGACTCTGCAGCAATGGAAAAAGATCATGTGGTCTGAGGAGTCCAGATTTACCCTAATCCTGAGTGATGGGTGTGTCAGGGTAAGAAGGGAAACTCATGAAGCGTTGCATCCATCATGCATAGTGGCCACTGTACAAGCCTCTGGAGGCAGTGTTATGATCTGGGGTTGCTTCAGTTGGTCAGATCGAGGTTCAGCAACATTATGGGGCAATAAAATGAAGTCAGCCGATGACCTGAATGGACTGAATGACCAGGTTATCACATCATTGTCTTTTTTTTCTTCCCTGATGGCACAGGCATAAAATTAGGGCTCAGAATTGTGAAAGAGTGGTTCAGGAAGCATGAGGAGTCATTTTCACACATGAATTGGCCACCACAGAGTCCTGAACTTAACTCCATTGAGAATCTTTGGGATGTGCTGGAGAAGAGTTTACACAGTGGTTCGACTCTCCCATCCTCAATACAATATATGGGTGAAAAATTAATACAACTATGGACTGAAATAAATGTTGTGATATTGCATAAGTTTATCTAAACAATGCAATGGTGAATGCATGCTGTAATCAAAGCTAAAGGCGTCCAACCAAATATTGGAGTGTGTGACTTTTTTTTTTTTGGTAGGGCAGTGTACAACATTTAATATTTACACTATGTATTGATTAACAGTAGAAAAATTTCTTGAAATTGTGAGCCTCTCTGTAGGTTCATCTAATTCACATCTTAAGATTGAAATGTATTTGGTAAATGGAAGATGCCAGCACATTGGTGTTTGGTATCATTTTTATGGTTTCAGTGCGAGAAGTACAAGGGTCTCAGTTGTAGAATGAGAGATTTTTATAAGGTTTCCAGCACTATGGAAAAATGTTGGTCTCCACTCCAGTGGCACACCTACTTGGGATCATACTCCAGGATCCCACCTCCTGCCAATGTGACCTGGAAATGTCCCTACAACTCAAAAGGTCCTCAGATGTATAAACAGTTTCTCCATGTAAATTCTATTTGCCATTTAATTGAAGAATCTCTTTGTTCTGGCTGGGTATTTAAGGGATGTGACAAAGTATACTTTGAGTGTTTCTGTATACAGAACTCCCATATGATTTCTCTGTGTGTAGTCATATCTTTTAACAGGTATGCCATATTAGAACTTGGACTTACTTTCTGTTTTTTATTGTTGTTAACAGTATCTTAGTTTGATTTGATCTGTTTATTGTATTTCTCTGATTTGCATTGCATTTGCTTATTCTTGGCATTATAATAAACTGTAAAGTTAATTGTTAATCTGTTGTATTGCTTCTTCTGAAATTGTTAGCTTCAAGGAATCTGATATACATTCACTGGCCATAGTATTTTTTGTATTGCACCAGAATTGGGTGTTGGTAAACACACTTAAATTATTGTTTGCATCATGCTACTCCCTGTAGACAGTGATGCTGCGTGGACAGTCCTTGAACTAAGAATTAGTTTATAATGTGAAGGTGGCCTCTGAAGTGTCTATAGACAGCTGGCAGAGTAGCATGGATAACCATAGGCCAGGGTTCTTTGTGATTTCAGATAAATCCTTGATGGAATGAGCAGTAAACCTCCAGAGGGACATATTACTGATTATCATTTGGTAACTACAAGCCACAAGCGTATCCATGGTGGTTTAAGAATAAAATAAATTGGAATCAGATTTTTCAAGAGATAGCTTAGGTTATCTACATTAGTTCATGAAGATGCCAATAAAGGCAGGTAAAGACCAACATGCATTGGCCATGGGCTACTAGAGTGGAACCATTTCCAGGCCATCAGTGGTCCCTATAGACCCCAGGAGGCTCCATATAATTCTAAACAGATATGTGGATAAATATTACATTCTCTTTTAATTCAGAATCCTACCTATACAGTGTATTAATAAGCAAAATCAAAACATACCACAAACATCCAAGGAATCTGTACCATAAGTGACAGTATAACATAGCAGATAAGAACAATCCACCTCCAAATTGCCAGCAATTAGCTGGATCCTTGGTGCATCTAGTGGGTTAGGAGAGGAAAAAAAACAACATACTAAGATTAAAAAGTAAAAGCTACTCAGTTTTTTTTTTTATCACTGGTGGGGGCAATATCTTACAAATGCACTTTGAGAACATTGAAGTACTTTAGAAATCATACTTCAAGGACGACCTTGGCCCTATGTTTAGATTTTTTTTTTTTTTTTGGGGGGGGGGGGGGGGGTGGAGGGGGAAATATCCCAAATTTTTACTTGGGACATAATTGAATGAAATTGGTCCACTATTGAGTTAGAACACTCAAACCTGCAGATGCAAAACAGCTCTAAAATGGAAGGGTATGGGGCATAGAGCAATATTTTTTGTTTTGTCACTGACTTGAGTTATTAAAAGTTATTAAAATGTTATTAAAAAGTTATTAAATTTTATTAAAAGTGTCTGGCAATGTGGAGAAGATAGCTACAGAAATACACCTGTGTCTGTTTACCTCTAAGTGTAAAGAAATTTTTTTAAAAATGTTTTTGTATGGTGAGTGTCTTATCTTCCTTGTCTTCTGGTTTCTGACATAGCACTCCATTCAATGCCTACTAGTAGATCATTGCATGGAGGCTGTATTCTGATCACTTCACAAGGTGCTGAATCAACTAGTAGGCACTGTCAGAAACTGGAAGAAGAGGAAGGTAAGACACTGACAGTACAATCAATTTATACAGGTTCTTTACACTTAGAGGTAAACAAAGATGTATCTCAATAGGGTTCTTCTCCATGTTCCCAGACTATTTAAATAACCTTTTGACTCTAATCAGTGGTGAAAACAGTGATTTACTTTGACACATTACTCTATGCCCCATATGTTTCCATTGTAAAGTCTTTTCAGGGTCTCTGGTTTTAGCGTTCTAACTCAATACTGGACCACTTTTGTTTGTTTATATCCCAAGTGAAAATTTGGATCCAAAAAGATCTAAAAATAGTGCCCAGGTTGAAAATACCAGAGTCCCCTTTAACCCATCGGGTAAGAACGTGAATGAACAATCAACATCGTTTACCATTATTTTTCTCACTTGATGTTTCAGGATCAGCAGTCTTCTCTGTCTGTTCATCAAAGTCTTGACAGTATCTTTCTAAACTGTGTTGATTAATCCTCTGAATTTTCAAATGCAGCCACAGAAAACTTCAGAGCACACAAAACTGTATGTGGGGGTGGGAGGGGGTTCCCAAGATGACTGTGGCAGTGAGGGTGTGGTTGAGTGTTGGCTGTGAATGGCGAGGAGTCAGGGTGAACCAGCAGGTAACATGTGATGAGGTACACCTGTGTCTAATTTCTGGCTGTCTAATAACATGTGTCTCTGTGTGGCTTTCAGATAGCCGGGAATGAGAGAGAGAGCTGTTCCCCAATGCGTGTGATGGCTGTGTGTGTAGTACAGCTGTAAACCCCCTCTATCTCTCCACAGGTGGACTCATTCATGCCCACCAGAACCAGGAGTGAGCCTAGGCAGGTCTGTTGGTGCAGAGGAAAATCTGGGATTTCCCAGAATCAGCACTTCCACAAGAAAGCGGGGCTACCAATTTGCATTTCTGATGCACCACGGGCTTCCCTTGATTGAGTGGGAACATGCAGAGTCTCTGAGTATTCAAGGGGGTACGCATCAGGCTTTGGTGGATTCTGGTTGTCATCACCCCTCCATGCATCAAAGCCTGATTCAGTACGGGACACTGGGAAATGCACAATTGGTGAAGGTCAGATATGTGCACAGCGACACCCACAAATATCCGCTAATACCTGTCACTATTCAATTCCAGGGACAAAAGCATAGTGTAGAGGTGGCAGTTAGTCCAAACCTCACCCATTCACTTATCCTGGGAACAGATTGGCTGGGGTTTAAAACATTAATAAAACAGTTAGTAGTAGGTGGGTCCTGCAGTAGTACATCATGGGGGAATCCTGCCATAACATTAGCTAGGGAAGCGGTCCCAGGGCCATCCATGTGAGCTCCATGTCATGATGACACAGAGTGGGGAGGGCCCTCCTCTCTCTCCAGGGATTCGCTTAGGGGATTTCCCATTGGAACAGATGCACGATGAGTCTCTGAGACACGCATTTAACCAAGTGAAAGTAATTGATGGCCGACCCCTCCAACCTAATGTTGGGCTTTCCTTTCCATATTTTTGTACTATTAAGGATGGGCTATATCAACTGATGCAGGTTGGGAAAAGGAAACAGTCGTTGGTCCCAAAGAGCAATACAGAACTTTTATTCCATGTGGCTCATCATAATCCTATGGCTGAGTACTTGGGTCAGGGTAAAACACTAAATTGTCTCATGGCCTGTTTCTATTGGCCAGGAATTCACACCAATGTCCGCAGGTGGTGTGCGGCTTGTGGCAAATGCCAGCTGGTAAATCCAGCAGCCACACCAAAAGTGCCATTACACCCATTACCATTAATTGAGATCCCCTTTGAAAGAATTGGCATGGATCTCTTCAGGCCATTAGATTGATCTGCATGCAGGTATCACTTTGTGTTAGTCATAGCGGATTATGCAATGCAATACCCAGAAGCCTTGGCTCTTCACAATATCTCAGCACACTGTGTTGTGGAGGCAGTCTTCTGCATTGTCTCCCAAGTCAGGATTCCAAAAGAAATCCTGACTGATCAAGGCACTATGTTTGTCATGCACACTACGTGAGTTGTATGAATTACTGGGGATTAAATCGATTAGTACTAGTGTTTATCATCTGCAAGCAGATGGGCTAGTCAATCAATTTAACCAAATACTTAAGAACATGATTCATAAGTTCATCCATGGGAATGCTAAAAACTGGGATAGGTGGTTAGACCCTCTGTTGTTTGCAGTGGGTGAGGTCCCGCAAGCCTCCACTGGGTTTTCCCCATTTGAACTGCTTTATGGGTGCGAGCCCTGTGGTGCCTTAGACATCAATAGAGAAAATTGGGGAGAGAGGCCTTCTCAAAGCAAAAATGAAAAAGCAAAAATGAAATTCAATACGTTCTTGACCTGAGAGCAAAACTCCATGCACTGAGTCACATAACCCAGGAGAATTTGCTACAGGCCCAAGAAGTCAATATTGCCTGTACAACAGAGGGACACGGCTAAGGGAATTTGCACTATGTAGGTACATCCACTGTCTCTTTAAGAAACTACATTTCCCATCAGCCCACTTCCGCGTTGACCTACGTCATGCCGGGGGCGGGATCACCAATGTCACATCCTACATGAAGGCATAAGAAACCCCGGAACTCCTAGCTCCGCCTCTTTTGGCGCCATGATCTACACGGACACAGAGGGAATCGCCCGCTCCGCCGGGCAAATAAAAAAAAGACATCTTTTTCTTTCTTTCTTGCAAGATCCACGAGTTAGCGTGATTTCTTGTTTACCACTGGCCATGGTAAAAATCCAGAATATCGCGATTTTTAAACTCAGTGAGTTACAACTGGTTTTTCATTCATTCCTTACGTACGTACTACCGCAGCTCAAGGCATTTAATTTATAATTGGGAGCGACCAGAATTCCTCCTGATTGAAGCGCTGTGCACATTATTTTGATCAGAGACTTTCTTTTCATCACGAGCTGGACCAGGAAGTTCTCTAAGCTTTCTACACGAGCGACTCACGTGCTCCAATGGCGAACATCTCTTCATATCTTGCTGAAGGCAGGATATTAAGTAAGACTTTGGCATTTGGGCATAATTAAGCTAGTCTTAGGAATTTGCTTTTATTGAAACAGTGTGAATTTAAACTCAGGAAGGTTTTGTTTACACTATTAGACATGCAGCGTGTCGAATTGAATTGTTCTGTTTGTTTAATCTCTCAATTGTGTTATTATATAGGCTGTGCATGCTTCTTTATTCCTTACTAATATCCTCAATTTCATTATCACACATCTTGATCTCATCAAGATTTCAGCGGATTCAGTATTGTTATGAGCTAGTGGGTTAGCTACCGGCTAGCCCTTTGTTACTTAGAAACACGTGTTCACCAGGCCTGGCCACACACAAATACACATTAGCAACACAAAGCTAATCTAGGCCTACCACGTGCTCAAACACACCTTTCTTTTGTTTAACTCCACGAGGTAGGGTCCTTGGGCTTTAGCTAGCCACATGGCTAATTCCTTTGTCTCGTTAGCAAGCTAGGCTAACCTTTGCTCAAGCCACAAGGCCTACACCACGTGGGGACACACACACAAACACACGTGGAGTTAGCTACACAAAGCAGCTAATTCTCTTGTGTGGGCCACACCCACACAAGGCCTCTCATACCCACACACACACAGACACACATACACACACATACACACACCTCACTGTTTGTATATATTTCAGTCTGCTATTATCCATTTTTTATCTTTGTTATAATAAATTCATTTATTATTGAAAACTGTCTTTATTTGTTGTCTAACAAAATCTTTGAAGTCCCCAATCTCCCAAAGAATTCAGAAAGGTGCATATAAGTTATGTAATACGGTAAGTGATCATAATAATGTAAGTGATTCACTTGAATGATTCACTTGAATGATTCACTTGAATGATTCACTTTAAGTGATTCACTTTAAGTGATTCAATTTAGACGATTCAAATGAGACTGATTCAATTTAATTATTAACCTTCAAATTTAATATGAGACTGAGTCAATGAGCTTGATCACTTAATAATAATAATTAGTAAATGCACCCACAACTAGGAGATAAAGTCCTCATTTTACTGCTCACCTCAAGCTCAAAATTATGTGGTAAGTGGCAAGGGTCTTTGAGGTCATACGCCAAATTGGCGAGGTTGACTGACGTCAAACCTCCAGATAGAGGCAATATGTCAAATTTATCACTTCAATGTCCTGAAACCATGGAGAGAGGAGTTTCCTGTGGCTCTGGCAACCATAGTTCTGGAGAGGGTGGAGCTGGGACTGGAGATAAGTCCAAAATGTGTGGCTGAATTCACCTTGGTCCCCTGTGGAGACCACCTCTTGCTGTCCCAGACAGCACAGGTTATCAGGTTGCAGGAGGAGTTCTGCAATGTGTTCTCGCCCCTCCCTGGTTGCACTGACCTCAGAGAACACCACATTGAGACTCCCCTAGAGGTGGTGGTGCACAGCTGCCCATATCAGCTTCCTGAGCACAAGAAAAATGTCATTTAGGATGAACTACAAGCTATGCTTAAGATGGGGGTAATTGAGGAGTCACACAGCGACTGGAGCAGCTCACTGGTCTTGGTTCCCAAGACTGATGGGTTGGTCTAGTTCTGTGTGGACTATAAAAAAGTCAACATGGTGTCGAAATTTAACACATATCTGATGCTTCACATCATGCCTTAATGAACTGCTTGATCGGTTAGGGGCGGCTCGCTTTTACTCGACACTGGATTTAACAAACGGATATTGGCAGATCCCCTTGACTCCATTACCCCATAAGAAAATGGCCTTTTCCACTCCTTTTGTTTTACACCAGTTTATCACCCTTTCAGGTTGTTTGGGACCCCAGCAATATTTCAGCATCTCATGGATTGAATTCTCTGTCCCCACAATGCGTATGAAGTGGCCTATCTAGATAACATAATCATTTATAGTAATGATTGGGAGCAGCATTTACAGCATCTCAGGGCAGTTCTGAGGTCGCTGAGGCACACTGGGCTCACAGCAAACCCAAAAATGTGTGCAATTGGACTGGTGGAAGTACAATATCTAGGCTTCCATTTGGGTTGTGGGCAGGTGCATCCCAAAATTGATAAGACTGCAGCAATTGCGGCCTGCCAAAGACCTAAGACCAAAAAGGGGGTGAGGCAGTTCCTGGGGCGGGCTGGCTACTATAGGTAGTGCACGCCTAACTTTTCAGATGTCACCAGTCCGCTGATTAACCTCACTTAAAAGGGCACCAGATCTGGTCCAGTGGATGGAGCAGTGCGAACAGGCTTTTGCTCAGGTAAAAGTGATTTTCTGTGGAGGCCCACTATTGCACTCTCCTGACTTTTCTCTCCCATTTGTTTTACAAACTGACATGTTGGACAGAGGGCTGGGGGCTGTTTTGTCCCAGGTGGTGGAGGAGGGGGAGAGCCCAGTGCTATACATTAGCAACAAACTCTCCATGTGAAAATCAAAGTACAACACCATAGAAAGGTGTCTGGAATCAAGTGGGTAGTTCTCACTCTCCAGTATTACCTGCTAGGATGCCCATTCACCCTCTGCTTGGATCATGCCTCGCTCCAGTGGCTCCACTGCATGACGGATGCCAATGTGTGGCTCCCTATTTGTATCTGGCCCTTCAGTCCTTTAAATTTGAAGTGGTCCACAGGCCAGGGGCACAGATGGTAGTGGCAGATTACCTCTCCTGCCGGGGGGGGGGGTCAGCTGTAGGCCGGACAGCTCACCAGTCTGAATCAGACGGTGGGGGTATGTGACAGAGAGGGTGTGGTCAAGCATTGGTTATGAACAGTGAGGAGTCAGGGTGACCCAGTAGGTAACATGTGACAAGGTGCACCTGTGTCTAATTTCTGGCTGTCTATTAACATGCGTTTGTGTGTGTCTTTCAGGTAGCCAGGAACAAGAGACAGAGCTGTGTTCCCCAATGTGTGTGGTGTCTGTGTGTGGTTTAAAAATTGCACTGAAAAGTGAGAAAAAATAAACAGACCTGTTCTGAAGCCTGCTCCCAGTTCCTTTGTATCCCAAACCTCAGAGAGTTGTCACAATGACACACATACAATGTATCAAAATCCAACAGCTACCCAACTTCCCACCTCCCATTGTAGCATTTTCCCTCCAAAATGTTCCCTCTATCTGGAGGGGGACCCAGCACCAGCTGTCCATTGGTAAAATTACACAGTACCTGCATAACGGCAAGTCTATGAAGGTATAGGCTACAACCCATCTGTCCTTTTGTCTGTTGTCCCATCAGAACTCCAACACAATATGCAGGATTTCCTCCTTTACATTTTGCACTTTACACTCAGCATTAGTAGAGCATTATTATTATTATTATTATTATTATTATTATTATTATTATTATTATGACTACCACAGACAGTATAGGCCCAGTGTTTAGAACTGGTTCTTTAAATAAAATCAATGGCCTAAATGTAAAAAAAAAGGGACCATTACATGCATAAGAACCAAAATGAGGACAGACAATCAAAAAAATCTCAGCCTCCACTGAGACTGTACAGCCACCACTGACCACTCTTACAGTCGCATGTTCAAGTTAATTTTTAAATGAATTGCACAAGGACTGTATAACACTATTTATCTAAAGTTGCGCATATTGCACAATGATCTATCATGGGTTAAGTGGACAGTTGGGGCTAGACATTCATTCTCCAAGCTTTTATTTATTTCATTAAAGTGCTGATGACACGTTTTTGACATCTTTGGCGATGTTTTATAACATAAAAAGTAATTCCCGATGATCCATATATTAATTCACGAAGGCGCCTATTTTACAAGTTATGATAAAAAATGCAGCTATTTGGGCAAATTTGACAGGGCTGCAGCACCCAGGAGACGAAAGAGGAGGAGGAGCTATATAACATCAGCGAAAGAACCTTCCTCCTAACTTACCAGTTTGTTGTTGATGCGACAGGTGTTCAGTTTGTCATTATTAGTATTATATATATATATGCGCGGCATGGTGGTGTAGTGGTTAGCGCTGTCGCCTCACAGCAAGAAGGTCCTGGGTTCAAGCCCCGTGACTGGCGAGGGCCTTTCTGTGTGGAGTTTGCATGTTCTCCCCGTGTCCGCGTGGGTTTGCTCTGGTTTCCCCCACAGTCCAAAGACATGCAGGTTAGGTTAACTGGTGACTCTAAATTGACCGTGAGTGTGAATGGTTGTCTGTGTCTATGTGTCAGCCCTGTGATGACCTGGCGACTTGTCCAGGGTGTACCCCGCCTTTCACCCGTAGTCAGCTGGGATGGGCTCCAGCTTGCCTGCGACCCTGTAGAAGGATAAAGCGGCTAGAGATAATGAGATGAGATATTAGTTATTATGCCTTCACGTTGTGTTGCCGGCTTATACTCCAAAACCCACAATGATGGGGTAAGTTTATTCAAGTTTCCCAGAGATCCTGAGCTGCATGCGAAGTGGGTGAAGCAAGTCAGGCGCACTCATGACAAGTGGGAGCCCTCACCAACATCCATCCTGTGCTCTGAACACTTCGATTTGGATTGTTTTGACACCCTTCCCAGCTTAAAAGAATCTCTTGGGTGTGCAGTTCAGCACAAACGTGTGTTACTACCATCAGCAGTGCCTACACAGTGTTGCCAGATTGGGAGGTTTCCCGCCCAGTTGAGCGGTTTCAAGTGCATTTTGGTGGGTTTTGAACATATTTTGGGCTGGAAAACTTCAGCAGTATCTGGCAACAGATACTGCTGAAGTTTTCCAGCCCAAAATATGTTCAAAACCCACCAAAATGCACTTAAAACCGCCCAACTGGGCAGGATTCCTCCCAATCTGGCAACACTGCCAGTAATTCCGGAGGGGGTCTACTAGTAGCTATGCCGGATCCAAAGACAGTCCTCCTGTCAGAACATGTGTTGTGAAACGACATAAGATAAAGGTACGTAGAGCTATAGATTCTACATGATAATCATAAATATAATCATAAAGTCGGCGTGATATCAGTCATGTATTTGCTTGTGAAAGCTTGCGGCTTTCATGTAACTGCCGCCTAGCAATGAGAGGCAAAGGGTAAAGAGGGTAGGCTATCATAGATTCTATTCGGAAGAGATCAACACAATTCTAGACTCCCAGAAGAGGAAGAGCTAGCACTAGAGAGTTCACCGGCGTTTTCATGCGCCATTTCCATTGAGTAGAACCAGAGTAGAACAGCCAGTGAACCGCAGCGTGTTCTTCCGCTGACGTCACAACATGGCCGCGAGCCATGGACCCAGTTTTCTTGCGCTGTGCAATAGAGTGCTTAGAGATCAGTGCGAACCCAGTGGCGGCCATATTGGAAGTCAAACGTCGCTGTGTCAGTGCATTGTTGTTGCTCAGCGAAGCAAAATGCCGAATACGTGTGTCATTGTTGGCTGTAGTAGCCGGGGGGAAAAGGGTGGCAAAAGCTTCCACAGACTCCCTAAAGTCGTGACTAACCAGGGAATTGAATTGCAGCACAGGAGAAAAGCGAGCGGAGGAGACGACAGTGGCTGGCTGCCATTAACCGATCAAATTTAGGGCAACTAGACTGTATCCGGATTTGTTCTGATCACTTTGTGACAGGTAGGTTAAATTGTCTTGAATTTCATAGTTACTAAAATAAATGTGATACAAACTATTATCTTTTCTATGTACTTTCAGCAATGATTAATGGATATATTTGTCACATTAGGTAGCTTATGTCTACTGCAGTGCATTGTTGCATCAAATGGCATTTAAGATCTAGGCCTAGTAATGTTTATGTACACATGCTGTTAGTACAAGTTACATACTAGGCCTACATTTTATTCACTGACTAAAATAATTGATAATTATGCGGCAACAAGCTGGGGTCAGCTTTCCATTCCTTCTCACTAACAGTGTATGGATCTACATTCCCAATGAAACGTACCTTCTCAGCATAACGCTCCCGTGCCTGCTTATCCAAACTTTCACAGTAGTGCTCCATCACTTCAGATGTCTAAATTATTAAAAAATCCAAGCTTCTAAGCCCTCTAACGCGGAAACGAATCGGTAAATGTGTACTCTATGATGTGTACTCTATGCGCGCTCTGGAGCGAGTGACTTCCAAGATGGCCGCGCCGACTGCATGGTTACTATTTTTAGCATCATCTCGGAGCACTCTATTAAAAGTTGGATATTTGCGTAACAACAGCTTCTTTTCACGTAATTATAACAGAAATCTAACATGTTTGCCATGTTGTATAGTTTATTTAAGAAACTGCATAGAGTCATGTTCGTGTCATCAGCCCTTTAAGGCTCCATTTGAAAACATACAGAAAAAGAAAGGTATTTTAAAATATCTTTATTTTTTGGAGTTTACAGTGTGCCTGGATTCTGGGGGAAAATATCAGTCATGCACTGATTCACTAAGTTCTTGGAAGACTTGGAGCAGATAAAAAATGAAATTGTAAAAGTGCATCTGGTTGAGGGGATGTGCTGCCTTGTCAATGCCATCTCCTTGTGGATAGTCTTAATGAAAAGGTTTGCTAAATTTGCATCCAGACTTACAAAGTTTGAATGTAAAAATACACATAAATCTAAAACTAATAATATTTAACTTAAAATTATGAAGAAAAGTTTTGAACTGTTAGTATGGACATAAATCTTAATATAATGAGTTATATATTTCATTACAGTTAATTATTGCCATTTTACATACATTTGCAATTTAAAAATGCAGAGACAATACTGTATAAATATTATAGTAATTTTCTTGTAAAAAATGAGAAAAAACTGTCATTTGTTATTATTGGCACAGCACTTTAAAAACAGTTGACTCATTAACAGATAATGTCTGTAATTTTACAGAGTTTTCCATACAATTTTAAAAGATTAGGAAGCTACTGTAAATATTTAGTCCTTTTCTGTAAAATTTGGATCTTTTTTACAGTGTTATACATAGGCACACAAAATAAAGACATTGGATTTGTTTGCACAATACCCACACCCCCTGTATTCTTGTTAACATGCACACATCTTCTACCATATTTATGAATATTTATTAGCATTAGCTTTTTCATTGCAACTACCTCAGCTTGATGTTGCACAGCATCATATTGCTCATATAACTGCACATATCTGCACTTTATTCTCCATAAAGTTCATAATTTTCTGCCATCTTTTATATTTTCATAGTGTTTTTATATTTTTTTCTTTTTCTACTTTGATGTAAATAAAGTCTCATCTCATCTCATTATCTCTAGCCGCTTTATCCTGTTCTACAGGGTCGCAGGCAAGCTGGAGCCTATCCCAGCTGACTACAGGCAAAAGGCGGGGTACACCCTGGACAAGTCACCAGGTCATCACAGGGCTGACACATAGACACAGACAACCATTCACACTCACATTCACACCTACAGTCAATTTAGAGTCACCAGTTAACCTAACCTGCATGTCTTTGGACTGTGGGGGAAACCGGAGCACCCGGAGGAAACCCACGTGGACAACATGCAAACTCCACACAGAAAGGCCCTGTGTCATTTTCATTTTCTTATTTCTCACCTTTTATTGTTGTATTTTCTTATGTGGCAGCATGGTGGTGTAGTGGTTAGTGCTGTCGTCTCACAGCAAGAAGGTCCGGGTTCGAGCCCCTCGGCCGGCGAGGGCCTTTCTGTGCGGAGTTTGCATGTTCTCCCTGTGTCCACGTGGGTTTCCTCCGGGTGCTCCGGTTTCCTCCACAGTCCAAAGACATGCAGGTTAGGTTAACTGGTGACTCTAAATTGATCGTAGGTGTGAATGGTTGTCTGTGTCTATGTGTCAGCCCTGTGATGACCTGGTGACTTGTCCAGGGTGTACCCCGCCTTTCACCCATAGTCAGCTGGAATGGGCTCCAGCTTGCCTGCAACCCTGTAAAACAGGATAAAGCAGCTAGAGATAATGAGATGAGAAACATAGCTAATTAGGTTAGCTAGCATATGCTAACATGACTCTGTTTTGGTGTTGATTTCACCATCAACTTTAAGCCTTAGAATTAGGTAAATAGATAAACAATATTTCATCCTGATATATTCTTTCTGACATAGTGTTAATTAAAATGGTCAACGATATAAAATGATTTCATTACGCTGAACATGAGCTGACATCATGGCGAGTATTCTATAGTTAGTGTGTTAAAGAGATGGATTGTAAATGAGTATGCTAAAGACAATACTCTTTTACTGCTAGTATCAGTTACGTAGCTACTGTGACTTTGACTATGGTTTTATGAACTGAACATCATAAATTATTTTTAAATGAATGGGTAAGAATTCACACCACTGTTCCATAGTTGCTGAAGGAATGCATATAATAGCAAGTTTAGGACACACAGTTTGTATTTATATATTTAATAGTTAAAAAAAAGTATATAGTTACAAATCTTGTTTTAAAGCAAAGAGTCAAAAATGTGAGATGCAGCATTCCAGAAGTGATTCAGTAAAAGAGTTTTTGATGCTTTGAGGAAAATAAATATGAAAACAAAGTACAATTATAAAAATGCACTAACCTTTTTCCTCCATAAATTATAGTGATCGTTATGGCCAAACACCATTTCATCGGACCAGAGAACAATCCTCGAAAGGTCTAGTTATCACCTGCAAACTTCAGTCTGTCTTTAGCTTCTTCCTTGAGCTACAGCATTTCATGTCATGGTGATTTAGGACTCATAATGGTGGATGTACATATGGTACATTATGCTTCAGTTGAACCAAATTTATTAATTCCTTGGAGTTCATTTGTTCTTCCTTCCTGAAGGATGCAGTGTCCATGTAGTCCCAAGATTTTTATATTTGGAGACAATTCTTTGTGTTCATGGTACCTTAAGTTGTTTGAAAACTGTTGCTAAAGAGGAATTAATGGAGGTACACAATTTTTTTTCTCATGTCAGCATTGGCTCTAAAAGCAGGTGCTTTTCAAGCCACCGGTGCACTCCTAATGAACTCCTAATTATGACAAATGGCCAATACAAAACTTCAAAAAGTCATTACATCAATTTCTGGAATCTTCCAGGCTGTTTAAAAAGTCCATCAACATACTGTATGCAAACTTTTGATGCATTGGAATTCTGATATAGTGAATTAATACTGAAAAAATCTATCTGTAATCAATTGTTTAAAAAAATGTTTTCTGTCCATATACTTAAGCTGTGCATACAAAACAGTGCCATCTGTTGGTACATCCACTGACCCATGCCCACACAGTAAATCAAATTATGGTTGTTCATATTTCCAAAAGTCATAACCAACATCCTATGAATTTTTAACTCATTTCATATTTGCATTCGCACTGTACAATCCAATTAGCAAAATCTCACTATCTGATGAGAGTGAGCATGGGTTTCCTGTTGAGCCTGGTTCCTCTCAATGTTTCTTCATTATACCATCTTAGGGAGCTTTTTCTTAACACTCCCTACCCTGGCTTGGTCATTAGGGATCTTGACATTTTCTATCTCGAGAAAGACTTCAGTCTCATATAAAATATCTAGCAGGCTTTAAATAAAGCAATGCACAGCTAATAAGACAAGAATACATAAGGATGTCTTATACAGTATATACAATGCCCTCCAGAATTATTGGCACCCCTTGAAAAGATTCATAAAAAGGGTTAGAAAAAAATAACCTTTTGGTGAAATAGCTTCATCACACACGGGGCTGGGGGGCGGGGGGGGGGGAGAGATCCAATCTTTAACTGAAATAAATTTATTCAGAGAAAAACAAATCCCTCAGCAAGAAATAATTATTTTCAACAAAAACACATGTGCCACTATTATTGGCACCCCTAGAAATGATAGTGAACACAATGTAACTGAAGCATGCTTTCCATTTAAATTGTACATTTCTGAGTTGATTAGAGTGTGTAGGAATTTTCAGGCTGTAAAGCATGATTTCGGGTGGCACAGTGGTGTAGTGGTTAGCGCTGTCGCCTCACAGCAAGAAGGTCCGGGTTCGAGCCCTGTGGCCAGCGAGGGCCTTTCTGTGCGGATGTTCTCCCCGTGTCTGCGTGGGTTTCCTCCTGGTGCTCCGGTTTCCCCCACAGTCCAAAGACATGCAGGTTAGGTTAACTGGTGACTCTAAATTGACCGTAGGTGTGAATGTGAGTGTGAATGGTTGTCTGTGTCTATGTGTCAGCCCTGTGATGACCTGGCAACTTGTCCAGGGTGTACCCCGCTTTTCGCCCGTAATCAGCTGGGATGGGCTCCAGCTTGCCTGCGACCCTGTAGAACGGGATAAAGCAGCTAGAGATAATGAGATGAGATGAGATAAAGCATGATTTCCTGATTGTACAAATATGAGGTGACACAGAGGCCAAATTGTCTTAGTCAGAAAGATAAGAGAAAACATAAACCAAATGAGGGATAAGTGTGTTGACCTTCATAAGTCAGATAATGTCAGATAATGGTTTTATATATATATATATATATATATATATATATATATATATATATATATATATATATATATATATATATATATAAAGCTACTCACCTGAAAATGCCCATTTCTACTGTACTGTTAGGGGAAGAAGAAGAACGTGGACAACAAATAGAACTATTACAAACTTGCCTAGAAGAAAATCCAAGTATATTTTGCCCCCATGTACCATGAGGAGGATGGTAAGAGAGGCAATAAATAAATAAATAAATAAATAAATCCCCAAAGGGTGATTTACAAGTAAAAGTAAAATCTTATGGTGTCCAAGTCTCCAAAACCACCATCAGATGTCACCGCCATGCCAACAGATTACTTGAAAGCTGTACCCAGGAAGGGGGAAAAAAAGTCTTTTCTGTCAGTTAACCACAAATGTAAGTACCTGACATTTGTGAAATGCTATGACAGCTTTGACTGGAACTGTGTTCTATGGTCTGATGAAAGAAAATTGA
The DNA here is from genome assembly GCF_027579695.1 of Neoarius graeffei. Taxonomy (NCBI): domain Eukaryota; kingdom Metazoa; phylum Chordata; class Actinopteri; order Siluriformes; family Ariidae; genus Neoarius; species Neoarius graeffei. The sequence goes on from NC_083570.1 coordinate 89,426,501, forward strand.
GCTTTTTGGCAATAAACACGCCAGGTGGGTTTACTAAGAAGGATGGCCTGGAGAGATTGTGTAAAGAGGAATGGTCTCAGAAGCTCTGTTGTGTATCTCCAAACTTATAAAATGTTATAGAAGAAGACTCAGTGCTGTTTTACTAGCAAAGGGAGATTGCACAAAGTAGTCATGCAGGGGTGCCAATCATAGTGGCACCTGTGTTTTTGTTGAAAATAAGTATTTCTTGAAGAAGGATTTGTTTTTCTCTGAATAAATTAATTTCAATTAAAGGATGTATTTTCTCTTTTTTTCAGTTTGAAATGTTATATATTCCCTAAATGGTATGCCAGATTACTTTATTTTGAATTACTTGCATGTGTAACATAAGCGACCTCTAGCGGCTGAACTCCAGAACTGTTAGACTCTTTTTGGACTGACAGAAGCTGTAATTTATACCTTTTAAAAAGATCAAAATCAAGGCATATAAATGTCATTATTGACGATGTCAATATTTCATTTAAACACAACTGTGCAATGTTAAATGCTGGTGTGTGTGTGTGTGTGTGAGAGAGAGAGAGAGAGAGAGAGAGATGTTATTTAAGTTCACTTCCGCCTGCAGGCTGCCAGTGTTATGGACGAGTTCATTGAAGTCCAACAGGAAACAGGCCTATTAAACGGCTGGTTCGAAGAGCCTGACACAAACTTTAACATTCTGGCACCATAGAGATTGTAGTGATACTGTGTGATATGCAGTTGTTGTCTGTCGCTGTCATAGCTCATAGGCCACACTGCTTTTCCTTCTTGCAGGCCAGTGAAGATGCAGATTACAAACTTTTCAATGTGACCTTAATACAGGTAAAGTTAATTACCTTCAGAATAAATACATATACTATAGTTGTCTTTACTGGGTAGGGTTTATAGATTTTATCTTTTTTTTTTCATTGTAGAGCAGAGTAAACATGAAAGAAGCCTACTGTGTGGTGTCGTGACTGCTACTAAGCTCATCCATAATGATTGACAGGCTGTGAAAAAGAGACACACAGATAAAATAAGCAGTGGTCAGACAGACTGGTGCTGCCATAGTAACTGAAGAACTCAGACGACTAAATTAATCTGCCTGCTTGACCTTCACAAGTTCAAAGGTCAGCAAACGTTTTGCTGCATGAAATGTGTCTCTTTAGCAAATTAGACAATAGTGTCATTTTGATCCACGAATGTAAATGGTGATTTCTTTTCGTGCACTTTTACATTTAATCACTGAATGCATTATTCGTCTAAAATATTACAGTTTTTTCTCACATGCATTGGCATATTTCCCAAAGCACTCTTAAAGTTCTCAAAACATTAAATGCAATTAGCACAATGATTTAGAATGTAAGTAAAACTCTACCTTGCAAGCAAAAGGCAGTAACTATGGCAGTAAATATGTACCAAAAGCATAAAGAATTTTGGCTGAGAGAGAGAGAGAGAGAGAGAGAGCACTGAATTTGTGTACCTTAGTTTTATTTCTCCTCTCAAAACTTCATGGGATCTAATGTCCTCTGTAGACAACTGAATTTTATTAGTCAAAAATACTTCAATCTTACAGTAATATAAAGTATTTATCCACTATTCTTCAACACATTCCAGTGAATGTATTAATGCATGTAAGATACAGCAGCTATAATGAAAAAAAAACAAAAAATAAGTTAATCTCATTATCTGTAGCCGCTTTATCCTGTTCTACAGGGTTGCAGGCAAGCTGGAGCCTATCCCAGCTGACTATGGGCAAAAGGCAGGGTACACCCTGGACAAGTCGCCAGGTCATCACAGGGCTGACACATAGGTGGTGTTTACATTAGACCGTATCAGCGGATCATCAGATTAATGTTTTTAAAACGATTCGCGTGCACACAGCAACGCCAATACACGATTCGCGTGCACACAGCAACGCCAATACACGGATACGCTAATCACATGACTAATTAGACGGCACATCACATGATCCCAGTGCATATCGGGCATGCGCAAGTCACTCACCACTTGCAAGTGGAAGGATGGCAAGCGAACACCTTCTCCAGCAGATAAACACACCTGGCTGTGATGTTCATGTTCTCACTGAGTTTAAGCGCCTGAAGGAGGTAAATAAGTTAAAATGTGTAAATAAACCTCAGTGCGGCTCAGCGCTTCCTCCTGCGCTCCAAATCACTCCGCCCTGAACAGCGAGTGCCCTCTGGAGGGTGCGCACTCCAGCCCTGCGCAGCTCACAGAGCATGCGAGTGAAGCGCACGAGCAGTGATTCGGGACTGAGCCGCTGTGTGTGTGATCCCAACGCCAGCGAATCAGGAAGGTGGATGTCACAGTGACATTGTCCAATGACGACGTCAGCTAGAGCTCAGCACTGCGTTTCCTCGTTCCTCAATGTTTACACAGCACCGGATCAGATACGAACTGGGTTGAATACGTGGGCCCCGGCGGATTCAAGTTGTTCCACCTGTGGAGTTGTTTCCTGGCGTTTTAATGTGCACGGACAGTGCATCCGCGATGAAAACGAGACGGATGTAAACACCACCATAGACACAGACAGCCATTCACATCTACGGTCAATTTAGAGTCATCAGTTAACCTAACCTGCATGCCTTTGGACTGTGGGGGAAACCAGAGCACACCCATGCAGAGAACATGCAAACTCCACACAGAAAGGTCCTCGCCGGCCACGGGGCTCGAACCCGGACCTTCTTGCTGTGAGGTAACAGCACTAACCACTACACCGCCCAAAATAAGTTCATAATATACAAAATTACTGTATTATAAATTAGGAACTTTTCTGAAGAAAGAAGGTGAAAAAGGAATACTAGAAATACTAGAAAACTGAGGTAATCAATTCTGATCAGCAAGACCTATTCAATGCATCACATAGTGAAAAGTAGCTGTATGCATACTTTTGAATTCTGCATGAAAGCAAAAAATTGTGTTTGTAATGTTCTGACCAAATGACCAACTGGTTTGCAGTATTTCACATAGTGTTTTGAGAATAAAGCTTGTGCCAAAGCAACTGAGAAAAGGCATATTACATGTATTAGTTTAATTTTATGCAAAGCATCATGGTGTACTAATGTGTCAATTCATATGCAGTATTTTTTTTTTATTTTATTTTTTTTAAACACAAAACTTATTTGAAGAACCAAAACCAGACAACCGAGAGCTCATGAGTGCTATGGTGATCTAAAATAACCATAGTATTGTTACATTAAAGTACCACATTAGTGTCCTCATTAAAAAAAGAGTCCGTGTAGTCTATAGGGACAAAGATTCACCAAATCCGCATTTGTCGCCATTGTTTGTCAGTCTCCTTAGTATACACAGTGCACATAGTATACATTAGTCTTAGTACTGATGAGTACATACATACTATAGATTAATCCAGACTAACCCTCCAAATGAAGCTGTTTAACTGAAAGTATTTACGATACTTTAGGATAATACACCTGAAGTTGGGCGGCACGGTGGTGTAGTGGTTAGCGCTGTCGCCTCACAGCAAGAAGGTCCGGGTTTGAGCCCCGTGGCCGGCGAGGGCCTTTCTGTGCGGGGTTTGCATCTTGTCCGCGTGGGTTTCCTCCGGGTGCTCTGGTTTCCCCCAAAGACATGCAGGTTAGGTTAACTGGTGACTCTAAATTGACCGTGAGTGTGAATGGTTGTCTGTGTCTATGTGTCAGCCCTGTGATGACCTGGCGACTTGTCCAGGGTGTACCCCGCCTTTCGCCCGTAGTCAGCTGGGATAGGCTCCAGCTTGCCTGCGACCCTGTAGAACAGGATAAAGTGGCTAGAGATAACGAGATGAGATGACACCTGAAGTTCTGAATAAAGTCAAGAGAATCTCACTTAATGATAAAATTATAATTGAGTTATCCCACTATATCTATTATTATCATCACTACCTTCTCTGTGAAAAGACTCTAAATTGCTCATCTCTTGAGCTTGAGTCCATCAGCCTGCAGAGACAGAAACTTCAGTTTGAAGAAGTGGGTGAGTGCCATGGAGACCATTTCCACCACTTGCTTGTAGTGTGAAAGGACACATGGCAAACATAATTAGCCTTGCTCAGTGGTCTGATACACATCTACTGACATTCTAGACTCATTTCCAGGGCAAATTAAAAACCAAAAGGGCACCAGGGAGAGTGCAGCATTTTCAAAAGTATATCCAAGGTGGCATTTTAAGGTTGTGTTAAATTCCCTTGCAATTCCCCTCCTTTTCACTTTGAGTAATTAAAATGATATTTTGGAAATGGAGCTGCTTATTTGTTTAGTAAATTAATTCAGGCTGTTCTCTGTAGCCAAGAAAAGGAGTGTGCACTAAAATTCAGGCCATGTGGACATCTGTGAGCACCTTTTCCTCATATTAAGGATGGAGATATAATGCTGATATAATGTTGCAGAAGATAAGTTTCCATAATTTAGCTCATTTCTCATTCTGTGTCTCTCTTTTTGTTTGTTTTCTTATGAAACAGCATGGTGGCATTCCTCCATAAATCATCTACATTGGCATTCAATCTTACACATCATGTGACTGAAACAAAAATGCATCTTTTAAAGTAACGATTAGTACCATACAGAGCTTCCAATATTATACACCATCATTATTATTTGAATCTACTATTATATGAAATGTCATAATTATTTAAACTTGTTTTTCTGCTGGTGTTACTCCATTTGCCTAGAAACATAAAATTAATTCCCAAAACAGACATCTCATCCCAGGGGTTTTGACAGCCCTTCTCATGTTAAGAGCTCTACATTGTGAATTCTGCTGTCGTTTCTCATTTCTTTTGCACTGTTAAAAATGAGTTGATATAATTAAAACATCATTAAATTGAAATAAATTAGGATCATTGTTAGGAAATAAATTGCAAGAAAACATCTGCAACATTAAAACTGTTCAAAATGTCTTTGTTATAGAACTTCTTATCATTAAATAAAAAAAAAGACTAAAATTGGAAAATTATTCTGAAGGGCTTTTTTTTTTATGGTACCCATATCAGATGTAATAAAGTAGAACCCTGTCACAGTAACCCAGCTTATTTCTTAGAAAACTGCATAAAACAAATGGTAAAGTGTAGAATGTATAATAGCCATTGCCTATTATTCTCAGAAAAAATACTTTATTATCAGAATTTGTACAGTGATATACTGCGCTAGACATGGTGAGTCAGTTACACAGTTTGCATACATATTAGTATTGTACATGTTGTTCACTGAACAATAACCATGTTAGACTGATTCATCTCTTTAACTGAGCAACCAATCAATGCAAGGCTATGGCCTGATGTTTCTGCTAAGACAGACCAAAGGGTATGTAATGCTCACAGTTTACCTAATATGATTGTCAAGAATTGTACAATAATAATAATAATAATAATAATGGCATGGAAAATATGTTGCTGTTTGTTACCTTTGACCTTCATAACTTTGAACTGTGCACCAAGTTTTCCTAACAAAGCAGTAGTGATTACTCAGCCCATGATTCACATAGAAGAATAAACTACACTCTGAAAAAAAAAAGACCCTCCCTCACGAGTTCATCAAGGATACTTTGTTGGATGGCTCTTCAAAGGTTCTTTGTTTCTTTTGGTTCTGCTTGGAGCCCTTTTGGATTGGAAACACTTAGCTGTAAGGGTCTGCATAGAACTGTTCAATAACCAAAGAATCCTTAAGGGTTTTTTGTTTGTTTGTTTAAGAGTGTAATCACTGTAAGCCAAACCATTAGTCTGTTCACTATCATCATAGTCCATCCATCCATTATCTGTAACCACTTATCCTGTGCAGGGTTGCAGACAAGCTGGAGCCTATCCCAGCTGACTATGGGCGAGAGGCAGGGTACACCCTGGACAAGTCGCCAGGTCATCACAGGGCTGACACACAGAGACAAACAACCATTCACACTCACACCTACGGTCAATTTGGAGTCACCAATTAGCCTAACCTGCATGTCTTTGGACTGTGGGGGAAACTGGAGCACCCAGAAGAAACCCATGCAGACACGGGGAGAACATGGAAACTCCACACAGAAAGGCCCCCATTGGCCATTGGGCTCGAACCCAGAACCTTCTTGCTGTGAGGCGACAGTGCTAACCACTACACCACCGTGCCACCCTACTATCATCATAGTGTATAATTTTAAAAATTGTAACTTCAATTTGCCTTCTGTAATTTCATTCATTCATTCATTCATTCATTCTTCCTTAGCCAGGGTAACCATTTCACTCTGGTCAAGGTCACAGTAGATCTGGAGCTTTGACAATGGAGCACTCATTTATACCTATGAGTGTTTCTGGAGACATTTTTAAATCTTAGAGTAGGCAATTCAACTACTGTCAAGTTTTTGCTAAAAAATAAAAAATACTGGAGAACCCAAAGAAAACTGACAGACATACTGTATGTGAAACATTGCACAAATGGTAACCAGACCTACCACCTTCCTTAAATTTATCACACTATATTAATTTTCATGTAGACAGCCGTAACTGGAGGTTAATCTGACACTAAGCCAGTTCTTCCAACCCCTGCTGGAGTTCAAAGCCTTCTTATTCTGGCTCATGCTTTATATGCCACAAACATACAAACATGACAGACATAAACCAATTGGTGTCTCTAAGAGCAATCCGGGTCTTGGGAAGCATAAGACCCTGATCAGAAGCATATATAGCTGTAAAATTAGAGCAATATGGTTTGGATAAATAGGCTCTGCTTTGGTTGTGATTAATATTTCTGATCTTCTAGTTTCTTCTCTGTTTCACTGCTTTTCCCATCACCATATTTGCTCCCTCTCTACATGTTCTGTCCACCATCTCACACGCTGTTGCAGACTCTCTCAACTCTTTTCTATTCTATTCATTATACAGGTCATTATTGATGACTTCAGTCCCTGTTTCATCCCTCGACTCATAACTGCTGGGGGTGATGAACTTGCGCTTCTTGCCAAAGGTGGAGAAGGTGTTATGGACATCAAGCTCACTGCGACTGCTGGGTCTCAGGGTACAGAGGGCAGATGGAGTCCCAGGGATGTAGACATTGTGTTGGTAGTCAGGTGGAGGATGACCATGTGATTGACCTGAAGGCTGCTGCTGTTGGGGTATTTTTGTGGGGGTGTAGCGGGGTGTCCATGCCCGCTCAGGGAGGCCTGCCGCAGGGGAAGACATCTTGCACTCTGGGTCAGTTAGAAGGGGAGAAAAATGAGATAGGTATTAATCAATTCTCTTGATGTAGGTGTATCCCCATGTAGCATAATATGACAATTTTATATACATTTTGCTAAGCTATGGCATATTAGTATTTATTCTATCCACATTCTCTGGATATGAGTAATCAAGCAATCTGATTGGCTACTCTACTACTAGACTATCAGCTCATATACCATGAGTAGAGAAAAATGGCAGAGCATGTTGCTGAACCAAGTGAGGATGAAATAAAAACTCTGAAAACAAAACCCCCAAAATACAAAAAAGCAACAAAATATGGAACAAAAGTATTTGATGGTAAGAATGTATCTTTTTTTTATTTTTCAAGAATTATTATTATTACAGCATTTTTCACAAATTGCTACTGTCATTTCGCTGGTTTGCTTACATTCTTCATCTTGAAGCATCAAAATGTATTGTTTTTTTAGACTCATTCAAAAGCTCAAAGAAGTTTGAAAATTACATAATTAAAATGTCCAAGGAAGATTTAAATAAATGTCTAGATTTTAATACCTAGGCACAACAGCAAGACAGCATTTTCTACAAAAAAGCAACACTAAACTCAGTTTGTGCAGCCATTTAAGAAGTGTGCCTAAATGGAAATGATTTTGTCAGACGTTTTGTATAAAGTTTTTATTTATTGAATTTGCAAAAAAATTAAAATAAAAATGCTCTGTTTCTCAAAATCCAGTGAATGTGGATATAATAAAACAGGCATTCTACTCAAGCTCATTGTAAATGGCTAAAAGCCAACTCAGCACAACATGCCTCATCAGCTAGCAACTCATATATGACTCACTTTCATAGAATAATTGTTAAAAATACACAGGTAATTATCAAAAATCATGCACGCTGATTGAGAAATTCAGACTATTTCTCAATAATCAGTTCAAGTGGCTCAGCAAACTGGCGGCCAATCGCTTTGTCATCATGAGGAAGAATTACAAATTATGAAAAAAAATGCTGTTCCTAAAAGCACAAAAGATGCTACAAAGTTTGGTCTAAAAGTATCCAAAGGTAAGGTGGAATTGTGATTTATTTTATCTATTTAAAAACAAAGTATTTTTATGTGAGTTGGCAAAGATAAGTGACACAATTCTGCACACGTATTCATTACATTTGCATGCCACTTTTAAAATTTTGAAATAAGTTATTTTTAATACAATTATTTAAATTGCCACCTATGTATTTATACTAAAACATTTATCCACTCAGTGAATATCGTTGAATAATACCTTTGACTTCATCTCAGTTATTATTCACCAATATTCACTTTGCCTTTGGCAAATAATTGTTAATTATTCACAAGTCAAGAGAAGTCATTTGGATTGTTGTATGATAGGTAACAGTTAAATGTTCACATTTAAGAAGATAATTACAACTACGACTACTACTACTAATAATAATAATAATAAGTACAAAATAGCTACATTCTTTCAAGTATTACGCAATTTCAAGACACATGCATACAAAATGGCACTACATTACATTTTTGTGTCAAATAATATTCATGGTGTACCAGTTATAACTGAATTGTATGTCCTCACTAAATAGGCCAGTAAGTGTTTCACTTACCTCTCATTCGTGTTCCCCAGGTCCAGTACTGTCCTGCAGCCACTGGACTTACATAATTCTCAGAATCAGTCTGCATCACCTTCCTCACAAGGGTGCCATCCATATTGACTGAGTTATAACTGAAAAGCCACAGAGATCATCCTGATTATTATACTGTATGGGATATATTTGATAGTTGTTACATAACAGGCCAAAACATTGTGCTTCCTCAGTGGTTCTTTAAAAATAGGATTTCCTGCAGTGTCCATGACAAGTTTAAGGTCAAGAGATTCATGAATTACATATAACACCATCAAGACATGAAGAACAAGTAAAATATAATCTTAAAAACTGGAAATGTCAGGTGCTTTTTACTCCTGGAACACAGATATATATATATATATATATATATATATATATATATATATATATATATATATATATATATATATATATATATATACACACACTCACACAAACAGTGGTGCTTGAAAGTTTGTGAACCCTTTAGAATTTTCTATATTTCTGCACAAACATGACCTAAAACATCATCAGATTTTCACAAAAGTCCTAAAAGTAGATAAAGAGAACCCAATTAAACAAATGAGACAGAAATATTGTACTTTGTCATTTATTTGTTGAGGAAAATGATCCAATATTACATATCTGTGAGTGGCAAAAGTATGTGAACCTCTAGGATTAGCAGTTAATTTGAAGGTGAAATTAGAGTCAGGTGTTTTCAATCATTGGGATAACAATCAGGTGTGAGTGGGCACCCTGTTTTATTTAAAGAACAGGGATCTATCAAAGTCTGATCTTCACAACACATGTTTGTGGAAGTGTATCATGGCACAAAAGGAGATTTCTGAGGACCTCAGAAAAAGCGTTGTTGATGCTCATCAGGCTGGAAAAGGTTACAAAACCATCTCTACCAATCCACAGTCAGACAGATTGTGTACAAATGGAGGAAATTCAAGATCATTGTTACCCTCCCCAGGAGTGGTCAACCAACAAAGATCACTCCAAGAGCAAGGTGTGTAATAGTCGGCGAGGTCAAAAAGGACCCCAGGGTAACTTCTAAGCAACTGAAGGTTTCTCTCACATTAGCTAATGTTAATGTTCATGAGTCCACCATCAGGAGAACACTGAACAACAATGGTGTGCATGGCAGGGTTGCAAGGAGAAAGCCACTGCTCTCCAAAAAGAACACTGCTGCTTGTCTGCAGTTTGTTAAAGATCATGTGGACAAGCCAGAAGGCTATTGGAAAAATGTTTTGTGGACTGATGAGACCAAAATAGAACTTTTGGTTTCAATGAGAAGTGTTATGTTTTGAGAAGGGAAAACACTGCATTCCAGCATAAGAACCTTATCCCATCTGTGAAACATGGTGGTGGTAGTATCATGGTTTGGGCCTGTTTTGCTGCATCTGGGCCAGGATGGCTTGCCATCATTGATGGAAGAAGAAATTCTGAATTATACCAGGGAATTCAAAAGGAAAATGTCAGGACATCTGTCCATGAACTGAATCTCAAGAGAAGGTGGGTCATGCAGCAAGACAACGACCTTAAGCACACAATTCATTCTACCAAGGAATGGTTAAAGAAGAATAAAGTTATTGTTTTGAAATGGCCAAGTCAAAGTCCTGACCTTAATCCAATCGAAATGTTGTGGAAGCACCTGAAGCAAGCAGTTAATGTGAGGAAACCTACCAACATCCCAGAGTTGAAGCTGTTCTGTATGGAGGAATGAGCTAAAATTCCTCCAAGCTGGTGTGCAGGACTGATCAACAGTTACCGGAAATGTTTAGTTGCAGTTATTGCTGCAGAAGGGGGTCACACCAGATACTGAAAGCAAAGGTTCACATACTTTTGCCATTCACAGATATGTAATATTGGATCATTTTCCTCAATAAATAAATGACCAAGTATAATTTTTTGTCTCATTTGTTTAATTGGGTTCTCTTTATCTACTTTTAGGACTTGTGTGAAAATCTGATGATGTTTTAGGTCATATTTATGCAGAAATATAGAAAATTCTAAAGGGGCCACAAAATTTCAAGCACCACTGTGTGTGTATATATATATTTTTTGTTTGTTTGTTTGTTTGTTTGTTTGTTTTGTTTAATGAAATTTCATTTGGGATAAAGATGTGACTGTATCTTATAAGCTATATAAGCTTATAGCATGTATCATTTACTTCTGCAAAATAACAGACATAGTCCTGCAAAGGGGGTCAGTGCTTTATATATCAAACATTGATATCACATCACCATAACATCATAGATAGATAGATAGATAGATAGATAGATAGATAGATAGATAGATAGATAGATAGATAGATAGATAGATAGATAGAGTCATGCTTGAAAGTTTGTTAACCCTTTAACATTTTCTATATTTCTGCATAAATATGATCTAAAACATCATCAGATGTTTTAGACAAGTCCATAGCAGCAATCTTCTTTTTGGAGAGCAGTGGCTTTCTCCTTGCAACCCTGCCATGCACACCATTGTTGTTCAATGTTCTCCTGATGGTGGACTCATGAACACTAACATTAGCCAATGTGAGAGAGGCCTTCAGCTGCTTAGAAGTTAGCTTGGGGTCCTTTGTGACCTTGCCAACTGTTACTGTACACCCTTGCTCTTGGAGTGATCTTTGTTGGTCGACCACTCCTGGGGAGGGTAACAATGGTCTTGAATTTCCTCCATTTGTACACAATCTGTCTGACTGTGGATTGGTGGAGTCCAAACTCTTTACAGATGGTTTTGTCAACTTTTCCAGCCTGATGAGTATCAACAACGCTTTTTCTGAGGTCCTCAGAAATCTCCTTTGTTCGTGCCATGATGTACTTCCACAAATGTGTTGTGAAGATCAGACTTTGATAGGTCACTGTTCTTGAAATAAAACAGGGTGCCCACTCACACCTGATTGTCATCCCATTGATTGAAAACACCTGACTCTAATTTCATCTTCAAATTAACTGCTAATCCTAGAGGTTCACATACTTTTGCCACTCACAGATATGTAATATTGGATCATTTTCCTCAACAAATAAATGACCAAGTACAATATTTCTGTCTCATTTGTTAAACTGGGTTCTTTTTATCTACTTTTAGGACTTTTGTGAAAACCTGATGATGTTTTAGGTCATATTTATGCAGAAATATAAAAATTCTAAAGGGTTCACAAACTTTCAAGCATCACTGTAGATAGATAGATAGATAGATAGATAGATAGATAGATAGATAGATAGATAGATAGATAGATAGATAGATAGATCCCTGAGGGGAAATTGTAAAAGAATAAGTAAAGTGAATGCAGTACAAGTGACAAGTGATCTTAAAGTGATGGTCAGTGGAATGTGTGATGTTTCACTTGAAATATAAAATTTAATGATTTTTAACAAAATGGTTTTAACAGTTTTTATGATCTCAAAAGCTCCTCTGCAGAAAGAACCCTCTGTGTGTGTGTGTGTGTGTGTGTGTGTGTGGTAGTTACCTTTTCAAAGTTGAAGTTTGGTTCTTGTTAAAAGCCCAGTTAGTATTGTCTTGTTTTAACTGCAACACAATATACAGTTTTAAACTCTCAAGAATACTAGCATGAAGGGTTTGTTCATTCACAACATTAGAATATATATATATATATATATATATATATATATATATATATATATATATATATATATATATATATATATATATATATACCTTAAAAATCATAAAAATTATTAAATGAAATGTTTCAACATTAAAAAAAATACTATAATGGGAATCTCACATACAATTATTGCAGTTTTATAAGAAAATGAGCTGTAGATTTTACTGAGCATCTTGCAGAACCAGCCACAGTTCTGCTGGACACTTTGTCACACTTGCCTCTTAATTTTGCAGCAAAACCCAGGAGCCTTCATTATGTTTTCTTTTTTTAATCTGAAACGTAGTCTCTGAGGTAGTATCCTACTTAGATACAAACTTTTTTTTTCCTGTAAAATTTAATTTTGTGCTGGAAAACGAATGTTGGGAACTCTAAAATGCTTTCATAATGACTCAATGACTCAATATAGAAGTCATAAAAAAGAAATCTATAATAAAGTTCGTATGAAAAAAATAGCATGGCTAAGACTTTTGCACAGTTTATATATATATATATATATATATATATATATATATATATATATATATATATATATATATATATATATATATATATATATATATATAACCCTAATACCAAAAAAGTTGGGATGCTGTGTAAACTGTAAATAAAAACAGATTGTGATCATCTGCAAATCTCAGAAACCCTATATTTCATTGACAATAGTACAAAGACAACATATCAAATGTGGAAATTGAGATACTTTATTGTTCTTTGAAAATATATGCTTATTTTGAATTTGATGTCAGTAACACATTTCAAAAAGTTGGGACAGGGACATGTTTACCACTGTGTTGCATCACCTCTACTATTAACAACACTCTGTAAACATCTGTGAACTGAGGAGACCAATTGCTATAGTTTGGAAAGAGAAATGTCCCATTTTTGCCTGATATGCAATTTCAGTTGCTCAACAGTTCGGGGTCTCCTTTGCTGTATTTTGTGCTTCATAATGCACCAAATGTTTTAAATGGGAGACAGGTCTGGACTGCAAGCAGGCCAGTTTAGCACCTGGACTCTTTTATTACAGCGCCATGCAGTTTTAATATGTGCAGAAAGCGGTTTGGCATTGTTTTGTTGAAAGAAGGAAGGCCTTCCCTGAAAAATATTTTGTCTGGATGGCAGCATATTGCTCTGAAACGTGTATACATCATTCAGCATTAATGATGCCTTCCCAGATGTACAAGCTACCCATGTCATGTGCACTAATGCACTCTCATACCATCACAGATGCTGACTCTTGAACTGTGCACTGATAACAAGTCGGATGGTCCCTCTCCTCTTTAGCCTGGAGGATGTCCATGATTTCTAAAAAGAATTTCTACCTTTGATTCGTCAGACCTTGGGGACAATTTTTCACTTTGCCTCAGTCCATCATAAAAGAGCTCCAGCCCAGAGAAGGTGGTGGTGTTTCTGGATGTTGTTTATATCTGGTTTTAACTTGCATTTGTGGATGCAGTAATTAACTGTTTTCACAGACGATGTTTTTCTGAAGTGTTCCTGAGCCATACAGTGATTTCCACTACAGACATGTGTCTGCTTTTAATGCAGTGTCGCCTGAGGGCCTGAAGATCGTAGGCATCCAATGTCAGTTTTCAGCCTTGTCTCTTGCATACAGAGATTTCTCCAGATTCTCTGAATCTTTTAATGATATTATGTGCCATAGATGATGTGATCCCCAAATTCTTTGCAATTTAATATTGAGTAACGTTATTCTTAAATTGTTGCACTGTTTGCCCACGCAGTCTTTCACAGAGCAGTGAACCCCTCCTCATCTTTACTTCTGCGAGATTCCGCCTCTCTGGGATGCTCTCTTTATACCCAATCTTGTTACTGACCTGTTGCCAATTAACCAAATTAGTTTTTTTTTTGTTTGTTTAGCATGACACTTTCCAGTCTTTTGTTACCCCTGTCCCAACTTATCTTAAACGTGTTGCTGACATCAAATTCAAAATGAGCATGCATTTTTTTTTTTTAAATTAAATTTCTCAGTTTTAACATTTGATGTGTTGTCTTTATACTATTTTCAATTAAATATAGGGTTTCCATGATTTGCAAATTATCGCATTCTGTTTCTATTTACAGTTTACACAGCATCCCAATTTTTTTGGAATTGGGGTTTTATATATATATATATATATATATATATATATATATATATATATATATATGTGTGTGTGTGTGTGTTTATGTTTATGATTGTAGAAATGCAGAAATTCAGATTTTGGCTATTGTTTGGAAGGTTGTGCTTTCAAATCCCAGCACCAAGTTGCCGCGTTTGGTCGTTCAAGGTCTTTAACCTTTAAACTTCAGTTTTATCCTGTCTGATAGTTCTAAGTCGTTTAAAAGCGTCAGACAACTGAGCAAATTGAACTAATTTGAACCCAAGCAACATTTCCTTGTTTTACTATCAGGTGTGTGACTTATGACTGCCATCTCGTGGCCAAAAGTTAGAATGATTTGATTTCTTTGAGAGTGAACTAAATTCTAGTCCATATGCTCCTGTCTTGTTCCATTTTCCTGGAACGAGGTGCAGCGGGGGGGAGAGAGAGAGAGAAAAGCCGCTCGGATTTGTTACGAGTTTACGAATACGAGTACAGACGGATTCCGTGCTCCATTAATTCCCTTAGACTCTGTGATACGGAGAATGCGGATGTAAGGAAGTTATCTCATGATTAGTTATTCATAATGCTTTCCCGAAACCAATTAAACCACTGATGGGATGAAACGAGACACGACATTAATCTGCAGAGAAATCCACACCAGACAGAGCACTAATTAGAAAACAAAAATACGTTTAATCCTTCAGTGGATTAGACGTACGTGCTAAAAAAATTATTTCTTCATATATTTATTTAATTTTTAAACTCCACCACTCGTGTGCCTTTTAATAAAAGATCTGGGATTGATGTTTCCTAACTTCAGAAGAGCTGTAATTTCTCTAATCGGAAGCTGGGGTGTCCTTCAAAGCTGTTTTCTCATACTCACATTTCACTTGGACTTCATCATCTTCAAAGTGTAAAAGTTTAATAATCTTAAGTTGAAACCTATTAACATTTCCGCTACCCTTCTGTCTGTCAGGATGAGAATATCCAGTTTTAAATAAAACCTCATGTGGCCTTGTCATTAATAATAAATGAGACCTATATTAAGTACCTTTATAGTCTGATAGTTCCATCTAGCGGATTTAAAATATAGCTCAGTGTCTTAACCTCTCTCTCTCTCTCTCTCTCTCTCTCTCTCTCTCTCACACACACACACACACACACGCACTAGCTAGTTTAGGTTGTACCAGGATAAATCAGGGGAATCGATCAAACAACATGGCTTTCCCTCTAATGGCCCCAGTATTACCACATATAGTACAACAAGTAATAATCACGTCTTGTACGCCTGCCCTTGAGACAGTTGAGTGCCCTTGGATGTTTTGTCAAAAAATAAATAAAAAACTTCTCATATAATACATAGCGTTGACCTTGTTTTCAGATGTCTTTCACTCACATATTGCTTTTCTTTTTTTGTTAGAACGTCCGTCAATTATATTGAACACGTCCTTAGTGATAAACAAATGCTTTTAACTGAGAATATTTTTTCACCAACAAAATATCAGATACAATGTGAGTTCGAAGGAAACTAGTCTATGTAGGCCTCTGTCTCTGAACATGAAAGTTGTCTGAGGAAAACAGCATGTCTGTGGAAACCAGAATGTCTGCGGACGCTGAGGAGAGTCTGATGAAACCAGTCGGTGTGAAGAAAGCATTTTGTCTGATTAGGGTAGCAGTGCGCAAGGAAAGGAAGCTAGAACCAGTGCTATCTCAGTATAAGAGCGACTCAGACGCCTGTGCGTCGTTTTTACGCCCGCTGTACTTCTTTACATTCATTACTGTAGTCGTGAATGAAGGTCAACAGGGCATATAGCACAGGTGAACAAAAATAAACACCCCTGAGCTCATTTAACACTGGTGATTTCCCTGCGTAATCAAGAAAGTGGTGTTTAACAGAATGTAATTTCTCCGTTGCAGAAAGAAGGTTGCATTACTGACAGTCTGTCACGATAGTGTTTCTTTGTCAGATGGATGAGGCTGTTTTTTTTTTTACCTCGTTAGGAGTTGTCGCTCCGTTATTCGCCGAAGAGCTACGGCTCTGTGAGCTCCATGCCAGATTTTCAGCCTCTTTAGCGGCGTTATTTCTCGGCGTGCTCGGACTGTAAGACTTCATGAACATAAAGTCAGTCTTGGCTGATTCGGGTGTCAAGCACACCTTGTAGCAGTAGTTCTGAGCCGTGGTTCCGGTACTGCTCTCTACACAGTTCGTCGGCACCTTCGTTCCGCTGGAAATCTGCAGATTCAGGTTCGACTTTTTGCATGCTTCCGTGGGCGGCTCGGATTCGAGAGTGCAGCACGCAGCACCGATAGAGGACAAACCGAACCCTCCAGGACAGTCCCGGTCTTTGTAGCACTTCAGCGCTGCCAGTACGATGATGGCTACTAGGAAGATGAGCGATACCACGCTCAACGAGATGATCAGATAGAGCGCGAGGTTAGAAGGCGCTCGGTGGCTGAAGGCATGGTCATCCAGGTCGGACAGCGACTCCGGCACGCCGTCCACTAGCGTCAGTATGAGGGATACGGTGGCTGAAAGAGAGGGCTGCCCATTGTCCTTGACCAATATAACGAGTCTGTGTCTCGTGGCGTCTTTGTCTACGAAGCGGCGGATGGTTCGAATTTCACCCGTGTAGAGCGCGATGCTGAATAGACCCGGGTCAGTGGCGTGTAGCACCTGGTACGAGAGGCGAGAGTTTTGCCCGGCGTCCGCGTCCAGCGCTGTAATTTTTGCTACGAGGTAGCCTGCGTCCGCCGACCTCGGCACCGTCTCAGTAGCCGCTGTGCCGTTCCTCGGCAGCGGGGAAACGACTAGTGGTGCGTTATCGTTCTGGTCCAACACAAACACATTGACAGTCACGTTTCCAATCAACGGCGGGAAACCGGCGTCCCGCGCCTGGACTCGGATCTGAAAGTTGCGGAGCTGCTCGTAGTCGAAGGAGCGAAGAGCGTAAATGTTGCCATTGTCTGAGTTAATAGAAACATACGTGGACACAGGCATGCCCCTTATTTGACTCTCCAGAATAGAGTAGGACAGATAGGCATTCTGGTTCGAGTCCGGATCCACTGCGCTCACAGAGCAAATGGAAGCGCCTGGTGCGTTATTTTCGGTCACATAGACGGTGTAGGACGGCTGAAGGAAGCGTGGAGGATTGTCATTCACGTCCGACACAAGAACATTAATAGTTTTCCCGGTGGAGAGCGGTGGAGAGCCTAAATCTCGCGCCGTGAGAGTGATGTTGTATTCGGCTACCGACTCTCTATCCAGAAATTCGCTCGTCGCCAGAGTGTAATAGTTTTTAAAGGACGAGTGAAGCCTAAAGGGCACATGGCTGGGAATCTTACAGTCCACTGCTCCGTTTTCCCCGGAGTCACGATCCATAACACTGATCACGGCTATCACGGTCCCCGGAGGCGCATCTTCCTGCACAGGTGTGGAGACAGAGGTCAAGATGACCTCTGGCGCGTTGTCGTTCACGTCCAATATATCGACAAGTACTTTACAGTGCACGGCAACAGCAGAGGGACCCTTGTCTTTAGCCTGCACATAAAGCTCGTAGACGCTGGCTTTTTCGTAGTCTACAATCCCCTTGACCCGAATTTCACCCGAAAAAGAATCGACACTGAACAGCTCGCGCACTTTCAAGGGCGCATGGCCGCTGAACGAATAGACGATCTCGCCGTTCGAGCCTTCGTCCAGATCCGTGGCGTTAAGCTTGAGCACCAGCGTTCCTCTCGGTGCGTTCTCCACCAGGCTCACCCGGTAAACGGATCTGTCAAATACAGGCACATTATCGTTCGCATCCAGCACTGTAACCATGATCTGAGCAGTGCCCGAGCGCAGCGGAGAGCCGCCGTCCACAGCGGTTAGGACCATTTCGTGCATTTTTTGCTTCTCCCGGTCTAAGGGAGACTCTAGCACGAGTTCTGCGAACTTGCTCCCGTCGTTGCGCGTCTGCACGTCCAGCACGAAGTGTTGGTTAGCACTCAGCAGGTACGAGCGGAGCGAGTTGGATCCTGCGTCTTGGTCTTGCGCGCTCTCGAGCGGGAACCGTGAGCCCTGCGCGGCGGACTCGGTTATCTCTAGATTGAATTCGCTCCACGGAAAACTCGGAGCGTTGTCGTTAACGTCTAAGATTTCAACTTCCACTCGGTACAGTTCCAGTGGGTTTTCAATGACCACCTGCAAATGCAAGAAACAAATCGGACTCTGTTCGCATAACTCCTCTCGATCAATCTTCTCGTTCACAAACAAAATCCCGTTTTCCAAATTGACCTCTAAGTACTGTTTCCTCGCCCCCGACACGATGCGGAATCGCCTGGCAGACAACCTGGAGACATCCAAGCCCAAGTCCTCGGCAATGTTACCGACAAATGCGCCGTGCTCGCGCTCCTCGAGAACCGAGTACCGAATCTGGGCGAGCACCCGGTCCAGCGCGCACACACACATAAGTAGGCAAAAAACTGACACCGCTGATGTCCGTTGCCTCCTCTCGTGCCCTTGATCCATCTCGGTTATGCCCAAAATCCTAGGCGACCAGACGTATAAGTTGTAAAAAGTGAAAAATAGTTTAAAAATAAACAAAATGGTTAATATTTGACATTATGACATTTTGTCGGCGTGGAATCTCTAAATAAATAATTTTAGGAAAAAGTGGTAAGATCCTTCGGAGAGGCGCGAGGTGTCTGTCAGTGCTGTGCTCCCCTAGTGCGCGAGTGCGTGTGTGTGTGCGTGTGTGGGTGCGTTGTGTATGAGCAGGGGAGGCTCGCACTTTGATTTTTTTTACAGCGTATTGGAGGTTTTTGAGGACTGGGTGAGAAGAAAGTCGGGGAGAATGGGGAGGGGGAGAGGGGCGTCGTAAGGCATCTTTATTGGAGGACGGAGAACTTAGAGTACTGTGCATAATTACTGTATATACACGATTAACCCGCTCACCGCCGCGCTGAAAAACGCACTTTTAATCACCATGATGAACTGGAAATAATGGGGTGTTCTCTAACTGTTTGTCTCCCCTTTGACTTTATAATAAGAAACAGGCTTTTGATCAGCCTATGAAAATGCATAAATGCATAAACATAGCTGTTTTTAGCAGTATTTTGCCAATAATCCTTCCCAAAAGATAGTGAACGGTGATTTATGAGATTATGAATCAAGACGGTTATATGATTATTGTTTTGATGAGACAAAATTAAGTCACGCATCCCGAAATATCTGACATCTTTGATAGAGTGAAATCCTAAATTTGAGTGATAATCTTCGTAAATCAGCCATAAAAAAATCATTTGAGTTCTCTCTCTCTCTCGCACGCACACACGCACACTCCGGCACGCAGGCACGCACGCGAGTGCGCACACTTTGGTGCATATTTCTTCAAATTTAGTTAATTATAAAAGCACGGGAGGCGGTAGATGATGATAAATGAACTTAATGAACCCTTTCATCGCACCTGCAGAACAGCTATAAAAAAAATGTGGAGATTTAAACATACCCTGAACAGTCTGTTGCCAGACTTAACCTTAAGCAGATGGTTAAGCTCCAACCGAAATGATTACATTCCTTTGAAAAAAAAAAATAGGCTACAATGAGTTCCACTCTCGACTTCTTCGTTTTTAATTAACGAACTGGAGGATTAGCGCGAAGCTATCCGGGATCAGCCGCGTTACTCCAACCCAAGAATATAAATGTTTAGTGTTTAGTGGGGGGAAATAATCCTAGGCGCTCTTGAGCTGCACCAGCCTGGTTACGGCACATATTAACATGCATTACACGAGCCTTTAAACCCGGCTCATCTGCAGAGTATAAAGGCCATTACTGTCACCAAACCACTCCACTGTAACACACAAACAATGATATGGCAAAAACACTACAGAGCACTAGACATATACAGGTAAATTAATACCAAACAAGTACAGTATCTATAGTTCTGGGAGTGCTAATAACGAGTGGACTATAGAAGTATTTTTTTTTCCTTAGTACTTCCTTAGTCGCCACATTTATTGTTTCAGATTAATTTAAAATTAGCATGACATGTGACTTGAGTTTGAGTATTTGTATACAACTACTACACCAGGCATAAATCTATAGACTATTTTGTGCTGCCAAACCTCTGCACAACCTTGCGAATATGTTTTCAAATATTATCCTTGCGCGCCATCTACTGGATTTCGCTAACAGTTACAGTATTACGTTTAATTGATAGAGGCTGAAACGGTTATTGATTACATTTAAATTAATCTAAACATGTTCTAGAAAAGATGGAATGTAAATATAATGTATAAATGAATATAATCAATAGGCATAGACTACATTTTCTACACACAGATGGTCACAGATCAGTACATGTTTGCCCGTTCTAAAAATGATCTGACAGAATAATTCACAGTTCTGAGTCTGGAAAACATACATGAGCTATGTAACAAACACCAACTGCACTGGCAGTGAAGAACACCATAGCCTGGTCTCCCAATCAGCAAAACGATGTTTAACCATAATAGTTAGAAAACTCCAAATGTCCATAAAAGTACCAGAGAAATGACAGCGGTAATCAAAATGTAGACTGTCAAAAGAAACCGTGACAAGACTACTAGATAACCCTTGTGATATCCAAGGCCAAAACATGAATATACTAGCTTCAGAAGTATCCTTGAGCCAGAGAAAGAAGTTAAAAAAGAGAAACGTTGGTCAGCTTAATTGCTCAGTGTTTTCATTACTTTGTGGAGTCAAATTGATTTTTCAAAATAATATTTTGTACAATATAACACCTTAAAATGTAATAGAACTTTTATAATAATTTTGGAATCAGATAAAAGTCGTTTTGGCTAAACTTACTTTAGATGGAGTGAATGGTTGCAAGAAAGTTTGAAGGATATATGTTAGTGGGCTATTATACAGTAGATTGCACAAGTTGTATAGCATGTATCCAGACCTGGCTCCATTTGGGAGGGGCAGGATGGGCCTGGCCCACCTAATCACAAAGCTATCCCGCCCATCCCAGAAGTAGAAAGAATATTTTTTAGATATATTATGGCTGGAGGGCGGCACGGTGGTGTAGTGGTTAGCGCTGTTGCCTCACAGCAAGAAGGTCCTGGGTTCGAGCCCCGGGGCCGGCGAGGGCCTTTCCGTGTGGAGTTTGCATGTTCTCCCCGTGTCCGCGTGGGTTTCCTCCGGGTGCTCCGGTTTCCCCCACAGTCCAAAGACATGCAGGTTAGGTTAACTGGTGACTCTAAATTGACCGTAGGTGTGAATGTGAGTGTGAATGGTTGTCTGTGTCTATGTGTCAGCCCTGTGATGACCTGGCGACTTGTCCAGGGTGTACCCCGCCTTTCGCCCATAGTCAGCTGGGATAGGCTCCAGCTTGCCTGCGACCCTGTAGAAGGATAAAGCGGCTAGAGATAATGAGATGAGATGAGATTATGGATGGATGGATGGATGGATAAACAGCAAAAAATGTATAGAGCACAGCTGATGAAGGACTTCTGTCTGAAATATACTGTGTCTTCTGAATATACATGTAGATTTATATTGTACATAATTTGCCCACCACAAAATCTCTCAGGCCCACCCTGTTACCAAGAGCTGGAACCAGGCCTGTATGTATCCAGTCAATATATCCCACATCAGAGCTCATAAAAGCATCATTTAAACTACAATTTATCTGAAAAAAAAATCTCATTTCTTTTGACCTCAGTATAATGGACTTGGAAAAGAAAAGAGGACAAAAAAATTTAAAACATTATCAAGATAACTGCAGTCTTATATTTTTTCAGTGACACTTTCCACACAATGTAGGGTCTGCAAGTTATCTTTCGAACAGAAAGGCTGGTACTCCTGCTTACTTTACCCTGAGATAATGATTAAATTAGACCCACTGGATGGGTTTCTGTTCGTTTTTTGTTGCCTCCTCGTGTACATGTATATGATATGTATAGTATATAAAGAAGCTCCCAGGATCTTTTTTTTTTCATGATCGCACTCACTAACTATTTTCCCATAAGAAAGCCTAAACAGGGTATAATAATTTTATGTAATGCATAGAACCTAATGGGGGGGGGGGGGGGGGGGGGGGATGAAAATATATTTAACAAAAATAGCTTTTTAAATATTCATTGTGCATATTCATTAGAAAAGCTTTTGAAATCACACACTGAAATATTTACACAAATCGTTTTAAAAATAGACAGAGAGATAGGCAACAGAATATCTCTTAATGGGAACAAATGGTCACAAAAAGCACCCAGCAAGTTACTACGTCATGAATCAATACCACAAGCTGAGAGTCCGAAGAGTATTACCCCTAATAATTTCACCCAAAAGATGTTCAGAACGTATTTCTCGAGAAATGATGAAAACGTCAGACAGCACCTGCGGTTCAAACTCGGGTCATCCCGGGATGCAATTGAAACAATATTCAATGGAAGTAACCGCTTGGCTATGCTAACGCGATGGTGAGTAAGCTCTACGTCGTATTTACCAAGTACTCTAAGCGTGGGTTTTCAATTTTTAATAATAATAATAAGAAGAAGAAGAAGAAGAAGAAGAATGACAGAAACCTGATTCAGAAATTGAAAGATATTGAATAAAAATGCTGACTCGAGCTGTGTCAGACTGTATTACATGTCAGAGTGTATTATATTTTTATTTAACACATAGAAACTACTGATTGAAAAGTCAAGAAATTGTATTTATATTATAGTCTAGACTCTCAGAAATAAAGGTACCTTGGTGCAGGGTGGTACAGTCAAGGTAAATTTTAGGTACCTTTTTTTAACATAATAATAATAATAATAATAATAATAATAATAATAATAATTCCGCAGTCTTAGAGCGCCATCTTCTGGTAAGAAGAGAATAAAGGTCAGTGTAAGACACGTGTCAGAATCTTGTACCATTGGACCAAGATACATTCAGAATCATCTCATCTCATCTCATCTCATCTCATCTCATTATCTCTAGCCGCTTTATCCTGTTCTACAGGGTCGCAGGCAAGCTGGAGCCTATCCCAGCTGACAACGGGCGAAAAGCGGGGTACACCCTGGACTAGTTGCCAGGTCATCACAGGGCTGACACATAGACACAGACAACCATTCACACTCACATTCAGAATCAGGGGACCATAAATAAATAAATAGACACAAAATCTGTGTGTCAAAATAACAGAAAAAAAGTGCAAGATAAACACCAATGGGTAACCATATAGCTAAACTCACACTGAGATGGTTATTCAGTTTAGTATTCACAGACATGTCCATGTTCAGATTAAGTATTCTGAGCACCGATTCTTTAATGATGGTCTCATATAGGTTATCCACCTTTTCCTGAGGAAAGGTGAGATTCATTTACCTTAGTGCCTGAAGCTGCAGATTACGATCACCTATGCCTACTTGAAATTAATTAATGAATCATTATTGTTCTCTGTTCTCAAATTAATTGTGTAGACATTTGTTTTAAACATAATCTCAAGTCAATTAGCAAGCCAATTTGCGAGCTGTCTAAAACAGTTAAAACAGTTATGTCTTCCAGCAGAAAGTAAAGTCATGCAAGTGGACACAAAACATCACTTCACTCTGCTAATCAATCCATCCATCCATCTGTTATCTCTACCACTTATTCATTTTAGATCATGGGGGATGCTGGAGACAATCCTAGCAGACTTCAGGCAAGAAACAAGGTACACCATTCGGCAGATCACCACTCTATTGCAGAGGTAACACAGAGATGAATGGCCATTCACACTCAGATCCACACCTATGGGCAAATTAGAATAGCCTAATCCACATGTCTTTGGACTGTGGGAAGAAACTGGAGTGCTCGGAGGAAACACACAGAGACACAAGGAGGTCCTGGTTGGCTGCATGGTTCAAACCTGGAACCTTCTTGCTGTGAGCTAACAGTGCTAATCACAACACCACCATGCCTAAGATTGTATAGGTCCACCTTGTGCCCCAAAACAGCTCTGACCCATTGACGTATGGACCCCATAAGATTGCTGAACGTGTGCTGTGTTATATGGCACCAAGGCTAGCAGCAGATCCCTTAAGTCCTCTAAGTTGCAAGGTGAGGCCTCCATGGAAATGTTTTTCCAGCACATCCCACAGATGTTAGATCAGAATGAGATCTGGGGAATTTGGTGTCCAGTCAAAACTTTGAAATCTTGGTCATATTCCTCAAACCATTCATGAACAATGTTTGCAGTGTGGCACATTATCCTGCTGAAAAAGACCACTGGTATGAGGAAATAAAGTTGCCATGAAGGATTGTACTTTATCTGTAATGATGTTTAGGTAGGTAGTACATGTAATTGTAATATTTACATGAAGCCAGGGCCCAAGGCTTCCAAGCAGACCATTGCTGAGAGCATCACACTGCCTCTGCTTGAAGACCTTCGTCCTATAGTGTATCCTGGTGCAATCTCTTCCTGAGGTTAGCAACACGCCTACACCTGGCCAGATACATGATATAAAAGAAAAAATATTCATCAGACCAGGCCATTTCTTGCATTACTCCATGGTCCAGTTCTGATGCTCATGTACCCATTGTAGATGCTTTCAGTGGTAGACAGGGGTCAGCATGAGCACTCTGACCAGTCTGTACTAATGCAGCCTCCTAGTCATAAAGCAATGATGCATTGTGAGTTTTGACAACTTTCTAGCATAGAAAGCATTACCTTGTTCAGCAGTTTGTGCTACAATAGTTCTGTGGGATCAGACCAGACAGGATAACATTTGGTCCCCAAATGAATCAATAAGCCTTGGGTGCCCATGATCCTGACACCAGTTCACCAGCTCATTGGATCACTTTTGTTAGGTCCTAACCACTGAAGATCCCACAAGACCTGCCTTTTTGGAGATGTTCTGAAACAGCCCTCTAGCCATCCAAACTTGGCCCTTGGCAAAGTCACTCAGATTCTTACACATGCCCATTTTTTCCTGCTTTCAACACATCTTTGTGGATGCTATGGGGGGGAAGCCTTTTTAAATCGACATTGAGATATTTAACAAAATAAACTTTTGAAAATAAATTGTGCATATTTATCAGAAAAAGTTTTAAAAGACAAATGGAGATATTTATGCAACTACCAGAAAAATAGACAGAGAGATAGGCAACAGAATATCTCTTAATGGATACAAATGGTCACAAAAAGCACCCAGCACATTACTTCATCATGAATCAATACCACGAGCTGAAAGTCCAAAGAGTATTACCCTGAATAGAATAGAATAGAATAGAATAGAATAGAATAGAATAGAATATCTTTATTGTCATTGTAAATAAATACAACAAAATTAAATGCAATTCTTGGTAAGCATCTTTTGAGTAATAATTTCACCAAAAAGATGTTCAGAAATTATTTATCTAAAAACAATTAAAACGTCAGACAGCACTAGCAGTTCAAACTCAGGTCACACCGAGGTGCAATTGAAAGAGTATGCAATGGAAGTAAATGCTTGAGTATGCTGATGCAGGGGCAAAGAAGCTCTACGTCATATTTACCTAGTACTCTAAGTGTGGGGTTTCAATTATGAACAATAAACAATAAGGATAAAAACCTGATTCAGAAATTGAAAGATATTGTATAAATATGCTGACTCGAGCTTTGTCAGACTGCATTACATGTCAGAGTGTATTATATTTTTAATTAATACATAGAAACTAATAATGGGCGGCATGGTGGTGTAGTGGTTAGCGCTGTCGCCTCATAGCAAGAAGGTCTGGGTTCCAGCCCCGTGGCCGGCGAGGGCCTTTCTGTGCAGAGTTTGATAATTGTCCATGTGGGTTTCCTCATGCAGGTTAGGTTAACTGGTGACTCTAAATTGACCATAGGTGTGAATGGTTGTCTATGTATCAGCCCTGTGATGACCTGGCGACTTGTCCAGGGTGCACCCCGCCTCTCGCCCGTAGTTAGCTGGGATAGGCTCCCCTGTAGAACAGGATAAAGTGGCTAGAGATAATGAGATGAGAAACTAATACCTAGAATAAAGTTGAGAAATTGTATTTATATTATAGTATGCACTCTCAGAAATAAAGGCACCTTGTTGCAGGGTGGTACAGTCAAGGTAAATTTTATGTACCTTTTGTTTGTATCTTTGACATACAAAAAAAATCATTCCGCAGTCTTAGAGCGCCATCTCTTGCTAAGAAGAGAATAATGGTCAGTGTAAAACACATCAAAATCTTGTACCATTGGACCAAGATGTATTCGGAATCAGGGGAACAATCAAACAAGTGAAAGAACAAATAAATGAATAAATAAATGAATAAATGAATAAGTAAATACAAGATCTATGAGTCAAAATAACAATAAAAAGTGCAAAATAAGACACCAATGGAAACCACATTACATTGCATGACATGACATTATATTACATTACATTATATGCCATTTAGCAGACACTTTTATCCAGAATGACGTAGAACAAGTGCAAAAGTCAGGTACACGAAGTGCTGAATTTCCAGACAAGAAAGTTCTAGTGCCCAATGAACAAGTGACAGAATAATACTTGGTGTCATATTCTGTTGAAATACCAATACTCAGCAAACAGCCAAGGAAGAAGAAACCCTTATTCATCACATGCACACTTCAAGCACAGTGAAATTCATCCTCTGCATTTAACCCATCTGAAGCAGTGAACACACACACACAGAGCAGTGGGCAGCCACACCAGAGTGCCCAGGGAGCAGTCAGGTACCTTGCTCAAGGGCACCTCAGCCCAAGGCCACCCCACATCAACCTAACTGCATGTCTTTGAATTGTGAGGGAAACCAGAGCACCCAGAGGAAACCCACACAGACAACATGCAAACTCCACACAGAAAGGCCCTCACCAGCCGCTGGGTTCAAACCCAGAACCTTCTTGCTGTGAGGCAACTGTGCTAACCACTACACCACTGTGCCACCCACAACAAGCCAACCATACAAATGAACTGACAAAGTACAACTAAATAGAGAAAAATAAAACTCCAACAGCTAAGCCCATGTTAGACAGTACATAGCCTTGGTTGATTGAGACTGTTACGCAGTTACACAGTGGGCAAGGAAACAGGGGAGAGGTGCAGCCTGAAGAGGCGAGTCTTAACTCTGCGCTTGAAGGTGGTTAGGGAGTCAGCAGTTCTGACATCAGTGGGAAGGTCATTCCACCAATGGGAATCCAGAACAGAGAGCAGTCTTGAGCAGGCTGGGCAGGAGTGGAGAGGACTGGGGGCCAGACAACTAGTAGTAGCAAAGCATATAGGATCTGGCTGGCATGTAGGGTCAAATCAGACTCTGGAGATATGCTGGCCTTAACCCCTTGACAACCAGGTTAACTAGCACCAATGTCTTAAATTTGATTCAAGCTGTTATAGGCAGGTCAGCATGTAGAAGGGTGATATGGGAAGAATGAGGGAGGTTCTAGACCAGGCGAGCTGCAGGGGTCTGATGGCAGATGAAGGCATATAGCTGAACTCACACACTAAGGTGGTTATCAACTTCAGTATTCACAAATATGTCCATGTTTACATTAAGCATTCAGTGCACTGACTCTTTGATGAACTTTCTACCAAAGCAAGCATTACCTTTCTCAGCAGTTTGTGCTACAATAGCTCCTCTGTGGGATCAGACCAGTCGAAATAGCCTTTGCTCCCCAAATGCATCACTGAGTCTTGGGCACCCATTATCCTGTCTCAAGTTCACCAGCTGTCCTTCATTGGAGCATGTTTGTTAGGTCCTAACAACTGCAACCACGGAAGACCCCACAAGACCTGCCTTTTTGGAGATGCTCTGACCCAGCCCTCTCGCCATCCCAATTTGGCCCTTGTCAAAGTCACTCAGGTGCTTACACAAGCCCATTTTTCCTGGTTTCAACACATCTTTGTGGACATTCTGGGGAGAGGGGTGAGCCTTTTTAAATCGGCATAGAGGGCTACAGTATATATAATTAAAAAAAAAAGATTTCAATATAAATCGTGCATATTTATCAGAAAAGATTTTAAAATAGACATTGAGATAATTATACAACTATCTTAAAAAAATAGGCAATGAGATAGGCAATGAGATAGGCAACGGGCGGCACGGTGGTGTAGTGGTTAGCACTGTCGCCTCACAGCAAGAAGGTCCGGGTTCGAGCCCCGTGGCCGGCGAGGGCCTTTCTGTGTGGAGTTTGCATGTTCTCCTCGTGTCCGCGTGGGTTTCCTCCGGGTGCTCCGGTTTCCCCCACAGTCCAAAGACATGCAGGTTAGGTTAACTGGTGACTCTAAATTGACCGTAGGTGTGAATGTGAGTGTGAATGGTTGTCTGTGTCTATGTGTCAGCCCTGTGATGACCTGGCGACTTGTCCAGGGTGTACCCCGCCTTTCGCCCGTAGTCAGCTGGGATAGGCTCCAGCTTGCCTGCGACCCTGTAGAACAGGATAAAGTGGCTAGAGATAATGAGATGAGAATGAGATGAGAGATAGGCAACAGAATATCTCTTAATGGGTACAAATGGTCACAAAAAGCACCCAGTACATTACTTTGTCACAAATCAATACCACAAGCTGAAAGTCTGAAGATTATTACCCCTAATAATTTTGACCAAAAGATGTTCAGAAGTTATTTATCTAGAAACAATTAAAACATCAGACAGCACCAGCGGTTCAAACTCAGATTGCCCTATAAGAGTATTCAATGGAAGTAACCACTTGGCTATGCTGACACAAGGGCAAAGAAGCTCTACATCATATTTACCAAGTACTCTCAGAATGGGTTTTCAATTATGAACAATAGACAGTAATAATAAGGATAAAAACCTGATTCAGAAATTTAAAGATATTGGATAAATATGCTGACTCAAGCTGTGTCAGACTGCATTACATGTCAGAGTGTATTACATTTTTAATTCATACATAGAAAGTAACATCTATTATAAAATCAAGAAAATGTATTTATATTATAGTATGCACTCTCAGAAATAAAGGTACCTTGTTGCAGGGTGGTTCAGTCAAGGTAAATTTTAGGTACCTTTCGTTCATGTCTCCAATTCCCCACCCTCCATGCACTTTCTCCATCACTCCTCTTCCTCTACCCACATGTCCATTCAAATCAGCCCCTGGGATCAACCTCCCCCTCTGGCATCATACTAGTCTCCAGATCTATCTGGTGATATGCTCTTTTCACAGTGGTTACCATCTCTGAAGTTAAACTCAAGGGCTCTGATTATGGTAACTGGTGTCAGCGGTGGAAGTTCTTTGACTGCTGTGTGGCCTGTTACCTCTGTTGACTTTGCACCTTGGGATGAATTTCCGACAATACTCCAGTCCAGGTCAGTTTTGATGGCATATGGTTCATTGTCTCTTCCTGTAATGACTAGCCGCAGTGCTAATGCTCTGGAACAATCATAGCCTATGAGAAGTCCCACCTTGCAGTCCATTAATTCTGGTATTTCCTGAGCTATTCTCTTCAGGTGATTCCATCTCTCAGCAGTTTTTGGTGTGTGAATGTGGGAGCGCTCAAGGGGGATGAAATCTCTGGTATAGGTTGGTGGCAAGTTGACCCAACTTTTGGATGAGAGCCCTCTAACTCTAAGACCACTAACTCTTGCACTCTGAACAATGGAGTCTTTTCCCATCATAGTGGTCAGCTTTAACTTGACTGGCTCTGAACTTGCTCCTATCGTTCGACACACCTCTTGATCTACAAAGGTATTGCTACTCTGAGTATCAAGTAAGGCATATGCAAGTGTCTCTGTTTCAGGAGTCTTTGTTGAAGAAATCCAGATGGGCACTATCATAGATGTGCTCCCACCATCACTTCTATCTACACAGTAAGAAAGGGAAGATGTGTTCTTCTTGACCTGCATAACCTTTGGAGCTCTATCTGCCACTGGACGGTCTTCATGTAGTGCTGTTGGATGATGTTTCTTACATATTTTACAGGTAGCCTTTTGCTTGCAGTCTTTTGAGTTATGCCCCCTTCTGAGGCAACCAAAACAGAGGCTGTTGTCAAATATGAACTGTCTCTTATCCTCAGCAGGCTTACTGGCAAACATCTGGCATTTGTGGATGGAATGACCTTCTTCACAACATGTGCATTTGATTGGGTTTAAGGATGTATTTGATGCATTTTTTCCATTAGAGCTGTTCTCTATGACCCTATTTGTTGTTGGCCTATTGGAATTATCTGTTGCTTTTATGTCTGTGATAAATGTATTAGCCTGTGGATGCTTAACAACTCTAGATGACTTTTCTTCCACAGGTTTTAGAGCATTAAGTGGCGTCATGGGGTTACCGGCAATTTCTGCTTCCTGTGTTATGAACTCAGCAAACTCTTTAAAGGTAGGATATTCTTCTGCTTGGCATAGTTGCTTTGTAATGTGACGATTCCAATGAGATGTAATCCAATCTGGAAGCTTTTGAAGCATTTTCTGATTTGCCTCGCAATCATTCAGCACCTGCAATCCCTTCACATGTGGCATGGCATTGCTGCATGCTGACAAGAACTGTCTTAGCTTAACTGAATCTCTGGAGCCTATTTTGGCCAGTTATTTAGTTTTTCTCTGAATGTACGCTGGATTACAAAGGGATGACCATAGCGAGTTTGCAGTGTCTCCCAGGCTTGGTCATAAGCTTCATCCTTTCTAAAGAAGGTTCCTTCTAATACAGAGCGTGCCTCACCACCAATGTACCTTTGCAGATAAAATAATTTGTCTGCTGAGTTAGTGCATTGTCGCTCTATCAATGTTTTAAAGCTTGTGCTCCACTCTAAGAAATGAAGTGGATCCCCTGAGAAAATGGAGGGCTTGGGAGCAGGAAGTCTAGTGAGAACCATTGAATCATGTAGGGCTTGTACTAACAGTGCTTCATTTTTGACAGTGTTCGTTTGTTCGTCATTATTGTTGTATGCTTGCTCCCTCTTTATGTTCTTAGGTGGTACTAAGGTGCTCTACGTGCGCCACTCTACTGATGTCATGAGTTTCATTACCTTCAGCTTCAGAGTACACTTTAAGTTTAGCAGCCATTACTTGCAGATATCTCTGATTTTCTAGTCTTTTAAGTTCTTGTCGTTGAGCAGCAATTGCATCCTCCATTTGTACTTCTGCTTCTTTTGCAGCTAACTGAGCAGCATACTCTGCTCTTTTGGTGGTGATGCTCTGCCGCTCTGATGAACAGCTTGACTTATGGCTAGGGGCTGTATGGTCGATCACTGATGCCTCAAATATAGACTGTGCATACTCTCTGTCAAGCACCATATGAAGTCTAGCATTTTCTGCCTTATTATCAAACTCCTCTTGACCCACTTCAATCATATGTACTTTCAATAGACCCATCAAATCTACCGCTACCGCTGTACAAGAATCAATCTTTCTTCTAATCTGAGGGGGAGATGCTGATTGCAATCATACATCTTCATATGCATCTTTAACTTGAGTCTCAAGTTCCTCTACAGCATCCATCATGTCGGCTAACTCGTTTTCGGTGCACTCGTTTTTAAGTTTATCATGTATAGTTTTAACTTCTTTTTTCCAGCATTCATATAGCTTGATGAATTTGCTCTCCCTTTGACAGGTTTCTTGCTGCTTTAGTTCTAGCATTTTGGGGGTTAATTTTCTTTCTCTATCAGATTTTCTTTGCTCTACTGCTATTGAAGTGGCAGAGACAGGCTCCTGTCTTGCTACTTGAACTGTAGCTATTTTAGCATGAACTTCTATGCCAGATTCTAAATTTTCTGTGTCATCAGGTTGTGAAGACTCTGTATGTTCTTTGAATTTATCACCTTGTGACTTTTCCCCATGAACTGACATCTCAGAAATGTAATATATCTAGCACTATTGATAATGTGTAAATTTTGTCAAACTCAATATATCTCTAATAATCTTGTAACCATATACACTCAAAAATCCCTTAATGTAGGTAGTTTGCAAGCACTAGATAAATGTTAATTAAATCAAAATGCAACAATCATGCAGAAACAACCATTAACCTATCAATGTCTCTGGTTTTATCAACTGATATATTTAGCCACTCGAATTTACAAATGTCCATACGTTTCAAATGATCTCAAACTTCAGTGCAGCATGGTCAAACATGATGCCAATGTCCACTGTAGGCTACGCCGAAGAGCAGTCAGAGGGCCCTGGAGACAAGCCACGCACTGCTTAGCTTACTGTAGTGTAGAGGTGGGATGAAGACATTCGTGCTGCTTGCGAACATCGTTCTCTTTTGGCCGAATCGTGAAACTTCAAGGACTTGCCGAGATACGGTGGCGTGCGCTGGTCTTCTTCTGCGAACGTGGAAGGCAGCTGCCGTTTGTTTGCTGAAGCCTCTGGCTGTTTAGAAAGCGTACGATGAAAGTCGCTGTAGACCAACTCTGAAGCCGCAGTGTGGATGTAAGCCGGTTGTTTAGCTACATTGAAGCCCACATCATTCTCTGATAGTAGACCAGTCTCTGAAAACATCTCTTACACATCATTATTCTGGTCCACTTGTTAGCTTCAAACCGCAAGCTAGCTTTTTCTACTTACTAATCCACATTGGCGGTGCGTTGTCACTATAGCTGCATTGGTTTAATAAACAGCCACGCTTCATACTGATGCCTTTTTTGAAGATTTATTTTCCCTTTCACTGTCTCTGATAAACTGTAAACGTGAATAGTCAAAAACACCGCGACAACGTTAGCGCCATAAACTGAATGATTATACTGTCGCTTTCCTTTTTCCGGTTTTTTTCCCGGTTTTTTCTCTTTCTTTTTTCAGAAGAACGCCGAGACCGGAAGCTTTCTTTTTCTCTCCTCCTGTGTAAAGTCCACAAGCGGAGGCCATCTGATCTGCTTTAATATCAACAGATCTTCATTTAAGGTACGTGAATCTTTTCATCATGGCACACCTTCAGCCTGTTCAGTGTGCTGAGTGCAGGATGTTTAGTCATTCTTCCTCCGTCACTAGCGATAGCTCTATTAGCTTTACTTGTGATACGTGCAGATTAGTTAGCTCTCTGACGGAGAAGATTTCAGTGCTAGAAGCGCGTGTCCAGGCTTTAGAGCAGGTTAGTGAGTGTGAGAACAGTGTAGTTTCTGTTAGGGAAAGTCTGGACGCCCTAGGTGGAGTTAGCAATCCCCCAACTCCGGCATTAGAGCCCTTACAGCGGGGCGAATGGGTGACGGCTCGGCGGCATAAGCGTAGAGCCAAAGCTACCGCTGAGGCTCGCCCACGGGAGCACCACTCCTCTCCGCGTCACGTGTCGAACAGGTTTGCTCTCCTTAGTGATGCACCCACTGAGAAACCTGAAAGAGCTCTGGTTATAGGGGACTCTATCATACGGCACGTGAAATTAGCTCAGCCTTTAGGGGCACCAGCAGCTTTAGTCAGGTGTATACCGGGAGCCAGGGCGCCGGACATAGCAGGTAATCTTAGGGTCCTAGGCAAGCACAGGTTCTCAAAGATAGTTATCCATGCAGGAGCTAATGATATACGCCTTTGTCAGTCTGAGGTTACTAAGAGTAACTTTGTAGAGGTGTTTAAATTAGCGAAGGCGATGTCCGATGCTGTAGTATGCTCTGGCCCCATCCCAATGCGGCGTGGCGATGTAGCTTACAGCAGGTTATGGTCGCTGAACTGCTGGCTGTCCAGGTGGTGCTCTGAAAACAGTGTGGGCTTTATAGATAATTGGGCTAATTTTGAGGGCACTGCTGGCCTGTTAGGGCGGGACGGTATCCATCCCACTCGGGAAGGTGCTGCTCTCATTTCCTGCAGCATAGGTCATAGTCTCAGAACAGGCCTAGTTAATTTCTGACAATCCAGAGCCAAGGCCAGGGAGCAGACGAACAGGCTAAACCGACTGTCTGCTAGCTGCATAGAGTCGTCACTCAGGGCCCACTACATCGAGACTGTGTCTGTTCCCCGAGCTCAACAAAAAGGTAGAAATTTTCAGAGTTTGTTCCAGTAACCTAATCAATATAAAATTAGATCAGACTGACTGTACAGCTGCTGCCAGCACCTTTGATCTAAAGGTGGGGCTATTAAATATTAGATCTCTTACATCTAAAGCGCTAATGGTTAATGAACTCATTACTGATCAGGAGTTTAATGTACTGTGTTTAACAGAAACATGGATTAAGCCAAATGAATATATAGCATTAAATGAAGTGAGTCCTCCTGGATACAGTTATATACACCAGCCTCATCTAACTGGCAGAGGAGGAGGCGTCGCGGTTATTTATAACGATTATCTAGGTGTAACACACAAACCTGGTTATAAATTTAATACATTTGAAGTTCTTCATACTCATATAATGTATGTAGCCTCGAAAAATAAGTCTACCCAGTTAATTCCATTGCTTATTATTTACAGGCCCCCGGGGCCATATTCTGAGTTTCTTTCTGAATTTGCAGATTTTATCTCAGATTTGGTTATTTCCTTAGACAAAGCTTTAGTTGTCGGAGATTTTAATATTCACTTCGATAACCCAGAAGACCCTTTAAAAACAGCGTTTGTGTCCATCTTAGATTCAGTCGGGATTAAGCAGAATGTCATAGGACCGACCCATAATGGTGGTCACACCCTTGATCTAATACTAACATTCAGATTAAACGTAGACAATATAGTCATACTTCCACAGTCTGAAGTTATCTCAGATCATTGTCTCGTCTCATTCAAAATATGTCTGAGTAATAATATATGCACCTCACCACGCTACTGTATTAAACGTACTTTCACGTCAACTACTGCACAGAGCTTTATAAATGATCTCCCAGAGCTGTCAACTTTGATTGGGTCACTGTCAGCCCCTGCAGAACTTGATCAGGCAACTGAATGCTTAGAGTCAACATTCCGCCATACTTCAGATAATGTAGCTCCTCTAAAAAGGAAAATGGTCAGAGACAAAAAATTAGCACCCTGGTATAATGATGACACTCGCACATTAAAACAGACCACTCGAAAATTGGAACGTAAATGGTGTCAAACAAAATTGGTAGTGTTCAAATTAGCTTGGAAGGAGAGCTTCCTGAAGTATAGAAAAGCTCTTAGTGCTGCGAGATCAACATATTTCTCCTCCCTAATAGAAGATAACAAAAAGAATCCTAGATTCCTATTTAATACTGTAGCAAAATTAACCAGGAATAAGTCCACTATCAACACATGCACACCTGCAGTATGTAGTAGCAACGACTTCATGAATTTTTTTAATGACAAAATTGAGAATATCGGACAAAAAATTCAAACTACTAATTTAAGGTTAGACAATGAAAGTGACCTTGTAGTTAACAATATAACTGTATCAGATCATCAGTTAGAATGTTTTACTCCCCTAAAAGAAACTGAATTACTTTCATTAATCTCTACATCAAAAGCCTCAACTTGCGTACTAGATCCCTTACCGACACATCTATTCAAACAGATAATGCCTGGAGTAATTGAACCGCTTCTAAAAATAATAAATTCTTCTCTTATGATTGGCTATGTACCCAAATCCTTTAAACTAGCAGTTATCAAACCCCTGATTAAAAAACCTGACCTTGATCCCTGTCAGCTGTCCAATTATCGGCCAATATCAAACCTCCCCTTTATCTCCAGGATCCTTGAAAAAGCTGTGGCACAGCAGTTATGCTCATATTTACATAGGAATAACATCCATGAAATGTATCAGTCAGGATTTAGACCTCATCATAGCACAGAGACAGCACTGGTTAAAGTAGTAAACGACCTACTGTTGGCGTCTGATCAGGGCTGTGTCTCGCTACTTGTGTTGCTTGACCTTAATGCAGCATTTGATACCATTGATCATTCCATTCTTCTGGATAGACTAGAAAATGTTGTGGGAGTTAAGGGAATGGCCCTCTCCTGGCTCAGGTCTTATCTAACTGATCGTTATCAGTATGTTGATATAAATGGTGATATTTCTAGACGTACCGAGGTAAAGT